>NC_133906.1:15047581-15711649 GCF_964199755.1 Larus michahellis
ACCAGGTTAGCATTGGATGTCCTGAAAAAATGGAACCCATTACGAAGATCTCACATATCCCAGCAAGCAGATGGGCTTTGTCCTGCAGCCTTTGCAAGGAGTGCACTGGGACGTGTATTCAGGTACGTGATGCGGTCCCAGAGAAACTCAGAGCCCAGGGGTTGTGTCTGTAATAGCCACTGGAGATTCTCAAGATGTTGGTGGACACGATCCAGCCAAGGCTTATTCCCGCTCTCAGTAAACATAACGACAGGGAGCACGAGAGCCCGTGAGACATCATCAGGTGTTGCTTGCAATCATTTAATGTATTGAGCGCTAGGAATCTAGATGAACTTTCTTTGCATAACGCAGTGATGTTGCTGTAGTGACACTAATTACCGGGACTGCAAATGACCTTGGTTTGAAATCAGGAGGCTCCAGCAGAAAGGCTTGGCATAGGAGCCAGGAAGGTGAGATCCTCATGAGATACGTAGCCCAAGTACGTCCCAAACCAGTGGGGGTTGGCTGGGAAGCCGTTCATTTGGGGGAATATCGGGAAACCCCGGGATTAAGTGGTCCTCACTAGCCTGCTGGCTTGGAAAATAGAGTATTTACCGCGTATTGCATTCCCACATTTTCTCCACACCTAAGCAGACTGCTGCAGCCATCTGCCTGCCTGCTCTCCCCGCAGCAGCAGCGTGCTGACGAGGGGATGAGACGTTCTCATTTCAGACCAAAAGCAGGACGCTCCGGGCTTTCCTATTCCAAAAGCGGGACAGAGTTCCCTGGGCCGTGGTGTCTTTTCCCAGAGAGCAAAGAGCAGAAGCTCCCATCCGAAGTGCAGCGTGCTCAGCGTGAGAGCACCTGGGGAGCTTTGCTGCTCGTCTGCATCCGGTGATTCCCTCTGATTCCCACTGCTCTGCCAGTGTGATGTCCCTGGGGACAGGCTGGGGGATCTGCTGCTCCACAGTGCCGGTGCCTCTTGCTTTCGTTGGCACACCAGGCATCGGAGCAGCCTCGGCACGCAAGGGGGGTTGGAATAGCCATTAAGCTTTGAAAAGCTGGGAGAAAGTTTTGGGTGTGTATCAATCCTGACTGATCAGCTCCTGTACAGCGACGGGAGCTGCACCTCGGAGGTCGGTGTAGGCAGCAGAGACTGCTGGGGACCAGAAATAGCTGGCTGGTTGCAGAAGGGAGATAGGAATAGGAGGTCTGCAGGTTCTGCTGCGTTTGTGCAACTGCCTTGGGTTTAATGCTTTAAAAGGGAGCTATTTAAAAGCAATCCCCTTAGCTTGAAATGAAATCTCACAATACTTCTTTAAATCTCTAGCGTTGACTCACTTCTTTTTTGATGGCTCTGGGTGGATCTGCTTATTCACCCTGCCAGATGGAGATACTGTGTCATAACGGCAACCGCTTTCAAAGAACGGAAGGGCAGGGAAGGAGGCAAACAGGCTTGGCAGCATCAAAAAGAATTCAGCTTCTCACAGGCTTCATCCTCTTAGCGCCGGCATGGCACGGGAGCTGTGAGATCCCTGGGACTGGATGGATTTGCATTAAAGGTCACCTGAGATGGAACAGGAGTTTTATTGTCTTCTGTGCCGGCAGCTCACGGTTTATAAGTCTCCACAAGATTGTCACCAGAGCGTTTGCCGAGGCCACCCTAAGCACGCTCAGGATGGTTTGGCTTCAAGGAAAAGGGGGAGAAGGGGAAAAAAAAGCAGGCAGTGCCTTGTTTTAAGGATTTATGGGGTAAATCAGCGAGTTCACCCATAGATAAACAAACACGCTCGGTACTCATCAGCGGTACAGAGCTCTGTTTTGAAAGCTTATGTTTATGGAGCATATTTTTGATTACTGCCTGTTTATACAGGTGTAATCTAACTACTTTTGTCAGCGTTTCGGGTTTGTGACCCAGCTCTGAAAGGAGGAGGTTGTTTTCTGTTAAAGCGCTGAGCTTTTCTCCTTGGCAGGGGGAATCGGGTGCTCCAGGCGGGGCAGGCCTGGGGAAGGAGGGATATTGCTTCCAGGAGGGTTTTTTTCCAAGAGACTGGTTCGAACTAGGCTTTGCCGAAATGGGAGGTGAATTCTGGAAGGCAAGTTGGAGGAGCAGAGGACCGTTATCCCAGAGGGACGCGGGGATGCTCGGAAGCAGCACCGCCGCTTAAGAAAACACCCACCTCGACCGCATTTGCAGAGACCAGGGTGAGGTGATTTTGCATAAGAACCTTTCCACATCGGAGTATTTTTCCCCGTCCAAATTTGACCCTCAAAAGGGAAAAAACCCAGGGAAGCCTGAGGAAGGGCTCCCCA
This sequence comes from Larus michahellis, assembly GCF_964199755.1. NCBI lineage: Eukaryota > Metazoa > Chordata > Aves > Charadriiformes > Laridae > Larus > Larus michahellis. Next base: position 15,049,874 of record NC_133906.1, read on the forward strand.
CTGCTCTCCATGCCTCTGCCCTTGCTTTTCCAGTACAGAGCTGTGAACCCAGCGTAAGTCGGCGTGGCCATAGTTGAGCTGGAGCTCCCGGAGGCTGGGCAGGGATGCAGCCCTGGAGGCAGCTTTCCCGGCTCCCTTTAAGGGGAAATCATGACTTCATGGCGGTTCTTGTGGTCAGACATCAGGGGATGCCAAAGAGAGCTCAGCATCCAGCAGGAATTTCTCGTTTGCATTGCTGAGATGGAAAAGAGAGTGCCAGGAGCCGGGCTCCGGCATCGCCCGAGTCCTGGCCACAGTTGCTTGGGACCCGGCTCCCTCCTCCCCAACTCCCTCCTCTCTTGTCAGAGCAACTGGAAGAGCTCACCAAGGCCTTTCAACGCAGCGCTAAATGCCAGCTCTCTGTTAGTTGCTGGCAGGCTTCTCCAAAGGGCATGATCTTCTGCTGTCATCATCTCCCAGCTTTCTTTTTGTTGTTGTTTTTTGGAGACAAAGCCCTGGGAAGTTGTCCTCCACCACTCACTCGTTCATTATCCCTCCTCTGCCCTCTGCTGCCAGCTCCCCTTGGGCTGCTCGTGCCACCGGTCCCCATCCACTGGGATAACTGGTGTGGTGGTTCCCGGACCTGTCATCCGATTGTGCCTGGAGCCCTGAAAACTTACAGCTTGACATGGGGGGATGTCCTCAGCCCCCACCGTCCTCAGCCCCCCATCCTCCGAGGGTGCCTGCGATGCTGAAGTCGCCTATTTCGGCTGAGAAGCGTTACCAGGATCCAGACCATCTGCGGTCACTAGAAAACACGTGGTGGTTTTTGTGAGGGCGCAGAAGTGTTGTGGCTGATGGCTTGGCCGGAGTTCAGCACCGGTAATTAATTTTTCCTTCCTGAGTTCCCCTCGCAGTTCTGTTGGAGGAGCCGCTTCCTTCCCCTCCGGCCCCAAACGGCAGCGGAGCAGCTCTGTAAAGCTGGTAAACTCCTTGGCAAATAAATTCATCCCTTTACTTCTTCCCAATAAGAGTGGTTTGAGGACTAATTAACAGCCCACGTTAATCTCTGATGCGGTTTGCACCCTCTCTCTCGAAATTCTGTTTGGGGATGGATTTGCCTGGATAAGCAAAGTATGCTGAAATCCTTGAATGAAAGGTGCTGTCAGATAACGAAGCACGGTCGATAATGAAGCAGACTCGGGGACCACACCAGTCTTTTGAGCCTGGTTTATTCTGCATGGCAGATCCCTCCCTCCCTCACAGAACAGCTTCGTTCCAGCACCGTTCTGGGGTGGATCAATATGTTTTTATTGTCAGTTTATGCAAGGTCCTTGGGTAACTGTGGCCGACCAGGTACCTTTCTTCATTGCCCTGTCAGCTGAGCTGCCTAATTATTTTCTGTTCGCATTTTGGGCACGGTTTCTGACAAGTACCGCTTGCCATCTGTCGGAGGAGAGATCCAGGATGGGTGTCATTCCATTTGCTTTATTCCTAAAGTGGAGTGATGGTCGTTCCTGTTGGCGGGACGTTGTCCTGGCAGAAGCCACAGCTGTTTTGCTGATGCCGTTATTAGCACTGGTGACAGAAACAGGAGGGAGGGGACATCGCTGCGTGGCTTTCCTTAGCTCGCATAGTTCATCGATGGCGATGAGTCCTCCGTGTCCGCTTTCTCTGCCATAGATCTTTGTGTCCGTAACAGTGCAAAAGGATGCTGTAGGTTGAAGCACCCCAAGCTGTTACAACAGAACAGCCAGGATGGAGCACGTCAGGAGTACATCGAGAGTATATCAGGAGTACATCGAGAGTATATCAGGAGTACATCAAGAGTATATCAGGAGTACATCAGGAGCTCCGTAGCTCCGTACAGTGCCATTACCATCTTGGCCACCAAAGAAAAAAGCTCAATCACAGACACCTCCAGCTGGCAAAGGCCTCCAGCCTGGAAGCTCGTCCCACCTCCTTGCATTAATGCTTGCCCCATGGCTGCGGGAGCGAGCGCCTGCGCTGTAAAAGCCAGTGCCTGATGATACTGCCTGCACCAAGGAAATCGGGGTGCTGCAAGTCAGGCTGGGCTCCCTCTGTCCCTCCTTCTTTACGAGAAATAAATACTTGAGAACGGACACGGTGTTTGTGCCACGTGGGTGGCTGGGACAGGCCTTGTCCCCTGGGATGGCCATGGCAGGAACCCGCTGCCCATCCCGGATTTTGCACGTTAGCAGCTATTTTCACGAGCAATTTCAGGCTGGTATTAGGACACATTTAAAGAGGGTAAGTGGGGCGGTAGGAGTTAATAATCTTCTTGTGTTTGGTGCCTGCAGGAGTTAGTGCCCAGCATGGCTGGCCGGAGCCGTGGCAGGGGCTGCATCCAGCTCTTCCCGCTGGTTTCAGAGGCTTTGGAGCAGGGCCTGGAGAGCCCTGGAAGTAGAGGACTTGGACACTGCTTGCCTACGCTTTTCTTGGCCCTGGCAAGAAAGCAAGTCTCTCGCTTTCATAAGCAGCAGCGGGTTCATAAACAAAGTCAAGGGAAAATAGCTAAAAGCAGCAATGTCAAAAGTTCACACGCTGGGTGACTGAGCAAGAATTCAGGGCTGAGGGGACGAAGATAAAAAGCCATAAAACTTCTGTTCCTCAACTACTACCAGAATATTTTTATATTTTTTTCTCTTTTTGAGAATTAAAGTGCAGCAAAGCCCCAGTAAAACTCTGCAGCATCCCAAATACTTTGTCATCAACATCCAGGAAATTTCCCGTGCCTCCGCCTGGTCCTTCAGGCCACGACTGCATCTTCATCCCCTACAAGAACAAGTCTTCTATAAACGCTGAAATACGGTGCCTACAGTAATAGGCCACTTAAAGTGTCTCATTATTGCAGTTTAACTGGTCATTAGCAGCTGGAATAGACTGATTTCTTATGGGTTATGGTTGAAATAATTACCTGGCACTCTGAGCCGTTAAAAACCAGTTAATGAGTAGAGGGGGAGAAGGTACTGTCGTGGACACGGGCACAGCACTGGCTGGTGGGGGGTGGTGCTCTGTAGGAAACCAGGCTGAGATTTGTTGCCTGTGGGATCCAAAGTCGTTTAAGCGTGAGATGAGGGAAATCGTTAAAAATTTAATCTGATACAAATCTGACAACAGTCTGGCCACTGTACTAGTTCTAAAAAGTCCGTTTTGTGAAGTTTTCCTCTGTATATGTTGAGTTGCCTTTTTTTTTTTTTTTCTTATTTTTTAATGGAGCTATTAGAGGCCGTATGATTTCCAGAGGAGAAAGGCATCGTGCTCCGGGAGCGTTGGCTGCTTCTGAGATACCACGTTCACTCATAAACCTTGACGTGTTCTGTATGCTTTCACTAAAAATGGCAGATTAGCTTTAGATGCAGTAACAGAGTGGAGGAGTTTAAGGGTGAAATACAGGTGAAAATTTCTCCATCAGGAGAAATCCATTGCCAGTCTTTGAGCATCCCGTCGGCCCGTGCTGGTGTCTATGGCTGTTGACATGTCTTTTTGGAAGAACCACTGAAAGCTCCTGTTGATGGTAGGTGAAAGATGAGCAGGGCCTGTCACAGAGGAGGGTTAAAGCAGGTAAGATGGGAAGGTGCTCGCTGATATTTGGTCAACCTTGGGTTTCTTCTGCTTGGGTTTATGGTGTCTGGCTCATGGCTGTGTAAGACTTGGGCAATACAGGTGTTCCTCCATAAGGAGTGCCTGTAGTTCAGCATCCATCTCTTCGTGGTAGGTGTTGTCTCTCAGATGGGTGTCACAGCTTTTGTAGTAAGCCTTGTGGTCCAGTTGCTAAGCAGCTCCCCCACCGATGATGCTTTGGCCTGGCCGTTAAGCCCTGTCCTTCTACCCGCAGTGCTCCATGCCCGCCTGCGTCACCGCGTTCCACGTCACCTGCGCCTTCGACCACAACCTCGACATGCGGACTATTCTAGCAGACAACGATGAAGTGAAGTTCAAGTCCTTCTGCCTTGAGCACAGCACCGGTGCCACCAAGCTGCCCGAGGAGGCACGGACAGAGCCCGACCAAGCCCAGCTGGACTTGGAGAAGGTCACGCTGCGGAAGCAGAAGCTCCAGCAGCTGGAGGAGGACTTCTATGAACTCGTGAAGCCTTCGGAGGTGGCGGAGAACCTTGACTTAAGCGAATCGCTGGTGGATTTTGTCTACCAGTACTGGAAGCTGAAGAGGAAAGCAAATTCCAACAAACCGCTGCTGACACCAAAAACAGATGAGGTGGACAACTTGGCCCAGCAAGAACAGGATGTTCTCTACCGACGCTTAAAGCTCTTCATGCACCTCAGGCAAGACCTGGAGAGGGTGAGTACAGCTTTTCCTTCAATGGTGTACCCAGATGCTCCATCAGGGCTGCTTTAATGTGTGCTGGCGCCTGCAGACAGAACGAGCCCTGTTCCCTCTTGACTCAGTTCAACTCCCCTAACAGTTGCATCCCTTCAGCTAGAGCGTTATTCAGGAGATGAGGAGCACATACTCATCTCCCCACTTCCCCTTATCCCCAGGCGAGCCTTTTGAAATGTGGTGGATCACATGGACCATCCAGTCGGCTCCGGTGCTCAGCATGTGCGTGTCATCGCTGCCAAAATGCTGACACTGATGAAATAAGTTAGTGGTGGTCTCAGCCGGGGGTTCAAAAGAGCAAATGTCTGCGGGGAGAGGTGCATCGGCGGGACCGGGTGGCTGGGAGGCAGATGATGCTGCAGCTTCTATCCACTATATCTTAATAGTCTCAAACCACAAAATTATCCTGTGCTGCCCCTCAGATGCTTTCCAGCAGCAAAGCACAGGAACACTTAATTTATTTACTTACTTTAAACATCAAAGACGAGGGAATGGCAGGAGTGAGATGCAGGGCCAGCGGGACTGGGCATTCCCTGCCCTGCTGCAGCCGAAAGTGGGTCGGCTCCTCAGGGAGCTGCCAGCGGAGGCAGAGCCGTGCCGGAGGATGGAGCTGGGGGAGGTAGGCAGGGGATGGAGCCGGAGGATGCAGGCATCCGCAGCTCCCCGCGGCACAGGGCATCCTTGCGCAGGGGAGGGACCAGCCGCCACCACAGCAGCTTTTTGGGGGAGCAGCGGTGCCAAAGCGATGCCGGAGCCCCCCCGGGCTGCACTCGCTGCAGCACCACACTGCCTGCCCGCGGATTTGGCTGCCATGGCTGCAGGGAGGGAAGGAGCAGGGACGGGGCAGAGGCAGGCTGGAGTGGAGGAGGAGGGGCGGCGAAGGCGAGAGGCAGCGAGGGGAGGAAGCCCAGGGGAAGAAGCACAGCGCCCAGCGTGAGACTGCAGGGGGGGGATGGGCACCGTTGCTGTGGGGGGACACGGGCACAGCACGGGGACAGGCAGGGCAGGGCTGCGGAGCCTGGCATGCAGGGGCCGAGCTCCCAATCCTCCCCTGCTTAAAACCCGAGCCCTGTCTGGTTCCCCCTCTCCTGCTCCTGCCAGAGGGGTGAATCCATGGCTCCTCCTTGGGTCCCTTCTTGACAGCACACCCGGGGTGCAAAAACCATGGGAGGGCTCAGGATGTCGCTGGGGGCAGGCAAGGAAACAGGAAAGCAGGAAAATAACATTGCTTTGACACAGTGGAGGTGGTGCTGTGGTGCCCTGAGCCGGGGGCTGAGGGTGCTGCAGGGGATGTGCTGCTCCCTGGGAGGCGAAGGTGGCGGTGATGCTGCCCCTGCCTGCCCCTGCCTCTCCCTGCCTGCCCCTGCCTGCCCCTGAACCCTCTCTCCAAAAGCTGCTGTGGGTCTGCGGCATAATTTAACCCATGGGGAGGAAGGCAGCGCGGGTGAGCACTGTGTTCGTGCCCAGCTGGGGTTTCAGCTCTGGACCAGCCCCGCCATGCCCCTTGCTGCACCCACCTCCCCGCCTGGGTCTTGGAGCCTAAGAGCCTTCTCCTGTGTGAAGGCAATTGGATTTCAAGTTACTGGTCTCTTTTCTGTGGCCCTGTCAGCCTTCATCCCCGTGGGCATCATTGCCATCGCTCTGCCATCCTGTCCCTCCTTTGCTCCTGCCTTTGCTGCATCGTTCCCGTCGCTGTGTTGGGCTGGGCTGGTGCCACCCTTAAGGGGTCTCCAGCACCAAGTGGGCAACAGGCTGCTGTTGCCGGATCCGGGAAGTTCAGCTCACTTTTTTCCCCTCATCTGCTTCTCTATATTGTAAATCTAAACCAGGCTGCTCTTCCTCCCTCTGCTTCCACGTGCTCCCGGCCTGACTTCCCTGGCTGCAGGGAGCCACTGCGCATCGCTGTGCACAGCGCTTTGCGCCGGGAGCTGCCTCATTCAAAGTCAACGGCACGGCAGCTTCTCTTTGATTTCTTTGTGTCAAAACTACGGGTTTTACCAGATTTCTCATTTTCCGGAGTTGCCTCCAGGCTTCGTGGGATCATTCCCCCATTCAGCCTTTGCTTGGCAGCTCCCTGCCAGGTTTCCCGGCCTGGCCCTGGAAAAGCTGTTTGTTTACTCTTCTTCCAAGAAGGGGAACAATAAACACTGGCCGGATCAAAGTCCAGTGCTCAGATGGGTGATAGGGTTTTAAATCCCACAGCTGCCAGTGCATCCCAGATCCCGTCTGCCGGCGCTGTTCACAGCCGCCCCGTTTCCCTTGAAAATAGTGAGGCATCACATCAAATAGGGGTGGGAGAAGAGCAGCCTGGAGGGGTGGCCTTCAAAGGGTGTCTATGAGGCATCGTGTTGCTATTTTAGTGTTTCCAGCAATTAATCTGGCAGGGATGGTTGTGATTTCAGGGGCCGATAATGGTATCTGGATCCGAGAGCTGGGGAGGCAGGAGTGGCAGGGCAGATGAAGCGGGGGGAGCCGGGATGATGGCGTTTCCCTCTGCCAGCTCTGAACCGCTGTCATTTCTGTACTTCAGAGCATCAGCAAATTAAAGCTATTGCCTGGGAATCCTAATACAGTCCCCCCATTTTCTTTTTGACCTTTTTTAACCTTCTCCCCTCCCCTCCCCTCCCCTCCCCACCACTCTCCTCTCCTCTCCTCTCCTCTCCTCTCCTCTCTCCTCTCCTCTCCTCTCCTCTCCTCTCCTCTCCTCTCCTCTCCTCTCCTCTCCTCTCCTCTCCTCTCCTCTCCTCTCCTCTCCTCTCCTCTCCTCTCCTCTCCTCTCCTCTCCTCTCCTCTCCTCTCCTCTCCTCTCCTCTCCTCTCCTCTCCTCTCCTCTCCTCTCCTCTCCTCTCCTCTCCTCTCCTCTCCTCTCCTCTCCTCTCCTCTCCTCCCCTCCCCTCCCCTCCCCTCCCCTCCCCTCCCCTCCCCTCCCCTCCCCTCCTTTCTCCTTTCTCCTTCCCTTTTCCCTTTCCCTTTCTTTTTTTTTTCCCAAAAGAGCATTTTCCAAGGGCTGGTTGTTTGAATTAGCTTTAACAAAAAAACAATTAGTTCCCAGTCTTTCATACCAGTGTCTAAGCTTGGCTTGGGGAAGCGGCGCTGGGTGGTGTTTAGCTGTGTAAGCATGTGTAAATACCAGCAGTCTCCAAGCAGAGCACAAGGAATGTTTTCTTCCAGGAATATCAAATCATAGAGAAGAGATACCGCCCAGACACTTGGAGATGCAGGTTGCCAGAGGCAGTTGTTTTCCTCATAAAGAAATTTTAGTTTGATGTTTTCTCCCATCCAGAACCAAAAAAAAAAAAAGAGAATGTAGTGAAATATACAGCATAGAGCTCGCTGCTTTGTATTTGCAGCCAGGGGATTCAACAACAAAAAAAAAAAGAAAAAGAGCAGCTTTTTCTCCTATATACCTAAGTGTTTCTGAATTGTCCTTAGGTAAGATCGATGCCATTAGGGGATGCCACAGTCGTCCTGCTGCCGTCACAGCCTTTGGTGGCAGACACTGGGTGAGCGTGGGACGAGGTCCTGGCTTGCTCCATCACTGTGAGGGGCACAAAGGCTCCCGACCCTGGAAGGACAGTCCCCCAAGCCTGGAAATACCCCAGCCTTCCTCTGTACAGAGGCGTTGGAGGATGAGGAGGGGGAGGAAGCGGAGACATCAGGGTCACACCTGAGCGTGGACATGCCCACGCACATCACTGCCCGTGCCTCCACTCAGGCCACCTCCTCCGTCCCTTATTGCAGGCAGTTTTGCTCTTTCACGGCATCAGGAAGCGGAGTAAACGCTGTCAAATCCTGTTAGCAGCCATTAGCGTTTTCTGTTTTGTAGCCGAAACCCTCCGTTTCCTCCAAAAGCCTCGATGCCCGCCGCAGCCATGGCGACAGAGCCCGGCTCTCCGGCCACCCTTACACGGGGCTGGCAAAAAATGTGACGCTGAAATTTGTCACCAGGCAGATGCCAGCGGGTATCACACACGTGTCGGGGCTGCTGGGGGCGGGGGGGGTATCAGCAACCCTGTGTGATGAGCAGGGTTTAACCGCTGCTGCTGTAGCATTTGTGCCTTGTGCTTTGCCGTTTGCACTTAGGGCTTCCCTCTTGGTTAATAAAATTTCCTGCGCCGGGAGCAAATGCACCAGCGGTTTGCAGGGAGAGGCGGAGCAAGCAGGAGAAGCGCGGAGGGGAGGATGCTGGCCAGATCCGAGGCAGGGGAGCCACACCGGTACGTGGCTACTGGGCCAGCATCACCTGGGTATTTTGCTGTGTTTTCTATCCTACGTGCTGGCATTTGCTTTAGGGCAACAGGTAGTTTTGTGAGGCTCTGACGTCCAGCACATCGGTAGCCTCATACCTGCAGCTCCGTCCCGGCTGTGCCCCTTCCCTGCCCTGGCTGTGGGAAGAGTGTTGCGTGAAAGGGGCAAAGCGGTTTTGGCAGAAAATAAACCCCCTTGCGTTCTAACACTCCTCACCGAGGTGGGAGGCCAGGTTCGGCTAGATTTAAATTCTGAGCGATGTCCAATTCAGGGCTATCAGTCCAATCGCGTTTAATATGTATTAAACTATTACGATTTGGATACACTAATAGTGGACTGCACCTTCGGTCTAGTCGTGCTCCTGAACTAGCACGGCCACTCTCCAGTCTTTGGTCGCGTTCAGTGAGAAACCGAAATGACTAGCTACTTTAAAAGTGCAGTTTATTTAAACAACGGGTATATAGGTTCTTAGGATTGCTGGTGATAAATACGCTGTCTGCAAAGCACGTGCAAATGAAAGTATACAAAACGCGTGACAAAGTTATAAACAATACAGCCTGGCTATAAATGTAGGAAAGAGATTCTCTAGAGAAATTTCTTAAGTTTCCCGAGAAAGCACTTGGTATAATCGGAGTCTTACCCAAAGGCGTCCCTATGGGGGGGAAGAGAGGCTCAGCCCGTCGGCTGATCCCGGAAATCAGTGATGTAATTCTTTGCAATGGTGTTTTCCCTCGGTATCCCCCCTCTCTCGGGCTATTTTTATACTATTTTTTATCTTCAAGGTGGAGTTTGAGTGACTTTAGTCATACATACTTTTATTATGATTGGTGTAAAATTCTCTCGCTTCACAATTAAAGGTACAGTTTACGAGAAGTTCAGGGCGCAGGCTCAAGAAGGAGCGGTTGCACCTTGGAGGCGGGTAGCCTTCGGGATGGAGGTGCGTTTTGGTATTATAATGACATTATAATGAGCAGAGTTCACGCAGAGGACAGCATTTCATCAAAATTTGACAAAATGTTGCCTCCGAGTATGGAGCGGGCAGCTAATCGGCAGCTTATCTGTTTCATGGTATCATCCCATTCCTGTATCTGCTATATATCATAAGGTAAAGCCGCGGAATAATTGCATCCCGTCCCATACCTCGTGTAGCTTGACAAGCATCCTTATCAGGGAACCACAGGGGTTGTGTTCTTTGTGCCAGCTGCGGCTGTTTTCTACCTCAGAAGCCTCTTGATTTTATACTTTTCCTTAATGTGTGAACAATGCTGTACTTTTGTATTTTTAGCCAACTTAGTAATTATTCCACAAAGAGCATCTCTCCCTCCCTGTAAAAGGAGCAGTTTGTGGGTAAGAGCTGGTGTATTGACCCGGGACACCGAGGTACCTCTTAGCATTTGGCATTTTTTTGCGCAGGTTTCTGTCTCTGGTGCAAACAGGGCACGTGTGTGGTGCCACTGCTGGGCTGCGTGAGGCTGGGATGCTCGGGGCTCTGTGTGTCTGCTGGGCCTCTCCGTAACTATATTATAACGCCGCTTCTACAGCATCTTCCCTTCCGAGGCTTTCCAAACCCTTTAGAGACATTAACTTCTTCATATAGGTCTGTGAGAATTAACAGGAGGTTCAGACAGCATTCTGTGTCCGCACCATTGCCGTGCCTGGGTATGATCACAAAATAATTTTCCTGTTTCTCCTGGCTCTGTTCCCCTTTTGTGCATCTTGGTCACTTTGTGTTTATTAACAGCAGAGTTAAAGGATGTGCTGCAACGAGTACTGAAGGTTAACCCTGACGGTTCGGAGCAGCCGAGCAGCGCGCTCGGCCCCGTTTGACACCCCACTGTGTTATTCGGGCTGAATTTGTGGCCTCAAAAGCACCGACGGCAAAGTGCAAACCCTGCCTGTGAATCCAGGCCAGCGATGGGAGAAGTTATAGATCAACTTGCTTATCGTTTATGTTCACAACAAGACAGGAGAGAGGGGGAGAGAGACCTGTCCCCCTGCCTAGGGAGGGTTTTGGACCCAGGGCTGCCCCAGCGCCCCCGGGCAGGATGGTCCCAGTTTGCTGCTGCCCCAAGCTCTGGGAGCGGTGGTGGCCGAGCTGTGCCCCGTGCCGGGACAGAGGCTGCAGGAGCCGCGGTTGGGGTTTCCAAGGTGGCTGCTGTAGTTCGGTGTGGGGGGGTTCGGGGTGGCCGGCGTCTGCAGGGCTTTGCAGGGAGACCTGGTGCCACAGAGGGACGTGCTGGTGGCGTAAGCCAAGGCATGTCTCTGGAGATGCCATGCTCCTTACGGCTTTAATACGCTCAGTGAGTGTGCTGGAGAAGCCGACCAGCCCTCCTCATATCCCCCCCATGGGGTCCTGGCTGTCGGAGCCAGAACATTTAGGCTTTGGATCATTCACTGCATGGTTTCGTCCCATATATACTACTCAGTTTCGATCAGGAGCCCTCAACCCTAGTCCTGGCGCATCCAAAGAGCCCTGGTGGGAGTTTTGGTGTGGCGCGGATGATGGTGAGATGAAGAGGACCGAGACCCAGGGAGCAGGGATTTCCCCGGGCGGCAGAAGCAGCCACGCAGCTTGAGGGGACCCGCTTCGAGCCCTGCCTAATCCAGACGCTGTTTCTTGTGTTTCTGTAGGTTAGAAATCTCTGTTACATGGTGACGAGACGGGAGAAAATGAAACACACCATTTGTAAACTCCAGGAGCAGATCTTCCATCTCCAGATGAAGCTTATTGAGAAGGATCTTTACCCAGGTCAGTACTGCTTACCAGAGCTTCTTCTCCCAAACGCTCTCCCTGCCGTCCTCTGAAGCCATGCCCAAGCCTCAGCCCCCACCCCAAGGGAACCAGAGCTGCCCCCTCCCCTGCCGTCTTACTTAAGCACGGTCCGTGTGTTGACTCTTTGCCCATCTCCAGTTTTCTTCAGAAATGCACAGTAAAGCCATACCCCGGGTGACCGGAGTGTTGAAGCGCCTTGTTTACACAGATCCCTCTCCATCCTCCTCTCCCCAGGAATCGGTCAGAAAGACCGAGGTTTGGTTAGGTGGTGATGCTAAGGCAGCGTTTTGGTGACTTTTGTGGAGCAGGAGCCGTTTGGGAGGAGATGGCAGATCCTGGGCACGGGGCTGCAGATGCCGGGGCTGGTCCGGGGCAGCTGGCTCCCTGGCACGGGCCAGCAGCCCTCGCGCTGGACTCGTTGCAGATGCCTTTGGCTTCGTCAAGAATGAGAGGTTAAGCTGCTGGTGGGGTGTCTGTTGCTCCTAGAGACCAGCTGCTTTAGCTCTGGTCGGCTGCGGTTCCTCTGCCCCCCATCCCTATTAGTGAGGAACGTCATGCCACTGCATGCAAAGCCTCTGGCGCTTTTTTTTAAGGGGCTGAAATAAAGTTGATTCCCTCCTGTCCTTTTTTTTTTTTTTTTTTTTTCCCTTTTGCACAAGCGGTGCCGGAGCCCACAGCTCCTGCTCCCTCCTCCTTTCCCATCGGTGGCAGCTCAGACCAAAGCCTGTGGCTGCAGAACAGTTTTTCCAGCAGCAGCATCTGGCGCTTTGGCAGGCTCTTCCGACGGTTGTTGTGTTTGTGGCTTTGGAGTTGCGTTTGAAGCCATCACATGGTTGGGGTTTCTTCAGGAACCGTCTGGGCTGAGCTTTCTTTGACAAAAGTTTCCTTTGACTGAAGTTTTGGAGGCTGGGAAATGCGTACGTTGGGATGTTTGTGACTCTGAGCCTCTGCAAATTCCTCTCAATGGCTGGAGCCGGGCGGCAGTGTGGGGCAGGAGTGGCCGGGACCCCAGGGATTGCTCCGGGGAGATGTGGGTCCTGTAAGTCTTAGTCCTCGTGACACAGATCAGTGACACTGCATTGCTCCATATGTCCTGGCTGAACCAGATATACGAGATACATGAGCTATATGAGGCTCAGATATATGAGGCTCTGAGCAACCTGATCTAGTTAAAGGTGTCCCTGCTCACTGCAGGGGGGTTGGACTAGATGACCTTTAAAGGTCCCTTCCAACCCAACACATTCTATGGATCACCAGCCTGGGCACACACCAAGTGGTGTTCCTGGCTGTTCCCGCCCCATGGTGGTGCTCCCGGCAGTGATGCTGCTGGAGGGAGCTCCAGCTTGGGAATACAGGCTGGATAAAAGACAAGAGCAGCAAACTCAGCTCCTGACGGCAGATGCCATGCGCTGTTGCCACCGAGCTGTGAGGGTTTTGCGGGGATCACAGGGACCTCGTGATGCCCTTCAGTGCAGCTGGGAGAACCTGGTTTAGCATTTGCAGCTCTCAGAAGGAGACGGGCGCGGGGTAGTTTGCCAGGAAAGCTTTTTGAGCTCACCTCCCTCACAAAGGGGGTGTTAGATGGTTGGAAATGCCCCTGGGGACCTGCGTTCCCCAAAATGTCCTGGGGAGTCTGACCGCCGGTGCTTGCCTGACCCTGGCTGTATTGCAACGAGGGGGTGGGAGTCGGCAGCTCCTGCCGGGACCCTCCCCAGTGGGGAGGGATGGCAGCTGGCAGGAGGGAGATGTGCCAGCGCTGTGCCATTGCCCTTCCGGAAAATGTTACGCGTGTACTCGGGGGAAAGCACGACTGCCATTACCATCATGTTTGCTCTGCCTAAAGGTGAGTGATAGAGACAAACCCGCGGTGAGAGGGTGACTGGGGCGGCGATGGGTGTGCAGGCGGGGGGGTTGCTTCGTACGTTTTGATGCACATGTTTTTCTGTCCTGCCCCAAATGGTTGGCGTTTGCCAGTTCATCTTCTGCTCTGACCTGACCGAGCTGAGCTGCTCATCTCTCCCAGGATGGGCTTTTTGGTTGAGCTGCTGCCAGGGAAGGGGCCCAGCTGTGGGAATTTGGTCCTGGGATCTCCAGGTGGTTTGGGCATCTGGGTCCTTCCCATGCCGGGAGGACATGAGGGATCCAAGTGCTTTTTGGCATCGATGCGTAGGGTCTCCCAAGCTCGGGAGGAATTCCCTTGCCAGGATATAGCATCAGGCCATAAATTGCGATCCCAAAGGTGGGAAGAGGGGCTGGCCCGGTTAGCTGTGACAGCCATAGTGCTGGCCAGACTATGACACAGCATCGGTAGGTGCCTCCTCCCAGTGCAGCTCCTGGTCCTCCCGCTGCCCTCCAGGTCCTGTCCGATGGCAGGAGCAAGTGCTGGGGCTGGCGGCAGCACGGCACGGAGGGGCGGCCGGTGGAAGGAGCTCAGAGAAGGGCTCAGCCTCCGTCTGCCCTTCCCGCGGCAGCTGCACGGCCGTGCCCATGCCATTCCCGCGTGGCAGCGCGCAGCAGAGCCACGGAAAGCAGCGCTGTCTCTATTTTCTCCCTCAGCCCCTAGCTGTTGCATCCTGGTCCCGTTCCAAACACGCACCATCATAGACCCTGATGCTGCCAAGTGCTCCCAACGCCCCACGCGTTTGCTGAGCCGTGCCGTGCCAGTTGATGGCACTTAGAGATAAAGATACTTGGGACCAAAGCTATGGATAACTCATTACTGCGTTTTCCATCATTACGAAGCGCTGACTGGTTTGAAAGCGGGGGGACGGTTCCTGGAGCATCCCCTCGGCACACCTCCCGACCGGGCTGCTCTGGGGTTTCTTGGAGAAAGGAAGAAGTCTCTGTTATTTTGCCTGGATGAGGCCAGTTTTTAATTGCTGTGACGGTAGTCATCGACCGAAATCTGTTGGGGTTATTCCAAAGATGGGTTTGGCACAAAGGTTTTTTTGGAATGGCTCCCGCATAAAACTCAGAAGTGGAAGGGTTTATTTTTCTCGCTGACAAATGATCATTTAAGCAGGAGATTTTAAATAAAATTAGTGAGAACTGCCTGTGTAAAATGAACCCACCACTCTCCCCTGTATTTTTCTTGCATGGAGTGGAAAGTAAACACTGTCTGGCTTTGAAATACGGCTACTATTTTGACAGGTTCCTCTTCAAAAAGTCCTGCTCGGGTTTCTCTTTAGCCACATTGCACTGTCTAAACGAAGTCAGATTCTTATTTTGTAAGCGAAGTGAAAAATGCGTCTGCCTGCCTCCAGTTCTTTGGCAGGAACGTAGCAAATACCAATTTTCCTTTGGCTTTTCTTTCGTCCAGCGGGTCGTTTGGTCAGGAGGGATTCCTGGGGCTGTAAATCCTCTGTTCATCCCGACTCGGGCAGGTGCGATGCGAATTCCCTCCCCTTCTCGCCCGGTACATTTCCACTGCCGCGGCAAGGGGGGAGCGGAGGTTATTCCCTGGCACCCGTCCTGTCCACGGCCTCTCTGCTGAGGCTGTTTGCAGGTCGCTGCTGGACGACACAATAAACCAATTCCTCTCTTAAAATCACTGCTCCGAGAGCTGCACAGCTTGCGCAGGTTCAATGTGCCAGACTCGGAAAAACCGCGTGTCTCGCCTCCACTTCGTCAGCTACCCACATTTTGGTGTAAGGGCAGTATCTTTCCCCCTCTGAAAATTAATAGAGGTTTTAGCGTGGAGTTCTGCGGGAGAGTGACCTAACGGAGTAAGTAAAAACTGTTGGAAGTATTTTGCTTGGCAATACAAGTCGTACTTTTATAGGGTATTTGTCCTGTTTACCCAAGAGGGATAAACCCAGTAGAAGTTCAAAGCCGTTTAGGAAATATTGATTTTTAGCTGAACGTCTGCATAGCTAAGAGTTATATCCCTGGCTTTCCATAGGCAGTGCTGGTCATCTTTCCTACTCCATTTACGTATGCTCAATACACTGCTTAAATTTTATAGCTTTGGGGGTTTTTTCATCCCCGCATAGTATGAGTATGAGCAGTTACTATCGCCAAAAGGTCAAATCAAATCAAAGCTTGCTTTAAAACACTGCTGGTAGCATTGCTGTCAAACATGCTTTGTGGCTGAATTCCTCCAGGAGATGCTCTTGGCGGTGATGGGGTTTGGAGGTCCCCATGTCTCCTGCAAGGTGTCAGAGCAGGCTTCGGGGTTATTCCCTTCTGCTGCTGCCACGGGTCCTCACCCCAAAGCCCAGCTCCAGGAGGACACGTCGGTGGCTGTAGGGTCTCCAACGAGTCCCCTGCCTTCAGTGGGACTGCTCCTGCACCCACACTATGCTCATGCCCAAGGCCCAAATCTCTTTTTTATATTACCTACGGGATTCAGATTTTCTTAATATATAGAGACCTTAGCCTACAGTTGGCCAAAAGGTGGCCACTGCTCTCCCTTTGGCTTGGAATTGTTCGGAGCTCTGGGCCAGGTCTCCACCACAGGGGTGTGCCCCAGGGGAACTTGCTCACCGCAGCATCCCTGATGCCTCATCTCACACGGAGTTTTCCTTTTTTTCTAAAAAATGCCAGAACAAACGGGGAAGAAGACAAAGGGTAAGAAAAGTGACCTGAGAAGGAAAGGAAGAGATGGTAGAAAAAATAGTCCTGAGAAGAAAGAGAAAAGGAAATCAGTCAACGAAACTGTGTTGGGACAACTGGGTAAGTCTGATTTTATGGGCGCAGAGTTGACCCGTGCCGCTGGAGGCTCCTTGCTTTGGGGAGCGGGGTTAAGAGTCCCAGCCCCAGATCCCTCCTGCATGTAGACTGTGGAGTTACACCCGAGGCCGTGGGAGCCTCTTCCATCTCTCCTCTGTGGGCATCAGCCTGAATTACCGAGGTCCTGCAGGAGAGACCATGTCGTAGACGTGGTCCCTGGTGGGGCAGGGGGTGTAAAATGCTCCCCTGCAGCCCCAGGGGATTGGGACGCTGTCTTACAAACCCTGTGATGTGCTGCTGAAGCCTGATTTCGCTTTGCGGTGATAAAATCAGACTTACCCGCCCCGCAGTAGGGCTGATCCCCCGCGACTTCTGCGCTGTGCACCGATGGTGAACGCAGCGCGTGGGCCGTGCGCTTCCATGGCGTATGTTATCCAGGACCATACAGTCGCGCTGGTTGTGCCAGTGTCCGGGAGCATCCAGGAGGCAGGCACAAAGCGTGGCCGGGCTCTTGAATTTGCTTGGGGGGTGAGGAGATGCAGGCTGGCTCTGCGGATGCTTCACCCACCTCCGGCTCTTCCCCATCAGCGGCTCAGCAGCAGACGGGGCTGGGGTGGGAAGTAAAAAAAAAAACCAAAACCCATAACAAAACGGTCTTGTTTGACATGATCCTTGACAATTGTATCTGGTTTTTACACGGAATTGGGTTTTTGTTCGACTTCCTCCAGCGCTGTCACCTGCCCCAGCATGCGGGGCTGGAGGTGATGAGTTTGCACGTGCTGAGCTGCCCCACGGGTGCACCGGTCCCGTGGGGCTCTCGGACAGTCTGGGGGTGCTATAAAACCCTCCTGGGGGTACAGAGAGTTCCTGTGGGAGGTCTGGGGGTCTGGGCCACCCTGCCTTGCTCTGCTTTGCCCATTGCTCGCCCCAACTCTGCTGTTTTCCGTTCATCTCCAAGCTGTTGGGTTTTAGGCAGGAGCCCCTTTGGAAACGGGGTGTTTGCACTCATCCTGTGTTCTCAGCTAAAGACACTTGGGATTTTCTGGGCAAATTCCGTCAAATGATGGAGGGCTGGGGTGTCTCCAAGAAAAGCTGCACTGCTGCGAGCCTGGGAAACCTAGCAGGTGGCCCAAAGTTTCTTGTGGGTCAAAGATGACCCACAAAGATGACCAGCATTTTGTGACCTCCTGGGTTTTTTAAGGGCTTGGAGCATCGCTTGGGGCCGCAGTCACTGGGGTCGGGCTGGGGGAAGGTGACCTTGGCGGTGACCTTGGCAGTGCCCTTGCCAGCAAGACCGTGGGCTGTTCAGTGCCTGGGTACCACGCGATGCCCTAAGTTCATCCCTGCTGCCGCGTCCCCTCCCCTGCACTGGGCTGCTGCCAGGGTGGGGGGTGTCTTCTCCAAAAGGACCATGGTGACCTGCCAGGAGGTGCAGGACGGCCACTTTGACAGTGTCACCTCCGAGGGGGGATCCGACTTCCTCGGAACAGACTTCCCCAGTGCCACCCTTGAGCAGCCCTGGCATTGCGCAGGGTGTTTTGTTCGCCCCCCCTGCGGTGGTCGCTCATGGCGCAGTGTGGAGGTGCGGGGTCACATCCCGTATCGCTGCCGACGGGAGGGTGATGCAAAGCTGTTACCCGAGACCAGCAAACACTGCGGCCGTGTCACCCTGCCCGCGCCACTGCTCATTCCCCCTTCTGTTGCTGGGCTGAGGGCTTTAAAAGGAAAGTTCTTACCTGAAATCAAAAATCGAACCTCATTTTTCCTCCATCCATAAAACCAGCTCTGATGTTGAACCTGTGGGTTTCTGTTACGGGGATTAAAATCCCGTGTGCTTGTGCAGGTATGCGCCTTTCCAGTTGCCAATTAGACCCATCCCAGCCCACAATGCTTGCTTTTGCTCTCAGAGATAATTATTAGGAAGTTTTCCAGCTTTTTCCATTCCAGCCTGTCATATCTGCCTCCTCTTCTTCAGTCTTCACACCTCTCGAGTATTTGGAGATGTTCTCAGACGTGCCTCCCGCCCCCCCCGCCTTTGGATGCAGATTTAGCACCAGTCGCATCACCCCACTGGTGGCTCGGGTGGTGCTGGGGTTTTGGCAGCGCGTGGTGGCCCGGTGGCAGCTGCTCTCTGGGGAACCTGTCACCCCTCGCCGGGGCACAAGTCCCGCTCTGGTAGCAGTCACTGAATTTTGAGGCTGACACCTGGATTGTCTGTCCTGCCGCCTTTGCACAGGAATGTGTTTTCCACCCGTGCTGGGTTGGGGTTGGCATCTTCGCTGCAGAAGGATGCTCCGTTTAGATCAGGGAGGTTCGCAGAGTCTTGGATGTGGGGCATCACTCGGGTTGTTGTGCTGTGACCTCAGTGGACCCCAAATTCAGCATTAGTGCTGGAGTCAGCTCTCTTCTTTGCCCTGATGTGGTGCGTTATGGTTGATCTTTTGAGTGTTTCTCCGGTGCCGGGGAGTTTTGGTGAAGTTGGTGGCGGTGTCAAAGGGCAGCGTGGCAGTTCCTGACTTCTAAGGCAATCTCCCCCTTTT
Source organism: Larus michahellis (assembly GCF_964199755.1). Classification (NCBI taxonomy): domain Eukaryota; kingdom Metazoa; phylum Chordata; class Aves; order Charadriiformes; family Laridae; genus Larus; species Larus michahellis. The sequence continues at coordinate 15,068,445 of NC_133906.1, forward strand.
GTTTTTTCCAGGCTTGTCAACCTCCTTCCCCATCGACGGGACCTTCTTCAACAGCTGGTTGGCGCAGTCGGTCCAGATCACCGCCGAGAACATGGCGATGAGCGAGTGGTCCCTCAACAACGCCCACCACGAGGACAGCACCCCCGGCCTCTCAGAGGAGCTCCTCCAGGATGAGGAGACCTTGCTGAGCTTCATGATGGACCATTCCCTCCGGTCCCCGTTCAAGCAGAGCGAGGCCACAAAGAAAGTGAAAAGCAAAACGAGAACGAACACTAAGAAAAAGCTGCCCAGGAGCAGCCCCCCCGCTGTGGTTGGGAGCCACCCAGAGAGCTCGGAGCCCTGGACTAACAACGCCAGCGACTTGTCGGATGATGCCACCAAGCCCTTCGCTCCCGATTCCAGACCGAGCAAGTCGGAGAAAGGGGCGGCAAAGCCTCCCACCGACCGCAAAGGGACGGGCGAGGCCAAAAAGGCGGCCAAAAAGGGCTCTCTGCCGAAAGCTGGCGAGTCTCACCCCCAGGCTGGGGCGAGGGGTTGCCTCAGCAAGGAGGAGGAAGAGGAGGAGGAGGAGGAAGAGGAAGAGGAGGAGACGCCGCACTGCGCTCAGCCGGAGCCCAGCCCTGCGGCCAAAGTGCCTGACTCCGTAGGTAGCCCCAAAACCATCGTGCGGTTCAAATTACCAAAGGAGAGCCGGGGGACTCGGCGGTCACAGCCCCCCAAGCCCGAGGGCGCCGGCGGAGCTCCCTTGCGTCGTTTCGACGCCGAGACGGACGGCTACTTCTCCGACGCAGAGATGAGCGACTCGGACGGGGAGTCCCGCGGCGGCAGGGCGCAGCGGGGCCAGCTGGAGGCGGCCGGCGAGGACATCGTCAGGATGAGCATCCTGGCATCCTAACTCCTCCCGAGTGCCCCGGCGCCACGAGGCCTCAACCCAGTTACAACTGCCATGTCCAATTCCTGCCTGGTGTCACAGCAAGGGGGATTTTTAATATGTGTATATAGTTGGAAATTCGGCACTGTTGTCTTTCTCTTCTCTATACGCCTGAGATCCAGCTTCAGCTTCACCGACATCGATGACCGTGACAGCAGTGGTCCCTCCCCGGCTCCCTGACGTCCCCCGCTTCCCAGGAACGCAAACCGGCGCCCGGCGGGACCCATGCCGGGGGTGCCGAGAGGGCGGAGGGTGCCGGTACCTGTGCTTTCTGCAGGGATGACAGTTTAATTAATGGGCATTACTTAACGAGGGGCAGATTTCTGCCCGAGATGGTTGCCCCCGGAGCAGGGAGCGAGCGGAGGGTACGGTAGCGGCCAGCTGCGGGAGGGGAAATCAATACCCGCCTGCGTGCGCGTATACGAGGAAGCGGAATAAGCGATACTAAAATAAATAATGACTAAAGCACAAAAAGCTTGTTGGAGGAAAGCGCTTGGGGTGGAAGAGAGCAACGTTACGTTTCTATTATTAGAAAAACGAAACAAAACAAAACAAAACAAAACACCCTGGGTCATTATTTTTCCCCTCACCGTTCCATCTGGTTGGGATCCATCCAGGGGCCAGGTTGCAGAATTTCTCCCCCTCCTTGTCCCGTGGGATGCGGGCGGTGTCGGACCCCGCTGCCGTCGTTAGAAAAACTGAAGTGATTTACTCAGGTGCATTGGTCAGCCGTTAGCAGGCTGGGGAGTGGAGATGCGGGGCGGGATGGAGGAGAAAAGCATCCTTTAAAATCAGGGTGAGGAGTCGGGGTTGGTGTAACCCGGGAGGCGGAGCGAGGCCGTTCTGCCCGTGCTTCCCTCCCATGGTCCCACCGTGACACCCCCTTTGCACAACGAAACGCTTGGCCCCGGGGGCAAACGTCCCATCACCGAGGGGAAATGGAAACACTTGCCTTCACCATTTTGTTTTCCTACTAAACGCTACAATGGAAACGGTGAATTTATTCCTCCCCATTCTTATTTTTTTTTAATTATTGTTATTATTATTCTTCAATCCTGGTTACAAGCTGTTGACTTGTTGTGGGAGGGTGATTCACAGAAGCTGACATTATGAATATTACAATAATTTAATGCATAAAATGTCCCAAATAAGCCTTAAATGTTGTTTAAAAGCCCATGTTACCTACAAGTCAGGCGAATTTCCATGTTTGCACTTAATTGCACCATTACTTCGGTTTTGGCTTCAAAGGTCACAGTTAAGTCGTGCTACGTGTTTTATTGGAGTGACCCCAGTGTGAGCTCAGGGAACAAAAAAAAAAAAAAAAAAGGAATTCACTGAAACTTTTGTTGTTGTTGTTTTTTAAAAATAAAAAATGTTTAAAAAAAAAAACTAAAAAAAAAAAAAAACAGACACCAAACCTGGGACACTTCTGCAACTGGTTAAACCCATCACTAAACAAAAAAAAAACCTTGCAATTGTCAAACCAATCAGTCAAATAATTTTGTGGATGCCAAAGAATATTTTGACAGTCAAGCAGCACAGCCAGAAACCGGAAACTTGTCATTACGGAAAAAAAAAAATAAAAAAAATTGGAAGTTATTTAGCAACAAAAGGACTAAAGACACACTCATAACACACTGCTGCGGCGTTAGGTTCCAAGCTTGCTCCGAGGGATGCTGCTGCTCCGAGACCGCATCCTGCCGTTTTGATTTCCGATGCTTTTTGCTCATTTCACTGTGAGCTTTCTTTTGAAACTCTGGAGACTCCTTCGATTGACGTTTTTTTAGAGTAGATCGTCTTTATCAGCCTTCCAAAAGTCCTGATTAGCGATGAAATTGCAGCAGAGATGAGCGATGGCAGCCTCGCTCACCCCCAGCACGGCGAGCGCCCGCTGCCGGCCCCGGCTGAGCCCGACAAAAACCCGGCTGAGACCCACCGTGTCTGGCGGGGGCGGGGGGGGGGGGCGGAAAAAATCTTCCTCAGATGGGAGAAATGTTACACGAGTTATTAGCAGGAGGAAAAAAAACAAAAAAAACCCAAAAAAAAAAACCCAACCAACCAACAGAAAAATCAACAAAACGGGAACCACCTTTGTTATAAATTTGCATAATCCATTGAGGTTGGAAATGAAAAATCTGCTCATTAATTAAGGCTCAGTATGTTCAGATAATGTTAAATACAGTAAATAGGACTTAGTTTATCTTATCAGGCTTGCTAGCTTTAGCTACAGTATCCTAGTATAAGAGTCATAACAATAATCAATATGCTGCCTTTTAATGAATCTTGCTTCCGTGTGCTTCACTCAATTATGGTTAAAAAAAAAAGCAATCCACAAATTTCACTGTACACAGCTCCATTCATCAGCTTCTGCACTACTTGTCTTCTCAGTACAGGAAAGCAAAAAGCCGGGGGGGGAGAGACTTTAAAGAACAACCAACACCGGCGCTGCCAGCACCAGGCAATAAAAGTTAGAAACGCTCCCAAAATGTCGGTATTTTACCATCGGGAGATGGCGTTGAGGTGGGAAAAGCTAAAGGGGGCTGGTGGGGCATGTCAGAGCTGGGGAGAAGAATGGGGGTGGGGGGAATAAGAGGGGAGAAAAGGGGACCCGCGGAGAAAAGGGGCTGCCCGGGACGAGGGCTGGACCATCCCGGCGCATCCTCGCCATCGCCCGGCCTTGGAGCAGGGGAGCCGGGTGTTCAGGAGAGGAAAATAATGCACAAGGCAAATATTTTTGATGTTACTGTAAATGTATTTTGAAACGAATAGAAAGAGAAAAATAAATAAATAAATAAAAGGGTTTATTTTAGTAGAGAAATTGTTGTCTTTTAAGATGTATAAACTGCAGGAATCGACGTTTGCACTGTAAGAGCAGCCGTTTCCCTGGAGAAGCCGTTGGTAGTTGAGATGAGGATGCAAAGCGCATCCCGCCCTGATCATGGACCACAGCCCCGACATCGCCCCCGGGCCCCGATGGCTGCAGGCTTTCCCGAGGACGGCTCCGATTCCACACACCCCTCTTCCCCACACCCATTTTTTTTTTTTTTTAATTATTATTTCCTTTTTGCTTGCACCTATTTTACGGGGTTTGGATGCCTGCTGTCCCACGGAGCTTGCCCCAAGGTGTGGGGGGCTGGAGCGGAGCCGGGATGCGGGATGCGGGAGAGGGATGCTGCTGCTGCAGGGCAGGGCGTGAGGTTTGGTTGTTCTTTAAGGAAATCTCCCCCCGCGGTTTTGCGCCATGCCACATACAAAACAGACCCACTTCACATCAGTTACAGGAAACGATATGAATGTCGCAGGAGGAGAAACCCTTCTGTTTTCTTTGTTTCAAAGAACGTGATGTGCCATTTGTTAATATAAAAGAGAAATATTGAAAATATATTGAAAAGAGCAATTTTAAATTATTTTTGGCTTATGTTGCAATATTTATTTTCTTGTATTAGAAATTCCTTTGTAGAGAAAAAATGTATTTTTCATTAATGCAAAAACCTATTTCTCCTTTTTGTACATTTTCCATGTTAGTTAATCCTTAAAGCAATATAATGTTATCAAACTCGTTCTGTGTGAGACTGTATTATGCATGCTATTTGTGTTGCCTTGGAATAGCTCTGTCTGCCATTATTTTCATCCTGTTTAGATACAGTGTATGCTTTAATACACATTGGGACCATGGCCCATTGCTTATGAAAAAAAACCCAACCCTTTGCATTCCTCAATGTGTTGGCAAATGCAGTCAATAAAGCAGTGTTTTCTGTGTACCTCTGTGTCGGTGTAGTGAGCAAGGTCCCGGGGACCGGAGGGAGCATCCCAAGGGATACAGCTCAGTGCGTGGGGATGCGGAGCTGGTCCAGCCCTGCCGATGCAGCCACCGTCTGCAAATTTCTGAATTTCCATTGCTTTTCCATTTACGTTTCCATTGCCAGACATCAGCGAGCCCGTGGGGAGTGTGGCTAGGGACATTTGTCACTGCCGGAGGGGAGAGCCCAAGCAAGAGGCTGCTCACAAAGTCCCCTGTGCCTGAAACTTTCTGTAATTCAAGGTGACCACCTTTCTCCTGGAGATTTAGATCTTGTTTTGCAGACTCGGAGCAGAACACACAGGGGAAGCCCCGCTGCGAGACGGGAGGTTTGGAGGAGCTGCCTTACTTCATTTCAGCAAATACACAAGCTGGGGGCTGGGAACCCCCCCGCGAGGTGTGGGACCCATCAGCGTCTGGTCACTTCATCTGGGCGGGCAGTTAGTCATCAAGGAATCGTTGGCCATCAGCTTTTTTTCTTACCCCTTTGGCATTTCCTAGCAGTTTTTTTTTCTTTTTTTTTTTCTTTCAGTAAAAACGATCAAGTGCCCAAGCTGCTGAAGGGAAATGAGATATTTAATGGACATACTTTGTTCAATTTATTACCAAAGCAATTAATCAGGGAAATCACGGTGCAGAGTGAAGACGGCGCTAAAACCATCAATCCGAGGTGGGTCTTCTGGGGGGTGGGGGAAGGTGAGAAGGAAATCCACCGTTAAACTACCATAGCCTTATGTTTCGCTCTTAAATGAAAAGGCAAAGGATCAGTTTATTGCAAACGAAGGGTTTTATTATTGGGCTGTGTTATTGCTCGCAGTGCCTGAGGCACCCCAGTGATGAACTCGAACTCCTGGCTGGTCCGTGGAGCCCCACGGCGCAGGCGCGATGCCCACAGCCATCCTGCATGAACCTGTCTGTCCAGAGCCAAGAGTCGTCTTCTGTAATAAGTTTTTCACCTGTTCTAGGCAGGGAGATATTAAACAGTTTGATTTCATAAAGCAGAGAGCGAGGCCAGCCCTCGTTCTGGTTCTTCTCAAAGCGTGCTCCTGGTTTGAGAAAAAAACCCTTCGGTTTGACTCCCCTGATGGTGCTCCTGGCCCTGCGATACTCCCAAAAAGTCCGACGGATGATGCCACACAGCATGGCCAGGCCTGGGATGTCCGATGCTGGGGAACAAGGGACAACCTCCTCAAACCAGCAAGGATTTTGTCTCCAAAATATCTGAGCCTCATGGGAGAGAGCTAGCCAAATTCCTGGGAAGATGTATCCCTGCCTCTGGCACCTATACTAGACCAGAAATGGCTGGGATAGTCCGGCTGGTTGTATCATGGGAATGGGTGCGGGAAATAGAACCCAAATGCCTGCAAGTAAAGGAAGAGAGAAAAAAATTTTGGGTAACTAAAAGGACTATGTTGCCTCCCTTTGTCCCCTTCTTTCCCAGAAAGCCCATTTCAAGGAGAGACAATAACCACGTTGACAACGAAACTAATCCACCAACAATAGCTCAGCTCCATTTCCCTGGCATCCTTCTTCTTAGGGAAGCACCTTCTAACCCAACCGGTTGGCTCTTGCAGGAGCGAGATGCAGTGAGGAGCTCCTCAAGGACAGGACCCAAACCCAGGTACCCAAACGCGGGCAGTGCCCCACTGCCCATCACCATCTCCGGGCGAGGTCCCCGAGCCACCGGGTCACTGCTGTTTTTCCCGGCCACCAGCAGAGCAGACATTGGGGCTCCTCCAGCAGCACCACATCATCCTTCTTCTACAGCCCAGCCTGAGAAATACTCCCCCAATAAAGTTACAAAAAGCCATTCTTATTAAAAAATATATATCTTTAGAGGCATTTACAGCACATAGGGTTTCCCCGTGTTGCTTGCTGGGGGTTTGCCTACAGTGCCCTCCTCACAGATGGTGATAAATGCCTTGATCGGGAGCAAGCAGGCGAAGAATCATTCCAGTTTAATTGCAAAATGAATGTTAGGCTATCTCCTATATGTTTTGCATAAGGATCGCCAGTGCCACCATAAATACTAATGGGGTAAATATGCCCCAGTGTCAGTGAATCATCGTCAATGGATGTGAAAATGAATTAATTTCCCTTCAACTTATCCTGAAAAAATTGCAGTAAGATCTTGTTTTATTGTGTTTGATTAAGTGCTACTGGCATAACATAATTTCCCCAACCATTAAAAATGCCGGTGCTGTTCTTCTGCATAAACGCCTCTAATGTGACGAGAGTGTATTTAATATTTACCCTTCCAAAGTTAATACATTTAGGGGAGACATTTTGTGTGCTAAAAATAGTTCCTTGGTCTTGGATTTCCATGTAGGGCTGTGAAAAGATGTGTCTGCCGTGATTGCAACAGATGAATAAGAAAAAAAGAAACCTCTAAAAAAATAAACAAACCTATGACTAACCCACAAAACAAGGGAAAAAGCCCGCTCCAGCCAACGCCGGCCCTGGCTGAACCAGCTGAGTTTCACAAGCGCTGCCTCTGCCTTGACGTCTCGCCCATCCCAAACTTGACAAACTCATTCCCCGTTCATCTCATGTGCAGGTTAAAAATAGACTCGTGCTGTGACGTGCAGGGTTTAACCAGGCACCTTTTTTTTTTTTTTCTTCCTGGAGGATTAGCGTGGGGAGGTTGGAGTGATGAGATGGGGCTGGTTTTGCTTGTGGGCACCTCCTTCTGCTCCTTTGGGGGCCCCAGACACCAGGATCACCCATGGAGTCATGGCGGGGAGGTGTTCGGCCCGCAGCCAAGCGGTTTTGGGGGCACAGGGTGAGCCCATGGCTTCACCTGATTCCATCCCTCACCTGCAAGAGGGTGCTGCAGGTGCTGATCCTGGACCTTGGCGGCACAGGGGTATAAATCATGCAAATGGCAATCAATTGATAGGGGAATTAGAAGGAGGTAGGAGGAACCCAGGCCCCTTCCAAAGTCAGGAGTCGGATGCTGGGGGTGTTGTTCTTGCTGTGGCTGCCCTCAGAGATGAGCCCTGGGGGCGTCCATGAGCTGCAGCGGTGGGATGGAGTTTCCCAAAAGCAGTTGGGATGGAGTTTCCTCAAAAGCGGTGGGTTGGAGTTTCCCCAAAAGCGGTGGGTTGGAGTTCCCCCAAAAGCGGTGGGATGGCATTTCCCAGGCAAACCCGCTCTGCTGAGGATCAGACACACTGGTTTTGCTCGGGAGTAGCTGCTGTGCATTCAGACGTAATAAAGATTAAAATAATTGACTGCCTGCGCTTGTATTGTAAGTGGTACTTTATAATGCTGACACTGAACACTAGGAGAAAACGCAGAGGTTAAAATATTGCTGTTACGGCTTGGTCATTAGCAGCCCTGCAATGAGCTTGAAATGGTCTAATCAATGAAACGGAGTTTTTCCTGGGAGGCAGGCAGGTCAAAAAGTGAAATAACACATCTGCAGCCATAACTCCTGGGAAACCGATTCTCAGGAGGGAGATGCTGTGTTTGTTTAGGACGCTGCTGCCACCAGGGAGGGACATCGGCCGTCCCATGTTGATCTGCCACCGTCCGAGCATCCCCCCCGTGCAGGCTGGAGCCCGACGAGCAGCTCCAGGCACCCTGCGAGTGAGAGAATTCCCTGCGGAAAACAAGGTACCAAAACCCCTTCCAAGAACACTCTGCTAAAAATAGGTGTTTGTTGTACGGGCTACCGCAAATAACAGGCAGGCTGCGCCGAGGGACTGGCAGGCGGGGGATAAATTCTTGCCCTTAATAAACAAGCAGGATCAATAAAGCATTTCTAAAAGAGGGGAATCGGCAATTTTCGCAACTCCAGCTTTACAATGACTAAGTTCGGGGGATGAAGCATAGCAGCAAGGATGCCAGTCCTTGTGCCATGCGGTCCCGAAGTCAGCTTGAGCCAGGTGCCATCCTGAGGGACGCGGGAGTCCTCGACACCTGGAGAGACCAGCACACCGCCCTGGGGTGGGCCAGGCCCCCGAAGGGTTGTTTCGGGAGGCCAGAATGAGCTGGTTCCAATCAGCTTTTTCAATCTGCTGTACAGACAGCACCCTCCGGAGCAGCCCCAAGCCGAGCAACACTGCTGCATGGCCAGAGGCAGGACGGAGACACCCATCCCCTGTGCCCCGAGCATCACCTCCTCGGCGCCAGCTCTTCTCCAGCAGCAAAAGGCACCCATGGCTGATTTTTCAGGCTTTCTGAGGCGCAGGGACGCCGAGGCACACAGTCGGGCACAGGACAGTAGCGCCACCGTCTATCAGCACGGCCAGAGCCACATGCATGCCAAGACACGAGGACTTTGGTCACTCCTCTGATCTGAAGCCTGGAAGCATCTCCCCAGTCCTCTGCCTGTGCTGGACACCAGCTATAAAACTGGCTTGGATAAATACACCAGGAGGAAGAAGCACTATAAATAGCTGAGCTCTGGAAGCGTGGGCTAGGAGAAGCGGGGGCACGGCATGGCACCGGCACGGCACCGGCACAGCCCGAGCCAGGATTGTGCTGAGGGTGGTGATGCCTCCCCCGGGCCAACAGCAACCGCCTCTCAACCTCCCCCCAGCCCGTCTGCTCCGCATGTGTGATATTTTCCATGCCAAGCACCAGAAACTCGTCGGTGGTGATGAAGTGACTGCCCCACCTGACACCAGGGGAGATGTCACTGCCGCCTCCGTCCCACAGTTGTCTTCTACAGCTGGAAAACATGACCTGAGCTTTGAAACCCAGCAAACCTGGTGTCCCATCCCTAGCAGAGGGAGCAGCTCTGCTGGGAAATACCCTGCAAAGGTGTTTCCATCCTCATCCCTTCCATCCAGCAAAGGTGAAACTGGATGGAAGGGAGTGGGGACACAGCTGGTTTGGCGGCAACCAGCCACCAGCACATGTTACAGCGGTAACCAAATATAATTATCACTTGGAGACACACTCAAGCTGGGAAAAGACTTAACTGCAGTGCTGACATAGATTACTCATCATCAGTGAGCGGTTGCAGGTAAACCGAAAAATCTCTGGAGCATGAACTGTTCCCGCGATGCCCAGCAAGAGCCGAGTGGGAGGTGGCAGCTCGGGCCATCACCTTCTCCGACGAAGAGGAGGGAGATGCTTCCGGAGCATCTTCCAGAGCTGGGGAAAAGCCAGCGACTGCACTGGGCTGGGATCGGCAGAGCCACCCTGGTGCTGGGCACGGCACCGACAGCCTGGCTACGGAGCAAACCTGACCCACGGCACCGTCCACGGGCGGAGACTGCAAACATCCGATGAGTAACTTCCCTATAAAGTCATTTGTTCAGCCTTACAAATCTCTCAGCGCTGCTGGGAGCAGAGCAAGGAGCAGAGATCAGCATTAAGCCTCAGAGGGATGATGTCCTCTCCAAGTGGTGGGGCTGAGCCATTTCCAGCACTTCATAAGAGTTAAATCTACCACAGGCCATTCACAGCTTCCCAGGCTGAGAGGGTATGCGAACCCCGCAGGTGCTCTACACTGCTTCATCCTTGTTCTTGCAGATTTTCTTGTCTTTTACCTCATATTTAGATGTTGAGTTGTTCCTTATTTAACCACGGCATCTTACCCGTGCGCCACAAATCTGCAGCTGTGACATTTCAGGGTTATTGCCTTTGCAGCATCTGTAATAACAGAAGGATGAAAAATGTCAACATGTGTATGGGACAAGGCAAATACGCACCGAGCATTCGGGGTTGTTCTACACGGAGAGTAAAGATAGCGGATTGTTTCCCATGTGATGAGTAGAGCAGTTGCAAAGGGTGGGGGGGAAAAGGTTGCCTCTGAGTGTAAAACAGCAATAAAATATTGCTCCAGCCCTCCCTGCCCACCTCCCCTCGGGGTCTCGGCAGGAAAGCTGGGAAAAAAGCCCGTTAAATGCAGGGCACAATACGCCAAACCGCCAGGAAACCCAGCGAAGTCTGTGTGGGAAACGTCTCTTTTGCAGCTCTGCTTGCGAGGTTGCATTTGGGTTTGGTGGTAAGTAACAGGAGAGCGATGGTAAACTGCTCAGCTTTCACGGTGGTTTTCTCTGAACTTCTTGAAAGAGAAGGCAAATTTTGGCTAAGGTGCCTTAAGAGCAAAATTAAATGTACTTTTGAAGGCTGTAAACTCCACCGAGAGGATTGTTTTGGCCTGGAAGAGAGTGTGCAGCGGCAGGGAAGCTCAGGGGGAGGACGGATGCGTTTGCAGCTCCTGGCAGAAACACGAATGCCCCGAGATTCAGCAAATCTGAAACAGAGTCTGGAAAAAATATTTGTCCCTTCATTTCTGGGGAAATGGCCTGGATAAATCAATCAATTTCCCCCCCCTCCTTTCTTTCCTCTCTGGCTTCTGTTCAGCACCGATTTTTGCCATCGGCTCCGCTTTCCCTTCTGGGTACAGAAGAGAAGAGGACAACATACCCAACAGGGGGACGTCTCACCCTCGGGATGGTTCATCACAACAAACAGCCCCATCTGCACCCTAAGCCAAGCCCAGCTTATTAATTGCAGTGGGGACCCCCCCTACTTCGGCAGAGACTGGGGGTTTCGGTGGTGGGGTTGGGACCCCTGTATAGACTCGGGGCCACAGGAGGAACGAGAGATACTTGAAATGAGAAATGTGTGATGGCAGCCCAGAAAGCCAACCCCATCCTGGGCTCCATCCCCAGCAGCGTGGGCAGCAGGGCGAGGGGGGGATTCTGCCCCTCTGCTCCGCTCTGGGGAGACCCCCCTGCAGTGCTGCCTCCAGCTCTGGGGCACCAACAGCAGAAGGACACGGAGCTGTTGGAGCGGGGCCAGAGGAGGCCCCGGACATGCTGGGAGGGCTGGAGCCCCTCTGCTGTGAGGACAGGCTGAGGGAGCTGGGGGGGTTCAGCCTGGAGAAGAGAAGGCTCCGGGGGGACCTTGGAGCCCCTTCCAGTCCCTCAAGGGGCTCCAGGAAAGCTGGGGAGGGACTCTGGATCAGGGAGGGGAGCCATAGGACAAGTGGGAATGGTTTTACACTGAAAGAGGGGAGATTTAGATGAGATATGAGGAAGGAATTGTTTGCTGTGAGGGCGGTGAGCCCCTGGCCCAGGTTGCCCAGAGAAGCTGTGGCTGCCCCATCCCTGGAGGGGTTCAAGGCCAGGTTGGACGGGGCTTGGAGCAGCCTGGTCTGGTGGGAGGTGTCCCTGCCCAGGGCAGGGGGGTGGCACTGGATGATCTTTAAGGTCCCTTCCAACCCAAACCACTCTGTGATTCTATACCAAATATATTCTCATTGGTACCAGGAGCTGCCGCAGGGTCTGTTTGGGAGTTGGTGAAATACAGTAGGGCAGGTACTGATATGCCACCCATATGTCTCAGCATGACCCTTGCGGGTCTGGTTTTTCTAAACTCCTGGCACCTGGGGACTGTTAATCTGCGGGGAGCGCCTGGGCCTGGCCGCTTTTATGGACTGCATACAGCAAGAGCAGATTTATTTCCCAAATGAAATATTAACCTCCCTGTAACTCTCCGCTCTCTGATAGGAGCACATAGGATGCCATTTACTGCCTTATGAGGCTGCTAGCTGGCTTTTTTTAATACATTCATAAAATCTTTGGCATAGCTAAGGACTCCCTTCTCCTTCCAATGAAGAGGACAACACCGCTTGCTTGAGCAAACAGAATTACCTTACACTAACAAACATGCGGCCGAGCGAGCCCAAGAGCATCGCTGCCCACTAGCCAGAAGCAACCGCACCTGGACCCTCACAAAAATCACCTTTCGGCTGATTTCCCATTCCGGAGGCGGTGTTTGCTGGCCGCTGAAGAAGAGATGGGGTGCTGGGAGGCTGGCAGCAGTGAACTCATCATCCATTTCCAAACTCATTTTTGGTTTCTATATGTATCAATGAAAAGGATTTGTTGGGAATGAGGGAATCAGGGAAAGGTCTGCCGACTGGGGCTTGCATGGATCTGAAGGGCTGTACCGCTGAGGTAAATAAGGAAGGAATTAGCTCATTACTGAATGGCAGGGGAGAAGCAGGAGTCGGCTCCCAGTAGGGATGGAAACATCTCCCAGACTCAGCTGTTGACCAAACCCAGCTCGAATGTACTTTCACACGTAAGTGGCAGGACCAGAGGTCTCATGGAGACAACCCCTCCATTCCTTCATTTTGTGCCTCATCGCCCTTCCCAGGAAGGCGGTGGGGCCAGGGCTGTGTCCCCGCCGTGGGACATGGCGCTCGGTGCTGGGCTGTGTCCCCCCGAGCTGGCACAAGCAGAACTCTGCCACAGGCAGCAGTTTCGGCTCCGTTTTGTTATGAGATTTTGACTCATCCCAACCCGAAAGTCAGAACGAAACTCACAGCGGGGGGGGTGAGACCTGAAACACTGAAACCTGGGGGAGGCTGGTACCCGTGGCCGGGTGCAGAAGCAGCGGGGAGGCTGCAGAGGGCTGACATGGGCTCATCACCTAGGACCCCCGGCAGCCAGCCCCCTCTGTCCCCTCTGCTCCCCACCCTGGGCGCTGCAGCCCCTTTTAGGTTGCTCTTGGAGCCGACCCGAGCTACAGGACTGACAGGCTCAGCTCCTCCGCAGAGGAATTTGTTTTACATCCCGAAACACTGTCAAATGTAAACCTAAAGGAAAAGCCCAGACTGAAACACTGCTGTGGCCAACCCAGCCCCAGTTCTGCTTCTCTAATGACTGGCCCAAATTCCCCAGCCTGCACTCTGGCTTTGTCCCAAACCAATGCCCGGCACAGCTGAGCCCTGATGCAGCTCGGTGCAGCTCAGCAGCACGGCAGGATGCCTGGCTCCTGCTCCGGCATGTGCAATTATGACCCCAAATTATCAAAGAACATAACATCTCCTTCCCAACCGAGACGCGGAGACCACGGTGCTGCCTGAGCCCAGCCGGGGCTCAGCCTTTCTGCTGCCCGGGGCCATCCTCTGCCTTGGCGCCGTTTTGGCACCTTGAGCCGGGGAAGGGGAAGGCATCGCTCGGTGACACCGAGACCATCATCTTCCCCGCGAAACGCGTGAGTCATCTCTGCAACCGAGAGGCAGCATCCCAGCGCTCTGCCCACACGCCGCCGGGGAGAGCCAGCTGAAACGAGCCTGTTTGGCTTCCCGGCAGCGCCGGGCCCCCTCCTTCCTTCCTTCCTCCCCCCACCGCCACTTTCGACAGCCACCCGCTCTGCTCGAAAGGATGCTGCTTTTCAGAAAGCTGCTTTTTTGTTGTTTTGTTTTTTTTTTTTCTCTTTTCCTGCGGTCGGTCTGGGCCAGCTGGCTTCAGAAAGAAAAACCCGGGGCTGATCTCCCCCCTCCCTGAGTTACATGCAGCTCCCCAAGAGGTTTGTGTTGGGTCTGATGCAATGGAGAGGGGCTTCGCTCCGAGACAGCTTCCCCTCGCCCCTGCTGAGCATCTTCCCACCCCAGCAGCAGGGACAGGGACACGGACATGGATGGGGACAGGGACCCCCGAGGCACACCAGGATGCTCAGCATCGCTGCAGCCTGAGGACCGTCAGCTTCTCCGTGCTGGGTGCATGCAGTGCTCTTTGCTTAGTGATGAAAACAGCGTGAAGATGTTACCGCAATAATTTTATGACTTCTCGAGTCTAATTTGATGGCGAAGTCACACTGCAGTCCCACAGGCATGCCATCGTGCTGTAGAGCGTGCCGGAGCCATCGCTGCTCCTCCAAATGACACTGGGTTGTCCCCATGCGTCTGTCCTGGTGGGTCACCACCCAGCAAGCCGGTGGGTGGGAGTAGGCTGGACCTGGTAAAATAAATCCATGAATAAATTAAACCCTCAGAAAAAGCAACACTCAGCCTGCTGCAGGTCGCTTTTGCCCCAGTTCACTCCAGCTCACCCAGTCCAGCCCCCCCCCAGAACGGACAGGAGCAGGAGCGACCCAGAGGTGTGTGGGGCCGTGCCCAGGGGAGCAGCTTTTGTGGTAGGGCAACGTGGGAATTGCTCTTTTCTGCAGGAATACGAGGTCCAGCGAGGTCACTGGCAAAGCTCCTGATGAACACCCCGCTGGTGCTGCTCCAGCCTGGGCACCGCCGCCTCCAGGCGGATGTCCCAGGGCTGGGGAAAGCGTTTTTGGGAAGTGCAGTGCCACTGTGCTGGTTTGTAGCTGCCACAGGGATCACTCCGAGTGCCTGCAGAGCGGCTTCATCCCCCTGGGATAACCTAGGAGCAGCTGAAGAAACCACCCCGCCGCCTGCTGCGGCGCCTGCTGCGCGCTTGGAGTGGCTCCGGCACTTTTACTGAGCGCCACATTAACCATTATTTCAACAAAATATGCAGCAAACCGCAGGGGAAGGGTGGGGAGACGCTGAAATTTGCAGGCTCCTGTTAGGTACAGGCGCTGCTGAGCTGCGTGGCGGTTACTTACCCGTGTGGTTTATGCGGAGAAATCGTGCAAATAAATATAAAGCGGCACTTGCTGCAGAGAGGGAGCATCTTCCGCCTGACGGGGGGAAGAGCATCCCGGCCCCCCCGGGAGCTGCCCCGGCTCAGGGTCACGCAGCTCGAGAAGCACTTTGAGATCTTTTTTGGATGAAAGCCGTGGCCAGCTCGAGCCAGAGGGAAATGGGGGCTTTCAAACAGCGGCTGAACTTCTCCTGGAAGTAATTGCAGGCACTCGGCGCCTTGGAGCAGCAGGCACAGATGGAGGCTGGGAATAACACGGTAATAGCCCGAGCCTGAGCAGAAGGGGTTTCTATTAAGTGCGATGCTTAAACTGTAAATTTCCCACAATAACCTGCAATACCTCTCTTTGGCTTTCCTAACGCAGACGTGAACCGCAATGTGAAATGCCTTTAAAACACAAACACGGCCTAACACCTGTTCTAACGTTTCCTACGCTGCTCTCGCTGAGAGAAAAAACAATAAAGAAGGCCGGATGGCATCAACAACCACCAAAATGCAAAGCAGTGGCGAAGCTGCCGGATAAAAGAGCATCTCCTTAACGCAGCTCCCACCTGCGGGCACAGAAGCTTTTTAGGCACCATGGTTGAGCGTCCCACCAGGGCCAGCATCCACATTTAGAATCATAGAGTTGTTAGGGTTGGAAGGGACCTTAAAGATCATCTAGTTCCAACACCCCCTGCCCTGGGCAGGGACACCTCCCACTAGATCAGGTTGCTCAGAGCCCCATCCAGCCTGGCCTTAAAAACTTCCAGGGATGGGGCTTCCACCACCCCTCTGGGCAACCTGTTCCAGTGTCTCACCACCCTCATGGTGAAGAACTTCTTCCAAAAATTTACCTGAAATTAAAAGGATTTTTAGCCTTAGAGTATCTTACAGGCATGACTACAATGAATATCTTATAGGAAAAACTATATTCATACAATTGAAGGTTGAAAAATCCACATGGCAAGTGAGAGAGGCCTTGACTCATGTCCTTTACAGCTACAACGTGTGGCATTGGCCATCGCCAAGGCTCAGTGGGGTCCCCACACCCCTGTGGCAGGTACTTGCCGTGGAGAGGGACCATCCTCTGAACTCTGCTTCCAAGGAAATATGATTTTGGAGGGCTACCAAGAAGCTGGTGGTTTGAATAGAGGTGTTTTGCAAATAATTTTTGCTTTTTGCTGGTATTTCTGGGTACTGGGAACCCTCCTGCTGGGTGCTCGGGACCAGTGCGGGTGATGGAGGCTGAGGGTTTCCCCACCTTCTCACCTCGGGGCAGGCTGGACCGCAGCAAGCCCGGCTCCGAAGACAGCCACTGCCTGCACCGTGACAGCCCTGCGTCCCGCACACCGCTGCAATTTGTGCTACGACGCGTGAATAACCGCTGTTCTCACAGCCATCTGACATGAAAACTATTCCTTGGGAATTTCCTGGAGGGGGGAAGGGGAAAAGCCACCCAAATCCATGTAGAACACCACAGAAGCCCAGTCTCCGGTGCAGCCTCCACCACCCAGGGAGGACCCCTCTCCCCAACCCCCTTTCCCCGCCCCGGGATGCCGGCACCCGCTCGCATCCCGCACGCTGGCGGCTTCTAACCAAAGACCACTGCAAACTAGACCGAAATCACCAGCTCATCTTATGTCAGACACTAAACAGACATGAGATGATCGCTTCGACTTAATTATAAAATAATTAAGCCCTCACATTCCTGTCATCTGCAACTGTCAACGGCAGCCTGAGCGGAGCTGCTGCTCCTCTGGAAGAGCCGTCACTCATCACTGCCGGCTCCGGAGAGGTGTCAAAATAGGGGTAATTTTGCCCGCAATGCCAGCCAAGGGCTGTAAACAGGCGATCGTGCTTCATTTCAGGGCTCTGCTGGAGCAGAGGACGTGGGGATGGAGAGGTCCCGCTCACCGGCAGCATGGGATAACATCCCGGGGAGTACGGCAGCCTCGGATCCCGGCGCAGGGTCCCCATGTCCCAGCGGTGGCACCGGCGTTGCACCCCCACCTAGTGAAACCACCTCCTTGCCTTGTGCGAGCAAGCTGCGTAGAACATAAGTATTTAACCACGCTACCAGGAAAAGTCGAATACAAATTGGCACATACTTTTCCCGACAGGATCAGAAAATGAAGGCTGAGGATGGAAATGCGGCTTCATTTACTGTTCACCCAGCAGAAGATGCAGTTCCCCGAGGAGCAGCCGAGCACGACATCCACTCGTGGATTTGCGGTTTCCCAGCGAGTCATTACCATTGCTCCAGCAACACCTCATCTGCTAACGGGCAGGAGGAGAAAGAATATCTCATTCAATTAAAGCAATGATTAATTTTTGCAGAAGCATAATGACTTCCATGGAGGGTTTCCCTCACCCCTGGCCGGCGCTGCTCCTGCACAGCATCTCACACCCACCACCGAGCTTTTCTCTTACCAGTGTCCCAGCCGTGCTTTAACAAATTCCCAATTAATCACCGTGGGAGGCCATCCTGATTCATTGCCTCCTCCAAACAAGTGCCTTCCTCACCCTGCCTCGCACGGAGCCCGCTGACCTCTCGGCCCTGCACTTGGACAGACGCAGCTTTTGGCTAGTCCTTGTCAACACCGTCTGATTTGGGTGAGCCTGGCACGGCACGCAGGAAAATAAAAGGCAAACTGGAGAGAAAGCGTCACTGTGGCATTCTCGGCATGTGGCACCGCGCTCCCCAGGATGTGCCGAGGGGACCCACACGCAAGGGAAGGAACCTAAAACTGCTGGGAGTAGAGACAGCTTGATGCTGACCTTCATCCTTCACCTGCTCCATCCTCAGAAGGGGATTTGGGATGAGGGGCCTGGAGAAGGGCTGGCTGATGGCACTGCCGAGCCCGGGGCAGCTGTGGTGGGCTGCTGCTGGAGCTGGAGGCACTGGGATGGAGATCCCAAGTGCTGGAGGCCCTGGGCACCCCTCACAGCTGGGGTTATCATTGCCACGGAGCAGCTTGTACACTCTACGTGCTGCTAGACCACGGGCAGCCAGCCCTGCCCCACGCTGTCCCCATGTCCCCACCGTGCCAAGTCTGCTCGCGTGGCGATGCCACCTGAGGCTGGATCCAGACAGCAGCCCGGCGTCGCCATGGGGGAGAGAGGAGAGGTCCCCAAAGGCAGGCAGAGACGTACAGAAAATGCAAAAGCAAATTTGAGCAAAGCGGCTTAAATCGGCATCGCAAATGCAACTTTCTGCATCCACGTGCTTTTGCAAGGGAACGTTGTTAACCGCTGCATTTTTCCCGGGTAACTTATCAGACAGAAATCACTGGTCTTTGCAAGGGTGTGTTGGCCCAAAATAGGTGCTCAGTTGCCCTTTCTTACCCCGGAGCTTGACTTTCTGCTGTTTGTCTTCACAGAGCAACTCAGCAAACAACTGCAAAGGATGTTTTGTTCCTTGAAAACAATTCATTCCTCTTACAGCAGCTCCGCGCACCAAAGCTGGGGAGATCATCACCCAACTCCCCGAGCTCCTAAAAAACCGGCAATATTGAGAGGTTAAAGATTTTAAAGCCTGCTGCCACCTATGGATGGAAAGCAGTGAGAGCAGGAAAACCTCCCGGGGGCGCGGGGGGGGCACGGCTGGCTGAAAAGAAGACTTGAGCTCTGAATTAAAGCCATGGGTAGTGGGGAGACGCCAGCAGCCCCGGGCAAGACCTGAGCTTTCGCCTTCTTCAGACAAACTCAACGAGGTGCGGGACACAGGGGGCTGAGGGAGGCTATTGGGAAATTCGCCACCCATCGTGTGAATACACGTAGTATCAGAAAGGTAATAAACCTTTTTTTTTTTTGGCTTGCTGGATTAATCTGATCACAGCGGTTTTATTGACAGACCGTTGCTTGCCCTCCCCTTTGCCTAATTGTTATGCTTTAATTAAATCCTTAAAAAAGAAAAATTGCACATATTTGCATCCAGATTGCTAAAGTGGTAATTTCTGCAGTGAAGCTCTACAGAATACCTACAATAGACATTTGTGGGGCCACAAAAACTACAGAGCAGCATATTCCACCCTTGCTGGAGGAAACAGGGTTATCTATAATAAAGAGGACATGTTATTTGTATCGCATCATACCTATAGCAGAGCTTCTGGTTCATGGAAGAGGCAGGGTGGCAGGGTGGCCACCCATGGCAGGGTAAGGGGGGAGGTCGGGCAGTATTTTCTGCAGACGTGGGACAGGAACACCAGCCACGTAGAACCACGCGTGGCCCAAGACACCTCCCAGCACCCCATGAGCATCGCTCCGGCGAACCGAGCTGCCCCTGCTCCGCGGGACCAACCTGGAACGGGACAGGGAGATGGGGATGGGGAGGAGGATGCAGGCAAAAGGACAAAATTCAGTGTTACATGTTGTAGAGGATGCTGTTATACACGTCGTATTTAATGCTCGTACACACAGTATCCACCTTCCTTTCATCTGGTTATCTGCATGCTCCCAAAGTGGAAAGCTAACCGAGAACAGGCACAGTCTAATCCGCTGATCTCAGGCATCCACCGCCTTACTCTGGAGAGAAAGATTTAATACTTTCACCACAGGGGTTAAACATCCCATTATTTTATTCCTTTTTGTCATTTCATAATCTCCAGCTTCTTGAAAAACCTGTTATTTTTTTTTTTTATCCTGAGTCATTTCACATGAAGAAACCATTGTTCTGAACGGTGACTCATCAGTTTGCATCACCACTTTCCAAACCCCTCGGGGGCACGCGGGCTCGGGGAGCAGGCCATGGCAGCCAGCCCTTATTTACCAATAAATAGGCACTTCATCGCCGCCTCGACTCATCATCGCTATTTAGCCTCATTTTCTTCCTGCATCCCAGCCGTGAGCCCGGAGCCATCGCTCTCTTCGCTTTTGTAACCCGCTTTTTATGAGGAGCGCTCACACGACCCACGTCTCACTGACAGCCTGTCTGCTGGCTAAATACGAATGTAAAAATTTGTAAGGAGAGACAAATATCTAAACACTAGAGCTGAAATACCTGGAAATACCAAGTTTCCCCGGAGCCAGCCTGCCACGAGGCAGATGCAGCGAGGGATGAGTGAATTTCACACGAGCGATACCAAGACTTTAGAGTTCAAAGGTGAAAACAAAAGGCTCCATCCTGCTTTCCTTACACACCTAGACCTCAGTAAATTGCCTCGTGTATTTCTGCGACTGAGTAAGTATCACTAAACCAAAAGAAACCAAGGAGCTTGGATGCACTCTTTCTTCTAAATCCCACAGTCGCCCAGACCAAACGATACTCAGCACCTTACCCTAAATATACGACGCAGCCCTTTCTGGTGGGATGCAAATCGCAGCTCAAACCTCCCACAGCCGTAGCTCCAACCGGAGGCGGAGGGAGCGGTGTCCGCGGAGACCCCTCTGGGGGCCGCGGCCGTAGCTCCGGCGCGCTCCCGCCGTGGCTCGGTTGGGTTGGGATTCATCCCAAGGGCAGGAGGGTCACACAAGGCTCAGAGCAGCCTGAAGGCTCGCAGTCATGTCTGAGGCAGAGAAAAGAGCAAGAACATCACTTGAAAACTTGAAAAAAAAGGAATAAAAAGAACACCCAGACCTACGACTGCGACGACTGATGTTAAGTACCCCCAAAAGCAGGTTGCACCCGTGATGAGCTTAACATGGGGCATAAATTCCTGGTTTTCTCTAACAGCAAACAGTCTGTTGTTGGGATCTTACAGAGCTTAGTTTTTCTTGCCTTCCTACTCTTCTATGCCAATCCTTTCTTTGGTTTCCTTTGCAAGGCTAATAGGAAAACCATTTGAAAGCCATCTCTAGCCAAAATTTCCACCAACACTTCACTGCTGGCAGAGCTGCCCAGCCATGCAACATGGGGCACGAATGTATTTTCATGGGATAATGAGCTGAATTTGAGGCTTGGGGGTTTTCTTTGGCTCTTCAGCAGTAGTAACACACCAGCCTGGGCTCCTGATTGAAACCTCCTCCTCAGGCACAGCTTCCCACTGAGAACCTTCCCTGTACTGCAGAAGGCTCGTGTGGGGATGCTGCTCCTTCCACTTCACCTAATTTTTTAGGCTTAGCACAAAAAAATCACAAAGTTGCCAAAGACCAGGACTGGGAGCAGATTATTCCCTAGGGAGGTACAAAAGTACAGGCCGAAGGGAGCAGGCGCAGGGTTGCAATGCATACCCTACAGGCTACATCACACCGGAGAGAGATGAAGGCAGGTGCTGCTCCGGGGGGTTGGGGATGATGCGTGCGAATGGAGGACCACCATCTGTTTTCGGAAGGACTCTCTGTTCCGGCACTTGCCGCAATAAGGCTGGAGTTCGATTGCCTCTTCTGTGAAATGAAGAAAAACCAGGAATGAAGTAAACTCAGCATCCCACTGGTCTTTTTTTTTTTTTTTTTTTTACCCCCTCTGTGTTTTTTCTCTCCTTCCTCAGATGACTTTTTCACCCAGTCCCCAGGACAGGCTCTGCTGTTCCTCCTCCCCTCTGCCTGCACGGACAGGCTCCTGCCTGTCCCAGCCCAGCGCTCAGCCCACTCCCTGCCACCGCTCCGGATCCCAAGGAAGCCGCCCCAGCCCTCCCAATACTGGTGCTGGACTGGGAGGCACTGGCCTAGGACAGATTTACGGCCGTCCTAGAGTATTTGGGGAGGAATTAAGCATCTGGAACACCTCTCTTATGAAGAAAGGCTGAGGGATTTGGGTCTTTTTAGTCTGGAAAAAAGACGACTGAGGGGGGATCTTATCAATGCTTATAAATACTGAAAGGGGGGGTGTCAGGAGGATGGGGCCAGGCTCTTTTCAGTGGTGGCCAGTGACGGGACAAGAGGTAACAGGCACAAACTTGAGCACAGGAAGTTCCACCTAAACATGAGGAGGAACTTCTTTCCTTTGAGGGTGGCAGAGCCCTGGCGCAGGCTGCCCAGAGAGGTGGGGGAGTCTCCGTCTCCGGAGACATTCCAAACCCGCCTGCACGCGTTCCTGTGCCACCTGCTCTGGGTGACCCTGCTCCGGCAGGGGGTTGGACTGGGTGATCTCCAGAGGTCCCTGCCAACCCCTGCCAGTCTGTGATTCTGTGATCTGGGGTGGGAACACCCCTGGCCATTGCAGCTGGGAGGCAGGCTGCGCGCTGGCAGGGGTGCAGAGGTGCCGGGGTGTCGCAGGGCGCGCAGGTGGGACACGGCTCCTGCGCAGGAGCAGCAGGGACGGGCACGGCCCGGGCAGGCCCAGCAGAAGACTGGGGGGCAGGACCATCTCCTTCCGCACCACAGCCCTGTACCCTGCAGGTCACCATCGGTACCACCCAACAACGGCACGAACAAAGCACAAATGGCCAATTTCTCCCACGTATTTTTTCCCTTCTTCTGCAATCTTGAGACATGCTTTTTTATTTTTTATTTTTTTTTAATTTTGCAGAAAGGATCCAAGCCTCAGCTGCACATCTGTTTCGACAAGAATTTATTTCAAATCTTGACTGCACAAAAGAAAACTTTTTTCTCGGTGATTTTTTTTTTTGTTTTCCTAGAGGCTGTCTCTGTGAAGTGCTCTGATGTCCACAAGGTGCGTGAGATGTTATCACAGAAGCTCACAGCCTGTCCCTCCGACGGGTAACGCAGGGGATGGTTTCTTTGCTTTATGGCTTCAGCTACTTCCCTTTCAAGAAACACCTTCCAGCAGCATGATGTTCTGCAATAAGTTCAAACTCACTTCGTACTCCTGGAGAGGTGCAAGTCCAATGACAGCTGACCAGGTCAGACGAGGACTTCACCAGCACCACCTCCGTGGCGTGTATTTCATAATTCCGTGTTTACGGAGACATAAATAGACGCCATCCCCCAGTCACAT
This sequence comes from Larus michahellis, assembly GCF_964199755.1. Classification (NCBI taxonomy): domain Eukaryota; kingdom Metazoa; phylum Chordata; class Aves; order Charadriiformes; family Laridae; genus Larus; species Larus michahellis. The sequence goes on from NC_133906.1 coordinate 15,091,364, forward strand.
GCGTGAGGATCTGTTACACATTCCTCGCTGCAGTCACACAGGCTTGCAGCAGCTCCACAAACTTCGGCTAACCACGGCGACTGTAACTTCTTCGGGTTTTCCTCATTTCTCCCAAAATAATAACGGCAAACAACATGCGTAAATCTTTTACGGATTCTCTCTCGCCTTCTGCCTGACAACGGCTCTGAAAACACAAGCAGAGTTTCTTCTTTGATCGAATAGAGAGCTCCTTTACAAATTTCTTCCCCAGCATGTTGAACATCAAACTGTTGAAGGAAAGCTCTCCCCCGAAACAGCCTGGGGAAAAAGAAAAAAAGCCATATTGTTTGTTAAATTTAGGAGGCAATTCAAATTACAGATTAGGAAACAAAACAGTGTTACAGAAGTGGTAATAGCAGACAAGAGAACTAGGTGAGGAGTGAAAAAAAAAAAGGAATATAAATTAAAAAAATGTTCTCTTTACAGACAAATTTTCAGGTACAAGCGTCACATTGACATACCTTCATTAGGGACGTTCAGCTGAGCTGTTCAGAGCCGGCTGCCGCAGACAGCAATGGGCAGGAGCAAGCAGATGGGACGCATTTTCTAACAAACGCTTGAATAAACATCTCATTTTGTAGGAACACCCAAACTTCTTTACGTCGATGCTAAAAGTGCCTCAGACGCCAGGAACAACGCGCTAAGCTCTAAAAAAAGGCAAACTGTATTATTAGCTCTGCCTCCTCCTGTTCTGCCCAAACCCTGTTTCTCCAGGCGGCACCCAGCACTCCAGCTGCTCTCCCTTCCATAGCTGCACATCCGAACTTCCCCCACGGTGTCTCCTGCAATTATTTTTTCACCGGTAAAGCAGAAAGCTTTTCATTTTCTCTACTGCAAACTCCTGATTAATTTTTTTTTTTTAGCCTTTAAAGCCTACTGCGAACGCAGGCTTTCACGAAACGTCCTCTGCAATTTGATGCTAATGCATAGCAGTGACAATATTTTGAAGAGATTTATTTTAAACCTCTTGTGTGCGTGTGTATATATATGTATACATATATTTTTACGTAGTATATTACATACATACACACCCAGAGCAAGGAACAGAAGAGTTAAGCTGCACATACAGGGATCTTCCTTTCACAGTTCCAATTTATTTGAAAATGAACCAAAATCAGGTTCGGAAAGAACGGCATTCGGGCACCGTGGCTGGAACCGATAGCCAAGGCTGAACTCAGACCTCAGCCCCGGGTGCCAACAGGCATGAGAGCGCTTAAAATACGGCTTTAAGTTCTGCAGCTTGTGCTTCTCTCTGGTCAGAAGCGACACACGCTGAACAAACGACCTCGGCTCTGTCCTTGGGGAACAGCCGACCGAGGATCAGCAGTTTTCAGTCACTTTGCAAAACCCAGCTTAATTGTAGGATGGGTTTCAAAACAACCTGAGACACGCCGGCATTACCGTGGCACGCACAGACCAATTGAAACACGGCTCCTATCGCTACCTGATTTGTCTCTCCCGTCTTCGCTTTCACAAGCGCCAGCATTTCCAAACGGCAGCCCCGGGGTCAGCCCACAAACAAGCTGCGGCAGAGCAGCGTTAGGAGCCCTGCTCCGAATCGCTCTCCCTCTCACCTGGCTGGCAAGAGGCCATTTTTCAACTCGGTTAATTTTCTCCCTTCCTCCATTGCACGGGCGGGAACTTGGTCAAGTATTTCCTAGAGATGCTCGCGCAACCCTCAGGGCAGTCCCTGCAGCGTGGTCCCCAGCGCTGACCACCTCCTCCCGCCTGATTTCTTGCCGCTTTTAGGTTTCAGCAAAACTTTAACAAAGATTTTAACAAATTCTTCACTTAAACCAAATTCAAACCTTCCCCTCACCGAGAAGAGCTTCCTTTGCTCAGAAATCCGGTGTGCTACAAAACCTGAACCACTTCAGCTCCTCTCTACAGGGTAAGCTCAGGTTCCCCGTCTGCACGTCCCACCCCTGCCCAAACCAGCACGTCCCACCGCAAGCACCAGTCCCATGCCTGCCCAGACCAGCATCTCATCACAGCACACCCCTGGTCAACAAACCCGCTCCATCCACTCCCGGGTTTGGGTACTCAAATACCATTAAATTGCAAAGATCAGGTCTCCAACAGCTCATCTCCGCCCCAAACCAGGGGTTTGCTCCAGCTCCTGCTGCTCCTCAGAGTTCATCAAACCCCTCTGACTATAAAGCACCACCTTTGGGGGGAGAAAATGTAACCAAACAATATAAATTCTTATTTGCCTATGCCAAAATCAGGCATTTGGACCTAATTCTCCTTTTACAAGGATAGCATTTATTACATTGCACATTTAGTATAGAGAATCAGAAGTGACACATAGAGCCAAGCTTTGCACCCACTCTACACATCACAATTTTTTTGTGCTGCTCTTTTAACTTGTTTTCAACTTAATGTTGTCATAGTTGGGTGCAGGAGCTGACAGTGAAAGGGTACATGCTCAGAGCAGCTTTTTTGCTGCGAAGGCAGAGGAGGTGACCCAAAGTGCCATCGATTTACACATGGTTTGTGCAGTATCTTCAGCAGCTTACATGTGATGAAGGCTTCCATCATCACTCCGGGACACGGAGAAACGGTGCCAAGGGAGGTGTTGCTTCATCCCATGGTGCTGGTGGTTGCTCTTCTCATTCAGGCAGTGACCAAATATGATCTAATCCCTCCAGACCTCACCTTTGTCACAGGTTAAACAGGGACAACAAGTGCCCTCTGCCCCACAAAGACACTGAGGCACCATTAGCAGAGAGAAAGCATCGAGATCCCGGAGTGAAAGGCATCAAAGATTCTAAAACGTTATTATCGATTTCTTTCTGTGATGGGACACTTGCCATAAGAAACAGGGTCATAAGAAAAACAAGCGATACTTTTTTTTTTTTAATGATTATTTTACCCTAACTGCTTATCAACAAACAAATTTCTAACTCTAATTCGAAAGCAGTCAAGTAAGAAATAATTTGACAAATGTAAACCGAGGAGAACGCATACTTTGGATGGGAAAACAGTTCTCTGTCACAGTCAGTTCACACACTTCCCCGTGGATGGGATGGGTGGACTCTGTTTGAAGAGCACCTAAACCCAGGGCAATCCCCACTCCGTGCAGACCCCAGAGGGCAGCAGGATGCCAAGGCAGCAGCATTTGCCTCCAAGATCGGATCCTTCCATCTCATTTTAAAATTGCAACAAAGGAAACACCATTTTTTCCCCTGCTCAAAGAGTTTTCCAAGTAGAGGATTTGCTTCTATGCACGCATGAACAGAAACCCTGGCAAAGAAGAGGCTGAATTATTATTATACCCAGCTGAAAAGAAACCCCAAAACTCACTACTAGACAATGTACGAAGTGACTACACTTTTTTCCTGGTTTTGATAATTTGACAAGAACTCCTTTTGTTTAAAACTCCTTTTCTTCAAATTCCAAGTCAGAATTTTATTTTCTATTCACAATACTTAAATTTCGAGCATGGGATAACAATAACAAACACCACATTAAGAACATGTTTAAGAACACTTGCACCTTTAGCTTTTCTTCTGCAGTTTATTATATAAATTATGCTTTTAAACATTTAGAGCACTTACATTTCAAAACAGACAATGTTTAGCTCCCCACTGAGATACTAGTGCAAAAAGTGGTTTATCTAAGTGCAAGTAAGTTACATCCCCACTGACAGTCAGTGGATTAGGCTGTTTTTAATATAAATCCCACGTCCATAACTAACAATTATGTTCTCTACACTAAATCTGAGCATGTTGTAAATCAAAAGAAATATTGGACTTTGGTTGGTAACGACCAAATACTCTGACAGCACAAACAGGAGAAGAACAGTTTGACTTCAAAGCAGACTTGTGAATTCACCGGGGTTGGAGACCACCGCTATCATTTTTCTGATCTGACTTTAGTTATAAATAAGTGGATGCCAAATGTTCTCTTTGACATTCAGTTCCAGTTATTAAAATACAATAAAACTCACATACACGCATGTATTGTATTCCAGTGAATGCCACAGGTCACCTTTGGCACATCACAGACAGCACCTGAACACTGCATACAAAAATATTCATGATTTAGCCTTGATCTGGCAGGAGGACAAGTGAGAAAGTTCAAAGATCCTTCCCGTCTCCAACGCCAACAATTGTCGCTGAAAAATGGATTAAACCAAGACTGAAATACAGCAATGCCTCTCAGTTACACAATACATACTGAAACCCAAGTTTAATTAAATCCAAGCAAAATAAATCTTTTTCAACCCACAGACGCTAGTGTATGGGGTCACTGCAGTGAAACACAGGCCACTGTCAGCAGTAGTTGTCAGTACCTTAGAAATCTGCACTCATTTCTCTTAAAGAACTGTTGCCATGTAAAACCAAAATGAGACACTTCATAAATAACATCTTTATTAATGAGTTTTCTTTTTCACATTCTTTAAGGTGATGGTTAATTGAAATCTGCATAGTCAAGAGTGCAAAGGAAAAAAAATTCATAGAAGTCGGACCCAAATGTGAATGTTGCCTTTTTTTTTTTTTTTTTTTAAGTTAAGTGAGACTGGTCACAATCATAGGAAAAAGCAACCTCCAGAAATAAGTGACAAGGGAGATATGGAGCGGGGCGGGGATGAAAACCACCAGAAAAACTCTGATCAGTATATTCGTCTATTAATGAAGTCTTCACACAAAGACACACAACACCCATTCACATTCATGTGCACAATGGAACGTAAACTACAGAAGACAGACACTTCCTCTACTGAATGAAGTGAAACCGCAGGATTATCTGTGTATGTAACCCAGTGCTGATCAGCTGTTCCCACGAGGGGAACCATTACAATATCCAGGTGGATAAACCCAGATTTCTTCATGCCCTTATTACAACCACATTTAAACTAGCATCCTACAGCAGGAAACATGAAATCTGAGTATTTCCATACTACTAAGAATTACTCTTAACACGCACTTTTAAAGCGGTATCACCTCCCTTCTTTTTTAATTCTTAATACTATCATCCCTTTCCTTCCTGCTAACGTTACTCGGTTGGTTGGAAGCGCAGGTGAAGAGGAGCTCTGTGCCCACGCCATGGCTCAGCCGGTGGAAGCGCAGAACACCTCCAGCTTCATTTCCATAAGCACAGGCGAGACGGTCCCAAGTCTCCCACATCGACACCGCACTGTGACCGCAAGTAGTATTTCTAATATTTACACCATCTACTGATTTAGCTGTTGTTCTCTATTTGTAACCATCATCAGAAAACTCTAGAGAGGGAAAAAAAAGGAAGCATGTCCCCTACGTAACAGCTGTAAGTAGCAAAGACTCACATATTGTCCACATGCTGGTGAGAGGCCGTTTCTTACCTCCAGTTTTGATTTATACAACCACGACGCTACTCTACAGCTGAGCACTAGTTTAAATGCAAAATTCTCTTGCGTTGGTCATTTGGAAAAGCTATCCAATACCATTGCTCTGAACTTCACCATGCACAAACTAGGCTTAACGCTTTGCATATGACTGCGCACTAATAAACTTCATTACAGTTTACATTAGTTTAGGTTCTGAATTATTCATCTTATTCAGATGCACAATCAAGGACTGTGCGGAACTGATCATCAATATTCAAACGTACAAGTTCAGATCTGGGCAAGGAAAAACTCTCATTTATTTGATATGAGCCCACAGGCTTTAAATCTGAGATTCAAGCCCAGCAGATCAAGAGAAAGTTATTTATGAAATCATACCAGTCAGAAATACGTTTGCTGCCATAGATATCGTAAACATAAGGCCTAAAGTATTTTGAAGAAGACCTACAACAGTAAGTAAAAGGGATTCAGGAAAAACACTTGCCGCAGTTTGTACTCTTACAAGGGGGAAACAAACTACACAGCGAAACTCAAACCCATCAGGGTGAAACGGTGACTCCAGGGCTGAAACCCTACCTGCGCTGGACAGATGAGAGTGAAACATGCCCAGCACACAGGAACACCAACCCCAGCTCCATGGCAGCGGCAGCCAGCATCAACAAGACACTGAGACACACGTGCTTCGACACCCCTGCTTCAAAAACAACCTGCTTCCTCCTCGGGGAACTAAAGCACTCGAAGATGGGGAAAAACAGGCAGAAGTCTGGGAACAAGGACTGCAGATAATCAAATTTTACCCCCAGAACAAGGCCACCCGGGCAGCCAGCAGCTGCCACACTGGCCAGCTTTCAGGGCAAAACCACAGAAAACAATCCATCCTGGCCCAGTCCACAACACCAAAACCAGCCGATTGGGTGCGGGTTGATAAATTTTCACAAGCAGCAATGGCAGCTTTTTTTTTTCCCCTGGCAATTTCACAGGCAAGTATTCTGGTAAACCTCAAATCTAACTAAGTTACAAACAGAATATTTAGTGAATGGTACTGTTAATTTCTTCAGAACAAAACCTGTATTTCTTGTGCCGCTTCAGGGGTTTAATTCAAGAGACCAGTACAGTAGGACGACTTTTGACATTAGTTCAGGATTTACATCAGCACAGCTGATCTACATTATTTGTATGTTTTAAAGGTGGTGGTTATAAGGGCATCGAATTAGATTTTTCTTTTACTAACGCAAAATCCTAAAGTCAAAGCAATTTGGAAGTCTGAAAAAAACACACCTTACTCTAACATACAATGAAACTACTTTGTGGCCTTCTGTGTTTCAGGAAAATATCCCACATATTCAGATCATCAGGCAGCCTCACTAGTTAAGACACATTAAAATGAAACATTTTCCATTAAAGTTGCCAAAAACCGGATTTAAATTTATTGCATGACGTTGCATAAGAAAGTATATTATTGAAAACCGTAAGGCATCATGCAATTATCCATCAGCTAATTATTTATTATTCCTTGAAAGATGGTTATATACTCTAAAGTTATAAAACCAGTTTCAAAAAAGTACATAAAAAAATTTAACATAAGCATTAAATATTTTTCACATGTTCGTAGTTTTTAGCTGTTAAAAAGTGCATTCAAACATACTGTACTGGAAAGTTGCTCTGACCAAAAATGGTGCCGGAGACTTGTTAAATTAAAAGCCGCAAAAGAATGTTGCATGGGATTAGAAAGCTCACAGATTGTGGTACTTAAACTTACAAACTTGCTTGAAATAATTTCTCAATCCTCACACAATTTAGCATACATGATATAATTAGCTAAAAATGTATATTTTTTTTAATAACTAAACAGTCGAATTCAAGTTACGTACACTGAGTGATCAAATAAAGAGCAGACTTAATATTCAGACATGGGACAGAACGTACTGGTGCAATTTTGGCATTAATCAATGTACTGTGCCATCCAACGGAAGCCTTCTCCATAGCCTTGTCTCTTTAGCACGCTGCACATAAACACTTCTAGTGGCCTTGCGTTCAGTTCTTTCAGTGGTATACTGCCCTGCAGAGAGACAAGTGGCCCAGGTTACAGTGTTGTTACGAACATATGGCTACTTTACACAGACCTTTGCTTCTATGGAATGCCATTATTTAACTTGTGTTGGATACATGGATTTAGAAAATAAATTGATCTAAAACGTGCACATGTTACTAAGATTAGGGTCACCTGAGAAACACACTGAGTATGTTTTTTCATGTGCATCCATGGTTGGAGAGGGTGAAGTACCCGAAACCATAGTGCAACAGCAAGAACAGCAAGCATGTGCACAGAGAATCTGAGAGCTGGTATTAATTTTTCAGTCCCAGCTCCCTGCTCTGTTCCTAATAGCTTTCCAACCAGATTAAAAAGAACATTTGCTACCAATTTTGTAGAACTGACCATAGCAAGAGTGCAAGTCGCTTGCTTGCCAAGATGAGCACAGCGGGATTAAGATGTTGCTCAACTGGAGATTCACCATGGTATTCATACTTTAAGGGAAGCATCTAAGAATAAACACTCTTAGAGGAAAAGAGGAATGGGTTGCCCAGAGAAGCTGTGGCTGCCTGATCCCTGGAGGGGTTCAAGGCCAGGTTGGACGGGGCTTGGAGCAACCTGGGCTGGTGGGAGGTGTCCCTGCTCAGGGCAGGGGGTGGCACTGGATGGGCTTTAGGATCCCTTCCAACTCTAACCGTTCTATGAATTACAAGAGCAGGAGCCCTCCTCAGCAGAGCCTCACCAGTGGGCATCTAATGGGATTTGGGACAGAAGCCACACTGGAACAGCTTCGTCAGCTGCAGAGAGGTGTCTTTCCAAGGGCAACGGAGCAACTAGTTTCTAGTGCCCTGTATCCAAGTGTCTCCTACAAGTAGTACACTGTATTTACTTTAAATTAAGAAGAGTTGAAGTATCACAAAGGTCCATAATCTTAGTCTGCCTTGTTACAACCAATGCCGGTAGGAACATTTCCCCCTCTCTCCCCTCACAACTTAAACTCAGACTTTACAGTGGTGTAAATCTATTTCTAAGCTTTAGGTAAACGTGTCAAGTAATGAATTGTGCTAAGTCTGAACTTTAAATGAGATAAGTCGCTTACTGAAAGACTTTATTAGTTTTCTCTTATAGTTCTCACTGGAACTATAGTCTCTGAAAACTTGCTCATCCTTTTAAAGGACTGCATAGGAAAGTTGAAGTACTAAAAATTATCCTAGGTACAATTAAGTTTTCTCTGAAAAAACATGGCATTAAACATGATGTAAAAAAATTGTAGTATAGATGCATCTAACACACAAAAAAAGAAACTCCACAATTCATTTACACCATATACAGTTATTATGTACTAAGTGCTTTATAAATTAAAAACTATTTTTTTTTTGCATAGCTAGAGTGGAGTCAACACACAAATAAGGCAAAAAAACCTAACTAACAAAATAAACCAAAGCCACCAAATAAAAAAAATAAAAAAAAAAAGGAGCATTACCTTTCCTGTTGTCTGGCCATACAGACCAAACATCTCTCGTAACCTCTCTTCACTAATGGCTTCAGGTCTGTCAATCTTGTTACCAAGAATTAGGATAGGCACATTAGCAATAGTTTCATCTGTCATTAGTGACTACAAAGGAAAGGAGAAAGGAACAGAGATTAATTTAGAATATAGATGGTCAAGTCATTACTGCTCATTTCCAGGTGGCAGCAGAGCTCCGTTGGATACTCGGAATTTGAGCTTGCTTATTTCTTAGAAGTTAAAACTTTCAAAAACTTATGTAAACTTACGTCGAGTTCTTCTTTTGATTCAAGCAATCTTTCCTGATCTGCACAGTCGACCAAGAACACAATGCCATTAATCGCAGGTAGATAGTTTTTCCACACTCTGCGAGCTACAGGGAAGATGTGAATTAAAAACAAAAGGAAATTATCCCAAAGTTCAGAGTGATGCACATTGGTAATTAACAAACAACAGGGTGTTTTTTTGAACTCTTAGCTTGTGGTGCCAGTTGCAATTTCATGTTTTACAAAACTTGAAATAATGGAGCAAAAGTATCATTCTCCTTACTGTTAACACCACTCTATCCCATATGCACACTGATGTACTGAAACTTTTTGCGTTTCCCCAAGAATTGTCAACAAAGGTAAGCTTGAAGCACAAAGCTTAAAGGTAAACGTAAGCAATTCAAAGCACAGAATCCTCTTCAAAATACAGACATCCATCAAAGATTTATGCTCTACTGCAGCTCCTGCCAAATTGTATTTGGGATTTGTGATAAATGGTGGAGATGTCCAACAGAGCAGTCAATGTTTTTTATGCTGCCAAAGAGAGCGTGGGAAGTCAATCTCTTCAGCATGGTTATATTTCTGATCCGAAACAGACAGACTGTAGACAACTCTTAACTCAATTCAGTGAAGTGAGTCAACGTATTCCCTTACCTTGAGCATGTCCACCCAGGTCAAAAGTAGTGAAAGTCATGCCAGCAATTGTCAGCTCTTCTGAAGCTAGAAATACAAAGAATTATGTTCTCTGTGAAGATTACGCAAGTGCATTGGAACAGTCTAACCTTCTAGCATGTAGATTTTACTTTCCCTCTTGGGTCTTTTCAGTATTTTGTTACTCAAGAAACAAATCAGAGCAATACTTTTTCTCTCCAAATCGATAACACGTTTGCTTAACAACAAAATGTTACTAACCATTAAAACACGTGTGAAATACCTATAATGCTAAGAATAGCAGAGAATATTCATACATTACTTATCCCTACACATTACACAAACAACAGTTGGCTCCAGCATCTGGTTTGTCAAAAAGATGGCATTTCATGTACAACACTGTTCAAGGTTTCTCCTCTTGACATCCTTTCCCAACTTCTCACCTCCTTATTGGACACCACCAATCCACATTTTTAACCTGCATTGAACTTTTTCCTCCCATGAAGCTACCCGGATAACAATTACATAGCAATCTCTGACCCCCAAAAAATCAAAACAGTGTACATAAATGGTAGTTTTCCAGTTACACAGAAAACCTGCTCCCAAATGCTTGGAGCCCTGATTTCCCACAGTTTCTGTAATCTAGAATCTCAGCTCCATCACTCTACTTGGTTTTCTCCTCAATTTCAAATAAACCGCATTGAACTATCCTACACACATTTTTTTTTAATGTTACTTGAACTATCTACAGATTGCAATCCCAGGAATTCCTTTATTTCTCCCCAGATACACTGTTGGTCTCGTGTACAATGAGATCTTGCTTTTCCTGCAATTATTCAAATACTTTCTAGCTATGGAACCAGCAATATTAACTTACTGGGGTGTAACGTGGGGACGTGTTGTCCCAATCTGTCATCTTTGAGCATGTGCAGCAGCGTAGTTTTTCCAGCATTGTCCAGTCCAAGAAACACTAGTTTGCCCGATTTCTTGTACAGTCCTAGAACAAAGCAGGACCTAGTGAACAATCAGTTAAATCGGTGGGAGTTCATTTCCAGCACTAGAGACGATTTTGCTCCCAGGAACAGAGTGTTACAGTCACAGTACAAAATACAGACCAGCCAAGCTCCACCGTGCGCTTTATCAGTGCCCTTTATCCATGTTCTACTTGTATGAACTACGTTCACACTTGCTCACGTGCCTGCAGCACTGGGTGTACCACCTGCAGCCTACAGGATGCTCAGCAGGAGGGGGAGAGACACACAATTGATGTGAACGTGTCACTCATGTAAATGCATTTACATTACCTTAGGAAAACCACAAAACAGGACTAAACCTTGCCAGTGTAGCTTACTCTGCCCCAGCAGAAGGACAGTTTTGCTCACAGGAGGTGGAGAGGGAGGCACATGGGTACACCAGGCTTTAAAACATGGACCATCCCGGACCTGGACAGAGGGTTTTTTTTCTTCAGCTATCTCCAATTATGACAAAAAAAGTTGTCTGAGGCAAAAAGGAAGTTCAGACCTCAATGGGTATATTGCAGAGAAAATAGTTGCCATGTCAATAGTCATAATTAGTGTATGTATGAATTCTTTTATGTTGGTTCACATATTATTTTGACAAAAAATAACATTCACCCATACTCCCAGCTAAATTGTACGAATATATCCTGAATGGCATCATCAGGACTATTCTGACACACTTGCTGTCATGCGATAATGCTTTCATAACAGGAATAAGAAATTTTATTTTCAACTATTGTCACCTTTATAAAAATGCCTCTTCCCTGTTTTTCCCCTCTGCTTGTAACCCCCAATAAATGCAACAGTTGCTGCGAAGGAGAGGAAGGATGTATAAAACATGAACGCCATATTTTCTTAAGTTTGAGGTTATCAAGGGGCAATTCTCTCAAACTTGCCAACACCACTTCCTATGCCAGAATTATTTTGCACTGCTTCAAACTGATCGACATTTTTAAGACAGATTTCATTAAAAAAAATAATCCCATTCTGTACTGAAAAACTACTGAAGTAATAGACTCTCAGCTTTGCCTTTAAGGAGAAAAAATTTCCCTTATTCCTTCTTCAAAGAGCTGGATACTACACCTCACACATCTCTTTGGAAATCACTACTGACCCCACAGCCCTCACAAGTGCTGAAGATGACAGTACACTTACAGAGGGCGAGGAAATACGTACACACGTGTATGCTGAAATTACATTTCTTCAAAAGCAAAACTGAGCTATGTTCCTAACAGAATTCTCTCTTCTTTCTGTGTAAGAACAACTGCAAAATACAGCCAAATATTGCAATGTGGGAGGTTTTTGCATCACCAGATCTTTTACTATATAATGGCATAGTATTTGTGGTTCTTTGCGATATGCTGAAGAAAAGTACATAGAATCGTAGAATGGTTGGAGTTGGAAGGGAACTTAAAGCTCACCCATTCCCACCCCCTGCCCTGGGCAGGGACACCTCCCACTAGACCAGGTTGCTCCAAGCCCCGTCCAACCTGGCCTTGAACACCTCCGGGGGTGATACAGAAACATTTTGTGAAGTACACAATCAGATTTTACTGTTAAAGCTCAACTGTCCCATCGCTGCAGTCCTGACACTTAATCGTAAGCACAGCCAACCCTCCCGACCTGCAAACTAGCCACCAACATCCTGTGCCGTGCCCTGGAGATGCGGGCAAGTGGCTGGTAGCCATCCAAAGGGCGGCTGGTAGCCATCCAAAGGGCATGCTGCCAGCTGCCCATGGCGTCTCCATGGGAAGGCTAGCAAGTGAGCCAGCAGCATCAGTTTCTAGAGCCCTCATTTTTCCTTCTTATCTAATGTGTTATCCTCACACCGTGTTTTATTTGGTGTGATTTTAAATGATGCTGTCGCACAGGTGGCCACTGGGACAGGCCCGCTGATGCCGCAGCGTTACAGGGGTGTACGTGCCTCTGCCCAGCCGACCTTTACACCGTGGCTGTTTGCTCGCCTCTCCCCCTGCCTTTAAGCTAATCTCTGGGATCACATTCCATCATGACATGTTTTGTAACATGCAGGAATTCTTTCATATTCCTCAGTTTATTTCATTAATGATCTTTATTACTACAGGTACTGTAGAATGTCTTTCAATACAACTCTAACTTCCCAAACTCACATGCCAAAAATATATATTAGCTATTAAGCTACAGAGTGGAGGAGAAAGTATTAATGTTTACAGAGAAAGGAGTGGAGAATCATTTTTATACATTAACTTACGTCACAGGGGAAACTCCAGTTCACACTTAGCTTATGAGTTAAACAAAACCCTACTAAACCTTAGTAAAACAGTGTTTTTGCCACTCTTAGCCTGGACATCCAGGAGCCTTTGCTCCCAAATCAGGTGCTGGTGGTTTCTCTGAAATATTTCACATTTCCTAAGTGTCTTTCATAGAAATGCAAGATGAACAAGCAGCAATTCTTCAGCTATTAACTACACCAAGACCAGAGTTTACATACATATAAAAAAAAGATTCTTTGTGCATTCTAAATATATACGTGCACAAAGCTGTACTTCATAAAGTGATCTTATCAGCCTGCTGACAGGACAGCACAAGGAACTGCAGTGATTTTCTTGAATGTTGTAATCGGCCTTCAACCGTAAATGTAAGTGAGAATGAAAACAGAATGTGTTTCTTCTAAAATAAAGGAGACATATTGAAAGTAATTCTTCTTCCTACTTAAAGCTTCCGTATCTTTCACCAGAATTAGACTTTGCATGCACAGGAATGGGAAAGTGGGCTAGTGTGCAATAATCACTGCTCAGCTAAGTAAGAGGAGATAAGAAAGATTAGTCAACTTAGTTAAAATTTCACTGGCTAATATTCAGTAGTAGTCCAAGGGTCTAACATTCAGCAAAAAAGTTTAAACTTTCAACTGATAAAAGGCAGGGCACACAGCTTGCCATGATACATTAATCTCAAATGCTTTTTATCCGCTTCAATAAAATCTTTGGAACTTGTAAATTGTGCCTTTTACCTATATGATCTGCAACTTCAATTCCTCCTTTTAGTATTCTAACATTCCCTTTCCTCCTGTTTGGGTTTGGTTTTGGTTTTTTTGGGGGGTGGGGTGTGATTTTTATTCCCCTCCTGTTTTCCACAAGCTAATATTTCACTTGGATCGATAGGAATTACAGACTCTTTTTGCCAGGGAACACTTTCCTGAGGCTCTTCAGCAGATGCCAGTGAAGTTTCACACTGATTTCAGTGACATGAGTCACAGAATAACACACCACTGAACATGCGCAAGGGCTTCAATATCCGGCACTAATTTTGTGTAGACCATCCCTTCTATTTGGAATTCTCAAGTGATATCCTCATGTGCAAAAGAACTGAGCTACAATAACTGAGTTCAGTTCTTTACAGCAGAGAAAAATCAGGATAAACTCCATAGAAGTCAACTGAATCACACCAACCTAAATGTAATATGATTAGCGAAAAATCAAACCTGTTATGTTCATGAAAGAAAATGCAATTTTTGAGAGGTTAAAGGATTAATGAAAGATTGAGCGGAGCGCAGATTCTGGAAATACTCAGTATTGATAAGTGAAACTTTTGTTTGAGTATTTTTGAATATACACCAGAACAAATATTATTATTTAACCATCAGCTATGTTTGAAGATAAGAAGTGAACAGACATTTTATACAAGAATAACAGAAAGAAAAAAACCCAGACATTAAAAACTTACCTAAAAACTGTAATACGCTACTGAAACCACTGTAAATCCAATCAAATATGAAAGCCATATCTGAATCTTATGGTCTGAAATAAACAGAAAATACAATGCATTCAAGATCTGTCACAACGGCACGTTAAACATTTTAAGATATTTATAGGTAACAGAAGCCATCCAAAGTTCTGGGTGAAAGAGTGACCCTGCAATGCATTAAAAAAATTAGTGTAGAAATGAAAACAGAATCCAGATCCAGACTGCCTGATTCAACTGCAGAGACTTCCTCTCTCTCTCTCTCCCTCCCCCCTCCCCTCTGCCGCCTTGGAAAATGCTACGTGGACAGAAGTCTTTGCAAGAAGTAAAAATAATTATATCTTAAGCACAGTTTGGTGGAGGTGTGTGATGTTCCACTGAAGATTTCACATGAGATCTTCATATTAACTTTTCAACTAGGAAAACATGGCACTTCTAAGCGGACAACAGAGAAATGTCAGGGCACAATCAGGGCTCCAGCTGCCCCTGGGTGCTGCTGGGGTTTGAAGCAGAAGCGGTAAGAGGTGAAGAAGTTTTGTGAAGTTGAATCCAGAGAAGTTTGATACCAAATAAATCCCTATTGTCTGCACATACCTGTCCATTTAGCTTGTAATGGGAAGCAACTACTTAGCACAAAGCACTGGAACTGCCATCCAAGCACCGTGGCATGCACAGGCTGCCACAACTTAAACCTTAAATACAAAACTTATTTTTTAAAAAAAGTACACTAGAAGACCATGTTTCCCACTGAATTACTTCAGCTTAGATTCAACAACATCTAGTTGAGCTGAGCGGCAGCCAAGGCAACTATAACCAACACCCTCGTTGTTCCATACAACCGTCAGCCAACTTCAGCCGACCATCACAGATGGGACCCCCCTTGCTACCAGGACGAAGCTCTGCTACTCCACAAGCACCCTTTCTTTGGGCCATGGTGAAAAAATATAAGGCACCTACGCTCGTCCCTGGAAAGAAGCAAGTGTCCAAGATGGATTGCACAGACTGACGAATTCAGATGTTGCTGCCCCAGAAAAACCCCTCTGCCACCAAAGGCAGGGCTGCTTCTGGACAAGTGGCCACAGCAGAGGTGTCAGGGGAACTCTGGCACACCTCAGGCGCCCAGGAGGACAGGTAGCACAGAGGAGAACCTGCTGCTACTGACAAAGCGATGCTTTGGGGCTCAAGAATAAAGCCATCACTAAGTTCACTGCACGGACATAATTTCTTCGCTTTCATCTTAATTTCCTCATTATCTGAAGTGAGGATAATCACACTAAAAGCACCAGTTTGACACAGTGAATTAGTATCTAGCATGAAAACCTCTTGAAAGACTCAAGGGCAGCATCCTTAGAAGCATTTAGCCAGCTAATTCCTACTGGAGCGCATAAGCCCTGCTAACATCAGGGGACGTTGGAGTCCGACTGCCCTCGAGAAACTGGACTGCACTGCTGAGCGCAGCTGGCAGAGGCATCCATGTCGCTGGAGGCTGTCCTGCCACACTCGTCTTGACGCTGGAGCCGTACCGTGGCGGGGAGGGGGTCACAAGATGATTTTAGGGCAGCTCTGAGCCTGGAGCTCAGGACACAGTAGTCAAAACACAGGTCAGAACCACATCAAAATCCAGGCATCGGTCACAGCAGTTACGCTCATGGCAGCAAACAGACCTTCTCCACTACGCAACAACAGGTATATTACAGAAAGGTAATATGGAAAGAGGAAGAAAGAACATTCTAATTATATTTGCTTGCATTGGAACAAAGTCTCTTCAGCCCACATTTGCCTCCCTGGTGAAGACAACAAAGTGCTAGGAGTTCATGGTTTCTCCACAACTAACTCTGAAACTCTTACCCACCTCCTACGTTACTCTGAACAACTCATCAGCTGCAACAGGCGCAAATTTTAAGACTACAAATCAAATATGCTTGTCAATGCATAAACACCCAGTTACACAACGTCACCACTGAAACTGTCCCTTGCATGGCTAAAAAGCAAAGGTCAAGAATAAGCAAACACGGCAGAACATACACGTCAGCAGATTTATTTATTGCTTGAGCAAAATACCGATCGAGAAAAGCCTCTATGGGGCTTAGAAAAACGATCGACTCAAATAACCTGCAAATCAGGGCAAACGGCGTGATGTAAGAGAAGTGCTCAGATTACTGAGGTGAGAATAACTTCACAGCATTTAGTTGTATTAACCTTTTCCATCTATTAAACTTATGGATAAAACAAAACAAAAAAATCTTTATGTGTTACAGGAATGATTTTAAGGGGCAAGATTCAAATGATTAAAGTGAGAACAGGATTACTCCGCAAACACAGCTGAAGTGGCATTAATATAGGTTAAGTTTCTATTGCCACAAGAAAAGTGCGGTTAGAAACAGAGTTACCTAAATACAACCAGAACGGCCTCCATATCAGCTGGCAGCACTTAAAGGGAAATACTTTTAAAACGGGGAACAAAACGGACAGCTAATTGTAAAGGTACACTGGCAATATTTGAATAGAGATATTAAATCTACCCTTATCATGCAGGAAAAGTAACTACATCATTCACAGCAGCGTCAAATCAAAGCATTAAAAAACCATAGTGGCTCTGTATTACTATCAAGAGTTGTTAACGCTGCCGAGACATCCAAGTCATGGAGCTCCCCTGAATTATGGCAAGAGCTGACGATGTTCAACACACACAGACTCAAACTCTCAGGCCTGTGCTAAAAATACCATAAAAGCAGAACAATGAAAACTCTGTCAGTGACTGCTCACAAGCCGTGAGGAAGACAAAAATACTCTTTTAAGGTTATTTTATGGGTTCCCTTGAAAATAATCAGTTGTAAGCAGAGATAAGCTTTTAATGAAAAATTGTACTGGACAGAAGACAATCTCTTGATACCAACTATTTTCACAGACCTCACTAACTCACTCATGCCTCCTTAACAAAGATATGAAAAGTAATTTTCTAGCATCACATCAACAACAGACGGCTACCACTTCAAAATGTCTCCAACAACCCTGGCTAACATTATTTCATCAGCAAAGTATCATCTGGTAACTCCCAGGGAGTCCCATGACCCACTCTACAGGCTGAGGAGATGGGTTTGCCTACTGGAGACCGCTTCTGACCGGGGGGATGCAGAATTCCCACCCAGTGGCTCCGGTAACACCTTGAGCCAGCCTCCTGAAGGGAATGTTGCTGACAGCAGGGGCTAGCAAGCAGAATCATTTAACTTCTGAACCCGTTAGAATAGCAGTTACTTCCAAAGTCTGTAAAACTCTCAGATAAAAGAGAAAATCAGGCTTTTCAAGACAGTTTTAAATCCCTTTATGGATTAATTAGGAAGCAGAAACTAGTGACACCCAAGCTGAACAGCTCTTGCAGTAACTGGGAACGCACTGTGCGGTGCCTGGGTGGTACTGACGGCAAGAGCCAGGAAAGAAACCTCTGTCCAGCAAACTGCACCAGCCCTGCACCCGGCCACAGCGAAGTCTGAGAACACAACTTGCAGGCGACAGGATAGAGTCTACTGTTAAGTTATAATTTCATGTATGATCATTTTAACATCTTAAAACGTGACAACGGACAACAAAAGTGAAAATCCCCAAGAAACTCAGTGAAAAAAACAGTATTCACCTTCTACAGTTCAGTTTATTCTACGTTACGAAGCTGCACTTTGATGTAGCATTTTAAGAGTTGAGGAAAGGGACAGAGTTTGAAAACGAGGTGACAGCACAGCTTTTTTTCAGATATATTTTATCATTTTTTTGATAGCAAGTCATCTGTGAGATTTCAGAAAGAGTGATCATCATGCTGGTCTGTTACTAACTGTGCTGAAAACCAGAAAGATTACGTGTTTTATGGCAGGTGATTTAAATTTAGTTACATCACATCTTTTACTCTGAGACAGCCTATTTGAATTTAGCAAAGATCTCAAGCACATCCAAAACAGCAAAGCAAACCGTTTATCTGCGCAGGCAGCCCAGCAACACGCACTCTGAGCTCCTAAGGGCACCTGATGCAGCCTGGCTGACAAAAACCAGCCCTCAGCGCACGTCTCAGTGTAGGGCCTGCTGCAGCCATTTACTTACTCATAAAAAATAACCTGAAAAGCCATAGCTTCTAAAGAAATAATAAGAGTTAGAATAAACCTTGGCAGAGCGGCAGAAGGTGCCGGGGGGCCGCCCAAGAGGGTTTGGGACCACCTGAGGGTTTAGGGCCGCGCTGACACCGCTCCCCCTCGCCATCGCGCACCCCCCGGCGAGGCAGGGCCGGGGCTACGGGGGCACCACCGGGCAGCCGGGAAAGGCTCACCCACCGGGCGGAGGCACACGGGCCGGCAACCCCAGCCCCGGGGCGAGTGAGGAAAGGGGGGAACGGTGAGGAACGGGGGGAACCGGGGGGGGAAGCGCACACCGCTCCTCACAGCGCGCTGCCTGCGGACCCGCGTAGGCCGCGGCCTCCCCCGCCGCGCAGGGACCCCCGGCCAGGCTCGGCCGCGGCCGCTCCCAGCGGGATACGAGAGCACCCCCACACCAAGCCGCTCCCCCTGTCCCGGGCCAGGGCGGGCAGCGCCCCTCACCACCACCCCCCCGCCCCGCGCTCACCCGCCGCCGAGCCTGAGGTGCGGGCGCTCCCCTCCACTGCCACCGACACGCACCCCCGACGGCCGCACCCCGCTCCGCCCCCGCGCGGCAGCTCCTCCCGGGCCCGACCGCTCCACACGCACCCCGGCCCGGACAAGGCTCGGTTCCGCGGGGTGCCCCGTCCCCCCCACCACCACTACACACCGGGCAGCGCCGCCTCCCCCGCCAGCCCCTGCCCCCTTAAGGCGCCAGGCCCCGCCCACTGCCGCAGCGCGCCGCTGCCGGAAGTGCCACGTGTACGCCGTGCGCCTGCGCGCGCCGCCCGGTAGTTCCGGTGCGGGGCCGTCCCTCTCCTCCGCCTCCGTCTCCTCCTCCCCCTGAGCCGGGCCGGGCGCCGCCAGACGGGCGGCACCGCCGAGCCGAGCCCAGCCGAGCCCGCCGCCATGGCCCAGCCCGCCAGGCCCCCCGCCGGCTACCCCAGCCACAACGGCGCCGGCCAGCAGCCCTACAGCAACGGTGAGCGCGGCGCCGGGGTTGGGGGGGGGCGGCGGCGGCGGCGGAGGCCCGGCCGGGGTGGGGGGGGGCGGCGGGGCAGGCCGCGGCCTGCGGGGAGGGGGTGTGAGGGGCGGGGGGAGTCGGGGCTACTCCCGGTGGGGGCCCGGCGGGGCGGGCGGCGGCCCCGTGGCCGGTGTGTCCGCCCGAGGGTGGCACCGCCCGGGGCTGTGAGCCTTTGGACGGAGCTGTACATGTGGCACCGCCGTTATCGACGAGGGGCGGCGAAGGGGGGGGGACAGGGACGGGCTGCACCTACCGGAGGGGTTTTATCTTGTCATCCGCCTCAAACCGATACCGTCCTGTTCTGCGTGCTGCGACCTGGGAAAGTCCTGACGACTTTCTTCCCCTCAAAATATATATATTTTTTTTTTTTTTTTTATTTAAAATGAGATATTGAAGGGGAGACTGAACAACTTCCCCCAGGCTTTTAACCTAGGGAGAAAGAAACGCAAGGTGAGCCTTGTTTCCATCTCTGTTTTCTTTGCTTGCAAGTGTGGAAATCTGTGCTGTTGGAAGGATTTCCCAATTTCGGATATACAGACAGCATCCTCCGCACCCGGCTCCTTATTACACACTTCTGTGTTTCAGTAGTTGTGCTGCATCATAAACAATTCATTTATAACAAGATGTTTTGATTTTCCTGCTTTGTGCATGAGTAATTAAATGGTTTGGCTTGTCTTCCCCCTCCTCCTTCACAGCGCGCTTATTACTTTTCCTCAAAGTCATCTGCAAAATGACATTTTACAAACAACTGTATGTATGGAGGGTCAAGAAAGTGGGAAGCGTATGAATAGAGCCTGAAGAGAGAGATCCTCTTTTCTGGAGAGCGTGCGGGCTGAGCAGAGAGTGTTCGGAGAGAACGTTAGCTAATGGAGTAATCGAGTGGGATGATTTACAGACCAGCATCGCTATGTGTTTGCTGATTTCCCTGCAGTTGGATTAAGCACATAATGGAAGTTCTGGGTAGGCAGGCAGAGGAGGAGGAATTTCAGGCCACCCGTCTGTCAGGTGTATGAAAAAATCAAGAACTGAAATTTAGAGTTACGCAAATACAAGGTAATAAAATGAAACAGTTGTTATGGTATGTTAGAGATAAGGTTTGGGTTGCTGGCCTTTTGAATAAATCAGATCGTTCAAGCGTGCACTGTTCTTAGCATTGTTTAAAATATATGTTGAGAAGGTGCTGTGATCCTTGACCTTTGCAGTAAAAACAAAGCTTTTTAAAACAGTGTAGAGGGTACTGAGAATACTTGTTGTGGTAATTATAGTGGTCTGTGAGGAAAGAAGGCTGTCAGCGGAATGATAAATTGTTATATAGCTGCACTCTTCCTCTCAGCCTGTTGCTTGCTTTGCTGTTTGCAGGTGGCTCCTCAAGCTCATGTGTCTGTGAAGGCAGTACATTATCACAGCAGCACCGTGTACTGACCGGGAAATTGTTTAGCATGGAGCATCGAGTTGCTTAGCAACAACCTTCCTCTCCTTCATTTGTATGTTTTTTCCTTTAATAGGATCAGTATTCTGTATTCATTTAACTGTAGATTACTAATTTGCTTTCCAGTTAATAGATCTGAAGTGCAAACAAGAAGGAGAAGCAATTCTTTTAGAACGGTTCTGCTCTTCTCATGTGGTATCTTCGCATGGCACTCTGAGGTCAGGAGATGCTTTAGAAGCTGGTGGGTTTGGAGACCTGTGGGTCAAAGCCAGCTGAAGTGGGTGCTGGTGGTGACCGATCCCATGGCGGTTCGGTTGGGATGCAGCTTTTCAGTGTGTTTATTATGCCTGCGTCTCCCTGGAGGTTGGAGAGATTGCGGCTGGTGAAAGTGACGTACAAAATAACTGGCTTGGAGTAGGTGATGCTGAAATTCTGTATGGCAGAAAATACGACTTGACTTCTACCCTCCTGTGTTAATATTTTGACCCTTCATTTTATAAAACCATCAGGCAGCCTTCACACATATTCTGGTGCCATTCCTGATCCCTTAGAAATGTTAAATGACCTTGTGTTCCTGCAGAGGTGTCTTTCGCTGTTTAGTAGGTGGTCTTTCTTGTGTTACTGACTCATTCTGCCCTGAGTGTTGGTAGTTTTGCTGCCGTGCAGGTCTGGCTCTTCAGCCTATGCTGAATTCCTTGTTGGTTCCTGGCTTCACAGAACTGTGCAGGAAACCAGCAGCTGTGTTTGGGGAAAGCTGGAGAGCCTTTATACTCTCTGACCGGCCTCCGTAAAGAGGTCAGGTCAAGGTGGGTATGTGGCAGTGGCAAAACAGCAAGTCCTAAGAAGTCTTTGTGAACTGTGAAGCCCTTTGGGAAGGGTCTGCACCTTTCAGTGCTGTTGCTTTAGTTTTGTTGGCAGCTTTACGCAGGCTTGTCTTGAAAACATGAACTTCACGTAGGCTATCGAGACTTTTTGGTGTGCTTCTGACTTGAAAAATAAAAATTTTAAATTTTGAACATTGTTCTGTGCTGAATTCAACTTTTTTTTTTTAAAGCAAAGCGCCATAGAAAATATCAAGTGGGTCAGTTTTCGGTTTCACATCGCTTCCAGTGCTTTATCCTCAAACTTATCCCTCAAGCAGGGAAAACTGTGTAAGAGAGCAATCCAAGTACTCTGATTCCTGCCTGTGTTACAGAGTCATGCTCAAAGGTTAATAATCAAGTTATGAAATTAGGTTGTATTTGTTCTATATTTTTTGTATGGCTTATGGTAATGTTGTTACATCAGTGCAAGTGCAGTCAGGAGGCCTGGCATCACCTAAGAATTCTTCATCATTCTTACAGTTAGCAAGTTTAATTTACAATGGCTTTTGTAAATCGATTGTTGAAAACCCATCTGATACGCTGCGGGGTAATTTTCTAAGGTGAGTCATAATTGTTAGCATTTTTGTGTTTGCAAGCTTTTTGTTTAGACACCACTGATTTGGGAGAATTATTAATTACTAAGATCTATGAGCAGCATCGTAAGGACAGTAGGGTATAACTGGATTTCCTAACTGAATGATAAGTAGCGTATTGAGATTAATGGGTGGAGAATAATACGGTGTGTACTTTTTATGCACAAATACCAGAGGCGGTGAGGGTGAGGTCACTGGCACTGTAGCACTGCCTTGGCTGTGGAGTTAGCATGGATCTGTACGATATTCAGTGAAGTGACGGCTGTCTGTGAACTGCAGCCTAAGGCTTTCTAGGGAATGAGGAGCTGAATGACCGGTGCAGCATTTGTCCTAACATTTGTAACCTCTGAATGGTGTCTTGTTTTGGGAAGCTGTGTGGGGATAATGCTGTCTCTGGGACCTTCACCGTAAGCGTTCTGTGCCATTGAAATAGAGGCCAGCTGAATGGAAAGTTTCCTTTCACAGTGTATTCTGTGTTTAGCTTAATTTATTGTCAGAAGTGACCAAGTTCAAAGTTGTTTTAACTTGGAAATGCGAACTTCCTCACCTTTTGAAATTTAACTAGCATGCTTCAATAGGAAACCCGCCGTCTTCGTTTTAATGTTAAATGAAATTCCGTGATTTCATTCTGGTGGCAGCTGTTTCCAGTACTTGTATGGTAAATATACATCCGCTCTCCAAGCTCACCTCTCTGGCATGTTTTTGAAAATTTAAGTGTAGAATCCCGCCGACGTTTCTGGTCTGGAAAATTAAGCACTTTTGTTTATCTAGGTTCAAAAAAATTGTCCAAATCTTAGCTAATTCTGAAAAATAGTACATGGTTGCAAAGAAAAACTCTCAGCCATGAAGAGGGTCTTTTCTGCTTTCAGATGTTTAACTGTGTTTGGGGAACGTCTCCGGTATTCAGACTGGGTGTTTAGGGGCATGGGGGGAGCCACAATGCGACTGGCTAAAATAAATGATAAAACATTGGAAAGTGTTTTAGTAATTATTACGGAGTCATGTCTGGCTGTGGCAGGCGTTATCTAGTGTATTCTGCTCAGAGGGATTTCACTTGAAAATTTATAGTCTCCCTTCAGAATGTCCATTTTGTGGCAATGATATGAACAACCTGCAGTAGTCGCTTTCTTGATGGAGCTCTTATCGTCCTGGAAATCTCACGGTATTCTGTCTCTTCGTGTTCCCACGTAAAGCAGAAATCTGATGATGCTCTTGCCAGCGTTGTTTACTGTTTGGAGAATTATTAACCTTTTTTCATTTGTTTTCCTTCAAATGAGTAAAACGTAGTTCAGCTATACCAACCAGCAAATCCATAAAAAGCACCATTAACCTGTCACGTTTTATTTCTCTGATTGGTGAATTATTATATGATAAAATTACCCTTATTCCATCTTTGTGACCAGTTGGCTGCTCACATGAGCGGTATGTGTATGAATAGTTCTCTTACTAATATTAACTGCAGAAACTTTCATAGATTAACTCTGTCACTTGAGAAATAGCACGGTGACCTATGCTGAAACTGGCTGGTCTTGTCTTTGCCGTAAGGTGTCAGTCAACAAGTGAAACTGAGTTATTACGTAGTGGATGCTTCCGCTTTCAGTCTGCTCGCTTGTATTACTGCCAGCTGTGTGGGAGAGCGCTCCTCTTTGGTCGGCTTGCTTTTTGGGTGTTTCTGAAGATAGAAATAGTATCGTGTATGAATTTCAGGCCGGGAGGATGGATTGCGCTCAGGCACTGGAATGCTCAGTGGCTGTGAGGCTACTGTAAAACAAAACAAAGATCTAAGCGTTGATAGCAAAATACTATCAAATTCATGTCCCCTGCAGCAATACTTCTGTCATTTACACCTGATTGTTAAAAAAAAGTCTTGGAGACTAATAAAATCCTAAGGAAAAGAGATTCACGGGATTATCTCTTATTTTCAGAAGTGATACACAACACTGACTTTCTAAAAGGTTCATTGTTTTTTTTTTTTATTCCAGGTCCTGTTCAAAATCAGCTGATGCATTCATCAGATGGCCAGGGATATAGCCCTTCAGTTCCAGGATCGTATTCGCATCAGGTGCCAGCGAAGGTTCCTCCACATCAGTCTTCTGGACAGTATAACTATAGCGGCTCTCAGAATGTTTCTCAATTAAACAATTACCAAGGACCTGGGCAGACTCTCAACAGACCACCAGTGGCACCTTTCTCCGGGTCACCAGTACAGCAAACAGGTTCTGTTCCACAAGTACTGCTGCCTCCATTGCCAAACTCAGCTGCTATATCATCTGCTGGTAGCTTTCCCCCTGGAGCTAGCCCACCAGTGCTTTCAAACTGGCAGTACAGCCAGCCTCCCATGAGCCAGCCCGGTGGGGCTCAAACAAGTCATTTGGCTCAGAGGACGGGGACAGGGTCAGCTCAGCCACCGTCGTCATTATCAGGAAATACAAATCCTCCAGGAAATTATCAATATGCTGCTTCTCCGGGAGGGCCTCCACTTCAGAACAGCTATATGAAGCCAGGTAACCATAACTTTTTGATATTTTGCAATGCCTATTTCTTAGCGTCCTTTTCTTAAGAAAAGAATACGGAATGGACTCTGCAGCAGTATTTTCCTTGTGGAAGGAGGTTGTCAAAGCAGATACTTTGAGAAAATGCGCATCACAAGTCCTGGGGTGGTTTCTGTGGATTGGAAATGGGATTTCTGTGCGCAGGTCAGGCGTTTCACTTGGCTGGAGCAGGTAACCTCTGAATGATGTCTTGTTTTGGGAAGCTGTGTGGGGATAATGCTGTCTCTGGGACCTTCACCATAAGCGTTCTGTGCCATTGAAATAGAGGCCAGCTGAATGGAAAGTTTCCTTCCTCCAAACTTGTAATTTTCACTACATAATAGTAATTGCCAGTCTTCAGAAAGTACTCTGAAAGTGTGAGACTTCTGTTCCTGCTGCTTGTGTGCTGGTATATACAGTGGCGAAAAGCTTTTCTAATGCTAAATAGCTCTATTATGCAACTTGTGATTATTACGGAAACAAAGTTAATAACTCAAGTTTCTCTTTGCCAAACTGCTGTTTGTTGTTACAGACGCTTTTCTGAGCATGCAAATAGAAGTTACATACAGAAATATTTTAAATGTTAAAGCAAATATTTTTTCTTGTTAAATGCTTTTAGCCTCATTAGAGACTTTTCTTTATGCTAGTTATTTGTTATATGCCTGACTAATTTTGTTATGATGTTCAAAGTGTCTTAAGCTCACAGAATCTATGAAACACTTTCTGGCAGTTTATTGGAATAAACGATTAGTACTTTGGAGTTAGTGAGGAAAATGCTGAGAAATTTTGGAAAGCGGCACGTGAAATGAGAGCAAGTGTCTGGAATGAGAGAATTCTTATATCCATTCAGTGATGAATCCTCCTGAGCGACTTCCCTGGTAGTTTTTTGTAGAACAGTGATCACTTTTAAAATGAATTTAGCTCATTTGGTGATCACACACATTCTTAGAACAAAGGTCTGCCAGCTCCCTGCCTGCATGGCCGACTTTGGCCAGCCTCTCAGAGACAGAATCTCTTCCAAGTTCTGATAGTGGTGCCTGCATAGAGTGATTATTAATTAGCTTTGCAGTATCGAACACACAGTTAACTTCACTGGATGTGATTTTCCTTTCCCCCCCTTCCTTTTTTCTTTTCCTCCTCCCTTAAATGTGACCACACTGTGCAAGCTCATGAAGTTGCATATTTTGTGTGGTGTGGAATCTGTCAGTATGCTTTCGTGTATGGCTTAAAGGCTTCTGTACAGCGTTGAGACCTGGTGATACTGGACAGTTTGGTCTTATCTTTTGAAAGGCTGACTTTTATATTAAAATACATTGGTGTCTTCCTGGAGTTAAAGGTCAGATATACTGGCCACTGGAATAATAGGGAACAAAGTGGTGGAAGTGCTCTTAGGATTTGGCATTATTCGAAGGGAAGAAAAGCAATTCGGTTTCTAAATGTCTTGGCATGAGAAAGTCCTAGAATTTTAAAATAGAAGCAATTAAAAACTTTCCTGTGACTTTTAACATGGAGGGTTAAACAATTCAGAATACAACACCTCATGTTCGCACAGCAAGTTTATTCAAACTGCACATTGCTGATGCTTTCCCAAGTGAAATCTTTTTGCCAACTAATTCTAGTAGCTGTAGAATCTGTACGTTGCTGTTTTGCATCGGATTATTGAAGTGGAAGATGAGCATCCCGTCAGAAGGAATCCATTTAGACTCTTACTAGTTCATTATTCTCTGTCTAATATGGGGCTGTACTGTATAAAGTTCAGATTTAGTAATTGAAGTTGGGATGTTTTCTGTATCTCTTGAAATTCTTACCAACAATAGAAACAAAAAGCTGAGAGATCATGGATAATACAGGAACCCAGTATGAGAACAGCATGAGAGAAACAACCTGAAGTTGTGATACCTTTTACACACGTTAAGATTTATGTATCTCATGCTGATTATCATTTGAATAAGAAGAATATTTAGAGTTCAATCTGTGTGCTTTTGTATAAAACTTCTGTAACTTTTTAAGCTGGCTTAAATTCCTCCTAAAAATTAATCTCTTTTCAGGATCTGCACCTCCACCAGTGACTCAGCCTTTAACTCCACTCCACCCCCCTTCAAGGCCACCTTTAGGACCTCCGCCAGTTGGTGGTCCGCCTTTAATTAGGCCATCAACACTGGTAGCAGGACCACCTAATACGCAGTCTCCGCTAAATTCAGCTGCAAATCGAGAAGGTAAGAAATAATTTACTCTTTTTGTTGAATTTGAACGTTACAACTTGCTCTAATATGCAACCTTTAAAGTCAAGTACACTGTTCTATTAGACACTCAAATAGTAAAATCAATACTAATACAGCATAATTTTATCTGAAAGGAGCAGGTGAGGACCTGGAAGGAAGTAAAATATTTCTTGTTGACAGTTGTTAATAAAATAAAACTAATTAACACTTCAAAATAGATTCCTAAGTGCTGTTTAACATGTCCATGTCTCCCATAGTTGCCATCTCTTTTTTTATATTAAGTTTCTAAAATGATACTGAAATTATGATTTCTCTGCATCCTTTACTACTGTGTAGGACATAATCTGTCTATACCTTCCTGTATTGCTTTATTCAGCAGGGAAAGCTAAGATGTGAACCCTGCAATTCCTTGCCTGTTTATGTAGCTGTACCTTATTCTTATCCTCCTTGTAAAATCATGGAAATGCATGCCTTGGATTTGTTCATTTTCTGAAGATTATTAGTAGAGGCTGTTAAGCGTCAGCTGTTGAAGACAGATATCTGACTTTCTCGGCCTCCTGTAGGCCCTGCACAAATGTACTACTGTTTTAAGAACTCATCAGGGCTCTGTATCAAACAGCCCTGCAGTTGTATTGCATTTAGTGCCCATGCTCAATGGGGCCATGTGGTAGCTGGCAGTTTTATTTTTCCATACATAGTTTATTCTGTCAAAACTGTTGGTTCCTTGCATGTTCAGATTGACAGTTTCTTGTATGTGGTAGCTGTGTGAGTCCAAGAATAGTATATTCAAATTTAGCTTAGTTTTCAACATATGAAATGCATTAGAAACTGCTTTTGCTTAGAAAGTCTTTCCTTCGTAATGAAGAGAAACATTTCCAGGGCCCTGGAGAGAGAGAAATGTTTAGTCTGTGAAGCAGGTTGACTGTTGTGTAGTAGCAAGATTCAGTGTACAACGTAAGTTCCTTTCATTGGGTCATCTTTGGAGGTATTAATGATAATAAAAAGTAAACCGAGTACCTACTTCTCTTTAGCAATACATAATTGGTTTTGTATATTTAGACATAGCTTACAAAAAGCTGTCCTTTGGGAGCACTCTCTCAATTTCAAGGTTTTTATTATCTCAGCTGGAATTTGTATCTTGACTGGTATGTGACCATATCAGAACTGTTGGTGTTTGGTGAACAGTACTGGACTAAGTGTGTAGGTGAAGGGAATTTGATGTTGCTGTGAATTATCAGTGGAAAAAGTTCTTCAAGGAACTCGGTACCTAAATTCCAACGTACTAAATTCCAAGGAGAAACTGTCTCCTGACACTTTACTGCATATTAGCTTGGAAGTTACGGCGAATACCTAATCTAAAGTAATCTTAAAAGATCATTCAACCTGAAGTGTAGGGATTCTTGTTTTTCTTGAAAAAAGATCATGGGGTTTTATGAATGTCCTTTGTCGAGGTCACATAAGTAGGGAAATTGTGTATGAGAGAGGCCAAGATGTATATTTAATTCAGTTTCATCCTGGGACAGAAACAAAGTAGATCCAAACTACGCTAACCTTAATATTCATCCAGCAAGTAGGATTTCTTTGTAGTTAGCTCATTACAACTTCTTAGTAACTTGTGAAAATTTTTACTGGGACTGTCTTTCTTAATAGGTGATGCTCCATCTGCTGCCAGTGATGGGTCTGTGGTGCAAAACAGCTATGATGCAATAGAAGGTGGTGGCCTCATGGGTAAGGCTTTGGGAATAAAAATGTTTGCTATTACCTAACTTTTTTTAAGAGTCTGGGAAAGACAGAAGTTCAGGCATTTATGTATATTTGGTTCCACATCTGTCTTGAAACTAAATATGAAGTTTGAAGCATTGACAATTAGCCTTTCTTCGCCTCCAAGTATGGTTAAGCAGTTAAGAGCACTTTGCAAAATAGAGAACAGTTGTCAGTTGCTTACACTTAGAAACTAAACAACAACAAAAAGCCCTCCTGCTGTATTAATGCATTGAGCAAGCCACTGTTCTTCAGCAATTCATTTTAAGTATTTGTCTATCTGCCTCTAGCAACTCCACATCCTTCTCCTGCACCCCCGAATCTTAAGATGAATAGAAACGTTGGGTATTCTTACCCTGCCTTACCCCCAGGCTACCAAAATACTTCTCCACCCGGAGCACCAGGAATACAAGCATCTGCTTTGCAGTATCCAGATGGATCAAAGCATTTCCACCAGGTAAAGATTGTCTGGTTTTTTATCTCATTGCTACCCGTGGTGTGTGTGGGTAAAGAAAAGTGGCGATTGGTGTGTGTTGTGCATCTGTGGGGTGCTGCTTCTGTGGCTCACTGTTTGCTGCGCCATTTGTTCAAGGTGACAGACGTAGCCTGGAATTAATGCATTTGCTGACGCCTTGGTACCAGTTTGCAAAAGCTGTGTGCCAGCTCTTTCTGCAGTGTTCTCTCCTCAAATCTGTTCGGAATATTTCTCTTAAAACTTTCAGCTGCTTTTGGCATGTTTTTCTTCCCTTGGGTTGTTATTGTTAGCTGAAATACCTGAACTTTCAGAGCGAGCTGACCAACACTTTTGCCAGCTAAGCCTCTGTATTTCAAGAGCTTTGTAGCAAAAGTGTGCTAATTTTTACCTCTTATTATCTCGCCTGCCTAAGTCTAGTTTATGTAACAAGTAGTATTTCTAAATATATCATTTGTAATACAGTGGCAGTTAATACACAAACAACAAAAAATATTGAAAGGGAAATATGTTTGTTTTTTAAATGAACTGTGGGTTTCATCCAAATAGTTGATGTTAATTTCAGAAATTTTCTTTGACTCTAGCCTCCCCTGGGCACTAATCACTTAACTGCACCTATGGCTGGCCTGAGTCTACAGCAAGAAGGATTAAGAACTGTGAATCTTCTTCAAGAAAGGAATATTCTTCCTACAACCCTCTTGAAGGCTCCTGTCCCAAACTTGCATGAAGAGATCCAGAAGCTCAACTGTAATCCTGAGTAAGACTAAAAATCTGCTATAATTCATAAAAATAAACAGAAGTATACATTGCTACTTGGAAACATAAATCTTCACAAAATATTGCCTTAATTTTGTGAGTAGAAAACATTGAAAACAGTCTTCACTGTGTTACGATAAAGGCGGTAAGTGGTTTAAACTTTGAAGTGAGGAAAATTCTCTGCGTAGAACGTATGAGGAAAAATATGTTGCTCGCAAGGCAGCTATAGATAGGTACAATACAAAAACTTTACAATATAGCTGGCAATGAGTATGACTGAGAAAAGATGTAAAATAGGAGTTAACTCACTTGAGTGAGGTATGCCAAAAAGATTGTGAATGCAGAAACATGAGTGACCTCTGTATTGAAGTAACCATTTAGAACAACGCAGTAAATGGAATGCCAAACAAGAGGCGGGCAGTTTGTTATTCTCTCTGAGGAGACCAAGCAAACTGTGCCTAGCCAGGTACTCCTGCTTTGCAAGTCTTTTATGATAGATAAAGGAAATAACAGCATCTTTGTGAAGCTGGTCATACAAACAAGCTGGACTGGATTTACAGAAGTACTGTGCACATTTGCACTTTGTGGAAGCCATTGAGTTCTGAAGTCCCTGAAATGACTTTGGGATTGTTTACAGTTATTTTTGTGTAGTTTTAAGACAACTTTTTAAACTTTGCTGGTTCAGATTTGTATATAAGGCCACCTCAAAATAGTACTCCAAAATAACACTTGGTATACAAAGATCTGGTGCAACGTTGAACATTGTTAGGCTTAACTTTGACTTGAGTCACTAAAATGACCCTCAGTTCTGTGTAAAGAGCACGTGTATAAAATAACATAAGAACACAAAATATGTAACACGGGCCACGCTCAGACTAAAACAGAACGATCTGACAGAGTTGAAAAAGATCCTTTATCTGGAAACGGAAATTCACCATCACCAGCTCTAGAAAAATATAAAGGATGCTGTATACTACTGAAATCATTATTTTATTATCTGAAAATAACCCTTTGTCCTCCATGTAGGTTGTTCCGCTGTACCCTGACTAACATTCCTCAAACTCAGGCCTTATTGAATAAAGCCAAACTTCCTTTGGGGCTCCTGCTTCATCCTTTCAAAGACTTATCGGTATGACAAATATTCAAAACTTTAAATACTGAAATATCAACTATGCCTTTATTAGAGTCCAGAGCTGGACAATGAATTATAAAAGGAGGGCAAGTATGTTGGCTAATCTTGGCCCAGAAAAATTACCCTGATACCTTATGCTGTTCCATACAGATAATTTTTCTGAAATTTTTCTCCCTGCCATTTTTAAACTTTCAAGCCTCACTTCTTAATAAAAAAAAAAACCCCAATCCCCAAACCTCAAAAAACCAGAAGCTTAGAGGCAGCACAGCACTTGGAGTGTGACAGAAGGCAACACGTTTAAATTCCAGTATTGCTTAGATAGTTTTATCTTGTCACATATCAGTTGTAGTTATTGATTTCCTATACCAAACCTAGTACTAATTCTTAACTTAATTAAGAGTTAACAAAGTTAAAGGGGTTTGGATGTCCTCAGCTAGCCAGGAGACTTTTTTAATTTATCGGTGTCTCTTTAAAATATTGTGATTTTTCACAATTTAAGTAACTTTTTCAAAGATGCAGGTTTCTTCCTGATTTTTAATCTGTATTGGGTGTAGGACTTGGTCTTAAACCATCAGTGTAAAATTCAAGACTTTAGAGGCTTGAAAAGGGAACCTACGCAGTCAAATAGGTTAGAGTCAGTCATCTTATTAAGGAATTCCAGGGGTGCTGTGAGAAGGGAGAAATGCTTCTTCCTTCACCGAGTGTGCTTTGACTAGCTAACCGGGAAGCACAGTGTAGATAATGTTGTTGTTGTAGTTGAATAGCTGTAGTGTGGTGATGCTTTAAAACAGGAAGCTTTTCTTTTCCAGCAATTGCCAGTGGTCACTTCAAGTACTATTGTGAGATGCCGTTCCTGCCGGACATACATTAACCCTTTTGTCAGCTTTCTAGACCAAAGGAGATGGAAATGCAATTTGTGCTATAGAGTGAATGATGGTAGGTTTTAAATGTGCTTATTGCTTTAAACTGTTAAGATTTATCTTTCTCCCCTTCACCTTGGAGACGGTAATATTGGCCATATCAGTACTAGGGATCGTGGTCAGTCATGCTGGGGCTGTGAGACATGTCCTACCTAGTGTAGTTCTCCAAGAAGCGCTGCCAAACAGGCACAAAAGAGTTGATGCATTTGTTTTAAAATGCACCACAGCTAATACTAGTGTGAAATAATAATATATAAACTTATCTGCATAGTTCCTGAAGAATTCATGTATAATCCTGTGACAAGAGTTTATGGAGAACCTCATAAAAGACCTGAAGTCCAGAATGCTACTATCGAGTTTATGGCTCCATCTGAGTACATGGTAAGGCTTTATTTACTCTCACTGTCTCCCTTTGTTTCATTTCCAGAGGGAAGTCAGAAAAAGCCTTGTTGTAGAGGATGCTTTCCAGCATAGTAGAACAGTTGCTGCCTCAAGGAGTGTATCTGAGAACTCTTGGAAAGAACTTCAGATAGTTCTCCATTTCTAAACATTTATGATGTCAAAGTTCTTCTGTATTTAGCATATATAGGTGTTTGTAGGTCTTCTGGAAGAAAACTATAATTCTAGAATTGCCCAGTACGAGACAAATGCATTTAGAAGTTTTAGCTATCATCAGTGTACTGTTTTAATAAAGTTTAAGCTTTCAGTGGAATGAAGAAACCAACTCTAATGTCATTTTGATAATTAAAGGTAATCTTTTCTTTGCTCAGCTACGTCCACCTCAACCACCTGTGTACCTCTTTGTGTTTGATGTCTCTCATAACGCAATAGAGACAGGATACTTGAATACAGTCTGCCAGACCCTGTTAGACAATCTTGACTTGTAAGTACCTTTTTCTTAGAATCCTGAGGCCTGTTTCTCAGTTTGGCTCTTTCCTGTCTGGTTCACCAATCCCCAAAAAGAATAAACATGATGTTTATGATGTCTTTTCAACCGTATTTTTTAAAAGCTGAAATTTAGATAGGTATTTGCTGAAAGGCATGCATACATCTAATAAACTTTTCATAAAATACATGCTGTTTGAACTTATGTAAATGCTACTGGTACTTTGCAGCATGTTTCTTCCTTTTCTTTCATTTCTTATTACCCTCTTAAAAAATTTCTTGAGTGACTGCTATGTGACTCTACTATGAGCTCTTTTTTTGTTGGTTTTTTTTGTTGTTGTTGTTGTTTTTTTTGTTTTTGTTTTTTGCCAAAATGACTTAGTCAAGCTGTTGCAGTTTTGCTGTTAAGCCAACTACTTGGTAACAACCCTGGACAGGTGCAGTGGCTGCTTAAAAAAAAAAAAAGCCTGCAGAAATAAAATTTCATCTTGCTGAACACCATATGTCTCATTTTTAGGCTTCCTGGGAACACTAGAACAAAAATAGGCTTCATAACATTTGACAGCACAATCCATTTCTACAGTCTTCAGGAAGGTCTCTCTCAGCCTCAGATGCTTATAGTTTCAGATATTGAAGGTATGCAAAAATAAATTCACTGTTTAGTATCTACTAATGGTTGCAGGGTTTGACAGCCTTTTGAAAAAATATATCCAGTGGGAGTTTCTAGATCAGATCATTAATTTCTCTAGTAATGGCTTTTGAAGTAGCACATGTCTGTGCTCGTTTATGAAGCCTCTGACGTCTGAGCAATGCTGTGGCTGTTCATGACTTAAAACGTGAAAACAACCTTCTTAATTTCTAGTTTAATTTTTACAATTATCTAGATTTCTCCTATGATCCCAAATACTGATGCTTGGTAAATTGCTGTAGATTCTCTGGCGACTGATGCTTAGTGCTTGTTCTTCTGCCTTCAGTTTCAAGTCACCTTTCACTCTGTGTTATAAAGGGCAAGGCAGAATGAACACTAGAAAATCTTCACTATGTGTTTTTACTTAGTCTTGATTATCCTTCAACCCTGATTGCTATTCTAACACGGCATTCTAGCCACAGGTATGCTAATCAGAAAAAAGTAATCTGCATAATGTGTTTAAATGGGTTTACATACTGATACCGTATTCTTTCTTTCAATAGTTACAATGGTTGGCAAATACAACTGGGGGGGAGCTTGATGTGTTTTTAAAAAATAACTTAAACACTTCTTCTTTTTCTTCCAGATGTATTTATACCAATGCCAGAAAACTTACTAGTAAACTTAAATGAGAATAAAGAGGTAAGAACTATCTTAAATAACTAGTAACACTAATACAGTTTGAGATAGGCTTGATAATTTGTGGATTAGTTAATGGTCTTTAACACCTACAGTTTAAATGCCAAGTTTGAGGTGGAAGAAAGAGGTCTTTAAATTTATCAATGTGACTGTAAACATTTGCCAACCTGAAACAAGGCAATACTTGACTTTTGTTAGGGCTTTTGCTTTACTACCTTAATATTAGAAATGTTAATAGGTGTGTAATATGTACGTTCAGCAAGCAGCTCTATAAAGAAGAAAACTCCTGAGTCTTAATATTTTTGTTTTCTCAATTGTAGCTAATCCAGGATCTGTTGAAGACCTTGCCACAGATGTTTACCAAGTCCCTGGAAACTCAGAGTGCTCTGGGGCCTGCATTACAGGCTGCCTTTAAACTGATGTCCCCCACTGGAGGTAGAATCTCTGTCTTCCAGACACAGCTTCCATCTGTGGGAATGGGAGCGCTAAAGTCACGAGAAGAGCCAAACCAAAGAGCCACTGCAAAGGTTAGAAAAGCAAAAAGGCTGAGAGAACTGACTACCCTGTTCTGTACACGTAGGTGGTTCTGGAATTGTCTGTTCTGGGTTAATTTCATGGCTCCTTTGTTGAGCTAACCTTCCTTTGTTAAAGTAGTAGAAAGAACAAAAAAATCCTCCAACCAAGAACTATAAACACAGTTTTTTGGTTTTATTTGGATATCACTGTAATCAGGGATCGAGAATCAATTAAATCAATTATTATTGTACCTGAAAACAGGCAATAAATGTGCTAATCTGTTTGAATCTCCTTTTTATTTTGTAATACTCCTTTGTATTAACAGGACATACATTTGACACCGTCGACTGATTTTTACAAGAAGTTAGCCTTGGACTGCTCAGGGCAACAAGTTGCAGTGGATTTATTTCTTCTTAGCGGACAATATTCTGACTTGGCTTCTCTAGGTAAGTCATATTAAACTGTTTTGGGGCATGTAACTCTTGTACTTTTGGCAAATACGTAGAATCTATATTAACATTTAATATAGGAACCTGATTTGAATAAATCTAGTGTGCTAAGATGCAAATTCATCCTTGATGAGCAGTGACAGTGGACAGAATGTAATCTTTCCGTCTTCCCTAATTTAATCTAGCTGTTCTCATATTCTCCCTTGGTGAGTCAGGATTCTTGTGATCCTGGTATAAGTGGCTGAAATACTTTCCTTCTTGTATGCCTTTTAACCGTCAGTGTAAAGATCTTTAGAGTAAGCATCATTAGGATTTTGATTATTTTTCTGCATTTAAACAAACTTTCAAGTGACAAAATACCTGTAATTTCAGGCCAATGAACACCTGAAACTACACACATACTTGAACGTATAGTTTGTGTTACACCTATGTCTCTGTATGCAGGTCTATAACTGTGTAACAGAGTTATTTGCAGGTGTGAACAGTTTGATAATGAAAGGGAACCTTGCATTCAGCTGGTATATTTAAAGACCACAGCAGCAATTGTCTGCACTTTGCCAATGTATGCTGCTTCTGTTTCAGGTTGTATATCAAGGTATTCCGCAGGTAGTGTCTATTACTACCAGTCTTACCATCATAAACACAACCCTGTCCAGGTGGAGAAATTGCAAAAGGAACTCAAACGATATTTAACTAGAAAGATTGGGTTTGAGGCTGTCATGAGGATAAGATGCACCAAAGGTTTGACTGCAGTTTTTTGGATTTTGGGGGAGGGTGGAGGGGAGGCGGGCGTTTGCTGTTATTTGGGAATGTTTTGTTTGGCGTTTTGGCTCTTATGTAAGCTTAAATGGTTAAAAGACAAAGATTAAAAAAGTAAAATTCAGTACCAAGAATAAGACCATTTATTGAAGACTATATTTGCAGTATCTTTACTGGCATCCAAGTTCATTTTTGCAATGGTTAAAACTGAAAATTTTGTTGGACTGCTATTTCAACAAGGGACTGTTTTTATAGAGACTTACTACTATTCTGCATTGATTTGACTTCCAAATTCCTGCTTTCTGCTAGGCTTTGTGGTGAATTAGTCGTCTGTTTGGGATATATCCCTTTGCTGAAGATACTTTATTTAATTGAGAAGGATCTTAACATTCTGATACAGAGCCATCTCACAGTGGTGGCAGGTGTGTAAATGGCGTTTGTACTTCATGACTATAAAACCAAAATTGATTCCATACAATGCTTATCTTGTAGGTCTTTCCATTCACACTTTCCATGGGAACTTCTTCGTACGATCTACAGACTTGTTGTCATTACCCAATGTAAACCCAGATGCGGGATATGCTGTGCAAATGTCAGTAGAAGAGAGTCTTACTGATATGCAAGTCGTTTCCTTTCAGTCAGCTCTCCTCTACACATCCAGCAAAGGTAAGAGATACAGGTAGTGTTGGCTGCATTAACAGGAGAGTATTCACATGAGTCTTTTTTGTGTCTGTTTATCAGCTGCAATTCAGTTGCAGTAACTTACTTACACAAGCTATTTAATCTAGTATTAAGATCTCAGCTGCAATGCGTTACTGCATGTTATTGATGTTATTGCTTCTTCCAGACCAAGAAGTTTCTTGGGAAACTTTGTTCTGGTCTGAAAAGAGGTAGACTTATCCCATAAACTGAGAACTAACTGTTTTTAAAGGCTACTAAAAATGGCCTGATTCACCACTTGTATGATAAATTAGATTAAATCTTAATTTTTTTTTTTGCTATTGAGTAAACAGTGGCATTTGTTTTATTGTTTCATAAAACAAAAGTTATGTTTGGAGACTACAGTTTTCTTTTCTTACAGGTGAAAGACGAATTCGTGTCCACACTATGTGCTTACCTGTTGTAACAACACTGAGCGATGTCTACCTAGGGGCAGATGTCCAAGCCATCACTGGGCTGTTAGCCAATATGGGTAAGCACGATAAGAGCTTGTTTGGATACATATGGATGATATCCCTAAAGCTCTGAGCAGTAATCCTCTGGGAAGTAACATCAGAAGAAAAGATTCTCTCTTTCTAAGTTACAAACCTAAGAGTTGTTGTCTGTAGTCACCTGGACTTAGTCCTAGTCTGGTGCATCATCATGGGCCCCTGGCTTTTTTCTGAATCACTTGTCTTGACTTCCTCTATAGTGTAGTAAAAGCTTACGACGCATGGAAGAAATGAGGAAATTAACATACGTGACTGTATTCTTACCAAGGGAGGAAAAGCCTCTTATTTGAGCTTTGTACTCTATTTTTAGCTGTGGACCGTTCAGTTTCTGCTACCTTGAGTGATGCTCGGGATGCCTTGGTCAATGCAGTGATAGATTCTTTATCTGCTTACCGTTCATCAGTCCTAAGCATTCAACAACCTGGTCTCATGGCCCCCTACTCACTACGGCTCTTTCCACTTTACGTACTGGCACTCTTAAAACAGGTAAGAGTTAAAAGGAAATGAATGCAAGAGGATGATTTTCTGTTTGGCATGTCAACCTGAAGTAAAAGGACGTTTCTTTGATGTACAAATAGCGTCTATCTTCTCTTTCAGTATTTTTGTAGGACTCAAAATTGAGAAGTTGCTTGATTTAGATTGTTTAATAAAACCAGCCTTCCTGCAGTGTGCTATTAGAACACTGAGATATTTTAGATTTGAGAACAGTCCTTCTTGCACAGATAAAGTTCGCTTAAGATAATTCCATTTCTTTGCACCCCAGAATTTGATGACTTGAAAGGTCAATGTAGAACAAAGCCTATGTAAACATTTCTCAGGCCTGGGCAGATAACATATGATTTTACAGGTGGTGAATGTGTGTTTTTTATCTTGGAGTCTGCTATGTTATGAAAAATTGAGGCATTTGGAGAATTTTATGAGGAAAAAGTATCAGGGTAATAATGGACGGGCCTTCTGCTCTTGCCTGCTGAGAAGAGCAATAGGGAATAGGGAAGATGTTTACAGGGAATCACTAAAGAGAATGATCTAGCTGGGAAGTGGGAGTTTAGAAGTGAGTACAAAACCAAAAGTATAACTGGTATAAGCAAGGGAATAGGATAATCCTAAGGACCCTGACTAGTCTGGAGAATGTGACAGGGTACCAGTAGGTGCTTTTTCAAGAATCCAATTTTTGTGCATTTCTGGAACTGTAGATCCACACAGCAGTTCAGTGTGGATTAAGAGCGCTAGCTGGCTGCCAAAGAGGTAGTTGGCTGGCTGTTCTTGCAAAAGGTTTAACACATTTCACAATATGCTCTATGTAAGTATTTTTTGATTGGATTTCCCTGAACTTATACTAGAAGTCATTTTAAGTGTTGCACAAGCTGCCTTTCTGTTCCAGAGGGAATTTTCTGATTCATACCTCTTGATAAGGAATTAACCAGCATGTTGCTACTAGTATGTTTACATTGACATTTGAGCTTTTTCACGTAGAAGACTGTATAACTGTTTGACCCAGTCAAGTGGGAAGAGCGAGCCCTTGTTTCAGTTATAGCTAGGTTTTTTGTCCCAACAAGCCAGGACTATATTGACAGAATTGCCTAAGATTCTGTACAGTAACGCCTAACGCCAATTGTAAACTGCTGCAATGTCTACTCTTTTAAATTCCATCAAGTAGCATTTTTGAGGTGTATGTTAGAAGAGCTGTATTTCAAGATGCTTTCGTCTCAGCTGTAGTGCTCACTAGAAAGGATTGATGGCACAAGGTCATGGTAAGTTAATACAGAAATGGGAATACGGAGAATTGTATGATTTGTATGTGAAACACTGAAGAGAACTATGGAGAAGTAAAATAGCAGTGGTGAAGTACCATATTTTGAGAAAATACTTCTGGCTCAACTCTAAGACTTTTAAGTAAGTTAGAAATAAACAGTAGATGATGCGCTAAATTCAGATTATCTCACTTTGCTTTCACGGTCAAATTAAATGCCCGATTGTTTGCAGAAAGCATTTCAAACTGGGACGACTGCACGTTTAGATGAACGTATTTTTACCATGTGTCAAGTGAAAAACCAGCCCCTCGTTTACCTCATGCTTATGACACATCCCAGTCTGTACAGAGTTGATAATCTCACAGATGAGGTGAGTATTTGCATTGCTACATGGTCTGTTTGTCTGGTTCCAAAGATTTGTACGATGTGAAAATAAACTCGTGTTAAAAATCTCACAAGTTTTCCACATTAAAGCTGCATAGCTGAGATATACTGATTGCTATTTATGGCATTTATGGGTTTGTTATTTGGGATTGGATTGACGAATTCGGGAGAGAAGCTGTGCTGTGGCTATGGATGGATGGGGAAGATTTTTTTGTAACTTATTACACTTTTTGCTTTGTGTGTTGCACTATAAATCACATGTACATAAAGACAGTATAACATATGCTTTACCTTTTTGTCCCTCTGTAGCTTCCTTTATTTTAAAATGTCAAAGTAGTTCTGTGAACAGTGAGAGAATGTTTATGTAAGAGCCTGAATAATTTTAGAAATCACATCTTTTGTACAGAACAAATCTGATATTCCAGTTATAGAACTAATTAACTAAGATTAAGTTGACGAAGTACACGTCTCTAAATAAAACATTGAGATCTGTTAGTAAATTATGCTCTTGAAGTATGACTTGAACTAAACTGAGAAAAAGGGTCCAGCTTCGATATTTAGCGTGATATGTCCTATTCTTATTTAACCTTTTGTTCCTGTGCCTGTTTCAATGCATCAAGATGTGAACCACTGTTTTTCTTTTTGGTTTTTCCTTTAGGGGGCTCTTAACATAAATGATAGAACTATACCTCAGCCACCCATTCTCCAGCTCTCAGTGGAGAAGTTGAGCAGGGATGGTGCTTACCTAATGGATGCTGGCTCTGTAAGTTGCATGGTGGTAGTGTATTTAAAAAGTATCCAAATTTACTTGACACATTCTTTCTGAGAGCTCTAAATATGTAGGTGACTGGTGTGGGTTTGCGTTGGATTAATGTTGTTATTGCTGGGTATCTTTCAGGTGATGTTTCTGTGGATTGGGAAGAACTGCGGGCAGGGCTTTATCAGCCAAGTCCTTGGAGTTCCAAATTACGGCTCAATACCGCAGAATATGGTACGTGATTGCTTGCTTTGCTGTATACCAGTTGTACAGTGCTGCCAGAATATTACTTTCATGAGAACTAAAATACCACTATTCAAATAATAGCCCTCTAGTTATTATTCACTATAAATCTGGATTCAGGAAAATAAATAATTTAGTTTCTCCAGGCTAAAACTTTATAGATCTTCCCATGAAGGCAATGTAAGAAGAGGCTGGCAATGATTGTTTCTCAGAACTGTTGGAGCAGACCGAGAATACCTGTGAACAGTAAGGACAGTGGGAAATCCTTCTGTTACTACAACAAAACAGGTTATCGATGACAGCTCAGTCATCGCCCTTCTGATAGCCAATACCAGTTTAGTGCACTTGACAGTTTCAGCCCTTTCAAAGGAGACTAAACTAAAACTGTACATCATGAAACGTACCTGTCTGCGTTTCCTTTATACCAAATCAGGATAGAGTTGGGCTATTTTAAGTGTTCCTTTTACTGTTTTTTCTGAAAATTATCATGTATGTATTAATGATATCCTTTGCTTCTTAGACGCATCTCCCAGAACTTGAAACTGCAGAATCCATCAGAACAATATCTTTCATTTCTTGGCTGAGAGAACAGAGACCTTTCTTTCCTATACTATATATAGTAAAGTAAGTGTTTTTTAACAGTCTTTGTGCTTCTTTAGGGACCTCTTAACAGTACATATTTGGATATCATATACTGAACTTTCATAATGGAAGTTTTAACAATGGTACCTGCTGTGCCTAAGATTTGACAACGGATATGACTTTTTATGAGTTGTCTCTAATTATAATTTCCACAGGCTAAAAAAGATTAAATGTCACAGAACAATCTTTAGTTAATGTCAGATTAAGTGAAGTAAATGCTGGTAAGTGCACTTCTTAGGATTAATCACAAGGGCTATTTGAGATCCTTTTTTCATATGTCCTTAAGCTCTTGAAGTATCTTACCACTTGACCTGTAACTTTATTAATTCATTGCACTGTAGATCTTAGCAAATGTTTGTTTCACTCAAACATTTATATTTTCATTTTTAAAGGGATGACAGTCCATTGAAATCAAGTTTTCTGCAAAATATGATTGAAGACAGAACAGAATCAGCCTTATCATACTATGAATTCCTCCTTCATATACAGCAGCAAGTGAATAAATGAAACACTAGCCTTTGGCTCACTTCTTTAAGGAAAGACTTTGCAGTAAAGAACGATTGTGCTTGTAATATCATCATTAAATCTGTGGCCTGAGGCAGTTGATGAGAAGTTCTCACTGTGATTTCAACGAACTAAAGCAAATAAAGGACCACATCTGAGAATCAAATGTGCAACTACATAATATTGTACCTTAAAAAAAAATCAAACTGTTGGAACTGGTTGAGCACCTTTAATTTGCTGCAAATCATGTTTTTACTGTAAGTAGTTGCAGCATGAAGTACATTTACAAAGGCAATACTGAAAAGGTGAAATACATTTTGTAAAATAAAGAGTTCTTTGTTGTTCAAAATGTATATTTCTGTAACTCTCTGCATTTTTTTTTTTTTTTTTGCTGCTAGATATAAAACCTCACAATACTGATCATGATTTGCAGGGAAATTCTTTCTTAAGTGCATCCAGTGATTACAGGCTGAGCATCTCAATGTTCAACTTAATACTTAAAGTAGCAATGAAACAACTGTTCATTGTGAAACGAACAAATACTTATGAAGCATAGAATCCAGTGCTGGGGTTGGATTATGGCTAATAGGACTAAAGGTAAGCTTAACCTGGACAAGATGGCTGAATTTGTTAAAGCTTTTAATAAGTCAGTATTCTAATTAAAAAATAGTCGGGAGGAGCGGGCCCTATATGAGATATGTTTTTAGAAGTCAGTGGCTGAGTCAGCAGCAAAAGCAGAAAATACTTCTGGCTCAACTCTAAGATGGCAGTAGATGGCAAGCTTTGGTTTTCTTGCTAATTTCAGTTTGTGAATGGTGTGGGAGGGGAAGGGCAAGGAAGGTTATCTTACATTTTTTGGTTTACGTTTAGTAGGCTTTTAGCTCTTGTTTACATTAACTGAAAGTTAGGCCCCTAAAATCTAGTGTGTTTCTGAAGTGAGTTTGTAGGAGAGCACTTCATACCTAATGTTTTCAGACAACATTGAATATTCTGATGTTAAAATTGGAAAAGAACTTATTTTTCCAAAGACAAAAATATTATCGTGTGTTTTAAGATTTGTTTATGGTTTGAGACACGCTTGAAGTTTTCGAGAAATTCTTTTTTTACTGCAGCTGTGTAATGAGCCTAGGTACAAAAGCCAGTGTGCACCAAATAAAAGCTTTAAATATACTCTCAGATCCCTGCCAGAGCTACAGATGAAAGCTGACATTGGACTTGAAGTGAAAATTTATATACAAAAATATTTAAATCATTTTATAAAAGTGTATTGATAATTGTTGCATTTTGGAGATTAAGCTATCATTGATAGCTACCACTGTAAAGAGTATTTAAGTTACTGTATCCGTAGGCCCATGGAAATGTTTCATATGGAAAAATCTTGGTTTGCTTTTTTGTTTAATAGTGGTAAACTTAAAGGTCTTGCAAAACCTACTTCCTGGGGCAAGTAACTTGACCAGGTGAAACACTTGTAAGTGATGAAATGTTACTGTGATTAGGCTAGTTAACTTACATTTTGTGATACAAACGTCAAAGGGCATCGTAGGGTAATCATTTGCTGCCATTTCAGGCTGTAGCTGCACGTGATTGTCAGGAGTTGCCTTACTTCAGGGGAGGAGTTTCTTTCGGGAAATTGTTCTTGTTGCTTGAGCGCAAGCAGCTGATGTTCAGAACAATGTCTAAAATAACATGAAAAGACTATTATAGAACCAATTTAAGCTTCCCTGTCTGCTGCCTCCACAGCAAACAGGAGTATATTTACTTGAACAGCTTTTCAGAGAATTGCACAGTTTCTAGCCATAGTGAAGAGGTTTTTTTAAGTTTTGACAGTCTGATTTTTTTTTCCGGGGGAAAAGGGGTCTCTTCATTTAAATCATAAATGGAAGCTATGCACTTGCATAGGTTATGACTTAAAACTTGTGTTTTTACTTATATTATCACTCAGATGTTGAAAATCATTCTTGCATCTAACAGCCCACCCAAAGTCTTACTATGACTGTATTTTGCTACTATATCCCTTATTTTCTTTTTAAAAACATCAGTGTTGGAGATGGCTTCATTGCTTTATGTGCACCGGACTAATGGCTAAAGATGTCAGTCTTTGTGGCAATTAACAACTTTTGAATTAGAGTCCCTAAGTTTTATAGAGCAAAACATTTTAAACAAGAATTGGATGAACCCTCTTGGAGTTCTCTTCACTTTGGAAGAAATTCTGTATTAAACTTGGTTAGTTTATTCCCTCGCAGTGGGAAAGGCCTGCTGGTTCACCTTGTATTGCTCTAAGGGCAGTACAGGACAGATGAACACACAGCCTACCTATGATGTGCCATTTTTACCTACAATTGAAAAAATGAGGACACTGAAGATGAACTGCAAAAACAGGCAAGAGTGGCTCTGGTATTTAGATCTCAGCACGACAGCTCTACCACTGCAAATGTACTCTATTTTTCTAGTTGAAGACTTTTTTTTAAAAAATTATTTCTGTATTTGACACATTAGTGTTCAGGCAACATTGTTACCATCCATTTTACTTTGCTTTCATTATCATTTTTAATTTAATATATTTGAGTCCACATAGACTATGTTGCAATAACTAGAATGATTCACTTTTCTTTAGAACTAATTTCTTAACAGAATTTAATCAAAGATGCAGAATGGCTATTAAATAAGGGACCATTAAATGTGATTTTAAGGTTCTGTTCACTATTATGGATATATTC
This sequence comes from Larus michahellis, assembly GCF_964199755.1. NCBI lineage: Eukaryota > Metazoa > Chordata > Aves > Charadriiformes > Laridae > Larus > Larus michahellis. The sequence goes on from NC_133906.1 coordinate 15,135,890, forward strand.
CTTATAGTAAATTTAATTTTGTAAAGTAGTGTATAATATTGTAATATTAAATCTTTGTTTTCTGAACTCAAAACATTTGATCTTCAGTATGAAGTTATAAATCTTCCCCCTTCTGAATTTGAGACAGGATTTACTTGTCCTCCTTTTTACAGTTTGTAATTTTCACTGTTTTATTCCTGTAAAAAGTCATTTGTAACACATGCAAATGCTTATTTTATCTGTGCTAATTTATCAGATTTGGCTACTCAATAAAATTAATTGAAAGAACTCATGCAAGTCCATCAGTCCTTTCTTGTAAATAAAAATAGAACAGTGTATTTGATCAGTCGAGATAAATACCATGTACCAACAAGTGATAAATTCTACTTTTAGCTAAAACGTAGTATTTAGGGGATACAAACTGAGAGGGAATTTGAGAAAATTAGTCCTAGCTGACTCAAACTATTTTTCTGTCACTGGCATTTTTTGTCCCTCCTGAGCATCTCTGTCAGTCAGCATTGTTATTCAGTCCTACCTTGGGGTCTGTCCTCCCAGTAAGCCCGCAGTGGGGCTGTACCCCACCCTGTGGTACCCTGCCATCGGGGTGGAAGTTGGTCTCGAGAGCCAGCTGACATTGACGGTTGGAATTTAGCCTTCAGCAGTGTTCCCAAGATGGTGATCAATTTTATTGTAGGTAATCCTGTTATCTTCATTTAACATCCTATTCTTTCAACACCTTTTTGTAAAAGTCATTCCATCTTATGCTTGCCAGTTTTTTTTGATGAGCTGTCGTCACTACTGCTTCTGGTTCATCATACATAAGTTAATGCATGAGCTTGGTAATTTGACCTCTGTACTTAAGAGGTTTTCGAATACAGAATTCTATCATTCTCTGAATAACTTAGTAACATAGAAATATTAATTGGACTTGTCAGCACAAAGGTTTTTTTCTTCAATACTTGTAACAATCTGTCCTGTTGCTGCTGAGTATCACCCCTCCGGCTTTGACTTGGCGTTCGACAGGCAGCCATCCCAGCACTCGTCTTTGGAACTCCAAGTCCAGGATCTTGAAGTCGAGTCCTGCTTCCAACTGAAGTGCCCAAGGCACAGTCTGTTAAGGAGTGAAAGTCTTTTGCTGTCAAGGATGTTGAAGGTAATTAGTTTGAAGTATTGATGGAAAGTATCCATGTCACTGTCTTCATTTGGTTTGGCGTTCAGGATGCCTGTTAGCTATGTGAATGTTCAGCTGAAAAAAGATTACTGTGACCCATTTTTATTACTTTTTGTCACGCAAGCAGAGGTGTGATGGACTTTTTATTGTACAGAAATAGGAAGATTATGTCAACTGTATCTCGCTAGAAAGAAGCGAAGATCCTCCCTGTTTTATAATGTTATGATAATCGTGGAATCCTTGAGAGGTCCTCATGCCCTTGTTTTTCCCCTCAGGATGCATACTCAGTCCCGTCAGCTGCATGCCCTATTAACCAACAGCAGTGCAGTGACACCAGGAATACGCTTTGGGAAGCTGACCTGTGCTGCCCAGCAGTCCCCTACAAGTATTTCCTGACCCTGTGTATCCCTTTCATGTAACATGTAAAAACATCTGTCTGCTGGTGCTCCAACACACAGCGTATTCCCTTTCCTCGTTCGGAGTGCATCCAGAGATGGCAAATTAACTTCCTAAATTCAGCTGCACAGCAGCACTGGAAGCTTTTCCAACAGATCTCAAAACCCTGACCTGCTGCGGCGGGGGCCTGACTGCGCTTTGTGCTCAACATCGCGTGCTGGAATCCAAACAGCTCTGTGGACGTGGCCTAGCGCACACCTCTAAGGTTCTGCTGCTTTCCGATGGTCACAATTTTAACTGCTGTTCTTCTAGTTAGGGAAGAACTACTTTGGTTAAAAACATGAACGTTCACTTAATCTAATACTTTAAGATTCTATACAGCACACTGCTCTCATCTATGCTAAGGAAAACATTACCATCCTGTACTACCTTGTATATTTGTATTTTTCCTCACCGAACGCAGGGCGGATTTGCCAGGTTTACCGAAACCAGAATTTTAAGCAAACTAACAAGCGCTCAGGGCAGGACGTGGTGCCGCTGCTGCTCGCTTTTCCCACACCCAAGCAATCCCCCCCCGCAGCCAGAGCCGTCTGTCAGCTCGCCGCCGCCTCAGCCCTTCCCGTCCCCGCGCCGTGCCGACACCGTCACCCCTCGCGCCGTGACGTCACTTCCGAATCCGGAGCGGCCATCTTCACTGCGGGCGTCCTACCGCCGGCGAGCGCGGCGTGCGAGGGGCTTTCCCCGTGCCTCCCCCCGTTTTCCTGCCCTTACGCCAAATGGCGGCGCCGGCTTCACCGGCGGGCGGTTCCGGCGCCTGCGCGCTGAGGCGGGGCGGCCCCATTGTGCGGCGCTGAGGCAGCGCCGCGGCCTGTTCTGCTGGGGATGGAGGACGGCGGCGGGGCGGCAGCGGCGCTCGGGACCCCAGCGGCCCCCACCGGCCTCTCGGCCTCCCAGCGCCGGGCCGAACTGCGGCGGAGGAAGCTGCTGATGAACTCGGAGGAGCGAATCAACCGCATCATGGGCTTTCACCGGCCCGCGGCGGGCAAGGGTGAGCCCTGTGGTGGCGGCGGTGGTGTGAGGGCTCCCGGCCGCGGGGCCGGCGGTAACGTCCGGCTGCGGCCTCCTCCCGCCCTCACCGCGCCCTGCAGCCTCCCTGTGGACAGCAGCGGCTGGATCCCAGCGGCTGCTCTTGTCCCCTCAGCGCGATCTTTCGTTGCAGGGATGCTTCAAGTGAAGCACGACCTTCTGCGGTCCTCCAGAGATCCGCGGATAAAATATATATGTCATCAGAAATGTGCCTAGATTGGGTCTTGGGCCTGTTAACAGTTCTTACTTAGCGAGTAGACAAGCTGTCATTTCACTTCAAGTAGTTTTTCTTGAAGAAACAATGAGCCTCCCCCACGTTTTCATTCAGTAACTGCTTGCTTTCACAGTTGTGTTTTTATTGCAAGGTTTTCTCACATTTGGGTAATAATCAGTTATTGGACGTTTGTGGTTGGCATGTAGAATTTTCTTGCAGATTCGGGTGTGTCATTTATCTTTCTGTAGGAAGCTTGACTGTCTTGCCAGGAGAGAGTTCTCAGATTTCAGTTGTCAAGGGTGCCCATAAGTCATGAATCAGACTGCTTGAGTACTGAGAAATGCTCTGAAGTGTTGGTACCCCTCTCTGGTAGGACCAGGCCTGCCCTGCATGCCCCTCTATCTGGTTTGTGTTCTCTGTCATCACCTCTTTAGCTCTAAGATGAGGTCTTCAGGTTTAATACGGGGCAGGTTAACACCGCTTTGCCTCTGACAATGGAGAACAAGCCATAGTATGCTTCTTCCATTGCCTGCTCTTTTGTCAGTCTCTAACGCTCCTTCTGGGTGATTCACTTTCTTTGAATCTTCGAATCTTTGAATCTTTGCTCAGTGTATTTGGAACAACATCTTTCCTCTTGTGCATGCAGCGTTGTTGCTTAAGAAAGTCCAATGTTTTCGTTTCCCCCTTGCTGACTGACAGCTCCAACTTCCAACCTGCGCTGCACAGCTGTCTCATGTCTGCGCCATTTCTGAAGAGTGCCCTGCGATGTAAAGCAAGAGGTACACGTAGGGTTCTTTGTAGGCTGGTGGAGGGGAGACAGGAGTGTGCTGAGTCTAGTTTTCTAAAAGCATAATTTGGTGAAGCTGATAGGCGTTTTCAGTCTGGTCTATGCTGTGCTTTTCCCTTTTTGTTATCGTTATCTGAGGTGTAACCGAAGTCTGGGTGTAAACCTTCCATTTGATACACAAGCAGGTTGTGTATCAGCTGAGCCCATTTCTTTATAAAATGGGATTGCTTGTATTCAGGTATGTCAGATGGCTTTGTAATTAATAATTAGCACATTTATTAATAATAAAACTGTGTTTTCCCTTTGGAAGCAGAGATATCAACCCAAGACCCCAATCTAGTATGGGTAAGCTGTTGTTCCATGGACCCAGTATGCATAACTCTGTTTTGGTTTTTTTGTTTTTCCTCTTCTGTAGATGATGAAAGCCACACAGAATCAAAGCTTCAGCACGAACAAGATAAATCAAACTCCCTTCCCATTCCTTCAGTTTCCAAGCGAATTGTGCTTGGTGATTCTGTCTGTAATGTGGCAGGCACGGCTGACCACGCAAGCAGCATGGTAGACCTCAAAGGGGATAAGGACTTGTTCAGTAAAACTCCGGAGCTTGTCAGTGAGGGTCCAAGTGAACTCCGTCACCGTAACAGAGGGGAACTGCCATCTGAAGCTGCACCACGGCCATCTAGACACGGATTAGAGCAGTATTTATCCAGATTTGATGAAGCTCTGAAGCTGAGGAACCAGCTGATGAATGAGAAGCCAAGCCAAGAGAACGGGAATGCAGTGGAGGAGTTTGACTCTTTCCGCATTTTTAGATTGGTGGGATGTGCTGTGCTTGCCATCGCAGTCAGGGCTTTTGTGTGCAAGTACTTGGTGAGTTCAGGGAAACAATCAAGCCTATTCTGTTTTGCTAGTTTACTGCAAACTTACTGTGAAATACCCTTTATCTAGGGCTGAAGTCTATCAGTAGTGACCGAGTTGAGAACTTCAGGCACTCTTTACATTTCCAACTGTATAAAACCTAAAAAAATCTCTAAATTCTTTGAGATGAGTCTGTTACCTGTCTAACACAGCCAGTGTATAACAACTGAGAGTAACAGGTTTGATCCATAGTATTTTGAGGAGCAGAAGCACTGGAATAATTGTTGTAGCTTAAGTCCCCTGCAAGTTTATTTCCATCTTTGTCAGCATGAGTCAACTGCTCTTCTAGTTTGGAGTCTACAAAAGAGTAATAAAGTAAAGATAACAATAGATGTTCCAAGATAAGCAGATCTGACTCATTTATCAGTCTTTCGAGAAAAGTAGTTCCTTCATATTCTAGGTATCTGCCAGTACATGGTACAGAGGTGTGTGGCTGGTGCAGCCTGCCACCTCCTGGATCACTGGGCTCATTTTTACACACTGCTGTACGCTTCTGCAATTTCACGGTTTTGGGCTCAAAGAAAATAAGGCAGAACTTTAATTGCGACATGTAACTTGTCTACCTAGGTTTGTAGTATACAAGAATATTGTTGCTGTTGTTCACAGATTATTTTTTTACCTACCTAATTTTCTTTTATGACTTGGGAAGCATTAAATTTCTGTGTTTTCTTTGTTATTACTTCTGACTAAGTTAATTTTCTTATATTCTTTTCTGTTCCTTCAGTCAATATTTGCACCATTTCTTACTCTGCAACTTGCTTACATGGGACTGTCCAAGTACTTTCCAAAGGTAAAACATTTTTTTCAGAATTAGATCAATTTGAAATGTTTTAAATTTAAACTTGTGCTTAGATTGTACTGTTTTAGGACCAATGCATGTTAAATATTCTTCCCTTGTTTTAAACTGTAGAATTGAGAGTTACCAAATGCTGATAGTTTATACTAGTTTTTAATCTTCCCAGATTAGTAAAAATGTTCTTTGAAGTTGCTCTGAAAATGTGGACTAACAACTGATTTAGTTGTAGCCTGATTAAAGGCATCTGACTGGGAAAGCCAGGTAGTTCTTTCATGTCTTTAAGAAACTTTTGCTTTTCTCCTAGACCATGCTCTTCTGTGGTTGCTGTTTGCTCTTTCAAAAGCTGTTTTGCATGCGATACCTGGACGAAATCCGGGAGGGTGTTCGTTAAAAAATTAAGACAGTCCTTGGGTTTTTAAGGGCTCTGCATTCCCTGCTAGTAACGGTTTGAATGGCACCTTGAAATGAGACATTTATTTGTGTGTGAAACTTGCTGCTTATTAGCAAGATTTGCTATATCACTTGCTTTATATATTTACACCAGCTAATTGTAATGAAGTATTTGTTTGGTTGATGATTTTGGCAGGTCTACAGTGCAAAGAGGGATTGAATGATGCTCAATCCATAGTTGAAAGGGAAAATTTGCATTTTAAAAGGAATAGCAGAGTACCTGTAGAAAATCAGAATAAATAAGCCGTTCTTTCATAGTTAAGCATACCGTTGAAAAATAAACTTCGTAGTAGTCATTCTAAGCTGATGTGTCACAACACAAAACAGTAGAATTAGCCTTAGACTTGCACGAGCTCATCTGCTAGATCTTTTTGATCTTGTTTCTGCTGTCTTTAAAATCAGCTCTTCAAGTTTCAGAATTTAAAGAGGTAGTTCCTTTCCACAACTTGCTTTTACTGCTCTTTTACCCAGATGAGGTCAGTCAGCTTGTTATCCTGCGTTTTTCTCTCATGAAACCTAGATTCTTGAAAGCTTAATTTAGATTGGATTAAATTAAGATATCCAGCAAGTATCACCAAATTACCGGAATTTTCAGCCACTATCACCTTTTCCTGCCTATCAGATTTAGCACCCTTGGGATTCCTCATTTTAAGGACAGAAAAACAGCTTTCAAACGGTTTTTGGGCATTTCTGTGTTCAGAGGATAGAACTGCCAAATGGAGTCATACTAAAATAGCAGGAAACAGTTGGGTTTCAATTCTAAATCATTTTTCTGTGTTAGAAAAGTAACAGTATTTTTTTGCCAAGTAGTGTGATGAGATTAATCCTGTTCTGCCAGTGGAGCTTCCTTGGCTCGGCTTCTTACACCCAGATTGCCCTTGTCTGGGGCTCTTCCCACTCATGCAGGAGCTGCTGCACAGCCCCGCTTTACAGCCTGCGTTGGAGTGCCAGCGTGAAGGAGGCGTGATATCTGTGATGAGTTTTATCTGCTGTTAACCAGCCTCTCGCTCAGCTCTGGCGCATCCATCACAGCATGCATCTGTAGCCAGGAGAAGGGCTGTGAATACTGGAGCATGTCTGGAGAGAATCAATCCAAAACTGCTGCTCTTACCGATGAATTTGGAATGTGCCTGGCTGCGTGTGAAATTAGCACAACATTCGTGACATGTAAAGCAGAACTGGATTATAACAGAAGAACTAACTGTAATACTGTTGTGTTTTTTTTCTTTTTCTTTTAGTGTGAAAAGAAGGTGAAAACGACGGTATTAACTGCTGCTCTTTTACTGTCTGGAATCCCTGCAGAAGTGATTAGTCGCTCCATGGACACCTACAGCAAAATGGGAGATGTTTTCACAGACCTTTGTGTCTATTTCTTTACTTTTATCTTTTGCCATGAACTTATTCTGTTTTTTGGTTCTGAAGTACCGTGATGGCTGTAGAATTCAACGCAGCAGTTACACTAAAGCTTTCTGGACTGTTTTCCTTTAACATCTGACTGTGCAGACAGGTTTAAACCTTCATTAAAATTCTTACCTGTTCAGATGCTTGAAAGGAGCCTTAAATTCCAGTCATTTTGGGAAAGGAAGAGCAGGGTCCCAGACTGCCAGTTGTATTGGTTCCGTTTGTTTAAATACCGTGTCTGCCTGTTACAAATGTGAAGAATAGGATGCAGGTGTCAGTGCATTATTTGTTTGGTTTAGTTACATGATGCCCTCAGCCTCCTTCATAAACATTCACAAAGCTGCCTTTGTTCTTTTCAATGAGAACAAAGAGAATTCCTTTCAGCAGAACCATATCTATATCTCTATATCTGGTATGACTATAGCTAAGAAGAACTGCTCATTTTGTGGTGTTCCCATTTTTTAAAAAAAGCTCTAAATAAAAGAAATCCCTGTTATTCTGTTGTTCGGATTCAGAATGCTGAACCAAGTAGCTGCTGCTGGAGACCGTTGGTGAAAATGCCACTTTGTCGTCCTAATCCTTGCCTTGCTATACATCATTTGTTGTGATTGTGATTGATTTCATTTGGTAATTATAGCGCAAAACAGTGAAGCAAAGCCAACAACAAAAAAGTCCTGTTGCTTACAAATGTCATTAATCAAAAACCAGGAAGAAACAAAATTGTTAATCTCATCTGTTTTGTGAGTTTCCAGCAACCTAATCCTAGTGTAGCTCATACATGTGCTTTCATTCTGATGCCTTTTCTTTAACAGTTCACCTTATGAGGGGAAAGGTGTATATATCGGCAACCACCCTGCAGTATCAAATGTTTGCTCGAGTATATGTAAAATTTACAAGGGAACTATTTTCTTTTCCTAGCTCCTTGCAGGATTGCGTACGACAACTTTTAACATGACATTAATTTCTGCAGTTTGCCTCAGATTATTACCAGAAGTTTGCATGAAAACAGGTGCGGAGGAGTTCTGCTCCTGCTGCGCAGTCCCACAACCCAACAGTGCAGAGTCTTTGACAGGGCAGAACTATTGATATTAATGTTTTTGGTGTATTTCTGAAGTTGCCCCAGTGAAATCACAGTAGCGATTCCTGTTTAAATCATGTATACTGCAAGTGACAGTGAAATAAAAAATAGTGCTTTGAGTTGACTGCCATGTGAAGTTCCATGTACGAAGGGAGAATATAATTTTGTATTTTTTTTCTGTGGATATCCAGCCACGTGGGTGAAAAGAAAAATACAAACGAATCCTGACACTGGATAAAGTCATGAGCTCATGAACGCTCTTGTTTTCAATCTGTCATGAATTTTGCACAGCAAGAGGAAGGAAGTGCCATTCCAAATAGTCAGCCTAAACGCTGATAATCTGTGAAAATTTCTATTGAAGCGAAATTTGATATTATTTTCAACTTCTTTTTCATTTAGAATCTGGACTTTCAGGCAGTCTAGGCCAATGCCTTTTTTTAGTGTGGAGAAATGCCTACTTATCTCGGTATTTGTCTGCAGCAATTTTTTTAGGGAGCAGAAGTGCTTAATTATGCCTCTTTAAAGAAAATAGCCCTGCTTTCTGCTTAATCATTTCTGTTAAGGCTTCCTGCTGTAATTTTGGCACTGCATTTCTGACTCCTTAGTTAGGTATGTGTTTGTTTGTGGCATGAAAACAAGAAGCTTATTTTTTGATTTGACAATTTTCAGGTTTTTTACTGATTATTTTGTAACGAGTGTGATGTTACAGGTGTCCAGGGCTGGGCTGCAAAAGATTCTGACTTAGGTCTATTAGCACAAGTATTTATTCAGAAGCTTTAAATCTGTTCCTATTAGACAGGGATTTCAGAAAACTGAAATAGCTGTCATTGAAATTAAGGTTGAGATATGTAAATAATGAATTTGCTGAAAAGTTACACCTGTTCTGACTCTCTGTTCATATGCCCAAATGCAATACAAATAAATTACAAAAATGCTGTGTACTGACATTTGCAAAAAGCAATGAATTTTTAATGCTCAGCGTGACGATTTTAATCCGCATCGGCTAATTGCTAAGAGAAGAGCTGACCCACCTGCTGTACATTCACTCAGCCCCTTGCACCGTCGTTAAGGGCAAGGAAAGATGAAACGGGTTTTCTTCTCAAGCGGTGAAAGAAATCGAAATCGTGCTGTGAGACCAAATCTGTGACTTTTCAGCCCGTAAATGGTCGTTTTTGTCCGATGACTTCGGGGTGGGCTTGGAGGAACCCTTCCATGGTCCCAGGAGGGGCTTCTTCACCTGAGGCCACGAAATGCGTCCCTTTTAGCCCGTTTTTATCTCTGTTCATGTACATAATTCTGTTCGATGTTTATTGCCAACTCGATTGTTTTTCTATTAAAAGTATATTTGTTACCCCCTTCCTTGGCGCTTTGTCCTGGCTCGGGACAGGGGTTGTAGCGCACGGTGGACGCAGGGGGGCGAGGACGGGGCGGAGGCCGTTACCGGGGCCGTTGCCGTGAGGGGGATGGCGGACGGCTGCCCGTCCCTGCCCGTTCCAGGTTCCCGCCCGTTCCAGGTTCCCGCCCGTTCCGCTGCTGCGCCCTCCGGCCGCCAGGGGGCGCTGCGGCGGGCGGCGGGCAGGAAGTGGCGGGGAGGCGCAGCTTCCCGCCGCGCCTCTCGTCGTCCCGGGCGCTGAGGCGCGGAATGGCCGCCGCCGTCTAGCGTAGGGCCCCGCGCTGCTGCCGCCATGGGCCGGGAGTCCAGGTGAGGGCAGCCCAGGCGCCGCCGCTGCCGTTCGGCCGGGGCTCGCTGCTGCCTCGGGTTGCGGCGCGGTGCGGGTGGCTGCGTGTGGGGGGAACAAAGGGCGGCGGCGGGTACGCTGAGGGCCGCACGGCAGGCCCCGGGGCCAGGCGCGGCGCCGGAGCGAGGGACTGGCTCTGAAGGCAGGGCTACGTGGCTCGGGGCTCCGGGACGGGCTTTAGGGGCCCATCCGAGGAGGGTCCGCGCTCCCCCGGGGAGCTGCCGGGCCCCGAGGAGCGTCCGGGCCCGGCTGCGGTGCCTGGTGTTGGGTCTGAGGGGCCGGGGCCGACGGGCGCGACCCCCTGAGCCGCTCCGAGCCCACCGGGCCTCGGCTGGCTTGTTTTGAAATAATCGCAATGACATAATTATCTGGCTAGCCTTTGATTTTTGTTGTTTGATTGTTTGTTGTTTTTTTTCTTCTGGATTAGTTTTTTTTTTTGTTTGTATCTAAGTTTGTGCAGGATCACATATCTTTTGTCCTCCTGTAGCTGATATAAACACCCTGATCAGGTGGAACCGACTCGGCAGTAATGTCAGCGTGTACTTTGGCTCAGGTGGAGCCGTGCTGCCAGGTGGTTTGGAGCTGACGACACTTTGCAGGCTTTAAACCAGCTCCTTAATTTGCACGTGTCTCTGTCTCCTAGTTTAATATAACCATCAGATTTTGACACTAGAACCGTGACACAGTAGTCCTCGCGTGCAGTTATCCCTACCCTGTAACAGTTACCTAGATCCGTAAGTGAGATCTATACCGAGAGAGGCAGATGAGTTGAAATTTTAACAACTGCCTTGAGTTCAAATTAGTGATTCGGTGAAAAGCAGGGTTCTCCCACGGATGTGCCTAAATTAGTTTCAGACTAGCTGGGGCAGCAGTTGTTGCCAGCAGGACACCGTTAGGGACTCCAGCTGTAAAATCTGGGAACTGAACGCCAAACAGCTGGCACTCAAGCCAGCAGGACTCCCTTGCTTATCACAGCACAGCTTTTCTTCTGATAATGACAAGTTTTGTCTGTTTGGGCTAAAAATAATGTTAAAAGTGGGTTTAAATTCATGTTAATTATCTATTTTAATACCTGCAAAAAGTTTTAGAAGTGAAGAAGAGGTAAGAGGGTGGGAGTGCATGCCGGGTGTGGTGGGCTGGACATGTTGGAGTTGATGTAAATAAACGTTCATCAGGCTAGGGCTTTTGAAGCCTGAAATCATATACTTAGCTTTATTGTACACCATAGAAAAAAAACTAAAAAAATAAAAATTTTAGTTTTCTAAAATGCGAAGTTTAGAAAAGGGGGGAATTATGGAACAGATCCTGTGGCATTTTGTGACAGAAATGGGAAAGGAACTGGAGATATCTAAAGCTGACAGATGTTCTTTGCATTCAGTTATACTGCTGATGGGCTGTATATGGATATCATGCTGCTACTGTACTGATTCCAAATGTACATGGTACCTGAGTATACCGAAGTGCTGAAATAAACTATGTTATTTTTAGTGCCTATACTGTTGTAATACAACCCTGCCTGGCAATGACGGAAGGGAAAGAAGGACGTGGGGGGCTTCTGGTCTTGTCTTCTCTGCTTCTTCCTGCTTCCCAAGCCTGGCTGCTAGGCTCGTCAGGAGAAAGCGTCTGGGGGTCCTGGGCTACAGGAGGGTGAACGAGGGAATTATTCTGGCGGGGTGACTGAAAATCAGGAATTGGAGGAAGAGGAGATGGTCGTAGTCAAGTCCCTCTGTGACTTGTACTCTCATCTGAAGAGTGTCCTAGAGAATTCCTAGCCCTTCTCTCTCCCACAGTGTGGTTGGGATAAGAGAGCATTAATGAGGGGAGAAAAGGAGACTCCTATCTCCATCACGCACACCCCCTCAAGCCTTGCTAACTTTTTAAAGCATCTGTTGTGATGTTCAATGGTGTTACAGAATTTCTTTTGATGTCAGCATCATAAAGGCATTGGCTGTCGCTGTGTCACATATCCTCAGGGTTTTATGTTTCTTTAATTGCAGTTTTACAGCTTTTCCATTGAGCAGAGGTATCATTTACCTAGCTTACCTGAATAAAAGTTATATGTTGTATAAAAATCAACAAAGAACAATTTTATTTGTTTGATTTTGAGATAGTTTCAGAGAGTCTTTGTCTTTTCCTATGTATAATGGAAATGGGTGGATTTCTAAAAAGGAAATTGTTCTTGATGTTCTAGTGTTCACATGATGTACTTATAGTAGTACCTGAAAACCAAAACAAAAATATGACCAAGTAATCCCTCTAATTTCAGTGTTGTTAGGAGTATGCATATATTAATCAGTTTGGCAAGATGATAACAAAAGTTTAGAAATTTGAAAAGTCCAAAAATTTAAGATAATTCTTTTTGGCCTGTCCACCTAAATATAACAAATATCCTGTAACTGTAAATTGTTCTTACGCTCATGTTCATCTTTTTTTGTGAATTTACGATGCAGGCATTATCGAAAGCGCTCTGCGTCACGTGGACGCTCTGGTAGCCGTTCCAGAAGTCGTTCTCCATCTGACAAAAGAGGAAAACGTGGAGAAGACAGACGCTCTAGAAGTAGAGATCGAGAACGTAGACGTGAGAGGTCACGCAGTAGGGACAAGAGAAGGTCTCGATCGCGTGACAGAAAGCGTCAAAGGTATGATTTATCAATTCCAATCAAAGTAGATAAAAATGCCTGATATCTGAATATTGATGTTCTTCCACTGTAATTAGTTACTTTGCTGTTGTTTGTGATAGATTTTACTATCCTTAACGTTTTTGCTTATTAAATGGTTTCTACCTGCTGGTGCTGGACTTTGTAAGCTCTTAGTGATCTTGATGATTGTTGGATTCCTTTTACGGAATCACGGAATCTTCAGAGTTGGAAGGGACCTCTAGAGATCATCTAGTCCAACTCCCCTGCTAGAGCAGGATTGCCTAAAGCACATCCCTCAGGGCTGCATCCAGGCGGGTCTTGAAAATCTCCAGAGAAGGGGACTCCACAACCTCCCTGGGCAGCCTGTTCCAGTGCTCTGTCACCCTCACTGTAAAGAATTTTTTCCATGTATTTGAACGGAACTTCCTATGTTCTAGCTTGTGCCCATTGCCCCTTGTCCTGTCACTGGGAACCATTGAAAAGAGCCTGGCTCCGTCCTCCTTAAACCCACCCTTTAGATACTTGTAAACATTAATCAGGTCCCCCCTCAATCTTCTCTTCTCCAGGCTAAAGAGTCCCAGCTCTTTCAGCCTTTCCTCATAAGGGAGGTGCTCCAGTCCCATAATCATCTTGGTTGCCCTACGCTGGACTCGCTCCAGTAGTTCCCTGTCCCTCTTGAACTGGGGAGCCCAAAACTGGACACAGTACTCCAGTTGTGGCCTCACCAGTGCAGAGTAGGGGGGGAGAATGACCTCCCTCGACCTACTGGCCACAGTCTTCCCTATGCAGCCCAGGATGCCATTGGCCTTCTTGGCGACAAGGGCACACTGCTGGCTCATGGATAACTTGCTGTCTACCAGGACCCCCAGGTCCTTCTCCTCAGAGCTGCTTCCCAGCATGTCCACCCCTAACATATACTGGTGTTTGGCATTCTTCCTTCCCAGGTGCAGGACCCTACACTTGCTTTTGTTGAACCTCATTAGGTTCTTCTCTGCCCAGCTCTCCAGCCTGTCCAGGTCACGCTGGATGGCAGCACGGCCCTCTGGAGTGTCGGCCACCCCTCCCAGCTTGGTATCATCAGCAGACTTGCTGAGGATACACTCTGTCCCCTCATCTAGGTCATTAATGAATATATTGAACAAAATTGGTCCAAGTATTGACCCCTGAGGGACACCACTGGTTACAGGCCTCCAACTGGACTCTGTGCCGCTGATCACAACCCTCTGAGTTCTGTCACTCAGCCAGCTCTCGATCCACCTCACTGTCACCTCATCTAGCCCATACTTCCTCAGCTTCCTAATGAGGATGTTATGGGAGACAGTGTCAAAAGCCTTGCTAAGGTCAAGGTAGATGACATCTACGGCTCTCCCCTCATCCAGCCAACCCGTTATAACATCATAGAAAGCTATCAGATTGGTCAGGCATGATTTGCCCTTGGTAAATCCATGCTGACCACTTCCAATAACTTCCTGTTCCTCTACGTGTTTGGAGACAACATCCAGAATGAGTCGCTCCATTACCTTCCCAGGGACAGAGGTGAGACTAACCAGCCTGTAGTTCCCTGGGTCCTCCTTCTTGCCTTTTTTGAAGATTGGAGTGATGTCAGCCTTCCTCCAGTCCTCAGGCACCTCTCCTGTTCCCCATGACCTTGCAAAGACAATGGAGAGCGGTCTAGCGATAACATCTGCCAGCTCTCTCAGCACTCACGGGTGCATCCCGTCAGGGCCCATGGATTTATGAATGTCCAGCTTGGCCAAGTGGTCTCTGACCTGGTCCTCCTCAACTAAGGGAAAGTCTTCCTCTCTCCCGACCTTCCCCCTTGCCTCCTTTACAACCTGTTCCTCAGTAGCAGGCTAAAATTATACTGTCATCATGTGCTAAATAAATACAATTTTGTTCTGTGGCAGACGTTCAAGAAGTAGAGAAAGGGAACGGAGCCGAGAAAGAAGAAGATCCCGGAGCCGAGAGAGGAGGCGCTCTAGAAGCAGAAGTAGAGGTAGACGGTCTCGATCCTCCAGTCCAAGCAAGAACAGGAAAACAGAAAACAGGTATTTGCATTCTCTAATTACAGTCAATGTCATAGTGACAAAATACCATAAACCTATTGGTAGCATGGAGGGAATCATCAGGCAAAGCTTTGGTTTGTAGAACAAGGAGGATATTATGTCAGTGTTCTGTTATGATCTTTTCCCATTGCTTAATGTGTCTAATGCAGTTTGTTGTGAGAATGTTTCTGTAAAAGAAAAAGATCCAAGTTGTGGCAGCTAAAAAAAGCAGTTCACTTTAAAGTTAAGACTGAACTTCATTCTGAAAGTTTTGTAGTGCTTCATTGTTGTCTTGGGTTCCAGTATCAATAAGTAATGTTTTGTGTCCCAGCATGTATGCCCAAATTAATAAAGTACAGGTGCACTCTAGCACAGGCATTATGTTAAAGCATAGCTTTCTTTAAACTTATAAGTTACTAGAGAACAGTAAGTTTTAGTTACCAGATTTTCTCCAATGCAGTGTTCTCAGTGATACGCTGTATCATTTTCTTTCTCAGATAAAGCACGTTATTTCTTTGGAAACACACAGGGCTTTTGAAAAATGTGACTAGGATAGCAGCAGGGGATCTATAAATGGCGTCGTGGTGACATCTAGAACAGGAATTTATAAACTGTTGTAAGTGCCACTGATTGTACCTGAGTTCAATGTTTCCTCCATTCTTTACACAAAAGGTGGTCTAAAGAATGTAAGCCAATAAAGTTTCGAATCTGTTTTTTTAAATTATATTTGTGCACAAAAGTAAAATATATAGTGTAACACTTCAGAGAAGCTCAAGAATTTGCTTTGGTAAAGACACCACTTGTTTTTCTGCTGTGTGTTTAATTCTGTGATTGTGCTTATTGCTGCTATCAATACGGATTTGACAAGTACTAGTCTTAGGGGTTTGCAGTCGAATGAACTGTCTAGTAAATAGACTTAGTAAAGAGATGAACCTTGAACTCTTTTAGATGTTGACTTTAGAAATGTGTAAAAACTTATACAGGTTCTTTTAAATATATTTTAATGGAATTTTCAGATATAATTACAAACCGCATATAATCATGTTATACTGTAAAATGAGTGGGAAGTTCGTAAGTTGTCACAGCAGTCTGTATAAAGAATAAGCAGGTTGATGACAAATCTAGAAATTGTGAGAAGCTGGACTCTCAAAATACTTCGGAATAAGCACATAGTTTGTATTAGAGCACCCCAATTAAAAAAGGCTTAATGAGACTTAATTGGCTAAAGTCAATTTTACATTTATTATCATGAGTTAGAACATGTTTGGTTTGGATGCATTTTTTTTTCTTTGTTTTTTTTTTTTTTAAGTGGAAGCAAGTAAGGATAATAAAAATCTGTGATAAATGGGTTTTGTATTAAATGCAATGCTGCACGTTACATTTGAGTTACATGAGTAGCTTTTCCCAGGGAGAAGTGTGTTTATGTCTTTCAGTCAGTACTGTATGCCCAGGGGAACGTTCACACTTCCATGGCAAGATGCTAGATCACTTTACCTTTCTCTAGAAATTCAACAAACAGGAAATTTTTAGTATCCCTTTTCTAACTGCAGTCTTCAAGGAGGTGTAAAATAAACTGCAGAAGCACTAGAGTATCAATTGAAAGTGTTCTGGAAATGAAGTTTGCAACTTCCTTCTGTAAAGAAATGAGAAGACCAGAACCAAAGGATGTGAATTGGTGGATTGCAATAGATTCTACATTTCTGGTAGTTGAAGAGAATATAATTGGAAAGATTAAACCATTAAATGGAAAGATTCTCTGGGAGGCAGTGTGCTTTGTAAGGTATTTGAAAACATAAACCTGTACAGGGTGTTGATAGTTCTGTCTCTATCCAGCTCATGTGTATCCTCCCCCTGAGAAAAGCTGTAATGTTCTAAGAAATGTTTGATCTTACCTTTCAGATCAAGATCTAAAGAAAAGACAGAAGGTGTTGAAGTTTCCAAAGAAAAGAAAAAAGACAAAGATGACAAAGAAGAAGAGAAGGATAAAGATGCTACCACAAATACTGTGGCCACTGAGGTAGAAGCTTTTAACGCTTATAAATTTAAAAGATAGAACTTAAACCAGGAATTAAGTTAGCCACAGATCACTATATTAACAAAATAAAACCTGTCCTTAGAGCTGGAAAAAGTCCCCACTGAATGAGAGAGTATTCTCTTCAGTAACACAGACCCCTGTCATGGGATATGCTCCCAGTTCTTGGCGTAAGAAATATTCTTCTCAATTCAAGATCTGGAACTGCTTACACCGCAAACCGCAGACAAATGTGAAGGATCGCTCATTTTTCACATATTGGTTATCAATAAAGGAGCTGAATTTTTTTTTTTTGGGGGGGGCCTCTGGACCCAGCCAGGAATCAAAGAACAAAGGGAGAGGGAAGCTCACTTTGCCTTGTTCTGTGACATAAAAAGATGTATCTAGAGGAAGAATTCCCAAACTAGCAGTTTAGCTAACTGGTCTAAACAGCACGTTGTTACTAACCCTCCGTTGTTAATAGTGGCTGCACGGTCAGTGAGAGCTCCCCAGGCATCAGTCAGTCACAGGCTTTTGTACTAGAAGGACTTCTGGAAGTACAGGGTAATGTGATTATTCTTTAGTCTTTTATGGATTAAGGGCTAAAATGAGTTGAAACTTGCTGGTGTGAGCTACAATATTTTTTTCTAGTAAATAAAGGAAAGTTTCATTTGCTATTATCTTAAAAATAATATGGCAGCTACTATCATGAAAAATAAAATAGTTAACTGCATTTCTTATTTGAAAATGTTATAGTTGATGTTAGTATTTTTCATTTGCTTCTGTTGTGATAAGTTTGTGGATGTCCAGTCTTTCATGGCACGCTCACACAACAGTTATGTTTGTTTGAAGAAGCATAGGCTAAAGCCAGTGGCCATTAGTTGTCACTATTTGCTTGGTTTTTATCATAGAATTTTGATCAGAACAAACTAGAAGAAGAGATGAGAAAACGAAAAGAAAGAGTGGAGAAATGGAGGGAAGAACAACGCAAGAAGGCTATGGAAAACATAGGAGAACTGAAAAAAGAAATTGAAGAGATGAAACAGGGGAAAAAATGGAGTTTAGAAGATGATGATGGTATTTAACGTTTTATATATAACAGTTAAAATACTTTTGTTCCTAATAATATTTTCATAACATTAAAGCATTTAATTACTCTTCAGAATGTGAACTATAGAATAACAAAGGCTTAAATCTGGTCATGGCTTCAAATGAGATACAATTGAGATTAACAAACTGGAGAGATCTGTATGATGAAAAATTTTATAGTCATAAAACTGGACTGTAATTATTTGGGTAGACTAATAACACACGTGAGCACTTTTATCTTTCCCTGTCTCATTCTCATCTTTCTTGCTTGTATTAGATGATGAAGAGGAAACTGCAGAAGGAGAAAAAGAAGGCAATGAGGTTGAAGATGAAGAGTTAGATCCTTTGGATGCTTATATGGAAGAAGTAAAAGAAGAGGTCAAGAAGTTTAATATGAGAAGTGTGAAAGGTGGAGGTGGGAGTGAAAAGGTAAAATCGCTTAAAATTTCTTATCTTTGTCTTTTAAAAATAGCTTTCTGTTTTAATATCAAAATGGCTTTGGGAAAAAAGGAGGGAAGGTGCAAAAAAGCAAGAAGTTAGATGTGCTTAATGTCTGGTTGCCTTAGCTTTTATTGCCTGGTGTTTTTATCAAGCTGTTTTATCAAGCATTATTCTGATAAAATTTTGCTGAAGTAAGTGGGGAAAAAAACCCAACAGTATAATGCATTCAGAAGTATAAATATTCTATATATTTTATGCAGCATGTTTTTTTGTTTTATATGATAGCGCAATAATTTTTCTTAACTGTTCTTTGTAGAAATCCGGACCAACTGTTACCAAAGTAGTAACCGTGGTGACAACCAAAAAGGCAGCTGCAGAGTCAGAAAAGAAGAAAGGGGAGCTCATGGAGAACGACCAAGATGCAATGGAGGTAATGGAAGTGTCTTGTATTTCTACTATGAAAAGGCAATGTGCTTCTTATAAGGGACATGAGAATGAGTATAGTCCTGGGATTTTTCCATCTCCTAGGAGATAAACATTTAGTTGTTTAATTTGCAGAACCATCTTCACAAGATTTATCGTTTTGCGCACCTTCTTGTTACTTGTACTGTTTTTTTTCAGAAATCTCCTTCGCAGCTCTATTGTTCAGAGGCAGTGTTATACAGATGGGAACTGAATGAGTGCATCAGGTTGTCTGGCTTTGTCATTGTTATTAATGTGACTGGGCTGGTGTATGTCACATGTAGTGTGCGTTCAGTTCACATTACTGAAATTGGGCAGGCATTCCTGGTGATCCCATGTGTGAATGACCCATGAGCTAGTATAGTGTTTATGTGTGCAGCTGCTCAGTCTGCATGTTCAGTCACGTGTATCTAATCTGAAAAAAAATGGAGTTTGTGTGTTACATTTCTGCTGAATTTATTTGTAAGTATAAATATATTAATTTCCAAAACACCTGTAAGTTATGGATCTCAAAACACTTCATAAATCATAATGAGACGTCTCTTTTAGCACAAATGAGGTAGATGTTTTCATTTTACAGTTAAGGGAACAGTAGAAAGGAGCTCGATTCTGCCTAGGGCTACAAAACGCTATGCCAAGACATGTGTTCTAGTAGGCAGCACCCTCAACCAGTAAATAACAAATATGTTTTAGTAGGAAGAGGTGGTACAGTTAGATAACTCTAAGCTGCCCTCTCCGTTGGAACTGTGACTGCAGTGGGATGCAAATCAGTGGTATGCTGTCTATTGAATGTAGTGGGGATTTTTGCCTTAGTATTTTCCTCTTTCTATTGTATGGCAGTGATTATTTCTAAATGATTACAAGGTTGGTCTAGTTAATACTCATAAAGTCAAGAAGGTGATACGGAAAGTTAAGGTTTGGGAGAAACATAAAAGAAATAGATCAAAGAATAGTTGGGACTCTCAAACTGAGAGTGGGTTTTCAGTATCTAGTCTGAAAGGATAAGGAGTAACTGTTGCTTCTGAGTAAAGTTTCTCTAGAAATGAAAAACCAGAGCCTCTCAGAATACCATTCACACTAATTTACACACAAATTATAATCTATACAGTATTCCTCAGAAGAGGAGGAAGTTGATCTTCAGACTGCCCTGACTGGCTATCAGACCAAGCAGAGAAAGCTGCTAGAACCAGTGGATCATGGAAAGATAGAATATGAACCTTTCAGGAAAAACTTCTATGTTGAAGTACCAGAACTAGCTAAAATGACTCAAGAAGGTAAGGACAAACACAACCAGAATACCTTGGGTACTATTAAAGAAAGGAGTGATGGATTTTGATGTGCAAAGAAACAGCAAATTCTTTTGGAATATAAAAAGCATTTGGAGCAACTTCATATAGAAAAACACTGAATTATTGAGATCACTACTATTGATAACTTCATATAAATATCTAGGAGGTTTGATGAAAAAATTTATCTGAGTCCTTTCCATCTACCTCCTGTGTTTATGTGTAACAAACTAAAAGCTGTTTTTATAGTGGTGATAAAATTAGTATCTCATATTCAGGGACGCATCAGGAATATTTTGTTCAAGGTAGTAGAGAAATGTCAAGTTTGACTGTGTTGTAATGCAAACTCTATTTCAGAGGTGAATGTGTACAGGCTGGAGTTGGAGGGAATTACAGTCAAGGGAAAAGGCTGCCCTAAACCAATAAAAACCTGGGTACAGTGTGGTATTTCCATGAAGATTCTCACTGCCCTCAAAAAGTAAGCAAGCACTTTATGAACTGTATCAGGCTTGATTTTGTTCACTGTGTTGAGTCATATATTTATGAGAAAAACCTTTTTCTTCATTGTATAATGCAACATGCCCATGTTTGTAGATGTCACGTATACCGTCATCAGAGTGTTTATCACTTGGTATTGAAATATAGTTACAAACTAGTCCTTCTGCCATTTGATCACGTGTTTGCTGCTTGTTTTTATACTGTAGTTTTTGATTGGCACTGATATATATATATGTAAATATGAATATGCAAATTTTTTCCAGCATGACACTGTGATTCACATCTGTCAAACCTGATTTTGTTCTTGAAATATCTTTTTTCCCCTCTCTTTAAGACATGGCTATGAAAAGCCCACTCCCATTCAAACCCAGGCCATCCCAGCAATTATGAATGGACGTGACTTGATTGGCATTGCTAAAACAGGAAGCGGAAAAACTATTGCATTTTTGTTGCCCATGTTCAGACACATTATGGATCAGAGAGCATTAGAAGAAGGAGAAGGTCCCATAGGTACAAAGCTTTTATTTTCAAAATTGCTATTTAAATAAATAAAACCTCAAGCATATGATTTAGAATGGTCTTCAGTTCTTCTCTTGGTTATAGGGGGGAATGCTTACTTACTAATGTCCATTAATGAGTGACTTTTAAAAATTTAGTTAATGATCACCATGCTGTTTAGTGATGTTTGGGACCACTGTGCTGTCTAACGTTGTTTCAAGAGCACTTGAATGTCCATATATCTGGAAGGGAGATGTTACTCTTGATTTGAAACTTTGACCAGATTTCTACTCCATTCTCATACTGTCTTCATTCTCTTTTTCATGAAACTACGTTTTTAAAAATACATATAAGTAAATTGCTGTAAACATCATTACCAAAGATGAATTTTTGTTGTATAAATAACAACGTCTCTTATGTTACAATGTATGATGAAAATGCTTTGCTTTTCAGCTGTCATTATGACACCTACTCGTGAGTTGGCTTTGCAGATTACCAAGGAGTGCAAGAAATTCTCAAAGACACTTGGACTTCGAGTTGTGTGTGTCTATGGAGGAACAGGAATCAGTGAACAGGTACGCAAAAGACATAGCTTATTGTCAAATAACTCTTGAACTTAATGTTAGTTAATGTCACTTTTGCAGTGAATTTAGTTCCTTCTCTTTTCCATAAAGCCTTCGTGATGGATTTTCGCTGTATGAATGGTAGTAATGCAAAAGCTTAAGCATTTGCATGTAACTTAGCTTTAAACGTACTGATCTTCTTGAAAATTCTCAAATATGGTCCTTGAAAGTTTCAGACTGTTTCTTTTTATCTATATACTGAGAATGGCAGTAATTAAGCTATTAGTGGAATGTGATAGTTTGAATGTTATTGAGAAGCTATATTTTTATGAGGGTTCACCTCAAGATAACAAAAGCCAGAAAATGTTAACTTTGATTTATTGCATTATCACATATTGCATGTTAGAGTCATTTAGAAATTAATTTCAAGTCTGCCCTCCCCACCTGCCTGGCTTCTGGAATCAACAGGACTTTGAATTTCTGTGATGGAACACGGTTTATTTAGTATCAGTTGTCCCTGATATAACATTTCTTATAGGCCCTTAACCGTATAAAAGTCACATCACCATTATAACTGCTTCAAGTGGTAGTAACTTAGCTTGTCAGAAGTTACTCTTTTGGAAAGCAAAGTTTTCCAAAGACTTAAAGAAATTGCCAAGTAAAATCTTTACATAGATTTACATTAGTAGAACAGCTGTATTACAGTGTGTGTTGTTTTCTTTTTTGCAAGGTGATACATGTTGTGTTTTTTAAAAAAACAAACAAACAAAAAAAGCAAAAAAAACCCCATTCTAATATTTTTTTTACTATTTTTAAAAATCAGATAGCTGAACTCAAAAGAGGTGCTGAAATTATTGTTTGCACACCTGGGCGTATGATTGACATGTTAGCAGCTAACAATGGTGAGTAGAAAACCTTTTCCTATGGAGAATTTTTTATATTTGTTGTGTAATTCTAACAAATTCAAAAGATCATGTATTTTGATAAATGGTCTTATGGAATTTTCTTATATCTCTTCAGGCTGCACTGTCTAGCTATTGAGAATATATAGCACTAATAATAGGTTTAAACACATATTGGTTTGACTTTTTGGGGGAGGACAGGAAATACTACATTCTTGAAGAGTTTCTGAGAATGTTTATCATTGTTAAAATGTGCTGGTCCAAATTTTTTAACTTCAAGTCATTTAGATAAAGGTATATGTAACAGTCGTTTATTTTGTCTGCCTGTTGATCTTTTATTATTGCTAGCATAGCTCAGCAGTTACCCACTGTTACTTAAGGGTCTCTGACTCTGCCTTTATCTGTTGGTTTTAAAAAACACAACAGACTAAGAAGCCCTCCCTAAATAACTGTTCAAAAGTAAAAGAACTGACCTTACATCAAATATTCAGATTGATTAAACTGAGCCACTGCAGCTTTAAGAGGTTTTGTCCTAGTGTAACCATTGCATGCTTATTAGATAAAGTTTTATTATTAAATTATTCCACATCAAAACCTCTACTAAACTGTTGACATTATTTAACTTCTGTGGAAAAAGTACCTTCAAGACATATAGAACTGGGCTTCCAAGACTTAAATCATCAAAGGTAGGTACATTAATGCTGTTCCCAAGTAATTTTACAAAGTTATTATTTGGGGATGAAAGTGTTAAGATGTTAAATAGATATGTAGATTTTAAGAAATATTTATTTTGTTCCTTAAGTATGAATTCCATATCTTAAAAAAAAAAAATGCAGCGCTAAATCTCTAAAAAATAATTTGAGGATTCGGCTACAATTTGCTGAAGCTGAAAGGACCGAATTCTACTGTAGTTTGATAGGCACAAGTCTGAGTGATAGTTGTAAAAAATGTGAAAAATCTGTTCCATTCTGAGAGCATTTCACACTGTCACTCCACTGTTGTTTGGAACTGAATGTGTTCACATGTTTATAGCGTTTGAGAATATGGTTTTTACATCCTTGAGTTAAATCCTTCCCCTGAAAGGGATTCTCTTAGCTATTTGTTTGGGAAGGGTGATAATTATCTTGTCCATCATAATTTCAAAATGTTCACAGATACACAACTTGCTTATTTTGTTTCCAGCTGTCCCAGAGTTTGGGGTGGTTCTTAATTTTAAATTTAGTAGTGTTACTGGGTAGGTTTTCATCTTTATATATTCATTTTGAAAAGACTGCTTACTCTGTTTTATGCATATTACTAGCAGTTACCTAGAATTAGTATGATTATCCTCAAATAGTTATTTCTAGCTCCAAGGAAGCATTACAGATTATATGTATAAAAGGAGTTTTTCTGAGGCTGCAACAGTTAGCACTGGACTTTGCCTTCCACACATGCGCTGTAATCTCTAATATGTTTTTTTCTAGGTGGCGCTGTCAGATAATGGCTGATGTGGCTCCTTGCTTCATCTCAGTCTTAGTTTTATGATGTGTTTTGGCGAGGGCAGTTTTCTGAATTTTACAGGTTCTTCTGGCCCTATGATGGTATGCAAGAGAAGAGTTTGACAAAATAAAGGGCCTTGTGCATACTTACACGTTTCCCAGAATGTATACGTGATTAAAATGAGAACATTAAAATTCACATTTAGTGAATTTTTTTAAAAAAATAATTAATGTCACTTAGAAGATAGTGAGACTATATAACATTTTTTTAAAAAATTATTCCTGAGGGAAACTAGATTTCCATTTGATTTTGTTTCCCATGTGTTTTTTCCTCTCCTTTCGCAGGTCGGGTGACAAATCTCCGTAGAGTCACGTATGTTGTACTTGACGAAGCAGACAGAATGTTTGACATGGGTTTTGAGCCTCAGGTAATTAATGATATGAGTGATATTGCCACAAGATGTTATTTTCCACTTTAAATATTTTGCAATGCTACGTTATTATTACACTGCCAATGAGTGTCAAAAAGATGTGCTGCATATGGACAACAGTTTAACTGACTCTAATTTTTCTGTTATCTTCACAGGGCTTGTTTTCAAGAAATTTTTATATAGCTTAGATTTTTCTCTAAAATAATATTTTCTTCGTACACACTTGTTTTGGATACCTGTGGCCATGCCGTAGCCCTGTGCAGTCCCTTGATGCAGGTGTCATATGAGTAGTTGTAGCCTGCTTATGAAGTCTTTGATGTCTCCTGGCAATGTCGTGCAGGAGACAGGAACAAAATGTTGGAAATGCTGGTGACAAATTACTTGCGGTCATCTTTGGACATCCACGACTCTTTCAGTTGTCATCAGGCTATATTGTCCTCCAAAACTAGGAAAATTCCTTTATTTTCTCTCTTGAGCTGTAGGGTTTCTGCTGCGTGTCAAGATTTCTGCTGGGCTGTTGTCATGTTGCTTATTGCCACTCAAGCTTCCTTTCAAATCCAGCAAATTTTGCCTGTCTTCCAATGCCAGCTCCTAGGTCCCAAGAGGAAATCTGTAAAGAAGTGTTTTGTAGTCTATGTAGTGCAGATACCACTTAACTTTAAAGATGACAGCTCTGTACGTGCATGAGGTTCAATTACAGCTTGTGGGTATTAACGGGGAATGTTCTCTTAAACCAGGTTATGCGCATTGTAGACAACGTCAGGCCTGATCGTCAGACTGTCATGTTCTCTGCTACTTTTCCCAGAGCTATGGAGGCACTAGCTCGGAGAATCCTAAGTAAACCGATAGAAGTGCAGGTTGGAGGCAGAAGTGTTGTCTGTTCTGATGTGGAGCAACACGTTGTGAGTATCACACATCATCTCCCTTGCCTACCTTCTCATTTGCTTGCAAAAGATTATTTCTGGCAATATTTAATATAAACCAATACACCCACAGAGCTTTTATTTTTAGAAGTTTAGTTACCTTATTAAACATGAACTAAACATAAACTAACTCCCTAATTTGCAAATGCAATGTGATAACTTTTTTTTTAACTTGGTTTTATACCACTGATCTGAACAGCAGTTTTGCCACTAGCTATGGAAACAGCCTGAAAAAGTCATCTGTTCCTGATTTTTATTTTTATGCTCCCTTAATGTGTTTAATGACTTAAGATATAATTTATACTCTTTCTACTTTGCTTTTGTATCTCTTTTTCCAGATTGTCATAGAAGAGGAGAACAAGTTTCTGAAGTTACTGGAGCTACTGGGACACTATCAGGAGAAAGGATCGGTTATCATATTTGTAGATAAACAAGAACACGCTGATGGGTTGTTGAAAGATTTAATGAGAGCCTCTTATCCTTGCTTGTCTCTTCATGGAGGTAATCTGTTCCTGTATAGTACCAATTATTATTTCTTCATAAGCGGGTTTTGCTTTATAATTGCAGAAGATATTTGTCTCTTAATTTGAAATAGACATGATAGTTTTCCGTAATCACTCTTTATTGTTCCCTGTGAGATGTCATCAGATGCCGAATCATGTCTCTGTGCAACAGGGTTGTGACTGAGAGTTAACACCTCTCAGGGAATATTACTAACTACTTGCTATTGTAGAGTAGTGAATGCCATTAGGGGAGTATTATATGATATTTTTATTTGAGATTCCACAATAACAGCAGCTGTTGTTTCACTTTTCTGCCATCAAGTAGTAATCTAACAGAAGTACTTTAGTAGCA
Organism: Larus michahellis; assembly: GCF_964199755.1. Lineage (NCBI taxonomy): Eukaryota > Metazoa > Chordata > Aves > Charadriiformes > Laridae > Larus > Larus michahellis. The sequence continues at coordinate 15,162,026 of NC_133906.1, forward strand.
AGAGGAGGAAATCTCTTTAGAATATGGTCCATCCTGGAATGTTTTAGGACTTTCTCTATATAATGCTTTTAAATCACAGTAACTAATAAGTAAAAAAACAACATTCATTTAGTGCAACTATGGAAGAGGGAGAAATATTCTTCTTCTTCTGAGATTTCTCTTGCCTTTTGAGAACAGACAAAGCCTCCAGATGAGGTCTCAATTGAATATAAGAAGTCAAATAGAAAATCATATTAAAGAAACTTTTGAGGATCTTGGTACGGGAAAACATCTTTTTGTAGTGGAAAAACTAAAAGTTTTGTTATTATGGATAATAGCCTAAGAGATTTATTATTCTAGATAATGTATTGTAATTTTATTTGCTTAGGCTTTCGGTTATTTGAAGTTGGAGGATGTTTTGACCTGTGTACAAATTCTTTTGGCTCAAAGCAGAGCTTTATAGTTAACTGCTTTGTCTGCTTTCTTGCAGGTATTGATCAGTATGATAGGGACAGCATAATTAATGATTTCAAGAATGGAATTTGCAAACTTCTGGTGGCCACATCTGTAGCAGCAAGGGGCTTGGATGTAAAACAATTGATGCTGGTGGTCAATTATAGCTGTCCCAACCATTATGAAGATTATGTGCACCGAGCAGGCCGAACTGGACGAGCTGGCAATAAAGTATGTATAATTAATTGCCTCGTTTGGTTATTACTGAAAATTTTTCCTTATTTATTGCTTGATCAAGGTGTTCCCAAGGAATAGCTGCAGAGGGAGTAGTTTACGTTATTGGTGGGAAGAGGATTTTCCTTTAGAGTGCATCTACGGTTTTTGAGGAGTCGTGTAAAATGTACTCTGAATTTTAGCACTGTGAAAGTTGGAAGTTACATGTTCTTCTGATGTATGAATGTTCTTTTAAATCCCATTTGTGGCTGAAAAGTTGTGTGTTTTTCACTGTTGGAAATGTGCCCTACTAAATTTATAAGATTTTATTTTCCAAACTTTTAACTATGACAAGATTGAAAAGAAAGACTTCAGTTTCTGCCATCTGTGGTTGATTACCTCTGTATCAGCTTCCTGGGAAATCATGTTATTCGTTCTACAACCCTGCTAAAAAAAGTTTATGCATTAATATCATGGTTACTTTTATTGACCAGAACAACAGCACAAGGGTGCTTCAATAAATTTAGAGATAAAGTGCCTTTAGAGATTTTTCTTTATTATCTTTTAAATTAATTTTGACCAGGGGTATGCGTACACATTCATTACGGAGGACCAGGCACGGTATGCTGGTGATATCATTAAGGCTTTGGAATTGTCTGGGAATCCAATTCCTACTGATTTGGAGAAGCTCTGGGCTGACTTCAAAGACCAACAGAAGGCTGTGAGTAATTCTTTCTTCTGTGGAGGGCTTTGGTCTGGGTTTAATGTCTGTGCACGTGGGTCCAGCTGTACAGTGTACATACATGAGTCACCTCCCTGACTTCCTTGAGAACACATATGTGTGCTTAGGTAAGTGTGTAAGTGTTTTCAGGGTTGGGATCTTGAATGTCATTTACAAGGCTGTTCTTGAGGATTTAAATATTGTCATCTGGTATGTCATAGAGAAATGCCTACTGTATAAGGGCACTTTGGCTTTTATCAAAGTTCGCATAAAAGGTAATTAAGTTCTTTCACAGAATTTGTGTTGTTATTTCTAGAGCTCTCACCATCAGAGGATTTTGCTCATGCTGAGAATAGTGACTTCAGAGTTTTTCCAATATAAAAACTGGAGGGTTTTTTTTTTTACTGCATTTGAAAAGCATTGAAAATGTATACGTACAGAAAATCCTAGTAACGTAGTGTTTCTATCTGCTGAATTAACGTAGCTTTTTTAATTGCATTTCATTGTAAGAGACAGTTTTTAAATTTGAAGAGCTTTCTAAATGTGCTAGGATTTGTTCATTTCAAATAAATAACTTCAAAATTATTGGTATAATTCTGTTATCTTATGACACTTGGAACTGGGATTTTAAACTTCTGCATGTTTTTTTTTCAGGAGGGGAAGTTGATTAAGAAAAGCAGTGGATTCTCTGGCAAAGGTTTTAAATTTGATGAAACAGAACAGGCTTTGGCTAATGAAAGAAAGAAGCTACAAAAAGCAGCTCTTGGCTTGCAAGATTCAGATGATGAAGATACAGCTGTTGATGTAAGCACCTGAAAATAAGATTTAAGTTGCTTAAGAATTTCCAATGTATTTGGTTTTTTCCCCAGTAGGTTACCTAACACGTTGCAGAATGCATGGATTTTTGTTAGTTCATGTCCTGCGCTACTGCCTTAGTTAAATTCCCTGAGTAGATCTGTTGTATTCTTCGATACAAAAAATACATAGCTATGAAGATGAAGATCTGTGAAGGTCTTGAAAGTCTTTCTGACTTACTGGTATTTTATACTTAATATATGTAGTTACGTAAATGACACAGAAATTCTCTTCTTTGTAATACTAATCTTGCTTAAGTTAAATAGAACGGTTGCCCTCAATTGCAAACTTTTTTTTACTTAAAATGTTTTAAAGAAATTCTTAGTCGTCTTTTCTATTTCTAAATCCTTATTAGATTCCTTTCTTAATGTTTGTTAGACTCCTTTTCGTGACCTTGGAAGTAAGCACTATGTTGAAACTTTTTCCTGGTTATTAGGTCATCTGTTCCCTTTGTGGAGTCGTAGTTCTGGGCAGGCCTCTGCCATCTATACAAGATTTATTTCTTTAAAAGCATGTAAACTAAAAATGCACCTTAGTGTTTTCTCTCTTTAGGATGATAAGGTTATCTAATGGTAAATGCAGTGATCCAATAATTGTTATTTTCTTTAGATCGATGAACAAATTGAAAGCATGTTCAACTCAAAGAAAAGAGTAAAAGACATGGCAGCACCGGGAACATCAAATGCTCCTACACCATCAGCTGGAAACGCAGAAAAATTGGAAATTGCGAAAAGATTGGCTTTGAGAATCAATGCCCAAAAGAATCTTGGAGCAGAAGCACAAGTATTGGTGCCCTTCCACTTTAAGGTCAGGCTCTTTACAGAGCAATTTTTTTTCTTTTTCTTGTCTTCCCCCTCCCCTCCCCCCCCACAAAGGCTGTTCAGTTCTTTGTTCTGTGGCTGCCATTTTATTTAGTGTTTCTGCACACTAATAATAACATGCTGCATTATGTAGTTCATTTGTGCTGGGCTAATTCGGTTAGAAGTTGTAGGATTTGTAATTGAGCTAATATGATAATAAGATTTAATACAGAACTGGAAATGCTTTGTCCGCCCTGTCAAAGAGTTACTTCATTATGGGTAAAATTACACAATTAGGTTCTGTCAGCTTTAGCAGAGTTGGAGGACATCTTTGTCTGCTTCAGCATGTGATATACAGTCCATTTAGGGTTAGGTTAATGTGGTCTGGATGTCCAAAGGTATTTTGAGCTGAATACAACAGACCAATAAGATCTTTTCTATGCAGGTGTGAAGTTATTGAGAGGAAGGAAAGAGAAGTTTGGAGAATGTATGTGTTAAGTGGACGATTGTATTACAGAGAAAGCTTTAACAAAACCCATGTTGGTTTCTATAAGACTTCTTTTGGCTGCCTTATTCTCAACACGGACCTGTTTGGTTTTTTTTTTACAGGATGTGATGCAGCAGGCTACAAATGCTATCCTGAGAGGAGGCACAATTCAAGCTCCTACTGTATCTGCCAAGACCATTGCAGAGCAGCTGGCTGAAAAAATCAATGCTAAGCTCAATTATGTACCCATAGAGAAGCAGGAGGAAGAGAAACAAGATGGAGGACAAAATGAATCCTTTAAGAGATATGAAGAAGAATTGGAGATCAATGACTTCCCACAGGCAAGTAACCATTTTGCTATAATCCAGTGTATATGACCGTTATTTAACAAAGGCTATCTTCATAGCTTAGACTACGATTATACCAATAAAATATTTTTGTCTCTATTTGTTATTATACCTGATGGAAGTTACTACATTATCTGTGATTACTTCTCAGCTTACAGATACGCAGTGCTTTGGACATAGTCCAGAGAATATCAGAAAAGCAAATATTCCTTATCATACAAAATCTTTTCACCCTCTGCCACTGACTTCTTTCATATCCAAATCTTTGACACTGTCTGGCATTTTATTTCAAAGGCCATACTAGTGTGACTGATAATGCTCTTTGCTTTTTTTATTACCTGAGTATTTTTGCCATTCAGAATATTGCTGCTGTAGTCTACGTCATCTGTTATTCTGACGGTTTATATTCCACAATATCAAGCACAAATTCCTTGTATTTGTCTTTGAGGCTCTCCCCATGTTCACCTTATTTTATCAAGTTGTTGTTTTATTAGTTCATTACCCTTCCCTCTTAGAAATCCTTAATTCTTATCCTAAGTGGTTTCTCATTCGTAGAATCTGTTCTAGATTTTATAATTTTGCTAAGGATCCTTCTAGCTCTTTACGAATGCACTTGCTAGGTACAAAGCTTTGCCTTCACACCAAGGCAGCGTGAGCTTCTCCAGTCTTGTCTTGAGTCCTCTAACTTTGAACGCCAGAGCTCACCACGACAAAAATATTGTCTCCATCTACAAGTAACTTACAACAATCTACTAGATACTTTCTAGTAATGTCATTGTCTAAATTAATGGGATGCATTTATCATAATAAAGTACTTTTGAGGATATTGTAGAGATTTGGGACAATTTGTACAGGGTTCTGAAAAACAACCGGCAGTGTTTATTCCTTAGGATTTATTTATGGAGGTTTTAAGGTTTACTTATTTTTGTCTTTAACCAATGAACTGAGTAGAAATAAATAGCATTTATTTTCTTAAAGGGAAGTACTTGCAGCTGTTAACAGTATATGTTTGCTCTTGAAGTCTATTCCTGTACAAAAAGTGCTAAATAAAATATTTGAGTGCTGCTTCAGAAAATCACAAGAAAAAATTACAAGTTTTAAACTTTCAGTGTAGCAAAACAGGAGATCTTTAGCCTTCTTGCTTCAATAGTACTATGCATCCTTTCTCTTTTCTCCTTCTTCCATACTTTTTATCTTGCTGACACAAGAGGCAGATTTTTTAAAAATATACTTGTATAAAAAATAACTGGCTAGAATTTCAATCTGCATTTTTAAAGCAGAGCGCCGTGACTGATTTTCACAGTGCAGTCTTCATGTTCTTTGTCTAAAATGTCAACTAACCTTTGGATTGCGATTTTGTGTGATGCCGTTCTCATTGTTGATCCTCCCCTTATCCCTTTCCTTGTAGACTGCCAGATGGAAAGTTACCTCCAAAGAAGCACTGCAGAGAATCAGTGAATATTCTGAAGCTGCTATTACAATCAGAGGAACTTACTTCCCTCCAGGCAAAGAACCCAAGGAAGGAGAACGAAAGATTTATTTGGCTATAGAAAGTACGTATTCTTTTTAGAAATGTTTCAATGAAAGATATGACTCTAGTTTTGTAATTAGTCATGGATTCTCTACAGTCGCAGTGTCTGGGTGCTCAGTTACAGACCCACTGTCGTTACTTTGCAAATTAGTATAATTACTAAAGAAACAGTCGTTTATCTTAATACACTTTGTCAGATGATCAATGGGAATCACAGAGATGCTGCTCCTGAGAAGACTGACCTGCCACAGAACGGCAGCAAACGTGTGGAGTCAGTTTAGTGGAGACAAAAAGGAAAAAAGAAAAAAAAATAATCAGAATAAGCACAAAGATGTCTGTGCCAGTGTGAAATAAGGAAGAAAATGGAATTGTGGGTTTTAGCTGTTAAAGGTATAAGGAATTACATCAACTACTACAAAAACTTTGCAAATCTCATTATGATTAAGTTGAATTTTCCTTAAAGAAACCTCTAGTTTCAGATATTTCTGAATACCGTCACTTATGACTGTCTGTTTTCATTATCTTTCTTACAACCGAAAACAGGATAACTGGCAGTCTGTACAATACTAGAGTTTTCTTCAGTAAATAGTTAGGAAATTCAGCAAGTTTTGCAGTGTTTCTGGAAATGGCCAGCAGTGTTTGTTCTGTAGGCTTGACATATAGAAAGTGTTGAAGATGGTAATGTTTTTTTGTCTTTAGGTGCCAATGAACTGGCTGTACAGAAAGCAAAGGCAGAAATCACACGACTTATAAAAGAGGAGCTCATCAGATTGGTGAGTGGAATATCTAGAATGCAGAGGGAAAGTGCCTTAATTTATGCTTTATGAAATTGATTTCTACAAATGTTGACACTGGCGTATGTTTTTATTAATATTAGGGACTGGAGCCTATAGATCTCCAAAACACTGTTTCATTGTGAACAGCCTAGAAAATATATTACTGTGTTCAGTCGGGCAGACATACGGCTGTTAGCCAGCCAGCAGATGGAGATAACGCATTAACAGAGCTTTTTGACTGAAGACCCCTTAAAGAGTTAGGCCCAAATACGTTTCCTAATTTCAGCACCATCAGGCAGGGGGGAGAAGAATTATTCCCTTCATTTTAATATTTCATATGTGTTGAGAGATTTGTTTTGCCGTAGCTCTACAGCATACCCAGCTGATAATCAGCTGTGTTCAACATACTCTGTTGCAAATTAAGACTCTTACAAATTAAGATATTGTCTTGAGAAATACTATTTTGAGTTCTCTGGTTGAAGAAGCCTCAGCTTTCTCTAGAATAACTTCCAGTGATACTACGTAAGACTTGCCGGTGTCTTTTTTTGGCTTTTTCGCTTAAGTAGCCTTTCAAATCAGCAGTCGATTCCAGTGGTCCTGCCCTGCTGAGCCATTATTGGTAGTTACATTTCTTTTACAAAATTGTTGACCTCCCCATAAAAACGTTTTCCAAAGGAAGGAGATTGCTAAGGAACTGCTTATTCACATGTAATCTGGATTTATTATTAGTGGGGCTCTTATTACAATTCATTTATGCATTTTCACTTTTAACTGTGATTATTCTCTCGTTTATTTGCAGCAAAATTCATACCAACCAACCAACAAAGGAAGATACAAAGTTCTATGAGTTTTTGGAGTTATCTGTCTGCCAGTGGCTGGTGCGTGAAACTTTGTGGCTTCTGTTGTTTTTGCTGTTTACACTGCTTATTGTAAATTAAGAATTTTTTATTTTGTCTTGCGGACATTTTTTAACAGAAAATTGATACTTGCTGAAACATCTTAATTCTCTCCACTACAGTTATCAGTCTTAAAGCAGACCAGTTTTGGCAGAGCATGATTTCATTTAAAAGTGCAGTTTATATACTTTTTGTCATAAAGAATATAAAATAAAACATTTTAATTTTCCTGACAGACTATACTGTTAAGTAAATTAAACAATGTTGGGATTTGTGTTGGAAATTGTTAGAATGTACCCACTTCACATTGTGGGGATGGTTCACACCGTATCAGTTCATACTGGAAAAATGATAAAACCCAAATAAAGGCAGGATTTTCTCCTGATCCGTAGCATCTCTCTGGCTGGTTCCACACACTTCATTCCCTGTACAAATGTCCCCCTAAGGTCAGAGAGTCTTGCGGTGATCAGAGTAGAGAATTTTATCCAGAAATACTTGAGGTCTGGTTTTAAGATCTTACGCTTTTCATGTCCCATTTTGTCTTTATCATCCAGGTAATAGAATAACTCTTCGGGGTTTTTGTAAACTGAAATGTTTTGTAGAATGAAAATAGTTTTCCTGGTTTTTTTTCTAAACATCAGAATTTTAGGATTTGATTTTTTTTTTTCCTCATTCTCTGACATAAGAATGAAAGCCTGTTTAGTTTAAAAAGAAACTCTCAGAAAAAAAAGAGAAACTTCTTTTGTAATGAAATACGACTGTCACTTTTTTATAGTGTTCTTATATATACATATAATGTGATTTTTTTCCCCCAGGGTTGTCGTCTTTGTTACTGTTAGGACATGGCTTTAAGTAAAAATGAATAATGATATTTATGAGTGAATCCCACAAATATTGACTATCATTGCAGTCAATAAGCTACTGGGACAGGCAAGACCTTTCTTTTTGAGGTCTCATCCCCATAACCATTAGTACTCACGATGGACACTTACTACTCTTAAGCATTTAACTTTGCTGTCTACTTATCTGGAGCCTGAGCAGTAGCAATTTGAATCGTCTCATTCTAGCCGCTGCGAGACTTTCAAGATGATGACTTTCAAAAGGACTTTTGTAGAAAGCTTTTCTTACCTGACACATCGAGAAGAAATGTGTCATTTTAAAACAGCTGTGTATATACTGCTTTAACCCTGGTGAAGACAAATCATACAACCTGCATCATGGCTGTATAAATTCACAACTTGTGTTTCTCAATTTCAGGTAATTTAAATGACTGTGTCTGTTTGCATACAACTGTCTGTTACTCTAATGTCAGTGTACCTTATTTGCAATACAGGAAAGGAAAGTAATGATTATACCAACTTAATAGTATACGTTTAGGATAAGACCAACAATACTTGCCAATATTAATACATTGAGTAGAACAAAGAGGAGCAGCACACACAATAACCCTTCTCAAAATTTAAAACAGAAATCTCAAACTAAAGCCCTTTGGCTCCCTTTAAATAATTCAGGTTTCCTTCTGTTAAGAACTGGGTTTTGATGTATTTCATACAACTTGTTTGTTGAATTGTCTAACTTTTGACAGTGTCCCCCCCAGCAGAGTGGCAGATTTTGGTGTATTTAATGAAGAGCACTTTCAAGTTTGGACAGTCTGACACTTCTTTAAAAATCTTGTTTCAAAATGTTCGTATATATATTGGTATCTCCTAAAAAAGGCATGATGGAGACATTTTTGTGATTTCCAGCTTTGCACTGTTGGATTTCAGAGATGCAACAATGTATAATCTTTAACTTCCTGGGGTTTTTAAATGCAATGTCAATATTCCTATGTTTTTTAAATTCCAGCAAAAATAAAAATAATTTCAATGTATATTTTTCAGAAACTGTCTTTCTGAATAGCTCATCTGTTTTCTGCACTTACGTTGCTTTTGCGTTTTTTACTGTGGCAGTTAACTTTGTACTTTTTGGAGCAGGGTGATGTGTACAGTAACTAGTCCTTGTGTTTTTCTGCTAGAAATGCAGTGAGATGCAACTCAGGCGCAGTTAAGAAGGTTGCAGTGAAGGAGTCTGGGCACGTGAAAACAGGAGAAGAAACTCAAATTAACAAATACACAAGGAAAAAAGAGTGGAAACAAGATGAGAGTAGAAGTTCGGAGAAGACACAATTAAGTAATGAAAAATGTTATATTTAGTGCTTTCCAAGTGTGTCCATGGATATAGACAAGATCTTTGTAAACACCATAGTTTGGCTGCTTTCCAGGGAATCTGCCCTGCACAGATTCTTGTCACCAGTAGTTGGAAGATCACAGGGGTCCTCTATTTCTTTTTTTCTTTTTCCTTTCTCTTTTTTTTTTTTTTTTTTTATGTACATAAGCAGAGCTTGTGCTGTTATCCGCTCAAGATGATATGCTACCAGCTTTCTAGGTTGCCTTATGCTTTCAGTGCTAGAGCAAAGAGCGGTATTCTGGGTGGATAAGTGATATAAGTATTTGATACTGGGTCACGAGCGAGTTTTTGCTTGCATTTCGCAGTACTGCAGTGTTGTCATCATGCAGTGGGGGTGGTGAGAGGTGATGCTCTGAGGTCCTGGCCCCAGCGGGTTCGTATCAGCACATCAAGCTACTCCCTGTATGTACAGGAGTGGGCAAACAGGCAGAGGTTTTTGCTCTGTGTCCTAGCCAGGAAAACAGGAGATGAGGACTAAATCCAATGTTCTGGGTGGGGAAAAAAATACTTCACAGCAAGATGAAAAATGTGTGCAATCATGGTTCAGAATTTTATACTATCCTAACTGTATTGCACATCATTGCCACCCTTGGTTCGTTAAATAGGTAGCTTAAGACCTAATTTACATGTTAGTCTTTATGCTGTAGAAGTTGTAACCAAAATGTAGTCAGGGTAGATCACAGCATGGCATGTTTCTGTAGCTGCCCATCCTGGCTGCTTGAGATTTTACTTGTACAGTTAATGCATTGCAGTTTATTCAAAGTGCATTTGGCTGCTAATTGAACAAAAGATTCTGAGGCTCAAAGCGCTATCTGTAGAAGCTTTACTCACTCAAGTCTTCCAAGTGGAAGACAAAAAAATAAAGATATTTAAGCAAAGCTTTACTGAAATTCTGCAATTGTAATAGTCCCATGTAAAACAAAGACTAAAGGCTGGATTTGGGGTCTTCCTAAAATAATAAGTAAAAGAATGCCAGAGTCTCAGGGAAAGAGAGAATGCACTTTGGTATTTCAGTCCTTCAGACATGTTTACATTTGTAAGAGATGTCTGTTACTTCAGCGAAACTAGTGGCAGGGTTAGAGAGGCAGGTACGTGTATCTGTGAGAACGGAGCCTCTGTAGCTTCCCAGAATTAGTTTTTAATTTTCTGCCATGGACACATACGACGGATGGTGTGTTGCTGAACACTTCTATTAAGAAAGCCTTTGCTGAAGACCTCTATTAAGAAAGCCTTTTCTAAATTTGCCTGAATGCCCTTAAATAGGCTGACGAGTTTCTTCTTGGAGCACAGGTTGGTGTAAAACCAGCCGGTGCCACGAGCTGACTCACAGCAAGTTTCGCCTGAAGGTCGTGCGCAGCCCCTCGCTGTACCCGAGCCTGAGCGCCGGGCCCCGTCTGCGCGTTCTGGTCTCCTCACGTGACGCTCCAGGAATGCTCTTTCCTTTGATTATTTTTCTTGACCCAGATCTCTTCCAAATATGGTCTCGGCTTAAACAAGCTTGTGTTCTTAGAGCTGGGGCATTTGCAGAAGAAATTCTGGCTTCCAGCTAACTGTGGCTGTATGGGGGGAGTGGAGGCGGAGAGCAACCTAAAAATGTAAAGATAAAAGGCGCACAGCTGGACTCAAATTTGTCCCAAAATGTACATTTTGTAAAATGTTTATACAAGGTTAGGCAGGAAGATTTGTTTTCATGGTTTTAGCGACAGTGGAAACAATTGTTTTTAAATAAATGACCATTAGTCTGAGTGATTGCCACCCAAACATTGCTTCTCTGAGACTTCTCATCTGAAACAGATTTAAATATTTTTCTTTAATCAAACTGAGAGATACAAAATTGTCAAGCAGACCAGAATAAGCAGAGGTAAATTAATTAGTATCTTGGAACTAAGTAGTTCTAGTGAGCTAAGAAATTAATAACCTGCTGTGGAGTAAGCATATGATTCTTAAGTTACTTTATACTTTGGCCATTCTAAGTACGAAGTTTATCATCACAAACATGTTTCTTGGAACAATAAATACCACCAGGCAACTGTTCTGAAAATAACTGTCGAGCAAGGAAAACTTTGCACTTAATGAAAATCCTTAATCTTAACTAAAACCTCCATTTCCTCTGCCTGTGCATGTTAGCAAGCAAGTGAATTTGTAGAAATTATCAGCTCCAATAATTCATACTTAAATAGACATGGCAGTTACGGTACTGAATTCTCCCAGCTTGCTCTGCGTTGGCGGGAGGAGGAACTTGTGCTTTTAGGCCCTTCCTCTCTTTGAAAATTTGGATCTACCAGTGAGATCTCCAGTGAGGGAGGAGAATGGGATTTGGTGGCCCAAGGGGAAGGGCGGCATTTCGTTGTATCTTTTACTTTACAGATAATTAACATAATCATTTGCTACTGCTAGCGAGAGCAGTCCTTTAAAGAATGAAAAGGAGGAAGCAGATTCGCAACCTGAGTAACAGCCGTGCTTCAGGGCCTGGGCAGCTTTCACGAAACAAGACGGTCGCAGCCCAGTTTATCTTGTGCTTGGTTCCTGGTTTTATTAGTACAGCATGCAGATGAGGAAACCAGCCCCTGTCGCTGACAGATTAGTATTTGAGCGGTGTGGGCATGGGAGCTGGCTGCGGCACAGCACAGAGCAGTGACACAGACCCAGTGCCCTGACAGAGACACGTCCAGCTCCAGGGTCAGACCTTTAGATCTTGCTCTGCCAGTGACAGCCTCAACAACAGCTCGATTCGGGTTTCACAGCTTCTCAGGGTGGAACCTTGCACTGCTTCAAATTACAAGTTCACTCTTCTCTATTATCTGACCGCTTCTGTATTCTGTTGAGATCACGATTTCTTCTACGTAAATCAGGAGCCTGAGCCCAGCCTGGCTTCCACCACCTTCCAGATGAAGATACGAAAAGGAAAATAACAGGATACCAAACAGGTATCGAACTCGCCTGCTTCTGATTGGCAGCGACGTTTCCAACAAGAGTTAAAAACAGCAGAAAGATGAGGTTCGTAAATAAACTGAATCACTTGCTAAATTAAGCTAAATAAATGCTGCTTTCCCCTGCTGCTTTCTTATATTGCAAGTGAGGATTCCTGCATGCATTAGGAAGCACTGGCAAAAAACTGAACCATCGTCTTGGCAGGGTGTTTCACAGCAATTTTTGGCCTGAAGAGCTCCAAGTATCATAGAAATGGAATATCACAGGGTTGGAGTACAGCAGTCAGCTCCCCAAACAACAGCAGGAGAGGAAAATATTTAAAAAAACAAAATTGGCCATTTGTAAAAGCTGCAGCTTCTTTTTTTGCCTGGGCTTTCTTGCTTTTATTTTCTAAGACTTCATCTGAATAGCGCAGAACATCTTTCAGATTTTCAGATGTCAGTCATTTAAGGACTTACATGCTCATTTAGACCCTGTCATTTGAGGGTGTATGTCTGTCAGTGGCCCAAGGGTGCTAAGAGAGGGCAGGAAGGTTTGGGTGAATATACAGTGGCACTGATGCAGTCATTAACAAATGTGGATAAAAACCCATATTGGTCATGGCCCTCCACAAAGCAGGCAGTCACTTTGTGCCAGTAAAACTGACCTTGACGACAAAAGGTCAGATTGTGAAAGTGCTGGGTACTTAAAATTCCTCTTTCTATGCAATCTCATTGGAAGTAGTTGAAGTTGCTGCTCTCACTCAAAGCCTTTTTTACAGTGAAGTGCCATTGCAGTACCTGCACTCTTACTAAACTCTTTAGAATGCAGATGGATGAAGTAGGGCGAAATCTTTAATAATCAACAGTACTTCATTGGAGCTGCTGCTGTAAGATGCCAGAGGCTAATGGTAAATGGACTCAGCCCCATATGAGTTACCTTGGAAATGGCTGCTGTTTTCATTGCAAAGTTAGTAAAACTAACCTAATACATAAATACAGTCCTAAAGCTTTATCCTTCCATAATGGATTGCAGCACATGTATTTTTGGGATGGAAAGTATCATGTTCCTCCATCCAAATGAAAGTAATGGAAACACCAAGCATCCTGAGTTTTCAGGAACACGCTTAGCCCTTTACAGTATTTCAAACATACAGGACGTGTTGTAGGATTTATTTTATTGTACAATAAAATAAGTGATTTATCCTTCAGAGCCAGATGCGAAGCTGAATGTGAATAATGCTATTCTTGAGGTGGAGAACAGGAATGATGTCCCTGTGCTGGCCCTGCTGCTCAGCAACCCCTCCTCTGCTCCCCTGCCCTGTCACGGAGGCTCTGGGTGATGGGGATCAACTCGCCTGTGCTCAAGACTGCTGCATGTCGTCCTGGCCAGCCTCCATGCCTGTCTGGCGGCCCTGCCTTATCTCATGTGTGAAAGCAAGCCGGGGGCAGGCAGGCCAGCCGGCCTCAGCTCTCCACGGGCTCCTCGCACCTCAGCCCGGCGCTCGCCCGCCGCCTTCTCGCCCGCTGGACAAAATGGCGACGGTTTCTCTCGGCTGAGCGCCTCAGCGAGGCGGGAGGAGCCCCCTCGCCGGCCCCGCCCCCGCGCACGCGCCCCGCGCGCCCCCGCGGCTCGCCCGCCGCTCGGGAGCGCGCCCCGCTCTCCCCGCCCGCGCCCGCCGCAGCGCCGCTCCCTGCAGCCGCCCGGCGGGGTGTGGGGGAGGCGGCCGCTCGCTCCTGCCCGTCCGCCCGCCCGTCCGCCGCCTCGCAGGCCGCACCGATCCCCTCAGGTAGGTGCGGGCCGGGCCCGCGCCCCCCCCCCCCCCCCCCCCCCCTCCCCGGGCCCCTTCTCCGTGCGGTGGGAGGCGGCGGGCGGGCAAGATGGAGACGCGGCCGGCGGGGGAGGGGAGCGGAGCGGTGCGGAGCAAAGCTCCGCTCCCCTCCCCCGCCGGCCGCGTCCAGCCCCGCCGCTGAGGGGGAACCCCCGATCTCCTCACGGCGGGTCCAGTCTGCGCAACATTCCGGGGTGAGGGAGGGAAGCTGCGCCACCGCCACCCCGTCCCGCTGTCCCCCGGCGGGAGGAGGCCGCACCCTGGGCCGAGGTTGAAGGGAGGGCCGTGGGGGAAGTTTGGGCCGGGCCCTGTTTCTTGCCGCCCACACAGGACAGGTGACACGCGAGGCGACCCCCGGCTGTGGTGGCAGCCCCTTTGTCCCCTCAGCTGGCCCTTGGCCCCTTCAGGTGAAGCTGGGCCCTCCTGCTGCCTCCCAGCCCGGCCTCTGTCCGCTCTGCTCAGGAATTATTAATTCCCCTCAGCACCCACCGCTCTCCTGTGTGGGGATGGTGGATACGCAGTGCTTTTACTTAGAGCATACCTGTATTAGCCTGTGGGATCTTAATGCGTGCACGCAGTCCATAAGTGTATTTCCTTAATATACCTAATTAGTGTACGCCTTCGTTTAGCTGCATGTCAGGGTATCCCGATAATCCCCAAAATGTTCGTTCCATGCCTCTTTGCCGCCTAGCATAATGCATGCGAATGGTGTGTGTCCTTGCAGATAGTTACAGATAGTTTAGTACATCCTTATTTGTGCATAGCTCTCCTGGGGTAATTAATTAGTGAATAGTTGCACCTTTAATTTGCATGCATTTGTCTCTGGATATCTCGCTAAAGAAAGCAACAGTTATTTTGATCCACATGGCTTTTATTTTTCTAAAATGAAAGAGTAGGAGGAACACTCAGTTAATACATTTCTTAAATTACGATTTATTTCCATTTCAGTCTTCAGGTGCCACAGTTTCTCTTACAACTCATTTTTTATCTGTATCCTTCAGGTTTTAGATGCAACCTTAAACAAAAAAAGTCCCGTGTGCTTGTCCGTTGACCATTGTTGAACAGATTCAACAAGTGGACTTTGTCTTTCCATGGTCTAGCATTAAGTACGCTGCAGTGGCTCTGTTTGGGTGTGTTTTGGGTGTCCGGAGCCTTTCGTACTAGTCCTGTTGCAGAGAAACACCGTCGAAGTGCCCATCAGGAAGGAGATGCTTGATCCATCTCTTAAGCTTCAGATTCCTTTTGTGGGAGGAGGAGGAGGAGGAGGAGGAGGCTAGGGAAGGAGGAGAGGGTAGGTGAGAACACCCACTGAGATGAATGAGCACCTCTTACCTCTCCGAGCTATTGTTCTAGATTACAGCGAGGTCTGTTCCCTGGGGAGAAGAGCGGGTGGGCGAGGACACCCACGGAGATGAATAAGCATTTCCAGCTCCTCAAAGCCGTTGTTCTAGGCTACGGCGAGGTCTGCTCCTGTTTACCTGGGCATAGTTCCTTGAGGTGAACGGACAATTTCACAAACACTAATAATCCTTTCTTTATAAAGATCTACCTCTACCTGCTCTGTCATTCATATGCATATTTGGATTGCCTTGAAGTTCGGTAATTACAGAACCACAGAATAATCAAGGTGCAGTTTCACAACCTTACTCCTCTAAGCCAGTCTGTCTGGCCTGATGGCTGCCTTGATTCTGCGCTCCCACATCTCAGTATGTGGGTTTTTTTCTCCAACCTCCATTCCCTGTGCTGTGTTTGGGACTTGTCGTACCCTTCAATCAGGTCTTCTAAGTCCATTAAGTTGTCAAAGTCATCTTTTTGAGGTCTGATTAGGTTTTTTTTAAGTAACTGGGACCAGAGGCGAGTGGGTCAGTGGCAGCCAGCGGGTAACGCGGCTTAGGCTGACCTGGGACCTCAGTCTGTCTCCGTGCTTCTAATGGAAGTTTGTGTTTCTGTTCCTCTCTTGCCTCAATGCCAGTCAACGGTTGCCTTTGCTTTCTTGTTGGATTAGTTTTCACCTGGGTCAGATCCCCGGTGTTGGTTTATTGTGCCCTTGCACAATAGTTAGTGTTGGCACAAGGAGCGGGAACATGGGAGAAGAGGAAAGGGTGAGATTGTCCTGTTCAGAAAAAATGCAGATTCAGAGTGGTTTCTATTGATTATGAAACCAAACTGTCGATTGTGTCAGTGTAACTGGAGATGCGCAATTAATGAAATCATTGGCGTGATCTTCCTTAATTTTTGTGAAGCTGTCTTAACCCTTTCAAGCGTGCTGTTTTGCATCATCACATGGTTATAGGATCTCAATTTGAGTGGGGGGAAGAAGTCAGCTGACGTTTTTGCTGATGTTAGTAGCATCTAGTGAAACTCTGCCCTTGGATATGACTTATTTGTTTTTTAAGGTTAGAAAGCCTAACAATTACTTGTTTGCCTGGTTTTGCAATGAAATCATGAGTGATCCCTAAAAGTTCACAGTTTACTTGACTCTTAGTCTAGCTAGTGCTTGACAATGTCTAATCTTTGTGAGACCAGCGCTGATCTCCGTCCTTAATACAAAGCAGGGTTGCAGGTCCATGGTAAGGAGCAGGAGTCGCAGCCCCCTTGTGAGGCAAGGTTCCCCCTCCACCTGGCACGTCTGTGGAAGAGGAATTTGAAGGGGGTGGGTGTATTAACTCCAAATAACTCTTCCCTTCAGTTCCATCATGTAAGAAAATGACCCTGGGTTACAGGGGGGAGGACCGTACTTGTAAGTTCTTGTACTGCTTGGGGAACTCTCTAATTTCTTAGTCCTTTTGCACTAAGAATAACTGAGAAATAAACTGTTTTCAGTTATGTTGTCTGTTCAATTTGCAGTCACACGTTGTCATGTAGTAGCTCTAGTGAGTCAGTGCTGTAAAGAAATTGTTTCTTTTATTTTGGGTGTTTTTAATATATTTTACCTAGTGTCAGATGATAAGAAGAATCATATTATACAATCAACTGCGGAAAGTGCTTCATCAGCACAGTTTGGAGAAACTGGTTATCTCGCTTCAGAAGTAGCTTAGATTTCAAATGTAGGTTCAGGTGTTACAGCGTATGTTGTGCCACTGATAGGATTTCATACTTAGTATTTTTAAAATATTTACATTTATGGGAATACTCAAGGCAAGGTGCAGCATTGTGAAACAAGCAGTTACGGTTTTTAAAAATTGGGTAAGGCCCTACTTTTGCAAGAGTTAACATATAGAAAAGGAGCTGACAATAAAAGGGACACTTGAAAGGAACACTTAAAGTGATATAATTCATTCTTTTAACTGAGTGATGAAAGTATTTCTCGCACCCGCTGTCCTAAGAGGGAAGAGCAGAACCAATACCGTATCTCTGTCGCCATCTTGAAAGGGAAAATATTGCTACTGCTTAAACTCCCCCCACGCAAAGAAAATGAGCCCTATTGGTATTCCCCAGGGCCAGCAGCCCCTGTGCTGCTGTGTCGTACGTGGCATAGAGCGTTCTTTATGCAGAGATCTTGAACAGAGCTGGTCCTGTGCTCCGCTCCGGCGGTTTTAATTGGTAGAAGTGACGTTCAGAGTAGTAGTGTAGCAATAATACTTGTAGCTGCTTGTGTTTTTAAGTACTATGTCTTATACTTTGTATGTATTGGCTGTAAGCGAGGTTGGATGATGATGAAAAAGTACTGCTGCAGCCTCCTACAGCTCCGTCAATCCTGCTGAAATCATTGCAAGCTTGGTGGTGGAAAACTTCAGGAAAATGAGTGGGTTTTATATACTAACTCTCATTAAAAGCAAAGTTGTCCCTGTTGTCAAGAGGCGTTTACCTTTCCTGGTATTTGTCATTTGAAAAGCTGTAATACAGATGTACTTCCAGTTTTGTTCAATTTTGCTCTGATTCAGGCGTGTTTTACCAGAAGTGAAAAGCACTTGCTGAGTCAGGTCTGTTCTGGTGCTAACCAGGCTGTAGTTACAGAACGCAGGCTGGGGTGGGTGAGACTGGAGCACTTGCCTGCTTCTTATGTTGGAACTGATTATTCTGCTGAATGCAAATAATGGGTCACAGGTCCAGTACTCAGTACAAAATATTTCATGAGCAAGTGCCTGTTGTGGGGGGGGCTTGCATACTTTCTCTGCTTGTCAAAGTTTTCATCTTTTCTATGCTGGCAGCTAAACTCTGCCTATGAAAAAGGCAAAGGGAAGCTAATGACAGCATCATGTCACAACCCATGAGGGTGTTTTTATGTAATGTGATTTGAGTAGCTTTGGTCTTAAAACTTTGTGTAGTGAACAAAACATGAATGGGGATTTTCTGTATAGTTTCAAGCCTAGAGATAGATGGGCCATACCAGTAACAGAAGCCTTAGCAGTTGCAAGCTAGAACTGCATGGTATGTTAACCTGTATTTAGGGGTACAAGGATGCGTTCTGTCTGTGTCCAAACCCTGTACTATACTATCACTGGAATTAGGTGAATTTTTTTCAGTTTCTTGCTGCATCTGTATTGCCTATAATATGGTTTCTGTTTCATCTCCCAGCAGAAGAAAGCAAACGATATCAAGCTTAACTGTGAAATAAAAAAAATAAAAAATCTTAATGGCAGCCTCATACGTCATGTATTGACCAATCAGTAGCCTGGCTGTCACCTGGGCAAAGCAAACCCTCAGACTCACCTAAGCAGGTTAACTTCGCAGGCACTCAGGAGAGCGGCAGTGCAGCTATACTTTAAAAGGAGGGGACGTTACCATGTCCAGAAATCCCTCCGCAGCAAAGCTATGCAGGCCCTGGGTGGATGGTCCTGTTTCTTTCTCTCTTTCTAGCAGCGGTGGAGCTTCTGTGCTTCGTTGCACAGGAAGCTGTAATGCTGCCTCTCTTTTCCCAAAGCTGGCTTATCCAGTTGTCTCCTCCCTTCCCCAGCATTTGTATAGAAATAAATTACCAGATAGAAAAGGATCCATACAGGAAATCTCTACAGCCACTTTCCAGTAAAAGTCTTTTTGAAATATGACTAAATTTTGTTACTGCAGTGCCTCATCTTAACTATTTGTTTACACATTGAACCAGTCAGTTAAATCAGTTTAAAAACTGATTTAAGTAAACTGATGTAAATATCTTTTACGTGTTTATTTACAGGTTTAAAACAAGTAAGTTCTATTTTGCTGGAAACTTTTCCAGACGGTTTTATTTAAGCATGCTTGCACATAAAGTTGTATGTGTTTGGCTATACAACTTAGCTAGAGTGTGATTTTTAAATTGGCATAGCTTTGCATTTTATACCAATTCTCATTTATACTGTATATCTCTCTGCCGGGAAGCCTGCTTCCACTCTACAGATAGACTCACTACATTCTTTTATTCCCCACTGTAATGTGAATGAAGTAAAATTATGCCGTAGATGTCCATGTTAGGGTAATTAACCTTGATTACAGATTTTCTTTTTAAGACTTTTCAAAAAAAGTCTTAAATCAAAAAACACAGACTACGATCCTTGGCTACTACTTGAAATTTTCATGGTTTGATGAAAAATGGTGCAGAGAGGTGGGGGGGAAGCATAAAAGCAATCCTGTTGGCAGTCTTCCACCAAGATTGTGGGGTTTTTTAAGCTTCCTCTTGTAAGAAATTTTAAACAGTTAATGATTTGTATGTCTGTCTTCTGTCATCAATTAGAGTGATACTGGCTGCTGCCAGATGGAAGGTAAACTAGCATCAACCAGGTTTTGTGTGTAAAGTTAGAGTCTGTGGAGAGCTCACAGGGGTATTGCAGTAGACACAAAACACATGCATATGGTGATGAAGCTCCAATGTGTGCCGGTTACAGCAGGATATACTCACTGTCTAGGAGTACCTGCGATGGTTCTCCCCAAGAAAGATGGATGGTGTCTGTTGGAAAAATCCCTCTGACTATAATGAAGAGAAAAAGCAGAGAATAAGAATGTAACATAGACAGGAACAAGTCTGAGCAGTGGTCAGTCTCCTGAGAAATACCAGGCGCCCTCACTTTATTCAGTGCCTTCTCCTTGCTCTGGTGTGTTCCTTGGATGCCGGGCAGCTGAACTGATCCTTCTTTGTGGCAGCCCAGCTCGGAGCAGCTTGCTTTTTGGGGCTGAAGCCAGTATTCCTGCATTTAAAGTGAGCACTGAGACAAGAATGCTGCTAACTGCTCCAAGTATCCTCTAGTGTATCAACAAACAGATGAATAGCCTTTCAGAGCCGCTGGGCTTACTGTTGCAGCAGCAAAAATACATTATCAGAACCCTTATGTTTGCAATTATGTATCATGAAAAATCTCAGGTATTTTTTGTGATACTGTAAACCCTATTCTAGTGGGGTTAAAGGAAGGTAACATTTTTTTGACTGGTGATTATAGAAAACTTTAAGCTTCCTTTTTATTGCTGCACAGAAAAGTCTGTCTGGTCTCTTGACCTGTAACTTACTTCCTTTGTTCTTTGCTAAGCGCAGGCTTGCTAATTATTCTTAGTTGTTTCATTTACTAGTCAACACCTGCAATAACAGTGGTTTCACATTTGCTCCACTGTACCCCGTTCAACACACCAGAATTGTAGCTCTCAGATAATCTCTGCTAGAACTATCTAATATTTAAACTATATTACTATCATAATTTCACTATTTGACATAAAACCATATTCATATATTTGCACAAGAGTAATGCATACAGTGTAATGTGCATTTGACAAGCCAAGGTAAATTGGGTGTTACAGCAGGGAGTCGTAAGAAAAGGGCATGGGGATTTACTCCTGGGTAAACAGACTTTCTCTCTGGCTGGGAGGAGACATTTATAACTGCCAAACAAATTCAGTAATCAATGGTAGCATTTAAATTGGGTTGCCGTAGGTGATATTCCAGAGCCAATGCAGGGAAAATACAATAAATCTTCCAGACCTTATCTACTAGAGAAATTTACCGCAGGAGGAAATATTTGGTGTCCTAAGCGTGACTGTAGGGCACAGAAATACTCTGACGTGCCAGATATTGATTGTCTTAATCTTGTCTTCAGCATGGCTAAATATTATTATCTTAAACTGAGTATTTGCAGCTCATTAAGTTGTAGAACCAATATAGTTGAATGGGTGAAGATGTTGCTCCTTGAGTGGCTTGCTGGGTTCTTACGCTATCACCACTATTAAGACATCTGAGGCAGTACCTGTGCAGTTGGTATTTAGAAGCATTAATATTTAAAAAGTTTTAGAATGCCAGTAACATTATTAATCGTTGTGATTCTGCCCCAGTACATAGGCTGCAGGGATTTGATATGACGGATATAAGCATAAACAATTTGCTTAGAAATAATTGCTTGTAATTGTGATGGTGACCGTAAGTGGCTTCTAGCAGCTGGATGTCAGTTTGTCCATTGGAACTGGGGTTATCCTACAGTAACATGCAGGTGAGAGTCGCCCTTCTACAGTCCTAAAGATAGGGCTTTTAACATAGAATCCTAGAATGGTTTGAGCTGGAAGGGACCTTGAAGACCATCCAGTTCCACCCCCCTGCCCTGGGCAGGGACACCTCCCACCAGATCAGGTTGCTCCAAGCCCCGTCCAACCTGGCCTTGAACCCCTCCAGGGATGGGGCAGCCACAGCTTCTCTGGGCAACCTGGGCCAGGGGCTCACCACCCTCACAGCAAACAATTTCTTCCCGAGATCTAAATGTGCCCTCTTTCATTTTAAAACTGTTCCCCTTTGCCCTGTGGCTCCCCTCCCTGATCCAGAGTCCCTCCCCAGCTTTCCTGGAGCCCCTTGAGGGACTGGAAGGGGCTCCAAGGTCTCCCCGGAGCCTTCTCTTCTCCAGGCTGAATCTCCCTAACTCTCTCAGCCTGTCCTCACAGCAGAGGGGCTCCAGCCCTCCCAGCATCTCCGGGGCCTCCTCTGGCCCCGCTCCAACAGCTCCGTGTCCTTCTGCTGTTGGTGGCCCCAAAGCTGGAGGCAGCACTGCAGGGGGGTCTCCCCAGAGCGGAGCAGAGGGGCAGAATCCACCCCCCTCGCCCTGCTGCCCACTCTGCTGGGGATGCAGCCCAGGCTGTGGGGGGTTTCTGGGCTGCCAGCGCATGTTGCTGGCTCATGTTGAGCTTCTCATCCACCAACACCCCCAAGTCCTTCTCCTCAGGGCTGCTCTCTAGCCATTATCTGCCCAGCCTGCATTTGTGCTTGGGATTATGCCAACCCACGTGCAGGATCTTGCACTTGGCCTTGTTGAACTTCATGAGGTTGGCATGGGCCCACCTCTCCAGCTTGTCCAGGTCGCTCTGGATGGCATCCCTTCCCTCCAGCGTGTCAACTGCTCCACTCAGCTTGGTGTCATCAGCAAACTTGCTGAGGGTGCACTTGATCCCACTGTCCGTGTCGCTGACAAAGCTGTTGAGCAGCACCGGTCCCAGCACCGACCCCTGAGGAACGCCACTCATCACTGGTCTCCACTTGAACATCGAGCCATTGACCACAACTCTCTGAGTGCGGACATCCAGCCAATTCCTTATCCACTGAGTGGTGCATCCATCAAATCCATGTCTCTCCAATTTAGAGATGCAGGACAGTGTCAAATGCTTTGCACAAGTCCAGGTAGATGATGTCATTGTATCTACCAATGCTATAACCCTGCTGTAGAAGGCCACCGTCCAGGTTTCAGCTGGAATAGAGTTAATTTTCTTCCTAGTAGATGCTGTGTTTTGGATTTAGTACGAGAATAATGCTGATAACACGCATTATTTTAGTTGTCGCTAAGTGTGTTTATATTAGTCAAGGACTTTTTCACCTCCCCATAGAAGCCAAGAGGGAGCATAGACAGGGCAAGCTTGACACAGGAATATTCCATACCATAGATATTGTGCTCAGTATATAAACAGGGCTTGGCCAGGGACAGGAGTCCACGATCATGGCTTGCGGTGGGCTGGGCAAGTGGTAATCGGGTGGTGAGAGCCACTTGCATCACTTTATTTTGTATATTCTTTTATCATTATTATTGTTATTTTCTTCTTCTGTTATTCTTCTATTAAACTGTTTTTCTCTCAGCCCACAAGGTTATTTTTTCCCTTTCCCCTTTCTTCTCCCTACCTTACTGGGGGAAGCAGGGGAGTGAGCAAGTGGCTGTGTGGTCCTAGTTGCTGTCTGGGGTTAAACCACGACAGCCACCAAATTTCTCAGGCACGATTTGGCCTTAGGGAAGAGATGAGATTCAGTTAGAAAGGTTTGAAATCGTGGTGGGTGAGCGGATATTGTATATCTTGGTTGCTGAAATGCTCTTGTTCAGTTCTTTAATGTACTTCCCTAATTATGCCTATCTGAATAATATGTGGTTTAAATTGTCATTTTTAACTCTTTGTGCAAGTTACTGTGCAAAACCTCAAGCAAAAGCTTAATAAAACTCATTTTAAAAAGTAATTTACTGACATCGGTACTGTTTAGTAAAAATAGACGAAGTAGTTTGGACTAATTTTAAGAAATAGAGGTAGCTTTTGAAAGATTTGTGGAATGCTGCAGTATTATTTTATATTGATACATATTTGTCTCTCTCTGTTTTTGTTAGAAAATGATGCACCCTGTTGCCAGCAGTAATGCAGCTTTCTGTGGGACCGGCAAGAGTTCTTGCCTTAATGAAGACAATGTGAGATCTGCTGATCAGTTTGATTTGTACGCCACGCAGCAAAGTAAATACGGCCACGCGGTCGGCCACAAACCAATTGCATGCCAGAGACAAGACGCGTTGAACGAATCGCACTTGCAGACCACAAGTGGCAGGAATATAGAGACAAAAGACGAACTAAAGAAAAAGAAAAACCTCAACCGATCTGGTAAACGTGGAAGGCCATCAGGGACCACAAAATCAGCAGGGTACCGAACCAGCACAGGTCGACCCCTGGGGACCACCAAAGCAGCTGGATTTAAGACAAGTCCAGGCAGACCCTTGGGTACAACTAAAGCAGCAGGATACAAAGTCAGCCCAGGCAGACCTCCAGGTAGCATTAAAGCTCTATCACGGCTTGCAAATCTAAGTTATACGTGTGGCAGTGCAGCTTTTCCCTATCCTATGGTGCATAACAGAGGAGTACATGCTGCTGGTGAAACTAGTAGCAAAATGAAACAGCCTAATGAATGAAAGTAGGGAATTAGTAACTCCTTACTAATCCGCTTTACTCTGAATTTTGGCATGTTTCTTGCATTTTGTTGTAGTGTTTGCCTAAGTCTGAGTTTCCTAGATTTTGTTTTTATTCAAATAACGCCACAGCCTAGGAGTGCAATTCAGTAACTTAAAGCAATGTGGAGAGGGCACTGGTTTAAAGGGGGTTTTGTTGGTTTTAAATCATAATTTATAGGCAAGTCTGAAGTGTTGCGTATGCCTTGGTGTCGATACTTACGTAATGTCCATGTCCCTATTTTTACATTCACTTTCTGGTAAATCTAGTTGTATAGTTACGCATTAAATAATTGAAATAAGGAGGACAGAATTAGCTGGCTGTTGGTTCATGATGTGGCCTATCCAGCAATAAGGAATTTAACCAGGCGAGTTATTACTTGATAAGAAAAACTGGTAGAGAAAGCAACAAGCTATACTTTCTGCTGCTGCAGGAGCTTCTACAGACCTCAAATAGATAGTTGTTTAAAAAAAAAACCAAACAAACAAAACCACCTTTTTTTAAAGTGCTGATTTCAGGTGGCTTTTGTTTCTGGAGTTGTAGCAGTAAGACAATTTCAACTAATACTCCAAAAATATTTTTGAAAATATTAAAGGAAATTGAGCATTTGTACAGCGCATTACAGCTTCACAGCGCCTTATTAATACAAGCTAATTTGCCTTTAGGTGATAGCTGTTCTTTTAGTTAAGCTGTTACAGGATTCTGCTGTGTAATTTTGAAATGCCTACTAGTATATATACCAAACCACAAATAATTCTTTGAAATTTGAAATATTTTATAAGAAATTAAGTACTGTTCATTCTAGTTACACACTTGGTTAATATTAAACACTATGTTCTTAAATCTGTAAATAGCTATTTACGCTGTTTTTTGCCTTTAAAATCTGTGCTTAGGTGGCGACAGTTTAATAGCTTTTAAAGTATTAATCTATAATGTTTACAAATTAAACTTTTTAAATAGAGACTGTTGCCAAGTTTTCAGACTTAGTTTTGCCAGATATTCCTGGAAATACAGTTATTTCGTTGTTTGACACTTATACTATATTTAAGTTATGGAAGGTTATATATCTACCAAAGGACACCATTTTCATGATTTATAAAAGCAAACTGTATAGCTGATGCAAACAGGATGCAGTTTACTGCACTGCTAGACCCCAGATATAAAGTAATTCATCTATGCATGCAAGCTGAAAAAAATGTTGTTGGTTAACTATAAATACCTTTCTTGACTCAAACTAAAACCTTCCCTCCTTCCAAAAGAAATGTTCCATTTTTCAACTGGGTGTGTTTAATTTTTTTTTTAAGTGTGAGAGAGTGTGTGAGTGCGTGTGTAAAAGACTTTAATCTAGACTTCAAAAAAATCAGTCCTCAATGTTGCATATTGTTTGTTCTAAATTTATTTTGCTGGAATTAAACCTTTTTTCTTTCATTTGGAAGAAAGTTTACGTTTAAGTTGTTTCACATATAACATGACATTTTGATAAATTTATAGCTTCAAGTATCTAGGGAGGGGGAATATAGAGAGTATGCAGATTTGGGGGAGCAGAAAAATTTGGGTTAATTGAGCCTGTGCTGAATGAGTAATGATGCTGATAATTTTTGTTAACATAAATGCTGTTCTGGCCTGCTGTCATTTTGATGAGAACTCTTGATTTCAGTGATGACAACTTAAGAAACAGATGTCATGTTTCATACCTTTTTTATCAGGAAAAAAGCAGCAAGCCTTCAGGTGTTCCAGTGATGCCTAACACATATTGAGCTGGACTTTATGCTGTACTTTACAATAGGTGTGTTGAATTGTTTTGGGGGAACTGTGTATGCACTGGCAACTAAGACAATGAACCTCAACTATACTGGATGGCTCCTTAATCAATAGATGAACTAATGGCAGCTAAACTGCTACTAAACAATAGTTTCTTCACACTGAAGCTATGAAATCCAGTTATACGTTCTGTTCCTCAACAAAGTCGCAAGTCTGAAATTTAGCAATCTTTCTCAGAACGATGTAACTTCTGACACATGCAAAATGCGAACGTGAGTTAATTCACCCTCAGGATCTGTGTTGTATTGGCTGTTTTTAATCAGATGATTTTTCAACAAAAGACTGCTTTAAGTTCTTTCTGAACTCAGCTGGGAAAGCAGTCCTCTTCAGCTGAATGTAGTAACTGCAGGAGTGTCACACCTCGCTGGCAAGGAACGTGTTGCATGTCACCACTGTACCTTGGAGAAACTCCACTTCTTACCTCCTCCTCTTTCTCCCGTTGGCTCCTGTTCCATTTCTCACTTGTGCATCGACTCGATGGTGCTGTGCTGTGTGTCAGGAGATAATGCAGATGTATTGCCGTTCTGCTTGTAGAAGGAATTTTGTATTCAAGTATGCTGATGAAATAATGAAATCATCTAAGCAATTTCTGTTCATTACCATTTTTATTAATTAGATCAGATGGAATATAATCCCAGTGAAAAACAATTAACGTTGTCAATTGTGAAATGATGAGCAGTAGAAAAGTGTTCAGAGAGTCTAATGGGTTGCTTGGCACTCTGGATTTAGCAAGGAGACCAGAATTGCGCTGCTGGGCATTTCCCGGCGCTGGTTTATTTTATATGTTTTATTTTACTGGTGCCATGCAGCGAGGGGAAGAAAAAAGAAGTTAAGAGATTCAAAGTGAACTAGAAGTGGAATTTTCAAATATTTCTGCTTTTCCTATGTATAATCTGCAGAATACATTGTGCTTTTTTTTTCAACACTTTTCTTTCCATGACAAACACTGAAACAGCATGTTAATGCCTAAACTTTATTAGTACCAATGGGAAAACTGGCCTTTTCCCCCCATAGTATAAAAACATTACTTGTAAGGTAAATTGCTTATTTTATATTATATATCATAATTCAGCTATTCATAAGCTAGGATCACTGTTGTGTGTTAACACTGTTCAGAAGATCTAAATGTCAAGTTTGTTTTTTAATAATTCCTTTTAATTATCAAGTTTCTAATGTCTTATTTATACATAAATGAAATGTATTAGCTTGCTATTATTCCTTAATGATGCTATACAAGTTCACTGTTTAATATACATATAGTAACTACTATTCAGTTTCTGATTAAATTTACTTAAACTTTAAAACCAAATAATTTTGCTACTATAAAGTCTTGCACTGGACATATTCAAGATGCTAGCACCGTATTTTGGCAGAAGAAAATCAGATACTATCAGAAGTGGCTGACTTTGATATCAAAGATAGTATTTTTAAAATCAGCGGTTAGCTTTGTCATTAAAGCAATGTTCTTTATAGCTTGGATTTAGTTTGAACTACTCAAAATAACTATGTATCAAGAGCCATTAAAGATCTCTGTTCCAAATGAATATATTTTCATTTTGTCTGAAAGATCTTAAGAGTTCAGTCAGGACAAAACCAAGCCTTGTCAGTGAAAAGTGATGTGTCTGTGAAAAGAATTACTTGGAACTACAACACACAGAGTAATTCAGATGAGAATTTAACTCCCTCCCCCATTTTTGAAGAGCTTTAAAAGGCAGAGCAATGTGAAGTCATTTGTCCGATGGTTTCATTAGCTGTGACTCTGCTGTTCTTTGTTGTATGTATAATAATGTTTCACGCTATCCTTAGAGTTGACAGTTAAAACAGTTGATAACAATCATAAATACTTTGAACCGCAGACTTCATTTCTGACCACAAAAGAAGTTTATTCTTCTCTATTTTAATGCATATATTTTAACACTGCTTAAATATATTTATGACTTTAGTAGAGACTAGACCTTTCTCCTTGTGATTTTTTTTTTCCCAAATAGATAAATCTGTAATCTGAAATTTGAACCACTTTCTGATACTTTAATCTTTCATCATTTACTTTTCCACAGGTTTACTTTGGGGAAGACAGTAATCTGTTAAATAACTAGTATCAGCACCCCATCCTCTGCTGTAAAAAGCCTGACTAGATACTGTGTATGTTTTTATGTCCATGAACTTGAGCTACTCGTGTGCAATTATGTGTATGGGAATGGAGTAGTGTTCATGATCTGTATTTACATCATCATATGGATGTATATTTATTAATAAAGTTAATACTTTAAAACCTAACATTTTTTTCTCTGGGCTTTTTTTAGTAGCTTTTAAATTCTGGCTGCAGCCAGAATTTATTGACAGCGCTGCCAGACCAATGGCCTTAGCGCTTCTCTCTTGTAAATGGAAATGCTGTTTGTTCTCCTGACGTCTCAGTCAGAGTTAAGGGACTGGAGCTGGCACTGAAATGTTTTGGTACACCTTGTACAGATTTCACTTAAAATCCGGCGCTTGTGTTTGTCCCTTGCCTCCCTGAAGTGTAATTGAATCCGACTGCAGTAGATGGAGTGTGTTCATCCCTGCGCGGACTTCAAAATGCACACAGGATTTGTCAGAGTTGGGAGGCCACCGTATTGTGTGATTTTTAAATTTAATAAATAAGCCTTTCAGCATACTTTGTTTTCTGAATTTCAACATGAGACGTGTACTGCTTCTTACGGGCAAGTCCCATATATTTGAATTAAGGCAAAAAGCCTGTATGAATTGCCAGGTATCAGAAAATAGAGGAATGTTGCGCTTTTTTTAATGAATTGAAAATGCTGCTACAGTAACTTAATTGTTCTTATGCTTTCACTCAAATACGAGAAGTGGGGAGGAAAGGAGTTACAGCTATGGATGTATAAATAGTAAGCTGCTAACTTTTTTTTCTCTGTTGTGCATGGAAATCAATTTGAGACCACTCACAAACTAAACTTTTCATGGAATGGCAGTCGTTATTCATTATTCTGTGATGAGTCAGATGTACTTATCCCTGTATTCTAGCGATATTCACGTTTATTGGTAAGATGTGCTCTGCATACCACCCAACCCCTCTGTTTTTGTTTTTTTTACCCTCTACTGAAGTTTTTCAATGACTTGGGGGAAGATGGGCAGCCCTGCCTACCAGAAACGCCAATCTAGACTGCTGTGTCCTCCCCTTGCTCTCCAGCACCCTCTGTTTTCTCTTCCGTGTACTTTCAAAGGCCCTGAATACATTTAGAGTTGAAACGTTTTAAATGACAGTTGCAGTCATTTTGCAGACTTTTATAAGTTGCTTTTACCTGAAAAAGACATCTGATGCCTTTTGTTGTTGTTGGCCATTCTGGTAGTTCTGAGCATGTGGCTTTCAAGGTGATGGGATGTGTTCAGAACAGAGTTCAACTACAGTCTGCTATGTCCCGGTCTACAAATCAGTTCCTGGATGTGGTTCCTTGAGCAGATTGGATTGTTTTCTTGGTTGTAATGAAACCTTAAGTGTTATTTAGTCATAAATTCTGTCATACAAGAATACAGGCTTTTCATCTGTGTTGGAAGTCGCTTGACTGCTTCCATGGCTGCTGTGTTCTCTGCCACGTTATGAACTGAACGGCAGAAGTTGCAATGCAATCTGTTCCCTCCGTCCCCAGTTGGTGCGCGAGGCCAGGTGCAGGTTCTGGTGACAGGACCGGTTTGTGATTTATTCATCTGACAGACTGGCAGTGGTGGTGTGTCAGCTACACAAGCTGGACATCTTGAAGGAGTCTGGTTATATCTTTTAATAATTTCATTTATGTGTATGACAAGACACCAAGGCTTGCATTGGGGCCGGATTAGCGTTTTTATGGTTTTGTACCTCCTCGGTGTGATGTCATAAGGTAGCACAAATGGTACAGGTTGAATTAGTGCTATCATACCTATTAAATATGTCAGCTCAACAGAGTGTTTTTGGACCAAGACAAATGAAGATTGTTCTTGATAGTTTATAATTTAAAGCCGTAATGCCCAAAAGTAAAGAACTGACTAGCTGCTTTGCATCGCATGCTATTTTTATCAGGGTTCTGCCTGTGGCTCAGTGTTTATTGTTTAACATTTAAGAGAAAGGTGTGGCCTGACCATGCAGAATTGGCAGCCCAAAGGCTACCGCGTTCTGGAGCTGGCTGTCGCCCAGGTTCCCTGCATGGCCTAGGGATGGCAAGGTCTCCTTTTCCCCATCGGTACAAACGCAGCAAAAATACCTGTTTATCTTGCAGGGTTGCTGGAAGGAATCATTAGTTAACAACTTTTAACTACTTTGAAGGTGAAAAATGTTGTGGAATTCTTAAGTGTTGTTTAAATGATCTGAGGCAGATAAATCTTTATGCCTTTCATGTTGGTTTTTTCATACCACAAAAGCTTGTTCTAATTAGTGAAAAAATACCATAGTAACAATTAGTGCAAGTTTGATTACTTAGAGTAGGCCTTTAAGATATGCATAATACTAAAATGTGTATCTCCTGCTTCCAGCAGTCGTATTTTCAAATAGAACTATTCAACTGCAGCCACACTGAGAAAACAAAGATTACAAAGTCACACATCCCAAATATAGGTGTAGGTTTAAGTTGCCTGTGGGATCTCAGCCTGTGCTCCTCAGTTGAATGATTGTCATGTTTTCCTTCTACCTCATCTTTGCACTATTGAATACACAGAATGTCATCAGGATTATACATGATGGAAACCTCGGTCTTGGCAAAGGTCCTGGCGTTGCCTCTTTGTCCCAGTCCGTGTCCTCTTTCACTTGGTCTCTTGCCATGCAGGAGCTGCCCACTGTGACTGAAATCTGGGGAGGGGAAAAGTCCAGCTGCTGAAATCTTAAGATGCACAAATCACCACTGAGTTCTGGTGTTTATTCATGGGTGCAACAAAAGACTCCTATTTTGCAAACCTTCCTCTTTGCTAAATTTCACATCATTCCCTAGCAAACAGAGCTTTTATGTGTCCAAGATTTTTGAACAGATGCAAAATAATGTGTATTTTTACTAGACTTTTTCCTGAAAACAGACATTTGGCATTAAAAATCAGAAAAACGTAAGCCACTGAAAGTAGCTTTGCAACAAAACTGGCAGAAATCGTAAGAAACGTGCCTTCTCTGTAATACATAAGCACTGGGATAGTATGTTTGTTGTGGTTTACGTATGATAAAGCCTGACTATCTCTAACTCTTGGGAGCTCATTTGTGTTGCATTAACAGATCACTTATTATAGTCACCATAAAAAAGAAGACAGTTTTGCACAAACCTTTTGATTTATGTTATGGTAGGGAGGATATTACGTTAGGATTAAATCCACAGGAGCGTCTCAGATGGAGGTATGCTGCCAGAAAGTTATCTGTTATTTTAAAGGTTTGGAATATCACCGCCTGTGTTTGCGATCCGACACCACCCAGGGCTGCGGCAGGGGGAACGCCAGACCCTGATGGCTCTGAGACGAGAGCTGGGAGCCACGTGCAGTCCTTGGCAAGGAGAAGGAAAATTGTTTTGAAATTGAAAATGCCGCTTTGTCCAAACGCAAAGATAAGGACAGTTGGGAATGGGGCAGCTTTTTCCTGACTGGTCTGCACCAGCTTGAATTCCTTATGTGCTTTTGCTTTCAAGCTTGCTTGCTTGGTCTGTGTCTGCTGCTCTGATTATTTTCTCTTTATTTGCAAACCTCATGTTTTATATCTTTAGACTTTTATGTCCTCGATATTAATGCTTATGCAAATTGCACTTTCATAGAAAAAAAAATTCCAAGGAAGAAAAAGTGCATTTATAAGAAAGGACAGAGTTGGAGAAGTGTCCTCTAGTAAAAATAAAGAGAAAAATCCCATTTCTGTAATAAAGCTGACACCCATCTCCATTTATGCGCATGTACAGCGTTTTCCTTGCTTTTTCCCTGTGGGTGCGTATGGTTCATACTCTTGTAGTTCATAATTCTCACTTTTTGACAGATGCAGTTTTGTCAAAATGTCATTGTGCGGTGCTGGCAGTTTGAAGAAATACGGTAAAAAACAGCGTATCAGCACTTGGAAGTGCTATGTTCATTTTCAAACTGCCACAAATAGTCCTGCAGCTTCACTATTCAATGAAAAGCAAGTACTAATTCTGTAAGAGGAGGAATATTATCTTGTTTCCTAAAAAGAAATACCGCAATATTTATCTTGCCTTCCAGCTTGGGAGCTTTGGTGCTATGCTGATGGAGCTTTTCTTTTAAGCTTTTAGAAAGCACGACTCTAGTTTGCAGACTTTTGCCCTTCCCCCAGCCTGGCTGAAGGTTAAAGTTTAGTTTTCATGTGCAAACATCCCTAAGTGAATCTCTGCTTCTCTGTGGTGGGTTGAAGTAGGCAAATCCTTCAGCAGGCAGAGCTGGGTGTTGGGAAGTTCTGGTCCCAGCAGGCCCTTGGGGCTGCGATACGGGCTTGTAACAAAACATCCCTTTGGAATGAATTACAGGGTTTGTGTGCCCTCTCAATTACCCTTCAATCATAACAGCCTGTCAAGTCCTCAGGATGACATTTCCCTCGCTGCAAGAATTTTCGACCTGAACTAATTTAGATCAGCAGTGAAATGCCTGCCGACCTCCAGCAGTGCCAGCAAACCCAAACTTCTTACGCTGTGCGGTACAGCTGTCGGTGGACTTGGCCCTGGGCTGCGAAGATGGCACAAGTGAACCTGCGTTGCTGCCATACAAGCGGGTTCAACTGGGCTGACACCAGAAAACTTGGTTGAAAACCCCCACTATTTGTATTTAATAGTGGCAGGAAGGGACCCTAGCTCAATTCTGCCCGGCCTGTGCTGCTCTGAGCTCCAGCGGATTTCTGTCCCCTCATTTCAGCCTGACGGACACGGGACGGTATTTTTGAGCCCGCAGACGAACGTGGCTGTGGCGATCGCGTCCCCGCCGCTGCGGCCTGCGCTGCTCCCCCGCCCGGAGGCCTCTCCCCACAGGAACACCACCGGGGCGAGCGGTTGGAGGAAGAGGAGCGCACGCCGGACTCAGCAAACGGCAGGGAGCTGGTCCCGGGGCGGATCCGCCACCCCAGCCCCGCCGCGGCCTCTGCCGGCAGCGCCGCCGCCACCCCCAGCGCCGGGCCAAGACAAGATGGCGGCACGCCGCTCTCACGGCGCTACGCAGGCACGCACGGCGGCGGCTCGCCGGAAGCGGAAGTGAGCCGGTGTTCCGGCGGAAGTGGCCGTTGTCCGGGGAGACGGAGCGCTGTGGCGGCGGCTAGTGCCGGGCCGAGGATGTGGCGGCTGTTGCTGGTGCTGATCTTGCTCGGTCAGGCCCTCTCTTCAGGTGAGGGCGGCGGGCCCCGGCGATGGCAGCTGGGGTGGGCCCTGGGGACCGAGCGGTGTGTGCGGGGTCTCCCTGGCGCGGCCGGTGCGCGGGGCGGCCGGGGCTCGGCTGCGGCGCGGAGCTGATCTCTCCCTCCCGGCGCAGGGGTGGTGACGGAGCAGAGCGCCGGCGAGCAGCCCCACTCCCCCGGGGGCGGCTCCGCGCAGGGCGGCGGCGAGCCGGTGCGGTACCGGACTGCGGAGATGGCGGACGCCATGCTGGGCAGCGGGCTCCCCGCGCAGCAGGCCGTGGTGCTGTCGGTGGTGCCGGGGGAGGCGAGGGAAGGCCAGGTGTCCGACGTCGCCAAGGGGGCTTGCGATGCGGTGGACGGAGGCGAAGGGTGCGGCGCGGGGAGCAGCCCTGAGGGTCCCCCGGGCCAGGGCCGGGAGCAGGACGGGCTGGAGACGGTGCTGCCCGCGCCCGCCGAGGAACCGAACAGCACCGACAGCGCCAAAGCTCCCAAAGTGAACTGCGAGGAGAGAAACATCACTGGCGTCGACCGCTTCACGCTGCAGATCCTGAACGTGTCTCAGGTAAACGGATCGCCCAGTTGCTGCTTGAGGATGGGGGAAGATGTCCCATCAGCACCGTGTGTGTGTTTCTTTCAGTGCTTGACTTAGTGAATTTCTTTGTGTAACATTGTCTGTGCTGTTGAAAAGAGGAAACGTCTGGGCAAGGCGACTTTCCATGTCATTATGAGCAGAAAAAAAATGGAGATACAGCTTAGTCCGCGTACCTGTGTCTCTCATCTGAGTGCCTGTAGTGAACTGTCAGCTTTCCTGCTGCACGGATTAGTGTCATTCTCTGAAATTGTTAACGGCGCCGCCAGTACCAGTGCGTATTTCTGGCTTGTTTCTTCTAATAGTTATGTGTATATATATATATATTTTTTTTTAAATAATAATCTTTTAAAACAACTTTTAAAAAAGTTTAAATGCAATTGTCCATCTCTTTTGAAAAGGTTAAACAAACGTATAGCTACCTGATAAATATTGTCAAGTATCTAATCGATTGCTGAATGATGCATTCCTACGTAGAATTTAGCTGTTCAATATGTAATTGTCCTCATTTGTTTTTCTTCTGCTTTCCCAAAGGACCTGATGGAGTTCTTAAACCCAAACAGCAGTGACTGTACATTAGTCCTGTTCTATACGCCATGGTGCCGCTTTTCTGCCAGTCTGGCACCTCATTTTAATTCTTTACCTCGAGCATTTCCAACTCTTCGCTTCCTGGCACTGGATGCGTCTCAGCACAGCAGGTAACTCACACTTCTTGTGCTCCAGCATCAGTTTATTTCTGTTAGCAAGTTGTGTGTTTTAAAAACATGAGTGATTTTTTTTCTTATAAAGTGACAGTTTAATTTAGTAAAATTGGCGCTTCCTTTATCATGTCTATCTTTTGTTTCTTCCTTCAGTGGTTTTCTTTTCCTTCATACTTTGTATTTGCTTTATGTCCACCAGTTTATCAACTAGATTTGGAACTGTGGCTGTACCCAATATCCTCCTTTTCCAAGGTGCTAAACCTATGGCTAGATTTAATCATACAGACAGAACACTGGAGACACTGAAAGACTTCATTTTTAATCAAACAGGTATGTAAATCAGCCCTGATGTGTCAGTTGGAAGAATAGGTTGGCTTTCCCCTGTTGTTTGTTCTTTAAAATGAATTTCATGAAGACCCTGAGAGGACCCAGCAGTTGCTGTACTGAGCTGGATTTCAGGGTGTGCTGAAAGCAGAAACTCAGCTCACTGGGCTGCTGTCACAGAGTCACGGGAAACAGTGGGGCTTAGCTAGAGAGGGGGCTAGAATGATTGAGCACATCTTCCTGCCCACATATTTACTTTGGGAATAAAGGCAGATGAACCTTGGGATTATTGCCAGAGCCACGTAAGGCTCATGGCAGCTGGGGTCAAGTTGGTTTCGGTTCTTGTGCTGGAGGAGACAAAAGGATTCCAGTTTCCATGATCTGGTTGTCCATGTTGTGAGCTCAGTGCCAGCCAAATCTCTGGTCCTTCTGTGCTTCTGTTAAAAAAAAAAAAACCAAAAACAAACAAACAAAAAACCAAAAACAAACCAAAACAAAAACCACATTTAGGCCTATGAGGACCTTTGTTAGAGGCCAGAAATTGTTACATTTGCTAATACTCAAACAAACAAAACCTCCACAACCCCCTCCCCAAACTTACACAAGATTGTGCTGTGGAAGGATGGAACAAGCCTTCTATTGTGAAAACACACATAAAACTCAGTATGTTTTTATGTAAGCAAACTGTGTGCTAGATATATGTTAACATACAAGGACCACCTCGCCAAAATTTTAAGTCTAACTGTACATGCGCCTTAGCCTGAGAACAGGAAGAAACCTCCAAATACAACCAGCTTCTCTGCATTTAATGATTATTGCTGGTGTTGATGAAGTGCTTTCTTTTTTTAGGTATAGAAGCTAAAAGCGACGTGGCTGTGACCGAGGCGGACTGGGAAGGTCCCCTGCCCAGCGTTCTGACAAAAGGCATAGACTGGCTGCTTCTCTTCTCTGTGCTCTTCCTGGCTACCTTTGTCATGTACGCTACTGTCCGAACGGAGAGCATCCGGTGGCTCATCCCGGGACAGGAGCACGAACACCAGGAATAATCTGAGATGCTGGAATAGGGACAGAATTTCCTGCTTATTGGTAAAGTGGGAATTTGTACGGACTAGAAGTACAGAAGAATGAACTGTTGAATTTGGTGGTTGTAGTTTATAATCTTGACTGAAAATCTGCTTTATTTATCAGCTACTGAATCCGTAAAAAACAAATTTGTGGCGATTAATGTGGTAAGCAAAGGAAATACGAAAAAACATGAACTAAAAAAGTATTTATTAAGCTGCTCTGACCGGCTTATTTTTCATGGACTTGAATGTAAATAGGTGATACAGTTCGACTTTGCTCTTCTGAAGAGTTCCCTGAGTTTTGTGTATCGAGTAAGGGTTTTTTACAGCAGGTTGGCCTGTGTGCATGGCACTGCTCGGCGCAGCTCTGGTGGAATCTGGGCATCTTCTTTTACAGATCCTGCAGGCGTATGGACTAAAGCTCCTACGCGGATAAACGCTACGGAATTAAGATGTGTTAGCCCACATCATACTCAGTTTTTTAGCTTGTGTATTCCCGAAATACAACGTTTTAAAGGAAAATGCTGGTGAATGGTGATGTTGCTACATCAGTTTGGCAGTAAAATGAACTATGAAGAAAATGATGTTTTAAAAAAAAGTGTACTTCAAATGAGTTATTCCCTCGTATACCAGCAATAACAACTCAAAAGCGCGTTGTACAGCTCTTGACAGGGTGACTGTTTCCCACCTTTGGTGCTGGTTTCCTTGCTTACGGTGCTCTTCGAGTCTTGACAGTGACAGTTCTTTATGAGATTCAGAATAACTTCCAAAGCTGTCCTCATTGTGTGTGTGTACACAACTTATTTACCACATTCTTATGGAATTACATGATATTCGTTGTCCTTCCTTTTTTTTTTTTTTAAATAAATCAGGTTTCTAGTGTAACCTTTTAAGTTGCTTTCTTACAGGATTAAAAACATGCAACATCTGGAGTGTGCATCACCTGCCTAAATTCGCAAGTGAGATTTATTTAAATTTCTGCTGGTGTGTTTGCTGCTTGCAGTCTGCAGCTGAGGTGACATAAAGAATTGATACGGGGTTTAGTTGTAATTAGCATGGAAGACTTTGAATAAGGTATGGATGGGTATGTTGTGTGTTTTTTGGATTATGTGGTTGCGTGGCAGTTGTACGTGGTGGGGGTTTGCCATGGTACCCTGATTGGAAGCTTTAGAGTGTGAATTAAGCTAAGAAGAAACAAAGATGATAAGAAGAAATAAGATTTATTGTTTGACAAAGAGCTCATATCCCTGCAACGTAATTCTTCATGTATTTTTTCCAGTGGCTGCATCTTTCCACTGCGGAAAGCTGAGGATGTGTATTTCTGTGCGTTAAAAGGAATCTGCACCGATCAAACTTTGGTATTGCCAAAGATAAAACTAGGAACTGTTTTACTGATAAAGATTCAAGATTTTGAACAATAAATTGCGAGCATTCTTCCCTCTACCGCCCGGTAGCCGCATTCTCCCCGGTGATTACCTCCGTACCCCTGAAGAAACAGCGATGTCGTTACAACCGGTGCCCGCTCCGCGATGTCCTCGCTGGGATTTCCGCGGAAGCCGCCACGGGCCCCACAGCGCCCGGTTGGGGCCCCCCCGGGGGTCGGTGCCGTTCCCCGCCCGGTCGCTCTCTCTCCGTTACCGGCTCCTCCCGCCGCGTGCCCCGGTCCCGCCCGGCGGCCGGGGAAAGGCGGGGCGGGGGCGGTGCGGAGCCGGGCCATGCCGGGCGGCGGGGCCGGGCTGCGGCTGGTGCTGAGCGGAGCGGCCCACTGGGGCCGGGCCGCCATGGTGAGGGGCGGCGGGAACCGGGGGCGGCGGGGGCCGGGCCGCCGTGGTGAGGGGCGGCGGGAACCGGGGGCCGGGCCGCCGTGGTGAGGGGCGGCAGGAATCGGGGCGCCATAGTGGGGGGCGGCGGGGGCCGGGCCGCGCCGCCATGCTGAGGGGAGCGGGGAGGGCGGGGGAGCGGAGCGGAGGGTCCCGACACGGCCGCGCGTGGGCCCCGCTCCCTCCGCCATCGCACCCCGTGACTGTTTATAATCTTATATTTTTGCATATAAATCTGTTAATTGCAGGTTCAGACCCTCGCGCCTCAGGCATGAAGTATTTTATATTAATTTTTTTTTTTTTTTTAAATTTAATTAATGACTTTTTTTTTTTCCTCCCTGAGCTTCTTCCACAGGAGCGTTACCCATTGCCCCGGTTAAACTGGGTGGACTGGTGTGCTAAGTCAATATTTGCAGGTCGCTGCGCGCTCCCGCCCTCGGGGGGGTCCCCTTGGGGCACCCCACGGCGTGGGGCTGGGGGTGCGCGGTGGTGAAAACACACACGGCATCTCCCACCTTCTCTTTTCCCTCTTACAAGCGATTTCCTGCTGCTTTCTGCTACGTTTCTGTATATCCTCGTGATGCGTCGCAGGGGCGAACTGGGGACGTGGCCTTTGCAACCCATTTGTGAGCAAAATGCCGCAGTCGGCGTGTTCTGGGGGCCTGCATCAAACTTGGTCTCCATATTTTTATTAAAAAACTACATGATCTAATTTCAGGTCTCCTCAGCGCCTACATGTCCAGGCCAGGTGACTGCAATGTCCCTAAAGCTAACAGAGAACATCATCTCTGCTGCCAGCCGGAGCAATGAACTTTGTGCCGCCTCCTGGACTTTGCCATCCCACAAAAACCCACCCCCAGGATTTTTTGTAAATTAGTCTACTGATTTCATCTCTTGCCAGATGAAATAGTAATTTTCAAGACAGCCGTTAGCTTTGTCAATTTTTGTATATGCTTGGAAAAAGAAGAATGTAAGAAATTCATGCCTGCAACTGGGGTTACGGCAACAACAAATCCAATATTTGTATTTTTGCCAGTCCAAATTTGTGTTTGAAGCGTAAAGAGCCTAAATTAGTTCATTTTGGGACCTGTAAAACCCATCTCTTGGACTTGACGTATCCACCTGAACACCAGCAGTGGCGGTGATGCTGTGAGATTGATTTATGCCGTCTGGGGTTTTTTTGACCCATATTGTTGGGGAAATCGTTGCTCCTGGGCCGTCCTGCCTTGCTCAGGTCGCGCTAATTGCGTTAATTCCTGCTCTGCTCGGACTCACAGCCCCATCTGGTGGCATCTGCGGCGGAGCTGCCAGCGCCGGCTGGCAAAGGCAGAAAATATTCAGAGGAAATACGTCTTTGCGGAGCTGGGATGTGTTAGTGAAGCTCTGGAGCAAAACGGCTCAGCCCCTTCTGGAAGTTCTCGCAAAGCTGTGCCACCTGCTAATACAAAGACTAAAGAAATATGAATTTGGCTCTGCTGGGGAGAGACGTTCTTCGCGTTAAAGCATTGCGTTTTTGAGTTTGAGACCAATCTGTTAGAGTATACCATCTTAAGTAATCGCTCATGCCCTCTGTCTCTGCTTTTAGGAAAAATACCAAACCTCTTCCAAACGCCCCATAGAACTTTCCTCTGTCTCCGGCCTCACGCATGGTTCAGGCACTAATTCAGATATCTAAGCAGAGGGGTAATTCGTTACGTCTGTGCTCCCCGTGGCTTCAGAAAGACTCCTTTTGCTTCAAATAAGACTTATTTAGACATAGGTGCTTTGCAGAACCTGGTGCTTACACCAGAAACTTGTAATTTCTCATAATTGTGTCTGTGTTGTCAATTGTTTTTCTTTTCTTTGTTAGTTAAAAAGCTCTTTGTCGCTTGTATAACTCTGCAGTGTGCGCTATCTTTAAATCCATTTTAGGAATAGCAGCAGACAAGTTGCGTAGAATACATTTTCCTATTTTGCTTCTGTCTTTTAAAATAGATAGTCCCCTGATATCCCTTTTAAGCTTTTAATTGTACATTTAGTGTAAATAATCCTGTATTTATGTGACAGAATGGAATATTTGAAAATTAATTCAGTTTTTACGGCATCTGGCTAATTCAGATGAACAAGGGATGGGTCCAGGTACGCTGGTGTCTGTATACATTCCTGTGAAAGCTGGTCGCTAGTTTTGTACAAAAGCATTTTTGTACAAAAGCATTTAGTTTTGTACAAAAGCTAGTTTTGTGCAAAAGCGTTTAGCCCGACTTAATTGACCAAAGAGAAATGGTGTTCCTTGGCTGGTTTGAGTTAAGCCAGTCTGCGAAATTAGAAAAAAGTAAGAAACTCTAGAGTGAATTTTCCACCTCCTCACCTGTCTACAACACATAACCACAATTTCGTCATGTGGTTTTCTTATTGTTGTTCAAAGGAGAACCTCGGCCTCACTCGTGTCCTGTTTGTGTTTTTTCTTTCCTCGCTAGTCTTCGCAGTCTCGCTGGCTGACGGCGGAGGAGAGGAACCAAGTCTTGCTTGATCTCAAAGCTTCAGGCTGGTCTGAGTTAGGCGAAAGAGATGCCATCTACAAAGAGTTCAATTTCAAAAATTTTAATCAGGTAATTATTGTTATATACTGCTTTTAATATAAAGGAAAGGTAATTGCTTTAATTTCCCTGCGATCCTGATGGGAAAATATTTGTATTCAGAAATTTGGGAGTATCCTTGCGGGGCCAAACCCTGCTGGGTTTGCCTCAGTGGATTGCTCTCTGATTCTGATCTCATTAAGTAGAGTGAATTAATTCCGTTTTGTAGTTGTTAAGTAAATTTGGTCTAATAATACAATTTCTTGATTATAATATTAGGGTCAAGGTCAGGGTCGGTACTATGGGATTAGACAAGTAATATTTGATCCTGGTTTATTTTTTTTTTTTATTTTCTAGCACTCGTAAATGAATGCTGGGAATACCTAACGCACAGTGGGGTTCATTTCTGTCAGGGAAAAACTTGAAGAAAAATGGGTAACTGTAAGAACAGAAACTTTTGGCAAATAAAGTGGGGAAAATATGATACGTTTCACCTTCTAAGCAGGAAGACGGAGTTGTGGTATATTCTTGAATGAATCATAGTAGCTGATCTCGCAGTGGCTTCAGCAGGGCGAACTGCCGGTTAGACCTCGCTGGGTTTTTATTTGGAGTCAGGATCCCGAGCCACGACTCACGAGAACACATCCCGGGCATTGGTTACAAACTTGCTTTAGAAACACTGAATGTGTTTTGAGGCTAGCTGTCAGCTCCGTTCCCCTAAAAAAATTGCTTTCTGAGGAATCATGACGTTGTTGAGAGAAGAGTCACGTTCCGAGAGCATGCATTTCCCTTCTGTTTTATTTCTGCAGGAGAGGTGAGCATGTTCTCAGGTGGGAGAGGAAACCCAAGGTTTTGTTGGGGTGATGGCTCTCGCTGAGCTGTTCTTTTCCTCACTCCAGGAGGAGGGATGCAGCGAGCTCCAGGCGTTGGTAGGCGTAGGGACCAGGAGCTGTGCTGAGATGCTTATTTACACGGCAGTGCCTCAACACAGGCCAAGATATTTTGTTTTAGGAAATCACAGTCAGCTAGATAACAACTTGTAAAGCTGGCTCTTTTTTTTTTGCTGTTTCAGACAGTAGTTGTCACAGTGAGAAAAGCCCAGATAGTAGAGAGAAGGTGGCTTAGGTGCTCCCGGCCCCTCTGAGCTGGGAGAATGCAAAAGAGAAAACAACTGCAGAAAAATCCAGCTCACGAGCGGGATGGTGCTGGTCCAGGGAGCACATCTGGAGCCCCCAGTATGTTTTTTCCTTGGTTGCACTTCAAACCTGAACGTTAATACAGAATTCAGATAATTCAGAGGGCAACGCGGGAGGGAAGCCCATGAGAGGGAGCTCACATGAAACCTTGGTGAGATGTGCAGGCAGCTTGGAGCAGGAGCAACCAGGAGACACCAGCACGTTTGATAGAAGAGTTGAGATTTTCAGCCTTTGTGCTTCAAATCTGCATGAAAAGGCGTCTCTGATGAGGCACAGTCAAAGTCTTTGTTGGTTCAGCACAACTAGAAATGACTTTTTTTCCCCAAAGTTAATAAAAAAAGTGGGTTTGCACACTAAATAAATAAGTCAGCTTGATCAGATGGACTTCGGCAGTCTGCCAGCAGACAGGTCAAGAGACAAACTGGTGTGTCCCAACAGCAGATATCTAGAAAACCCATTGTTTTGGGAAAAAATAACAAAATTGGGTTTTTTTTGACTGTGTAGATTTATCTTACAAAATAGGTAGATATTCGTATGTCTTCCTAATTCAAAGATCAATAACAGTACAGGAAATTGAGTATATTTAAATAGGCCCATTAGTAAATTATGAAGTATCAATTTAGACTTCTAGTATGTGTACCCATCTTAAAAAGGGTATCCTTAAAAATAAATGCCGCTTGAATTGTTTGGGAGATACTGGTCCAGTGTCTGTCATTCTTGGTTGCCCTTGATGGGTGTCAGGTAAGGCAGAAACGAGAGCAGAGGCTGGGAACTGGCTTCAAAAATTAACTTTCTGTACCCAACTGGGAGAACGAGCTGGGCAGGTGGGATCCTCTGGGCACCTCTGGTTGGATCAAGGTTATACATGAATATCCGAAGGCAGAATTTCACCTGCTGATTTGGAAGAACTGGCTGCAGTGTCCCCATTTGCGGTTGCGGCGGGCAGAAGCCGTCCCTGTTATCGTAGTCAAAAGGGCTCAACGCACAGCTCCCGAGGGGATGTTCAGAGCCGGTATTACAGAGCAAG
The DNA here is from genome assembly GCF_964199755.1 of Larus michahellis. Taxonomy (NCBI): domain Eukaryota; kingdom Metazoa; phylum Chordata; class Aves; order Charadriiformes; family Laridae; genus Larus; species Larus michahellis. Next base: position 15,204,591 of record NC_133906.1, read on the forward strand.
TATTTGCCTTTCAATAAGTTGAAGCTGAAAGTAAATTAAAATTATGCATGTATGCTTATTGATGCTTATGTTTATAATAACTATTAGTAAATATTGTGTTTATTACGACCTAGGGAACAAATGACAAGCGGAGCAGGGGGAATTTAGTCCTGCAATGAAAAAAACTGAACTTGTAGGTACAACTTCTTTCATTTCACGTAATAAATATTCTGTTTACATTATTTAAACTGTGAGTATTTAGTAAAAGCCAAAGGACCGAGAAATATAATTTCCTTGGTGATCTTCCTGCTGCCCTTTTACAGATGACGTAAAATCAGGTGTGTAAAAAAAAAAAAAGAAAAAAAACCACCAAACCAAAAAAACCCACCAAAAGTAGTTGAGCTGACATGAAAGGTATTTCAGATTTATGTTTTGCAGATGATATTGGTATGATTAATGTATTCATTGCTTTTTTATTGCCTCTTGCAGATAATGTTGATGATGCATGGAAAATTCTGTGTCTTTAAAATCTATGCCAGGTTTACAAAGTCTGTGTGTGTCAACAGATGTTAAGAATATAAACACAACTTTTATTATAAAGTCGTGCAAATGTGTAGACATGAGCTTGGTTTATGTATATTATTTTCAGCATGAGAATGAAATGAAACTTCTGTGAAACGAGTTATTTAGATTCCTGAAGCTTTCAGGCTGAGATTAGCTCGGTTAAAAGCTATCAGCAGTGGGCTGCCTTTGTGAGGCTGACAAGCTAATGACACTTCTGGCTTAGGGAATTAGTTTGTAACCCAGAACTTGAAAGCACCGGTGCCATTTGTTAGTCTGAAGATACATTTTCATGAAAATGGGCTTTGGAGGTACAATTCTCTGAAATGAGCTGGAAACCAGCTTGGGGTCCCGGCTGAAAGCCCTTTGTCGTGTTGCTGTGGGTGCCCACCACGCACCAGTCCGGCTGTGCTGGGCTGGGTGGTGGGTGCTGCTCCGTGTTCCCGTTGGCTTTAGTATGAGACAGGCTCCTGGTTGGGGGGTGTGCTGAATCTTGTATAAAATACAAAATACACCAACAGTGGGGAAACAAATGCAAACGCAACTCAACCGTAGAGGAGAGCACTTTGTCTGGAAGAGCTGGGCTGATGGCACCCATGCGACCGTTCCTCCTTACACCTTGCAATTGCTGCATGTTATTGCCACTGTTGGACAGCAGGCGGGCAGCGGTGAGTTAAAATCGGAGGCTTTTACCTCCAGAACCCTCGCTTGGGTGCGCTTGCTCATGTCGCTTTCCCTGGAGCGTGCGCTTGGTGGAAACCTCTGGACCGAGGCCTTGGAGAGCGGTTGGGCTTGGACCACTCCATGGCAAGTCTCCATCCCTGCCACGTGTTTGAGTCCTGGTGAGCCTCTGTAAACCTCGCAGCCACGTCAGGGAGCTTATTCAGGGCCTCTTTCCATCTCTGTAGGGAAGAGAAAAGCAGCTAACGAGGCTTTTGGGCCACTTATGGCATCAAGAAGGCATGCTCTTGTCCGTTCATGTCTTTGTGCTACTGAAACAGAACGTTTCCCTTCCAGCTATGGAGCAAGCCCTCTGCTTCCAGTCTGCCCAAGCAAAATTTGAAATCGGGATAGAAAGTTAATTTACACCTCCAGAATGTGCCGGTAACTTCTCCCAGTTATAATTCTGCAAACTCAGAAAAGAAACTGCAGAAACATTGGGGCTAATGTTAAAAGTTGGTCATTGAGGGAAGGAAGGGTTGCCGAGGATCTCGATGTCCTGGCCCGTATCTCAGGAATTTCCTGGGATTTTCTCAGCATTTCGGGTCAGCACACCTCGGGAAGGGTGATCGCGCACAGTGGACAGATCTGGCTTAAAAATCTGAATTTCCCCAAGTTTGTCTTGAGCCCGGTCCTGGCTGGGCGGGCAGCTGCGAAGGGCTCTGGGTGCTCGGTTTGGGTCCCTTTCCCAGCTGCTCATTTTCACCAAATTTGCAGGAACATCTTAACTCTGAGACTTCCATGTCTCTTGTCAAAGTTGGTTGGATTTGACCAGAGGGTTTAAGGGGCAACTGCCTGTGTGATTGCATTTCCTTCGGTAATCACGCCAAGGCAGAAAATGCAGTTAGGAAATTACAAAGGTGGGCATGTTTGCTGATGGTCAGGTTCAGCATTTACAGCTGCTTTCTTTTATAGGGTAAGTTTTTAATTAAGGTTGTTTTTTTTAAAAAAAAAAAAAAATAATGTAGGAAGTCTCCATAAGAGCTCTAACGTCATTTTATAAAATGACAGGAAATCAAATGCTCTAAGAGTTTTAAAAGCTGGTTTGAAGACGTTTTGTGTTCTGGGGCTGCAGAACACTGGCGGAAGATGAGCCTGGGCAGCGGGGACAGTAGGGAAGGGCTTTGGAGGACGGTGTACTGCGAGAGCAGGAGCACGTGTGCTTCCTTGCAACTGTGGACTCTGGGTTTTTGAGAACATATTTAAAGATGTGCAGAAAATCTAGAATGGTTCAATAAATTATTACTCTCACTTCGCATTTCCTTTCCAAATTTTCTAGCTCTCTTGCTTGAAATCCAGGAGAAAAATACCAGACAGAGCATGTTAGGGTAGATGCCTTTTTTTTTCCCCCCTCATTGAAATGCCAATTATTTTCCTTTAGCTGTAGGGAGACATGCTCAGGTTTGTCCCTTTAAGTTGATCATCCTTTTTGTATTATCACAATTACATATCCGAACAAATTTGGTAGGATATGCAATGAATACTCTTTATTTGTTTCAACGCTGGCACTTGGTGCCAGTCCCTCTAACGTAATCCATGCTGATACTTCCTTTTTCTACTCCCGGCACGTTACTTTGTCTTCTGCACTGATCAAAGACTGGAAAATTTGTTTTTATATATGTAGGCAGTGTATTTCATTGCTGCTTTATGTACTTAAACTTTTGGCTGTTTGGCTGAAATACGTCCACGCCTTTTACGTATTGAAAACATAATATCCTTTAACCTACGGTCTGCGGAGTTAAAATGAATTTTATGTTAAATATTTCATTGTGGACCACATCTCCAGCTTTTTATATGCCACAGCGGTCTTGTGGGTTTTTTTCTTCCCCATTGTCTGATAGTGAGGTCATTTTCAGTCCTCTGAGAAATTTTATTCCCAGCCAGATGCGGGCCATATATTAAAAGTAGCACCTGTGGCTAATATCACAGCAGCTTACCATAAATTTACATGGTAACTAGGATTATATCTGTCAAGACTGTTAAAAAATGTCTAGATTTAATTTGATTTCCAGTATTGAAGGAGCTCTCCAACATTTTGCTTCATAACTATATTTTAAAAGTTAAAATCACTCCATTGTTAAGTTTTATAGCACTCCCAGTGCCCATTAAGTTGATTTGTTAAATGGGGGTCAGAATAAAGCAAGTTGGCTACAGGAGGATCGGAAACCAACCCATTTGTGACAAATTTAGTCCTCGCGTGTGAATCTTCTCAGAGCTCGGGGACTGATTGGATTCAGGTGCAGCTTATGTCAGTTGTGTTTAACCTCAAAGCCTGGGCAGCCTCAGCCCCGACTGTCACTTCTGCTAATCAAAAGACGAACCTGTTTTCATTCGTCTGGGGGGAGGGAGTTGCTATTTTTAATGTAGCATCCGTCTGCTTGCTCCCTCTGCTCGAGTTTTGCGTTAGATTGTCGGTCGAATGAAAAGAAATGATTTTTATTTTTTTTTATCCGCCTAGGAAGGCGCTGGTTTTCATATAGTCTTTCCTAAACTGCTTCGTTTTCCATTATCCTTTGAGTCCTCTCCCATATGCTGTGATTTGTGCACCTGCAAAGTTATGAAAGTATTTCTTCTGGTAGTTACGTTGTTCACTAACTTCCCTGCGTTTATGAATACAATAGCCGATTTACAATAAATCAGAATTATTTATGAGTGGATTTACAGAGTTGAGAAAAATCTTTGTATCTGAAAATAATGAATTTCTGGCGTATCTGCCTGTTGACATTTCCCTTTATTAGAAACTGATAGTGAAGTTTTCGGGACTTTAGAGGTTGACCTGCAGGCTGAGACGGAGTGAATGAATTGGCTCAAGTGTCCTGTAGCGGAGCACGGTAAAAATATATGATTCCTGGATGGTGACACCTTCCTTGAGTTTATTGTTGTGAATGACTGAGCGAAGAACACTCTCACCTCCGAGTTGGTGGGTTGGAGGGTCAAGGTGCAGCTGCGGGACCTGGACATGGTCCACTGCCCACATTGCCGCCTGGCACTGCCCATGGAAGGCAGGGAGCTCCGTGTCTGGGGGAAATGAAAGGAGAAGTTCTGAGTAGACGGCTCCTTTGAGAGCTTATGAGTCTCCTTCCCTCACCAAGGAGGAGATGACGCTGGTGCCCTGGTCAGCGTGTCCTCTGTCCGGTGATGCTTCCAGTAACCTGGTAGCCAGCAGTGTGAAATTCTGTGGAGCTAGAAAGTCCACAGTGGTGGAGATATGCTGTTGGGTTGCGTCTAGGCAGAAATTAAATTCTTGGTGCTGGGAGCTGGGAAATACAGGATTTATTTTCTTCTCGTGGCCAGCATGGCTGGTGGGGTACAAAACCATATATAAAGTCAGACAGTGCTTCAGAATATTGTCATACCAATGTTTTGCACTTGGCAACACTTTTCTGTTTTAAAGAGAGTTGCCTTAGTGCATCAGCAGCCTCGTACATCCTTTGAAGTCCTGCACAATTAGCTTTTCCCTCCATGTCTGGGAACCGTCGTTTTGTCCTTCAGTCCCTTTATTACAACCTCACGTCTGCAATGCGTATGAGAAATTCGTGCCTGATAGAAGTCAGGCAGGTGGTGAGCAGCGATTGCTACTCTTCCTACTGTGGGGTATCTCATCTCTTTGGCCAGGGTTGGTGTGCAGATCCCACCACCCTCCTGTCCCATCTGCTTGTGGCAAGTTACAGTACCGGTGTCACCACTATAACATCATCGTGGCAGTACCACCAGTATTGGGCTGCCAGGGTTATTTAAAATGTCACAACATTAATTGTATTAAATAAAATTAATCATGTTTAAGTTGAAGGCTCAGAGCGAGCACGTGTCCTTCATCTCCTTCATCATGCGAGATGTCCCATCGCAGGCATCATAGAAGTTGCATCAGTTTAATTTTTCTTGTGACTTAACTGTGATGACGGGTGCTCATTTTCCTGATGAGCTAAGTCATATTTCTCCTTAGAATAAACCATAATTTTATTGTTTATAATTGTTGGGGGTGGTGGTGTTTCTAATAACTGAGGTTGCCCCACCAACTAGACCTGTTGTATCTCCGTTTAAGCAGGCCACCGCTTAAATCTGCCCAGCTGACCTTTGGGCTGCTCTCCAGTTGGCTCTAATGCAGATGCTTTCCTTAAAAGATGGATTTATTGTGACTCAAGTAAAAATTATTATAGCATTTGCCTTATGCTCGTTTCATGCATTGATCTGAAAGCGCGAAAGAAATCATTAGCTGGCTTGTAGATGTGGAGTAGAAGAAATGTTTCTCTTTTTTTTTTTTCAGCTGCACAAATTGATTGTTCACTCTGTTTGAATTAAAGAGAACAAACGTTCTATCAGCCGTGCGGACAGGGCCGCTGTAGATTCCTACCGAAGAGGGCAAATGTGAGCAGGTCAGCTTGATTTTAACCACAGTTCAGGCTCTTTCCTTGTTAAACCACCTTTGGAAAATGAATGGAAAATTCAATGGGTTTGAATTCTGTTGGACACCTTCGTTTGGGAAAATACAAATAAGGCTGATGTTGCCTTTCCTGAAGAAGGTGGTCACTCCGAATAATTTTTTACCTTTTCAGTTAAGGAAACCTGGTGTCTTGCAACTCTTTCTCCATTAAAATTTATTTTTACGGGGGTGCTGGAAAGATTCCGATTACATGCGAACAGCACATCTCTCTGTCTTGGTTGTTTAACCTTTTGCATCCCCTTGCTTTTAGAATAACGCCTGACTACGTTTTCAAACCATAAATTGCCTTTTACACCAGCAGCTCTCACTTTCTCGTACTCCCATGAAGGAGAGACAGGCTTTGGGATATTCTCCTCTGCGATTGTAATTAAAAATGGACTCTGGCTGGCAGAATAAACTGAAATAAAACTACAACGCCCCTATTTAAAAATTAACCATTACTCACCAAAAGCACATCAAACCCACTTAGCGGACATCCGTTAATCCGGCGGTGAGCCGTTTCAGGCTTTAATGCACACTGTTTTACACGTTAAGGGTTTTGAAGTCGCGGGCCGGCGCTGACCTTTCGCATCTGCTCCTCTCGCAGTAGGAATCTCCGCTCGCCGCTCCCCGTCAGGGCGGATTAACGTGACGAAGTGCAGCGCTTCTGCTGGCTGCAATTTCAGGTTTTGATCAGAATTATTTCTTTCACAAACAATCACGTTTGGCTAAAACGTTACATCTGCTCCGAAAAGCCACTGGCAAGGCCCGCGGTTTATCAGGGTGAGGCGAGTGCAACTCTATTCATTCCTCCTTTAAAAAGCTGCAAACCCGCTTCATGCAGGATTTTTTCGGGGAGAGCTTCCCTTCTTCCCCCTCCCCTTGCTGTTTTATTCTTTTAATTTTGCTGGGTTGAGATGAGAAGTTGCTTTGGACGAACATAAAGCTGGCTGTGATGTCATGGAGGGGTTTGGTGGGGAACGTGATGATGAGTGGGGAGCCCAGTGCCAAGTCAGCACCGCACCATTTGCTTTATTTATTGCTAAGGGTGCTTTGTAGGAAAACATTTTTTGTTCCTAGGATCAGAGGGGAAAGTCCTGATTTCATGATCTAGTGGGATTTTCCTCCTGCTGTGATGAGAATAACAGTAGGCAGCTAAATGTATGTGTATGACCAAGGCGTCCCTGGTTGGGAGAATCTTTATTCCGTGATACAGTGGATGGGTGTCATAGCAAGCAAAAGTAGTGTTAGTTGTGCAAGCCCAGGACATTGTGTTTATGCCTGCCTTTTGTGATGCCAGATCTAATAAAAAAACAGAGGTGTACGACGGGTTTCCCTTTGTGGTGTTCTCATATGAATTTCTAAAAGAAATTTGACGTTCACTGAAGGACTCAGGATTTGTTTCCCCTTGTGAGCCCGTCTCTCCGTTTCCAGATGTACCGATGTACAAATGGGGTGGGCAGCCCAGAGGAACCCTTGTGTCTTAGTAAAATAACAACCAACCAAAAAAAACCCCATGGAACCTCTCAATATATTGCACATTGGATGTACTCTGCCACTTCCAGCCATGTGCGTGGAGCACACGGAGGGGTCTGAAGACAGTTGAAAATGTTAAGTGTGGGTTGTCTGTCTAAATTGTTGGCAGTTAAGTGAGCTTCGTTCTTAATAACTTAACATATCTGCCTTTATCCATTTTTCCATGACCTGCTCTAGCCATTTTTCCAAATAGCAGAGACAGGAGATGAAGCACGGGTCTAGGTGACCTGTAGATCACATAGGGAACGGCGGGCATGGCAAACTGGGCGAGGTACCCAACCGCTCCGAGGTTGAAGGATGCCCCGAAGAGAAACATGTCGTCTGGGAAGATGCTTGCTCTCTTCTACTCTTTCTTCAAAGGATCTGCCACTTCTAGACTTGAAATGTCTGCCTGCAAAATAATATTTGAATTTTATAGTGCGATATAAAGTAAAAGCCTGCCATTGCTGGTGCAGGTAAGTCTCCTGCTGAGTTCACTGCCCCCATGGTCATCTGCTTTCCTCTACTATAAGAGGTGCCCAAACATGAAAAGCCATTCTGACAATATTTCAGCAGCTCGGTGGGGTGAAACGATTCCCTGACTGGATAAGCAGTAAATGTTCCTCAGTTTGCTTTATTTCACAGCTTTAGGTCTTTTTAGATTCTGGCTTGGCCAAGAAGGTGATCAGAAGCCTCTCCACATTCCTCACACCTCCATCGTGGTTTCTCTGTCTCGCGTTTGAGTTGTTGCCCTTGTCTTTAAAAAAACAAACCAAAACAAAAAAGCTGACACTGTGGCGGGTTGGAGGATAGTGGAAGATGAAATGGTCATGAGACCAGCCGCTTCTTCTCTTAATCCGTCATAAAGCAATGCCTTTCTTATCACTCTCTGATGTTTTCTTAGGATCATAAATGTCAGAGATTTAGAGGATTATCAGAGGCAGGATATGATTGCCCTTGGATACTCAGCAGAGAAGATTTTGGATATGAAGCTGGTAGTGTGTGCAGTCTTGGCCAAAAGGAGAGTTTTGTCTGAGCGCTCCCTATGTTATCAACAGCGTGTATGGCACGTGAACTTCACTTTCATGTCTACGGAATGAAATCATTCCTTTGCACACAAGTAAAAAGAAACATTGGGGAAAATAGTAGTATTTTGTTCTGCTGTAGCCGTGTCTGTTCCACCCAAAACGTGGTGGAATGGGATAATGAACTTCTCTGTTCTTCTACACCCTGCCCGAGCTCTAGAAAAGTCAGAGGAGTCGAGCACCTTTTTGAAGTGGAGCATTCGCTTAAATGAATTCTGATTTGGTCTGGTTTACAATAGTTTCATGTCGTGGGCTGGCAGCGTGGGACGGAGGGTGGTTCATTGCCCGAGCGGCAGCATCCTCGTGCCGCACGAAGCCTGTGGGTTCAGGTGCCCGGATTCAGAAGGTTGGAACTGGGAACGAACTGTGCCTCGTTACCAGTTTATTTTTATAGTGGTTTGGGTGATGGCTTTATTACAGTACAGCCAGGGGTTTGGTTTGCTGGGCCAAACATTTGCTTTAACAAGTAAAATTATCATCCTTCCTTCAGTGGCGCAGCCAAGAGAGTTTATTATTTTAAGTGACTGATTGCTTTAGCAGGTGCTCGGTTAATGGGGGCTTCGCTGTATTATTTAATGTTTTTAGGTAGGGCACAAAAAGTTCAGTTAAAAAAGTTGTGTTTCTTGAAATAGCCATTTTATTTGGTGTAAACCTCCAAAGTGCAACCTTTATATTCCATTTTTGAGCACAAAGCACACAAAAATGGCTCGGGAGGTGGAGAGTCACATTTAGCTGACTACGTGGCCGGAGGATTTCTTTCATTTTCTAGTTCAGTCCTGAAGCCTGGGATTATTTTCCTTCTTTTTCTCTGAAAATGTAGTTTAGAGATTTACACTTTTGAATCAATAAAATAATATTTATGAGGCTAGGTTTACCTAGAGTGCTAAGGAACTGGAACTGGGGAGAGGAAAAAAAGCCTTTCTTTTGAATATTTCTGTGTGAAGTGATATATCACAAATATCATGGGACCTTATTCCAGGTTTGTTTGGGATTTAGGAATTCTGCTTAGTTTGCAGTAGTCTTTATGGGCAACTATAATTATTTTTATCTCCTTATAAGCAAATGAATGTATTTTGTATAAGGTTGTATTTACCCCGTGGAGTCTAGGCTTGAAACTTTTTATCGGTCACAGAAAGAAGTTTTTTATGGTGCTTTAAGGCATCTCTATGTTCTCTCACTTCCACTCCATCTAGTTTATAAATCTTTTTGGTGGAATAGGTGATTAATTTTGGCGTGAAGTCTGCTCATTGGATCACCGAGCATATTATCTGCTTTCTGTTCATGAAATCCAGGTGCAATCACTTACAGTAATAAAAATGAGAATAGGAAAAATGATCTGAGGCTGCTGGAAAAGTCGAGATGTGACGAGGAAGAAGGTGTAATAGATGTAACATTTGGTATCATATTATCACCAGTAAGAGAAAAATAGATCTAAATTCAGCAGTTATGAAAATCTTGATATAAACAGGTTTAGAAAAGATAAAAGTTGAGGTTTGTCATGCAGATTGCACATGAGGGTATTGGGGATGCTTAGTGAGCACAAGGGGAAGGGGAAAGTGAAGCAAGGAGGAGGCCTTACGAGCAGGGCTGTGCTCTCTGCCTTCCCCTTAGTCCTTTTTCTTACACTGATCCCCGTATCCCCTGGCCTTAGCAGAAAATTATTTGTTTTTCAGACCAGTTGAATCTCAGATGGGGCAAATTCTGCTTCGTACCTGCTTTGTGACAAAGTGGTGTCGTAGCTCGGGTCACCGTTGAGCTCAGAAGGTCGAGCCTTTGGCTCAGACCGTGGTTGGAGAGCTGCATCTCTAGCATCACCGGAACGGTGATGCCCCACCTGGTCTGGATTGTGCCGAGCGTGTGTAGACTTCCGAGCGTCCTGGGCTTTTCCTGGGACGGCATTCCTGGAATTGCCTTCTGTCATCTCCTGCGGCTCTTGACATTGTACCGGTACCTGTGTGAGAAACGTCCCCCGTTGAGGAAAGGCCATGCCTCCGAGCTCCGCTTCTCTTTGCCTCCATTTATTCCTCGTGTTCTTCAAATTGGTAAATCATATGACAATAAACAGAAATACCCTCAATGAAGAGAGAAGGGGAAACTGTTGTTTATCTGGTCAGGTGGTTTAGATTAGCAGTGATGCTGGTCTGTATTATGTTACTTTAAATCATAGTGTCCCAACAGGACATAAATTATGAAGATTGTTACAGTATGTTTCATCCAATGTAAGATCAACAAATTGGAATAATTTTTTTAATAGGAAAATCAGTGCTTTGGCAAGGTTATTGTTGAAGAATTTAATTTAACTTGAGCTTTGCTTGCATTATTTCTTAATATATAAAAACTATTTGCATAATGTATGAAGTATAAACATTTTTAGAATCAAAGGCAAGAATGCCTTTTCCAAGATTACATAGAGTGGCAAACTACTTAGAATAGATCAGTGTTTGTGCTTTTGCTGTCAAAAATGTTTGATATAGAGCTGGAGAGCTAGTTTCTTCACCGACATAATTGTAAACAAGTGTTGGGAGACAGAAACAGCGTTCTTTGTAGAACATGGTGTAAACGTTTTCACATACGCCGCTGCAGATCTAACATGGAGAGCCGTGTTTACAGCTAAACTATGAATATAAATAGGTAACTTTTTTTAGAATGCAAAGCAGCATTTCACGTTTGTATAAATGATGTGTGCAGATAAGTATGGGGGATGCGGGCAGTCGGCTCTTGGAATGTTAAAAGGATATTGTAAACGCAGAAAAACATAGACAATTCAGCTGGAAGTTGTAGCTGTGGGGTTGTTTTTTAGTTTCACATTTTGTTATGAAATGGCACCTCGGTACATGCCAGTGTGTCTGTAGAATTCCTCTCCCACCCTTCCCCTTTGTTAGTGTCTTTCAGAGTTAGGATGCTTGGGGAATGGGAAGGTTGGCTGAATCCATAATATTTTCCTGCTCAAGCTATTAAAGAGGAGAGGAAAAAAAAAAAATTATCTACTTGTGGTTTGTTAGGTGGTGTTCACTGTCGGACCCTGCTGTCTGCCCCTTGCCTGGGTGGGGTGGGATGGAGGGAACCGGCTTGTCCATTGCTTGCACTCTCCCCGGAGAGATGGGACGGGAATAATCCAAGTTTAGCTTTATTTTGGGACATGATTTAGTTGCGTTCTTAAGGACTGTCCTGCTCTTCTTGGAATGGTTTGAAAAGGGAAAGAGGGATGGGAAGGTGTTCCCCTGGTTTGTTTTGTGGATGAATCCAGACAAGGCCAAAAAAAAAGAAGAAAAGAGGAAAATATCTAATGCCACATGGATCCGGTGTCCCTGGGGATGGTTCAGGCAGGGTGATGATGCCAACAGGGAAGAATCCCAAAATGGACACATGTTTTTGAGAACGAATACCTGTCCTTCTGTGCTGCCATCACCTGCCCAAATACTAGTTGGATTCCTCTTTTTTTTGTGTTTTAACCATATTGTCACTTCCAGATGAAGATTGTGGCCTCGTGAGGTGATTTTTCCATATTTGTAAGGTAAAAGTCTTTCTTTGTGGAGTAAATAGTATTGCAATAAAACAAACCCTGAATTTTTCTTGAAAGCACAGCAGAAAATGTCACGAGATTAAGTCAAACCCTCATGACTAGCTAAACATAACTTAAAATAGCTCAACATTAAAGAGCTTTTCCCTTTTATCTGCTGGCCCGGAGCTCACTGTCAGGTAGTAACGTCAGCTGGATATGCGAAAGCTTCTGCAGTTTGGAAGTGAACCTTAATGATTTGAGTTTACCGTGGTTCTAAGTGTCAAACTGCTAAGGAGCACACGTGCTATATACTGCGCACAAGGGTATTTTTTTCCTTGGGTGAATGGAAAGCAAATGTGTGAAAGCCAATCTCTTGCCTCATGTGGCAATGTCACCGTAACTTGCTTTATTTATTCGTTTCCCACTGATAAATGGTACGGATGCAGCCGGGGTGGGTGGGGAAGGGAAGACAGGTAGCCCTCGCGCTGCAAAAGGTCAAGGTTAATGCTACCTCCAGCCTTATAATGACAGATGGGAGGCAGAAACCTTAATGTACTTGTGATTAGCACATGGTTTCCTTGGCTGGGTGTCCGAAGGATTTAAGAAGCTTTGGTAGGCTCTTCATAGCGTACGCATTTTAAAACAAATAAATAAAAAGCCTGTATGGTTATATCGTTGAGCCTTTCAGCTGTTTTTTCTTGAATATCTCCACTTTTGAGTCAAGTTCTGTCAGGCGCTTTGTTCTGGAGATGCTCTGGGGTAATCCATCACTGGGGACTCGTGGGCGGGTGATGTATGAGCGACCTGTGCTCCTTTGATGTATAACTCATCAAGATAATGTTGGCAAGCATTGTGCGAAAGCAACATGTTTAAAAAGTATTAAGATGAATTGATTCCTCGCTTAAGAAGTGTGAAAGGAAGAATAACAGCAGATTAGCTCCGGGATGCCGCGGCTCTGCCGGCGTTGTGCGGTGCGGAGGGGCGGATGGAATTTCATCTTTCCTCCCACTTCTGACAGCAAAGTGTCTGGCCCTGGTTTTCCCATTCTCAGGCCACAAAAATCGCATTAAGTCTTATTTTGTGATAGTGTATTTTGTCACTTCCAAAAGCAATTTGGCCGGTCCCGAAACACTGTTTTACTTTATTGCGTTAACTTGTTCTTCTAAGAGTAGCCCTGATTTTTATCTCATGGAGACAAGCTGCGGCTGGGAGTATTTAAAAACCATTTTAAAAGTGATGTTACGACTGAAACACCATTAGTTTTTAGTTCCTTCTTTCATGATCTTAAAAGACATGAAGGGAAGAGACGTCCTGGCGCACCCAAGGCATCTCCTTGTCTCCGCAGAATTGCTTCCCTCATTATTTGTTCTAGCGCTGTTGGTGGTTCATTACAGGGATTTTGGAATCTGCCATCACTGGGGTGATGGGATGAATTTATTTAGAATAACCTGTATGTCTGGGTGTTATTTTACCCCAAATGTCCTAAAAGGATTAGGTTGAAAATGTCAGTCTGTGACTGAAATATCAGACTACTTTATAATATTTAATACGTCAAAGTCTCTTTTAAGACTTCGTAACGGCTTCTAGAAAATGCTCGAGTCCTTTCTTTCTCCTCTCTCTTTATTTTTTCAAGGAAAAACCTGAAAAAGTTCTCGTTAGTGTCCAAGGGGCCGCAGAAGTCTGTTATTAATATAGAGAAAATCATGATTGTGTTAGGTCTTACTGTCGCGAGTAAAGTACTTGTCCCTCTTTCATCAAGAAATGTGTGATGGTCTGATAAACTCTGCCCACCAGTGCAGTCTTGACAATGATCTTGCACTGCAGACTGCTTAATAATTTTCATTATTTTTAATTAAAGTTGAAGAAGTGCAGACTCCTGCTCAAATTAAGGTTGGTTGTGTTGCCGGAATGTGGTAATTACTTTAATTGATCACAAGATAGTTTCCTTGATCACCAATTAGACCAAATTACCGATCAAGTTTCAAGACGTGAAGAAATGTCCAAACTGATTTTATGTAATAGTGTTTTCATATCTAATCAAACCTAAATATCTTTTCCTTCCAGAGCCAATTGTATTTTCCCGAAGAAAGGTTACGGCTCTACAAATATAAAGGTGATTCATAAACAATAGCCTTCCAATTAATTTAATTAGCAAAGGAAGTATTTAGGACCCTAATGGAGATTGCGCTGGTGAAATTGCTTGGTAGAACTGTAGCGCATTTTCTTAGGGGGAGATACTTCTTGTGTATAATTAAAATAAACTAAAAAGCAAGAAGTAAGTTGCTTCGGGTAATGTGCAAAGAGGGAGAACGTCTCTGAGCAGAGCAGGGCCTGTGCGCTGTGTCCTTCGCTGTAGCAGGACCTGTCCTGGGGGCTTCCTCAGCTCCAAAATTAATTAGTTTTCGTGACTCGGACAGCCCCAAGTTGAGCGCTCTTTGGCAAGATGAACAGCGTTAAGACCAGTGACTGTTTTATCCAACTGGAGGCTTTTTACTGTCTCAGTGGGGAGAGGCAGTGGGTTGGCATGGTGGTCCACTGAGCGGGGAGGATTGGGTGGCCCACTGAGCGGGTGGATTTGGTGTCCACCGATCGGGGACTATTCGGTGGCCCACTGATCAGGGTAGATTTGGTGGTCCACTGAGTGGGAGGATTGGGTGGTCCACTCATCGGGGAGGATCTGGTGGTCCATTGAGCAGGAGGATTTGTTGTCACAAGGCATGAAGGAGGGTCTGCAGAGCAGATTAATTTAGTAGACTCGTTTGCTTGCGTGGTTCACTCTGTCTGCCTTCCGCTGGGGTGGTGACTATTGTCACACGATCAATGGGTTGTGTTTGTGTGGTGTAACCTGTGTATGTACATAGGTGGGTGAGTTCCTGGGATGGACGGATGGACACTGGTGGAGCATACACGAACCTGGTAGAGTTTTAAAAAATTTAATGTATTTTTTTCCTTGCTGTTTGTTTGTACAAAGGCAGTCTAGTTGCAGATGCACCACTGTGTGAATTTTTTTGGGACATTTCTGTGTATAGATTGCTGTATTGGAAATGCCATTCCTATTAAGCCCATGGACACTCTAAGAGCACTTAAATCAAATATCTTTCGGAACTATTAATGCAGAAGTTTTCCAAATCATTGCTAACGTCTAATGCACAACTTACAGCTTTCTGCTTCAAAGCGTGCTGCTGAAACATTTGCAAATTTTTAGAAGTAATTGTTCACTTGAAGTAAAACTAAACCAAGCGAGAGCTTCAAGGGAAGTTAGATTTTCTTGAATTTTGGAATGCTCTTGGGTCAAAGAAAAAAGCTTTTTAATTGCTGACAGTTTGGTGATTTCCAAATGACAAACCTCATTGGAATGATTTTCTCTGATTATAACGTTTGCATTCATTTGACTGGCAAAGCGACTAACAAAGTCATACTTCATCCAGGCACCGATTCCTTTTTTACTGAAAGGTTTTTGTAATTTGTGAGAGGAAAAAAGACTTGAAACTATTATCAACCATTATATGTTATTCATTGACCACATGTTTGTTTGAAACGGCCGTCGCTTGGTGGAAAACTACCTAAATCAGGTAGGGTTTTGTTGAGCTTGTTGTATTATAATACGAACCAGACTATAACGTGGATGTTACTTTTGCTTTGCATGTTAATTCAGGTCCTGAGCCCCGACGGATGGAGCTCGGTACGAATAAAACCCACTGACTTAGAGGCGTCCTGCTCACGCACTGAGGCCCTTCGGGCCCCACTGTGTAATTGCGTTCTTGATTTACATGGACATTCTAATTTTCTTTGTAACGTACTGATTTGATCCAAAGTATTTTGGCGAGGGCCTGCTGTTATTTTCTTCCTGAGCCTGTGATAAAACCTGCGTCCTGGGGGAGCGTGCTGTGCCGAATAGAGGGGCAGAGGATTGGGAAACCTATTTTAACTCATTTTAAGGGAAAATATTTTCTCATAAAGCAGAGGGGCGAACCCACCTGCTGCCTTTCTCCCCCCACAGGAAAATAAATAGCAAAATAGTTATGTGAAAGGATGTGTTTCTGGAATTGGTATCTGTCTAGTACAGGAATACTGTGGCATGCTGCTTAATTAGAAATGGCATGTTTCTGAGATGCAGTAAGGGATGAGGCGTGTTGGGATAGCTGTTTAAAATTGCTGATGGATGCTAAAGGTAAAAATCATTGCTCTTGTGCAATGGCTTTGAGTCCTGGAGTAAGTAACTTTGAGCAGAGTGATGTATCGGGGTCTGAAGGGGATGATTTCAGCAGCCTCAGGAGATGCAGAGACGCTGCAGGGGCTGGAGCCCCTCAGCTGTGAGGACAGGCTGGGAGGGGTGGGGGGGTTCAGCCTGGAGAAGAGAAGGCTCCGGGGAGACCTTGGAGCCCCTTCCAGTCCCTCAAGGGGCTCCAGGAAAGCTGGGGAGGGACTCTGGATCAGGGAGGGGAGCCATGGGATGAGGGGGAACGGTTTTACACTGAAAGAGGGGAGATTTCGATGAGATCTCAGGAAGAAATTCTTTGCTGTGAGGGCGGTGGAGCCCCTGGCCCAGGTTGCCCAGAGAAGCTGTGGCTGCCCCATCCCTGGAGGGGTTCAAGGCCAGGTTGGACGGGGCTTGGAACAACCCAGTCTAGTTGAAGATGTCCCTGCTCATTGCAGGGGGGTTGGACCTTTAAAGCTCCCTTCCAACCCAAACCATTGTATGATTCTATGCATTGAAGTGCTCCTTTATCACACACAAACCCGAGCTGCAGCAGTCAGGAACATCTCAAGGAGTTTTTGAGATGTTGGAATGAATCTTGCAGTTCTGCTGCCAGTCCTGGCAGGTGGAGGAGTATTTTACTCTTTGCTCTTTCTCTTCTCAGGCTTTCGGATTTATGACGCGCGTTGCTCTGCAAGCAGAGAAGATGAATCACCACCCGGAATGGTTTAATGTCTACAGCAAGGTAACGTGTTCGCTAGCCCTGGTTACAGGCACGGCAAGTTAAGGAGACCAAACCACTAGCCTGTTGAGAGGAAAAGAGGTTATGTCTTTGTAAAGAAATTTGAGATTTTAAAGATATATTAAGATATTTGTAGTGGTGATATGGAATCAAACTCTTTGCAATTGTTTGCTGCCAGAGTTTGGACTTGTTGCTTCACCTCTCTGGCTGACATCTAAAAATAAATAGAAGCCTTTAAACTCTTATGTGGCCAACCTGAATAAACGACTGTTTTGACACTGCTCACCAACTCTCATTCCTTTCCATGCAACACGTCGGGAGCCAAGCGGTGTAGGGTGGCAGACCGTCAATGTGTAGGTACCTATACGGGAGCCTGGCAGTCTCAATTTAGGTTTGATTTTTTAAAAAATCATAGGCCTCTATGTCTCAAACATAGCAGCTTATAAAATTTGTTTATAATATTACCTAACTGACGGTGGTCTCGTATTTACAAGGGTTACAAGGTATACTGCAACCCTCGAATGAAAGGTGCTGTGTGAAGGGGGAAATTATTGCTATGCCTTTATTTTTATTTTCTGATACTTCTCATTGCATTGTATCAAGTTGTTTGGTTTAGCGTTTGATGAATATATGCCAATCCTGCTAAAAATGTCCTAAAAGGACATGTGGAACCACCACTCCCAGGCCAGGACATCTCCACCTCTCCCCCAACACAGGTTTCTCCTCACCAGTCCTTTAGGTCGCCCTGTTTAAGGGGACATTAAATGATCAGCGGACAAAGTCTGATCACCTACACATCATGACTTTCTTGTCCTTCCAGAATGTTTAGAATTTATCTTCCCCCCCCCTTCTCTCTTCCCAAAATCTCAGTCAATGGCGAGACAAAGTAATGCCCGACTTGTCATCTGGCTTAGTCTAAACAAACCCGTGCAGGCAGCTGCGTCAGAGCAAAATGCACCAGTCCGTTTGTTTTTCTTTTTGAAATTAATCTGCAACAAGCTCAACAATTTTTTCACCTTCAGGGTGCTGGTTTTTAACAAAACACGCATGAGCCCCTGACTCCGCTGTTGGCAGCTTGGTCACTGGCCCAGGTTTGTCGTGAAACTGATCTGTGGAATTTAAATGTAAAGAATGAGTTATTTAATCGGACACCTCTTCTTGGATGAAACCCAAGAATGCAAAGCCTGTTTTATGCTGTGAAGGGGCTCGCTTTGGTGAGACTTTAGGCTCTGTTAAGCCTCCTCACCTACAGCGTCTCCTGGTTTACATGAGCAGTGGGTGTCCAGCTCGCCGCTCACCAGGAGCATCGTGTAAAACCAGTTCAGTATGGATACAGGCAGCATTCCCGATGACTTGTTGCTCAGCCTACATGCCAGAGATCAGAATTGCTTTGTAACCCCTTTCTTCTCCTTTTTGACAGGTTCAGATAACTCTGATTTCCCACGACTGCGGAGGACTGACCAAAAGAGATGTGAAACTGGCTCAGTTTATTGACAAAGCTGCTGCCTCGGTGTAGCAAAGATGTAAAACGTTTTAATACAGTGTCCAGCAACATTTTGTATTTAAGTGGTATCCCTCATTCCTTGTAACCCTGAGTTCACAAAACCCCTGAGACAAGATATTTTGTAGAAAGAGTGGCTTGGCTTGCTTTGCCTCTGAGACCCCTCTGGGTGCCCGTGCGTGTCCTTTGCCATTGCTGGCTCTGCGTGAGGATGTAGCAGATAAACCAGCAAGAAATTGGTTTTGAACAATCCTTGTCTAGGAACTAAAAGAAGCTGGAATGAAAGCACCATCCCTGGAAACATTCAAGGTCAGGTTGGACGGGGCTTTGAACAACCTGATCTAGTTGAAGATGTCCCTGCTCATGGCAGGGGGTTGGACTAGATGACCTTTAAAGGTCCCTTCCAACCCAACACATTCTGTGATTCTATGGAAGCAGGAGCCCACCCGCACGTGTTGGTGTTCCCCAAGCCCATGGGAGCTGAGGCTGGTGGCAGTGGCCACACGAGCCTGTCCCCATGCCCAACCGTTTCCCTCCTATAGATTTGTACATCTCTGCACTTCAGACAGTGTGAGAGCAGCCAGGCCAGGTCAGTGCCCTCCTTGGCACCTCCATCTCTGCCAGGGACTGGTGGCAAGCGCCAGGGACGCTGGTAAGAGCAGCCCAAGCTGCTGCTGATGTTTCCTTGGAGTGGCAGCTCAACCAGCAACTGCAGCTCTACGTTTCGGTGTTTATTCTGTGCTTGTCCGATGGCTCTTCAAACCCATCTGCCCTTTTGGCACCCGCAGCCTCGCAGCTATATCCGCCAAGAGTCTTCTGCGTGCTTGAGAACCGTTCCCCGGCTGAGGTGCAGGACTGCATCCTGCAGTTGCGGAAAACTTTAGCTCTACAAAAAAAAACCCAGTGAGCTCCCAGCACTCATGGCATTAAATGAAGCGTGTGCTTAGGGCCAGGTCAGTGCTCAGCACCTTGCAGGATGGAGCCATTCCTTGTGTTATAACGCTCCCATACCTGACGGCTTGGAGGGGGGGAGCCTGGCTGGGCGCCCGGGGCCCCGGCGGGAGCTGCCGGCAGTGGAGGAAGCGGCATTAGCAAGATTCTTGCTAAGCTGGGCTCGGCTGAAGCTATGCTCACCCTATTTTTTTTTTTTTTGCATCTGCAATTACTCATTGCGAACATTGTTCCAAGAGCTGCAGATCTCACTGACGAGCTTTAAAATAATTTCTTCCACGGTTTCAAAGTCTTTGTTTTTATCCTATGATCCTCCCCGAGACAGATTTCCACTGCCGGCAGGGAGATTTTCAACCTGCTTAAGGCTTGCAGAAGGGCCTCTCGCTCTGCAATCCCGCTGCCGAGTGTCCCCAGCGTGCACCGTCATGCCCTGCCGGGTGCCGAGCTCCCAGGAGATTGACACCTCCGAAATGCCGGAGCGCATTGCTCGAATGACACCAGCGGCACAGCCACCAGCTACCGAGAAGTGAAACACACCGGTGCCAAAATCTATATCGGGTGTATACGCGAGGTGTGTGGTCTCTCAGATATTCGGGATGCAAAATGCCCCTGGCTGCCGCGCAAGGATTCGTGTGGATAAAATAAGAAAGGTATTTTTTGTTAATCCTTAGCAAGTGCGCTGTCATGTGCTAATTGGTCGCAGGAAGCAAGATGTAAGATGTTGGGGTTTATTGTCAGTAACCCTGCTTGGGATATCAAGTTCATACCTCAAAAAACCCAAATTCAGACTACGTGCTCAAATGTTCTTTGCTTACGAGTGCCCTTCCCCAGCGAAGCGGCGGATTTCCCCGATATGGTTTGAAAACGGTCACTGTTGAGAGGAATGAATAGAACTAAAACAAACAACCGGGCCGTGAAGTCTCCTGTTACTGGTGGGGAAATGAGACGAGCTTCGCCCAAAGTTTTGACAATGTCTCCAATGAACTGGAAAACTCTGTTGTTAGAAATTGCTATATAATGCGTGCGCTTTGAATAAAACCAATAAAATCAAATTCCTCCTTTGTAATTTGTTTCTTTATTATTATACATATGTGACAAAGCTGTTTAGTTTTAAGATAGATTTAAGATAAATAATATTTAGTTGCTGGGAGGTCTTTGGTTTAGAATATTGATATTTATTTACATACTCCGAGGAAAAAAATCCCCACCAACTAACGTAGCTCAGAGAGCTGCAGGGTCCAACTACGGCCCAGAGCTGTGTGATGTGGTGGTTTGAGGATCCCTGGCTGGCGAAGAGGCAAAAATACTCAGAAAAAGGAAGACAGCTTTGAAATGCTCGTAGTTTCTAGGTCAGTGCTTGTTAAGCCACCATTTCTTGTTAACTTCTGGGGCATCGCACAGACCTGTGAGTACCTTTCGTGAGCGTTGCTGTGCAACAGTATGAATAATAATAAAATGAAAATAGCGAATAAACTTCTCTACTCTCTTTTCCAGGGAGTGCTGGTGTCAGAGGCAGGCTCCCAAGTGAAATCCTTGTTCCGCTGATGCCATGAAGAGGTGTGACAACGCACCGTCAACCAGCGCATTCCCTCAGGGCTCCCGGTTCCCTCGGGGCTCCCAGATGCTGCCTTTGCCTCTGGCCACGCGTGGTTTTGTTGGGCTGCTGCTGCCCTGTGTGGGTTGGGAAGCCGTGACACTCTCCTGGGCTTTGCTTTGTCTTGTGGGCACCAGGGATTTCTTTCATTCATAGAGTCATAGAATGGTTTGAGTTAGAAGGGACTTTTAAAGCTCACCTAGTTCCAACCCCCCTGCCCTGGGCAGGGACACCTCCCACCAGACCAGGTTGCTCCAAGCCCCGTCCAACCTGGCCTTGAACCCCTCCAGGGATGGGGCAGCCACAGCTTCTCTGGGCAACCTGGGCCAGGGGCTCACCACCCTCACAGCAAAGAATTTCTTCCCGATATCTCATCTGAAATTCTCTTTCAGATTAAAACCATTCCCCCTCCTCCTATGGCTCCCCTCCCTGCTCCAGAGTCCCTCCCCAGCTCTCCTGGAGCCCCTTGAGGGACTGGAAGGGGCTCTAAGGTCTCCCCAGAGCCTTCTCTTTTCCAGGCTGAACCCCCCCAGCTCTCTCAGCCTGTCCTCACAGCAGAGGGGCTCCAGCCCTCCCAGCATCTCCGGGGCCTCCTCTGGCCCCGCTCCAACAGCTCCGTGTCCTTCTGCTGTTGGTGCCCCAGAGCTGGCGGCAGCACTGCAGGGGGGTCTCTCCAGAGCGGAGCAGAGGGGCAGAATCCCTCCAGCATCCCTTCCCTCCGGTCTGTCAACTGCTCCACCAGCTTGGTGTCATCAGCTGAGGGTGCACTCGATCCCACTGTCCATGTCACCAACAAAGGTGTTGAACAGCACCGGTCCCAGCACCAACCCCTGAGGAACGCCACTTGTCAGTGGTCTCTACTCATTATGAAAGCGCCTTTTACTTTAGGTTTTTGAGGTTTTTTGGACAGGATTCCCGGCATTTCAGAACCGCATCCCAAATCTGCCATGAATCCCCATTGAACTCCACCTCCCGCCCCATCTCAGCAGCATCCCCAACTCGCTGCTCTCTCCGCAGAGCTGGGCAGGGGAGCCCCACAATGCTGAGGAGCCCTGACCCTCCCCTTCCCATAGCCCTCTAAATCCACCCCAGCCAGCCCTCACCCCCCCAGCCCCGCTCTGTGCTCCCGCATGTCCCCAGCTCTGCGCGGAGGCTGCGGGATGCTGAGGAGCATGGGGAGGGGATGCGCTGTCTCCCTGACAGAGCTGGAACTTCACGGGAAATTTATACAGCAGGGATTTAGTGACAGGCGCTGGACTGGGGCCAGGAAACTCAGCCTAAGGCGCCTTCTCCTGTGAAGAGCATCGTCGGCTCCGCTCTGAAGAAAAGTAGCCAGAGCACGGGTTTTGGGTCGTTTCCAGGTGATGGCAGCGCTGGAGCTGTGCTGCTCCATGACATTCTGGATCCAGCAGCTGCCCAAAATACGGCTTCATCCCCTGTGCCAGCATCTCCTCAGGGTCAGCGGGGTGCCTGCTCGACCTGTGCCTCGGGGGCTGCACCCCGATGCGGGACAGTGCCAGCCCGGCAAACTGAGCACCATTCCCTGTTCACTGCTCACGGCCGCAGCCACCAGGTTAAATATTGCGCTGGAGTGTTTGGTTGTTTGGGTTTGGGTTGGTTTTTTTTTGCTTTAAAGCTGATTGTGGCTTGAAGTATTTGGATAATCCATCACGGAACAGCCGCCTTCTTGCAGGTAACTGCTTCGAGATCGATTCAACTTGGCGTGTTGTCCCCCCCCAACCCAGTCCATGGCACGTGGGAAACGCCATGCCTGGGAGACCCTCCGGTGGTGCTCCGTGGCCACAGGAAATTAAAAAGCAAAAGCTGGAGGCTGAGGGAGCCGAGCAGGAAAGATGCCTGCAGCATGCTACGTGGTTGGGATCGCTGCTCGGGTCCCGCGAGGCTGGAGATCACACCTTCACAGGACCGTCTCTGGAACGCAGCCAGCGAATAATCCTCTCCTTTCCCCAAAACGGGAGCTCAGATCCAGTAAACTGCAGAAATCATATTGGAAGGGGTGACGGCGGCATGGGATGTGCTGCGGGGATGGGGTCCCACAGGCAGCTCTGCAGGAACGTGTTGGAAAACAAATTTCCCTGTCTTGGTTTGTGAATTATGGCTCCGTCCAACTGCGCCGGGATTCCTCCTGCCCTTCCTCCTCCTCCCAGCTGCCCAGGCTGACGGCCGAGGCATGGGGGTGGAGCAGCTGAAGAGGAGGTGGGTTTTCTCTTAATGAACTTCTCCCATCGGGGCAGTTTGGACATTAGAAGGGTAACGAGGACGTGTCCTCACCCAGCTGCTTCTCCAGGCTGGAAGGACAGACCGACACGGTTATTTTTCAGGTGCTTCCTCGCTGTCTGTGACACGTCCCTGGCTCCAGGATGGGGCTGGAGGGGTCGCAGCATCCCCTGGGACATGTCCACGCTGCTGTGCTGGTGGCTGCTGGCTCTGCATCAGCCCCACCTGGAGCCCTGGGGGTTCAGCAGAGCGAAACCCAAGGGTGGGTCCCGTTGGACTGAGGTTTTCTGTTGGTTTATGTCCCCCAGATGGCTTGGCCCTGGGTCAGGGATGCTTGGAGCATCCCTGTTTTTTGGTGATGAGCTTGATTTCTGGGTTTGCCCCGATCCCTGCCAGGTCCTCAGCCCCGCTCTGCCTTTCCCTCGTCCGCGAGTGCTTTTCAATCATGCAAAACGCAATTTCAAAAAACTCGAGCTTTCTGCAGCTTCTGATAGGTGTGTGCATCTCCTCTGGCCTTGTCAGCCTCAGGTTAACGAAGGGATTGCCAATTAACTGAAGCTAATGAGTTCTGCGTGAGCTTGTTTCAGTTTTTCACGGTTGTTTGCTCCAAGAAGCAAATATTTGTGGCTTACTCAAAGCTGCACCTCGGGATTAGCCAAACATGTGTGTGTCCTGGAACAAGTGCTCGCAGAGCGTCCAGACTGGCAAGCACAGAGATGCTGACTAATTGAAATAAATTGGCAATTGTTAATAGTCCTTCTCCTAAAGGAACAAGGCAAAAAGCAAACATGGATGTGAGTTATCCTGCCGACATCAAAGGCCGTGTTTATCTTAGTGCTGCTCGCGCTGAAGAACTGCTGCAGAGTTGGGCCCTTTGGTGAGGAACCGACAACTCGCTCGTGAACGAATTTTGGAAAGAGCCCAGGCGCGGCTGCCGGCGGTCCTTCAGTCAGAGCCCGGCCAGCCCGCGGGGGCTGCGGGGACACTGGAGCCTTGGGAAGTGTCCCCAGAAAGAGCAGAGGTCTGTGCTTGGGCGCCTGCGCCATTTCCAGACCGGCGGTGGGTGCACGAAGGAGGATTAACCCCCCAAAGCTCCACTATGCACCTCGCTGTAGAGGCGCTCGGTGTTTTTTTGCTGTGAGATGCCAGTGCTGGGGTGACGGGATGGTGCGACGCTCCGCTGCGGGGCTGGCAGTGCTTCACCCCCGGCTGCTCCCGCCCTGGCATGGAGATGGGATGTTCCCCTGGGATGCCGGGAGGGACGGGGCCCAGCACCCACACAGCATCGCCCCGGCTCATCTCCTCCCCCAGGTAGGAGCGGGTGGATGCCTGAACCCCTCAGCAGTGCAAACCCAGTAAATTAAGAATAATCAGCATCTGCTTGTTATAGTGCTAATGAAGTAACGTTGTTTATCCAGGACTTGGTCTGGGCATTTGCCCGTGTGGTTTCCTCTTCTGGAAGTGACCTCATAAGTTGGTGACATCAAACAGCAAGTTCCACCCTCCCACCTGCACTGAGCGTCACTCGAGGAAGGTAAGGAGCACCCAGCTAGTTCATGGAGCGATCAGGGAAGCAGCACACGGAGCATCCAGACCCTTCCCAGAATGGACGAGTCACCTCCAGTTTCCTCATAGGTCCTTCCAGCATCTGTTAGAGGCCTTTGCAAGGCGTGCTCCCTCCTGCCGGCTCAGGAACACACAGAGCAAAGCCCTTTGGTACCCCCAGGTGTTGTGTGTATGATGTGGGACCAGCCGATTGGGGTCAGTTCAACCTGGGTGAAGGGAGGACTTGGACAGGAGCAGGATTTCCGACCAGGTCCAGCTGCTGGGGTGGGTCATAAAACCAACAAAAAAATGACAGCAAACTGCAAGAGCTCCCTCCAGCTCTGCCCTTGTTTCTTACAGGAGAAAGGACACCAAGTCCTGCGCCTCCCTGCGCAGGCTGCTGGGCAGCCGCAAATTCACGATGCTCGTGCTCTGCATCGTCTCCGTCAGTGCTATCTCCTCGGCTGTGGAGATCAGCTGCCACTGCCGGTGGCGCTGGGGTTCCTCTCCCGAGGCGAGGCGTGGTGGCACTCTCCCTCGTGCCATGGCCAGGAGGGGGGGGATGGAGGGGATGGGGGTCCGGCCCCCACCACAGCTCAGGGTGGCCACCAGCCCACTGTCCTCCCTGTGCCATTGCCTGCACCATCCCAGGCCTGGCTGAAATGCATTTCAGCTTCAGATCCTCCACTGATTCGATAATTATTGTTCTTAAAATGCAATTGTTCGGTCCTTTCCATAGCAGCCCTTTCCCCGCTCGCGGTTTCAGCGCAGCTAGTTTTAAGCACCCTTTTAATACTCGATTTTCACATTGAAAAATCCCTCTTGGTCACACTTCTTGATTTCCTTGTCTTACACAAGCCAGCTACTGTACACAAACCTCTGAGCCTTAATTATATATCCCAGTAATATACAGCCAGGCCTGGCTAATGTCAAGAAACCCAGTCACGAGCGTCGGAGGTTTCCGAGAGCTCTGGCTGCAGGACCAGGCTCCGTGCGGGGAATGAGCGGCTCGTGCTCGGCTCCGAGGGGCCAATGGGGTGTATGGTGCATTGGGATGGTGGTGCCAGGTGGTGCCAGGACCCTCCTGCGCTGGGTAGTGACCCGTGATGATGGTGGCGGGGTGAATCTGGCTCACTTTGGAAATGGTCCCTGTGGGCAGAGGGATGCGGTTGGGGACATTTAATGTGGGAGTGGGGGAAGCGCCAGCGCAGTCCTTGGGGTCTGGCAAGGTTTGCTTGTTCCTCTTTCCAGGTCACAGATGCCGCCTTCGTCGCTGTTTACGCCACTGAGATTTTACTGAAGCTCTACGCAGATCCCATCACTTACTAGAAGAGCGGCCGCATCGTCTTGGACGCCGACGCCGCCGTCCTCCTCGTTGCCTTCCTCCCGCATGTGTTGCCCGTGGACGCCACCATGCACACTCACCTGGAGGGGACGACCAAAGGTCTCCAGACCCTCTGCATACTCAAGCTCATCAAGCACAGCAGCGGGACGCGGGTAAAGCGCGGCTCGCTAATTCAGAGGGGGGATCCCAAACCCAGGGGCCGGGGGAGCCCTTGCCGTACCCAGGTGTCGGGGGCTGCCTGGCCCAAGAGCAGCTGATGCTGCGGTAGCTCGTGAGCAAAGGCAAAAAGTAATAATTCCTGATTTTTTAAGAAGCCCATGGCTTGGCTGTCATTTCCCCGCCCCCCGCCCCCACCCTGTTTCTCCTTCTCCCAAGGAGAGGAGAGATTTTCTTTTTTACTACAGCAGACACAAAAAAAAAAACCCAACCCTATAAAACATAGGTCACATCCTATTCTTGGTCTGTGTGTATTTTTCTCTCCAGCACACCATCTCCTACTTAGTTTTCTCCTGACGACTCTGGAGGTTTGTTTTTCAGCGAGGAGCTTATGTGGGCAAGGAATGCTCAGCCAGCATTTCTGCGTGTAATTAATTGGCTGGGGAGCCCACCAGAAGTGGGATGTTTATGGGCACAGGGCTCTTATAACGTTCACTTCTGAGCCTTCATTTCTCTAGTTTGGATCGTAAACTTCACTTATCACCAGGCTTTTATATGTTAATTATTCCGCGTTGCTTGGAGAAGGGAGGACACGTGGAAGCGCACGGAATAATGACTGGTTTAGGCATGGTGGGTCGGAGGCTCCAGTTTGGTCTGGCTGGTTGTAAGAGACCAAGTTGATGCACGGCAAAATGGGGAGACGTTTAAATCAGGGTAAGTGTGTGTGTGTTGGTTGGACCCTCACGCTCAAATCTTTAAATCTTATCCTACAGGTTTTCTTCCTTGTGGTCCCCAGACGAGTCATCTCCTGGCAGGGAGTTCCACCAGGAAGAAAACCTGTAGGATAACATTTGGCACCGTTGCCCCCTGAGGCGCTTAAAATGTTGAGGTGCTTTGAAAAAATCCCACTGGGCACAAATCTGTGAGTTTAAGAGCCTAAAGGCCTTTGAAAATCTGGGCCATACGACACTGGGTCTTGATGGAAGTCGGCGGGACTTAACACCTAAGGGACTGGGGCCACTGGGAGATTGCATCCTGGCTTTGGGTGAGAATGCCTAGAATGGCATTACTGGGGGGGAAAAAATAGCAGAGAGGAAAATTCTTGAGGCTCTCACAGTCCCTTCCTGTTCCAGGGATGCTATAAATACCCTGCAAAGCCCTGCCGCGCCGCTGCTTTCCAGCTCCGGGGGCGTTTGGGACTTGCCTTTGCCTCCTGACCTGAAGGGACAAGTGCCCTGAGCCGCTTGGCATCCCAAGAGACAACACCTACTCGCTTAAAATTTATTTTAAAATACCATAGGGCTGTCTAAATGCATTTTGCTGAAGGTGCGGGAGGCTATTTATGCCGCTGTGTGTATTGTAATTTATTAATTGAAGCCTAAATTAGCCCTCAACAGGTTAGCAGTATTTAACGCAGAGAGCTCAAACATGCAACACATTCTTGGCACGTTTCCCTTTATTAATTAAAAACCTCTTTAAAACACTCTGCCTTCCACCTTGGAGCAATAAATTTCCACCTTGAGGAAATAATTTCCTTGTTGTATTCCATACAGAGACGTTCTGTTAGCTGCAATCCCTGTTTTAGTGTAGGCCCCATTCATGCTTATTTCGATTTCAAAATAAACTTTAAAAATGCCAGGTTGTTCTGGTAAAAAAAAAAAAAAATTAAAAAAATAATAAAAAAAAAAGTCGACTTTTCTGCTTTTTAAAAAATATATATTTGGGATTAATTCCGATGTAGTTTACTACCTGTGCAGACTGTGAACCACAAAGGTCTTTCTTAATAAAAGCTCGTAGGAATCCGTGGCGGTTCCTGAGGCAGCCGGAGAAGCCTTGGCAATGGAAAATGGTCCTGCACGGGAGGCGCTCGCCCGCCTGCAGTCGCTGGGAGCATTTTACAGCCCTCTCGTCACCCCCGGCTCTGGGTGGCTGGTTTTCTTTATGACCACGTGCCACAGCCCAAACCTGCCCAATGCCATGACATAACTTGGCAAAAATGTCACCTGATTTGGGGGGGTTGGATGTCTTTTGTTCCCCTGCTGGTCCCGGCCTGCGCCTGCCAGAGAGACCGACGTGTGCAGGGAGGCAGGAAAAACCTCCGCCGGCTCCTCCAAGAGCTTGTACCAAACTGGGTGAGTTTAGGGCTGGTCTCATTTGGCCTTTCGGAGATGGTTATGCAGACAACGCCATTGCGTGTGTTGTCTCTGCGTTGGGTGCTGCCCCACGTGTAGCGCGGTGGGGGGATTTTCTGGAGCAGGCAAGACTTGCAAAAGCTGGGAATTCTTCAGAGAAGTGCTGTGGGAGTCCTTAACCCATCACAACAAGGTCTGGGTGTTGGCAGCTGGAGGAGACCGGGAAGAGCCCCTCGCTCTAGCTCTGCACAAGCGTCCCCTCCAGGAGGTACCATCTGAGGAGCTCAGCCGGATGCATTCCAGAGCTTTAACTTGAGATGCTGTTGACAGTCAGAGGCGATGGATGAACAGTCCTTGAAGGGGTGCACTGTGTAAGACCCCCCTGGCACTGGCAGGCACAGTGTTCCCTGGGGAGCAGCCAGCCCGTGCTGCTGCTGCTCTCCAGGGGAAGATACCACGGATGCAAGAGACTCCGTGAAGTTGTCTGTGATTTGGAATTAATGGAAATGTTCGCATTTACCTAAAAGTTATTACCGACGATAAGCTCAGTTCACCAAACCAGCACGCCTATCAACTCCCAGGCGTGTATTTTGTGTATGTTGGTGTCATACGTGGGTCTTTACAAGAAGCGAGATGGTCTCAGAGGCATATCACGTCCCTTCCTGGTGACTCCAGGCTTTGCACGGGTCTTTCCCAAGTGGAGCAGCCATGGAGGGATGAGGGACGACTGCGGTCTCTTGTCTCCCATCCTGGCCCATCCTTTGTGGCAGGGCAGGAGCAGCTGGACACTGGGGGCAGCAGAGATATCGTTCTACCTCCAGTTTGTGCTCAGACCCCAAGGCACAAGGGTTAACAGGACTGCTCGTTTTTATGCAGCTAATTAATTAGTGCAGAAGCAGGGGAAGAGCTGTATCCTTTATCAACAGGAATCCCTCACCCTGTTAGTCACTTGTCCATATTTCAGGAGGCAGCAAGAAGCCCCTGTGTGCTGGGTGTGATGCTTCTGGGACCAAGCATCGCCCTTGCCATGGTGCAGGACTTACCACTGAGCCCTGCAGGAGCCATTTCCCAGCCCAAGAGGTTGATGCATGGCCACAGCCTCTGGATTTTGTCATGCTCCCATGCATCATGATGGTTGTCCCTTCCCTCTCCTTAATTCCCAGTACAGCCCTGTAGATGCATGAAAGGGAGCTGGTTCAGCGGTGGTCCAGGGAGGTTCCGCATCTCCAGCCCTGCTTCCCAGCCTTCATCCCCTCTGAGCATCTCCCTCACCTACGGAGGAAGCATTTGAGGTTTTTTTTTCAGGTTTTCACAGAGACTCTTGGCCAGACGATGCAGACAGTGATGTGTGCCCTCATCCTGCTGGTCCTGCTGATGCTTGTGTTTGCCATTTTGGGAAGTGGGTGGTACGGAGATCCCAAAACCAGAGACACTGAAAACGGGGGCAGCTTGAAGGCTGCCTTCTTCACGCTCTTCAATTTAGTAACTGTAAGTACAGCAGCATTTTCCAGTCCATCTCAGCCAAATGACAAACTGCAGATTTTGGAGTGCTGCTGAAGAAGCCCTTTAACTAACCTGCGACTGCATTAGGAAGAGCGTGAGCTGCTCGACAGTGACCTTGTCTTCCAGATTCCTGGGAAAATTTGCTTTGATAGACAAACTCCCCTACCCAGCATCACAAATTCAGAGGGGGAAATCTCTGAAGCTGACAGCAGAGAGATCTGTACCAATTGATTGAAACCTGGACCTCTGAGGAACAGAGAAACTGTTCAGTTTTAAGAAAGAAAGAAAAAGAAGAGGAAGATTTCCTATGGCGTGTGAGTTATGCTGTGGTTTGGAACCAACTCTCTGGTCTGCTTAAATACATTTGCAGGTTGATGGCTGGACAGACTCACGGCGCGAGGTGGATCATTACGGGTTTAGAGCAGCCACATGGTCATAGTCACGTTCATCTCCCTGGGCAACTTCATCTTCTCCAATATGTTGATGGCACAAGTGATTACCGAACCCCAGGTCAGGAGAGGTCTGTGGAGGCGTGTGTGAGCGTGGGTGGGTGGGTGTGCTACCAGCTCATGGGCTCTGTTGGAAAGCTGGTGCTTGGCTGCTTGCAGAAGTTGGCTTCTGGTCCAGCTGGAAACTTTCCGGATACAGAAGTCCCCAGTCGCTGAACAGAGTAAGTGGATCTTTCCCCACCGTCCTCCTTTTGGGTCATCCCTACACCTCTGCTTTGACTATTTTTCCATGGCTGCCGAAAGCTCCCGCTCCTCCCGCACAACCGGATCCCGGCTCCCCTGGGTACACCCAGGTCCTCTCGGCCACCACCCGTTTCTGCCTCCGTTTCACCCAGGGCTGCTCTCGTGGTCTTGTAGCTGCCTCTGGCCCTTCCGCAACAACTCCCTGCCTGGAGCCAGGGCCAGTCGGGTGTGCTGGGGGAATATGGCAAATCCCATACGAGAGGCATCTGCTCCCCAGCAGCTATCGGCTGCTTAACACCTCTCACTGCTGCACGGGGCTGGACCAGGGGTTTTTTGAAGCCCAAATCTCCTTAACAAATCTCTTAACCCCCCCGGTGTGAGCGGTGCTCCAGGACTCACTCGCATCCCTGTGGTTTGGCGTTGGCAGGACTTGGCTCAGGAGTACCACCAGGAGCGCAGAGCAGCGAGGGCGGCTGTTCTTTAGGCCAAGAAACAGAAGATCCTGAAAAAGCAGCAGAAGAACGTGAGCAACCAAGTCACGCTTGAGCAGGTGGGCTGTGGTCAGCTGTGAAGAGCACTGTCTGCAAGCATCAGATGCTGTTTAATGGGGGCGAGACGTGGATGAACTGCTTTGCGTACAGGAAAAATTTCCTTTTCTGTCCTCCCCCATTTTTATAATAATCCAGGCTGTAGATCCTGTGTGCCTTTTTGGTAGGCTCATCACACGCGCGGCTCAAAGTATGACGATGGCATATAGCGGTTCAAGTATCATAAAGGTGGAGAAAACCTCTTAATCGGTTTTGATGTGTTTTGTCTGAGTTTGCTTAACTTCAAAGAGAAGTTTTAAAAAAAATCCTTTTAGGTCACGTCGAGCCAAGAGCCCAGTCCAGAAGCGGCTTGGACTCGCTTTCCGCGAGCGCTCAAGGGAGGTCGTGCTCCTTCCTGCGCTCTCGCAGCCCGTTGATGCGACGTATCCAAAACGCTACTCCGGGCTTGAAACTCACACTGCAGCGTCGGGAAGGAGAGCTGCGAGCGGCTTGATAAAGGGCTCTTGCAAAGCTGACTAGAAATAAATGCAGTAAAGCTGTCACTGCAATGTAAATGATTAGAGGAACGTGACTCCCCATTTCCCCCGACTCTTCTGCTCATTCTTGCTTTTAGAAAACGTAATTTAAAAATAATCAGTTCAGGATGGCTCTGTTGAGAGGGTTCTTGCCTTTGGGCCAGAAAATCACTGGTTCGAGTACGAGACTGAGTGACCGATTTGGGTCGGTGGTTTGGGTCCCACCCCAAAGGAGGGACGGGGGTCCCTGCAGAGCTGCAGGACCTGCCTGGGTGGGTGCCAGGGAGCCCCTGGCTGTCTCCCTCGGGACCTGCAGCCCATCCCGTCAGCTCCTGCTCTGCCTGTCACATCCAGCTGCTCCAGAAGTGCACTGGGGATGGGCATCACGGGCAGCCCCAGCCCGCAGCAGTGAGAAGTCTGTGCAGGGGTCTGCAGGGTGACGGTCCCAAGTGTCACCTCCTTCTTGCTAACAACATTTTCTATCTGTGTTTTGTTCTTTTTTGCAGCACAAAATCTCTCAAGGTAAAGATTTCAGTGGGCTGCTGGACATCAGAAAGTCTTTGCACCACTCCGATGTCATTATGGATGTTTTTTGTTTCACCATCCCATTTATTGATCTGTATTTGCTCCAGGACGACCTTCGGGATGACCCACTGAACAGGTCAGTAATAGTGGAGCAGCTTGTGACAACAAGAGAGACTCCAGGTTACAAAAACAGATGCCCTTTTGATGTACTGAATTATTTTCTTGGAATGAATGGACATTTTGAGGCTGTTCTCCCTAGGGGAAATGCTACTGGTCTCATCACCAGCAGTGCTGAGAGCCTGGGAAGGTACCAGCATACGGCATGTGCTAGAAATGGGACTGGTTTCCTCCCCATCAGGAGAGCTAACGCCATTCCCCAGCGTTGGTGTGAGCTCGGTGTCCATCACAAATGTGCTCAAGTTCCTGCTGGAGAATTCCTCGTTCTTCATTGCACCCCAGCCCTGGCACGTCTTGGAGCTGACAGAGCCCCGGGTGTCCCCTGGGTGCACAGCCCCGAGCAAGGGCCCGTCCCCCGGGTCCAGCTCCATGTTCCACGCCCAGCATGCCTGGGAGAGAGGCGAGAGCGCATCCCGGATTTCTGGGGGCAGTGGGGCTGGAGGACGTGTTTGCACCCGAGTCTGGGAGGTGAGGAGGACTTGCCACCTTCTTGCATTGGTAGTCCAGGCTGAGCTGAGCTTTGCCTCGGCCGTGGACTTCTCTGGATCTTGTCTGGGGAAGGACTAACCCCGGGCAGCGAGTCGAAACCGTGTAACCAGAAAAACCTCCCACAAATCCCCCAGATGGAGACTGCTGAGTTTTACATGTCTTAGGTTAACCTTAATGTGATACAAGCCTATGATCACAGCTTGGTACCTATTGTTTAAAAACCCCGCGGTCTGGCCTGGAGTTCGGATAAAATTCCCTGGATATCAAAAATTCCCTTTTGCCCCGTTCCCCAGGTGACTGTGGCTACTGTCAGGAGTCTCTGTATTATTTCCGCCCCCGTACTTTGAAAGCACTGACCAGGACTAGTGCTTCTGAAAAGGTTTTGTTGTGTGCTTGGCACAGGTTGCGGAGCCAGTCCTGGGCTGCATTTCTGCTGTTCTCCTCTAATCTCTGGGAGAAAATTATTTTCAAGGATGTTAAAGAAAATCTACAGAGCCCAGGGGGCTCAACGTCACACGAAATTCTCGGGACCTTTCCACTGGTCCTTGCCCTGCGGGCTGGATGGAGGGGTGCTTGCAGAGGGTGCAGTTCTCCACGTGCCTTAGACATGGAGCTTCCCCTCTTGCGTGGTGTTTGGGGGTCTTTTTACCGTGCTCTCCCTGCAGCTTGCAACATCACTATCACAAACACGCTGGCATAGTGAGAGAGATCGTGGAAGTCATGAAAGAAAAACCTTTGCCAGCTCATGAGAAGAGGAAAAGTTCAAAGCTCTTTAGGGGGAACGTGATCCTTGGTGGCTGCCAGACCTCTGCCTACAATCTCCTCTTCAAACCTGCATTAAAACAAGCCAGAAACATTTATGATTACAAATAATTCAGAAAGAATCTGCTCTCTTTTCTGTTCGCTGGCTGGGTGGGAGCGCAGCCGCCGGTGCTGGCCCCGCCGGTGCTGGCCCCAGGCTACAGCAGCCACTGATGGAGGGAGGCATGTCGCCGCTGGGAGCTGGAGAAACCGTGGGCTGGGAAAGGATCCGAGCCCAGGTCCTTTTCCTGGAAACCTTGTGGCAAGGCTGGGACTAGAGCCCAGGCCTCCGGCGCTCTCCCTGCCAGCTCCCTCTTTCTAAGATCAAGCTGCCTCGGCATAGCTCTGAGTCAGAGCAAACCCCCCCGCGCTGAGGCAAGGGGTCGTGATAATCTCTGAAGGAAGCAGCTCGTTTCTGTGCTCTGATGCTGATCAGTATCTTGGAATAACCCGCTTGGGTTTGTCTGGCGGTTTTAACGCAAAAAACACACCCACCTGGCTTTGAGTAATCGGAGAAGGAAAGAGGAGGCTGGTGGAGCAGCAGCCGTTCCTCCACACGGCACGGGGTGTACTGGTACGGAGGTACAGCCACAAAGCCCGGGCACGATGGCCGTGACGGTGGCAGTCGATCTGCCTGAGATGACGAGGAACGAACCACCTTGACCCTGTCCTGGTTGTGCAGGCAACGGGGATTAGCAGAGCGGGGCTGGCTGCACGGCTTGGCTTCACCTGGGACACGGTCCCCACGCCACAGCAGGAACTGGGAAATGGGCTTTGGGGGTGACAAAAGGGAGGAAAGTGCCCGAGGAGTCATAGGTTTGGGGGGTTGGCTCTCTGTGGGCTGGATGACATGGGAAAAGGGGTGGGTGCCGCATGGTGGGGACGATGGGGGCTCAGGGCTGCTCCTGGGCTCCTGCAGCGACTGCCTTGGACATGAGCCTTGGACACTGGGCTCCTGTGAGCCTCCAGTAGCTTGGACATGAGGCTGCCACAAAAGTTGCCTTTGATGGCACTGCTGGTATAACACCAGGTGTTGAGTTTTTCTCGGTCTTGATAGCTTTTATATGACTGTGCCTTGCGATTCTGCACAATCAGTGGGAGTTCAGTATTACCAGAGGAACATCTAAAAAATATCCTTTTTGCTGCTCTGCTATGGCTTCCAGCAGTAAAATAAACAGGAGCCAGACACGAGCAGTATCTAAGAACAATTACTGACACAACCCTGCGGAGAGGGGTGGGTAGATTTTGCAGAGCGCTCTCTGCCCTGCCTGCCTCTTGCCAACCCCAGAGAACTCATCCCCCTGGTTCTTTAAAATCCTTTCCGATACCAGCTCCGGGTTGCCGTTGGCAGTGGGTTTGTGCCCCAAAGCCTTCACCCGAGCCGGTTGAGAGCCACTAACGGGAGCTCCTCGTAAAAGGGCTGAGGAGAAACCAACGACACGAGCTCCAGCTCAGTTTGGTTTTCATGTTCTCGTTTGTAATAATTTTGTGTTTTATGAGGTATACTTCCTAAAACTTCCCCAACATGATGGAAACACATGTGGTGCTATAATAACGTGATGTGACCCTTCTGGTGGAGAGACGAGATCAAAACCTGCTTTTCTCCGACAGCTCCATGGGATTCGGCGCAGTGCGATGGACAGTCGGTGGGACGTGGGGTACCCGACCTTCCCCCAGGGATGCCCGCACCGCTCACCCCTCCAGAAACACTGCCTGCGTATCTTTGCATGCTCAATTTCCAGAGGAATTGTTCTTGATAATTCATTATTTAAACTTTTTTTCTCTCTCTTTTTTTTTTTTTTTTTTTTTCCTCCTAGGGGTAACCCAGCTCTGTGCCCATGCATGCCCATGAGTCATGGAAAACGTCGTTTAGGATTTTATCCGAAGAGCAGGTTTGCCCCTGTGCTCACTTCAAGGACAGAGCCAAACCGGGGGAAGCAAACACTGAGCCTAGAAATGGTTTCTGCGGGCTTCAAAGCTAATAATGCCAAGGTTAAAGGACCTTTGCTGATTTGAATTAGCAAATCCCTCTACAACAGGTGAGACTGAGGCATCAGCGTCACTGGCTGCATCTGGGCCACGCCACAGTAGGTGTCACTGAATTAGGATAATTCTTGCCGCGTTTGTGGCCGGGTGAGTGACGAGGGTCACTTTGCCCGTCACCCAGGACCTCTGGCATCCCCTTCCCCTCAGCGGTGGGCGCAGAGGGTCCCCAAAACCGCAGGGCTGGCTCTCACTGCACCTACAGCAGCACCCTGCCGGGCATCCCCAGCTGAGGATGCGGGCTGTCGGTAATCATGGTTTTCATTATTTTAATGATGAAATAAAACTTTTGTGTAGTGTGAAAAACAATCCAAAGCCTCCCTGTGTCGATAGGATGGGTTCAGACAGGCTGGAACAATGGTGCACCAGGGCTGGAGACCACAGGACAGCAACCAGAGTGAAAGGACACCGGTCACAAACAGTCTGGGGGTATTTTTTTAACTGAAAATAAAATTCTAATGGCAGGAAAGTGCAACAGTGATGTCGGTGAATAATTCAGGATGAATGCAGAGGCTGGCAATCACAGGTAGCAACCAAAAATTGGTAAAATCCTCTAACCTTGCCAATGGATTTTTAATTTCCAGCTGGGAACGGCAAAGTGCTCTCGAGTTTTTCAGATTCCTTAAAATATTGAGGCCTTGCTTGATGGCCGGAAACATTGCTGCTTTGGGAGAAGCCTCTCTGCCTCTTGTTTTGGCGCTGGAGATGTGCATACGAGCCCAGGAGCTGCAGAGGGCTGTGGCGAGGTGTGTGTCATGGGTGGCATTTTGGGTGCAAAAAGCCTGAGTGCTGGGTGCGGGAGCAGACAGGCTGCGGTAACAGCACCCAGGGATGTCCTTGGACACTTCTGTGCATTTCCCACCTTCACCTTACATCCCTATAAAGTTCTTTTTCTTGCTATTTAATTTTCCCTGCACCTCTGCATACCTTTGAATGGGCTGAGCTGGACCAAGAACTGCTGAAACGCTTCGAGAAACACTCTGGATGTTTTGGGAAATCACTGAACTGTTTTGCCCAGGCTGGGCATTGGGAAGCAGCCCCCTGGCCAGTGGCTTTGGTTTTGGGAGGTGCCAGCAGCATTTCTGGTACCCGACCCACAGCGTGATGCTGCCCCTTGGCTTTGTCCTGGGGAGACTCAGAGAGCAACCAAATACAAAATACGAATATTTGCTGAGAATACCAGTTCCCACCTATTAATCAGGGAAATTAATCTACTTTGTGAGTTGGCTTCTCCTGCACTTTGGGCTGGCATAAATTAGGGCCAGGCCAAAGAAGTCAGGAGGGCTGCACCGGTGTAAACCGGACTTCATAAAATAAAAAGGAGAGGCCCCTTTTGTCAGGCGATGGCTTTTCCTCAGAAGCTAAATGATACATAATGTTTATATAGTGTTTTGCCTCTCCTAAATGCAGGGCTAGACATTAATTGATTCCAGGTTTGCTCTCTGAAGTAGGTCAGCTCTTCCCGCTCCGCAGATAAGGGGGCGGTGGGGATTGCCGAGGGGTCAGGGCCGGTGCGGGGGCACCTCTGCGCATCGCCACCGCCCCACGCCGCCTCCCGAAATGTACGTGGAAATCAGCTGGGACTCTGTAAACCCAGCTACATTAAGCCCGGTTCAAATGAAATCTGTTTATGTCTCCAATGCTCGCTGCCGGTCAAAGCGGGACTTAGCTAACCCAGCGCTGTTTGTCTTCCAAGCCTCTTAAACCCCCGCTCTGACCATCTTGAAGTGAAATATAAAGTGCTCGCTGGGACCTGGAGAGAGGCCAGGGAGCCGTTTCGGTCTCCAACCCCTCCTCGTGCTTTTGCTCGTGGGGCCATTTAGAAAAAAGCGTCGCACATTTTAAACAGTGATGGAAAAAAATAATTTTAATTCACTTCTGTTTACATAGCATTGGAAGCTTGTGAGGGTTTGTGGAGGCGATTATTAATGGTTTCAACTGGCGCAGTAGAAACGCTGCCTTGGTGTGGGAACACGGGCTGGGTCTCCAGCCCCCGGCGCTGGTTCAGCCGAGCACCGGCCCCATGGGCTGTGCTGGAGGAGATAGGGAGGGAGGACCTAATGGTTTGGTGGGTCCCACCGTTGTGTTTCCTTTTGGCATCTTGGAAACGGCCTCCTGCCCTTTCTGCTGATGTTGAGCTACCAAAACCCGAAGTCGGGATCTGGAGAAACACCTGGCTCTTCCTGGTGGTCTCCATTTCTGGGTGCCCGGTGTGGAGGTGTTGGGTGGCCAGATTGTAGGGAAGTGCGGCGTCCCCACCCTCAGAGCATCACTCCTTCCCTACTGTCTCAACGCTGACGTGCAAAGCCTCCGTCTAGCTTCATTTTCTAAATTTGGTCCAGCTTTTTGGGAGCGTGTCCCTTTATTTTTGGATTGGTGAACCAGACTGTGCTCCTCCGAAGCAGGTGGAGTCATGCCCAAATGTGCCCTGGGTGGACCTGAGAGAGGAACTGAGTCCCGTGTAATGTGCCCTCATCTCTTTCCGACCGGGAAGGAGGTGGGGATGAGCAGGCACAGGCACCCCCGCGGCACCAGCCCGGCCTGCGTGTTACACGCATCCTTGCACGCGTCCATCAGAAGCCTCAGCCATGGTTTTACTGGTCTATCGCACAGCGGGCTCTTGCACCTATAAAACTGCTCTTAATTACTTCCTAAGTTACTAACCAGGGTGACGTTGATTTTGTCTTATAACCCAACAGGGCTTTGTCTATTTAGTACAATCCCCTGCCCAGCCAAAGTTTCTTGTCTACGTGTGTTGGTGTATGACCAGAAACTGCATGCACGTGTCCGTGGCTGGTTTTTGGACACCCATTGACCTGCTCTCTGAAACTGCCTGTGCCATTTTTGCTTTCCAGCCTGTCCCCACCACGCTGCAGCACTTCCCCACGCTGTGATGCTCCTGTGGGGCTTTGGCAGGTTGTCAGGCGCCTGCACGGGGAGTGACACAGCCCGGGAAGAGCCTGGGTTGGAGGGTGACAAGCTCCTGGTCCTCCCTCCCAGTGTGGCCAGCTCACACGTGCACAGGGAGGAGGGACCGTCCCCTGTCACCGCGGCACTGACTGCCTCCGATCTGCTTTCACCCTGCCTTGGAGCTGAGTTTGAAGCAATGGCTGTAGTAGCAAAGAAAATAGTAGAGAAAACGATAGTTGGGACCTAAGCCCACGCCAGCATCAGCTCCCGCAGCACCCAGACTCCGCTTTGAAGCTCTTCACTCAAAATACTACCTCCGTAGATCCCTGGGGATTACCCTGCGACGTGGTACTCATCCGGGTGCCAGTATTACAAAATGCATATGCACACAATTTACCTGCCTACTTTGCAAGTCGGCCTCGCACAACAGATTAGGGGGGCGCTTAAAGGCATGTTGGTGTTAGAGGCTGGATCGCAGTTACTACTGACGCTCCGGCTCTAGCTGAAACAAGTGAAGGACTAATCTGACCTCATTAACCAACACTGATGTATTCTAAAAACAAATCTGCAATGTGTGAAACATTGTATTTAAAAGAGAAAAAATAATTTATGAGGATAAAGGAGTTCGGAGGCTTTTGCATACAGAGCAGAGGCTGGTCTTTTCTAGAGGACTTCCTCGAGGGGTTGTGACAGATTTCTCCGAGGCTGCAGACCCTGAACAGTGTAGTTTTATGACAATTAGAAACGGATAGAGAAGGGACTTCCCTCTGCAATTATGGGGTTGCAGTACAGTTTTTTTTCCTATGTTGGGAGAAGGCGTTGGATGAAAGATGTGTGAGTAGCCCAGGGGCTGAGGAACGCTTCGTGCGCTTAGTCATCACCTGAGTGAATCAGGCAGGGAGAACAGCCTTTATTCTCTGAGATGACCCCATCTCAGAAGGATTTTCCTTGAAAAAGGCTCAAAATTTATCCTAAAAAACGTGCTACCGCGTGGAGTCCAGCTTCGCACAAGAGGTAACCTTCAGTTGGATGCTGTATTTGATACGAGGCTCATAGGTGGCATCGTGATCTGATACATAAAAGCCATGAGACCCGGAACCATCCCCACTGCCTGTCCCAGCAGCAAGGAATATTGCAGGGGAGGGTTTGAACTTAGTGGGAACTTCCCCGAGTTCAAGGAGTGGAGAGTCCAGTTAGAAGGAGATCAAGAAAAGGCCTGAAAATGGGCTTTCTGTCATCATAGGAATAATTACCCGAATCCTTCAGTTCACGTTTCTCTTGTGTGCCTGCGCACCGAGGCTAATTCCAAGTGATCAAATTATTCTGGACTGATGCTGGCACGGGAAGGGGATCGGTCCCAGAGTTTTCGGATCTGACATTAATGCTTACAGGTGGGAGAGAGCACGTGGGGAAAATGCAACTGGGGACAAGCGTGGTAGGAAGCCACACAAAATCTGAAACCAACCCAGAATCTGGCTGTAAAACACCCAAGTGATTGCAATGGATGTTTCATTGCTTACCATCCTCAGCATCGAGTGTACCCCAGGGGCCGTGTTTTCTCTCCAGTTTTCCTTTTTGCGTCGAAATTGGGCGCTTCCAAAGAGATGCCCATGCAGGCTGGTTTGTCCTGATTAGCTGCTGGCCCCCATGGCACAATCTCCTCGCAGATGTTCTCCTGGCAGGCTGTGCCCACGCCTGGTCCCTGCCTCACCACCGGGTTACTGCCTGCAGGTGCAGATCGGCGATCCCGGACGGAGACCTTCGGGAGTCAGGTCCTCGGCCTCTGGGCTTGGATGCTACAAAGAAGAAAATGGTAAAAGAAAACATTTGGAAATCTGTTTCTTATTTACTGTCCTGCCAAGTTGCTGTTAAGACTTGCTGGAATCACAATCCCAGAAAAATGAGCGTGGAAAGGATTTTCCTGCCGATATTGCTGGCGGTGGGAGAGACCTTGCCGCCTGCCGCGGGCTGGGACAGGTGGGGACGGGGACAGGGACAGGGATGGGCTTTCTGCTTGCTTGTGAGGGTGAGGAAAACACTTGCAGATGTTCCTTCTTTCTCCTCAACTCTTTCTGAGTGGGAAGTTTATTAAATATTGTGAAGAACTGCAGGGAAACTTGGAGAAGAACTACTTGGAAAGACAGGTTAGGTTTTGGTGGTGGTGAAGGGTAAACGTGATGTCAGATCCGTGGTGGCAGGAGAAAAAGCATCAGATTCTCAGGCCAAAGAGGGTTTTTGCTGGATGTTTCCATGCTCATGGCATCACCTGGAAGGATCTCCCAGCACTACCAAACCATGAGGTACCAATGGAGGCACTGAGGCAGTCATTGCTCTGCTGGCTGTGGAGCAGAAGAGGACTTGTGGTACTTCCCAAGTACTTCCCAAGAGCTCTTCCCAAGGCAGCAAGCTCTCACATCTGCCGTTTTCACCTACAAGCGCCCGCCTCCCTCCTGGGAATGCCGCTCATCACCCCCGGCTGCTCGCGCACACGGCAACTGGGGTGAGCCAAGCAGGGAAAGTTTCCCAGAGACTTATGGGCCGTGACGCCAAGACTCATAATTGCCTTGGCAGAGGTGGCCACAGTTGTTCGAACCTGCCCTCTCGCCCGTGAGTCAGAGGGGAAGTGCCAGAGTCATGGGATGGCTGGGAGCAAAGATGCAAAGCTGGGAGTTGCTTTCAGAGTTGCTTTTTATTTCCTTCAGGGCAAGTCTGAAAAACATTAGCGAGGGAGCGAGGGAGACTCCGGCAGCCT
Organism: Larus michahellis; assembly: GCF_964199755.1. NCBI lineage: Eukaryota > Metazoa > Chordata > Aves > Charadriiformes > Laridae > Larus > Larus michahellis. Next base: position 15,245,730 of record NC_133906.1, read on the forward strand.
CAGATCCTGCCTGCAGCCCTGCAAAGGCAGCGCCAGGCCCTGCCGGTGGGGATGGCTGGCAGCATCTGCAGGGATGGGACTGTCTCTGGGGTCCCCAGCGACGGCGATGCCACGGCAGGGAAAGCAGCCGTGCGGTTTGTGGGCACCCGCAGGTGAAGTGGGTGAGCCTTGGCACCGGTGACGCGTCCCGTGAGCCGTTCGGGGCATGTCTTGCAGAGGCGGTGTTCACCTGGCAGCCACCATCCTACGCCCCGTGTATGGGGCCACATACGTGAGTTTGTCCTATTTAGGTCAGAAAGCATCAGGAGATGGCTCAACAGGGTTTCCTGAGGACAAGTGGCTTTGGGCATCTCGGAGGATCTTCTGCAGTGACAGCACTTTTGCTCTGGGGGGTTTGATGGTCTCTGGTCTCTCTGGTCTGTGCAACGGAGCAAAGAGCAGAGCCGAGGGGGATAAAAGCTCAGCATCGCCAGCCTGGGGAGCAGGGATGGAAGCTGCTTGCTCTCCCAGCATCGTCCTTGTCCGTGACACTCCATATGAGCATGGGGAGAGAGGCACAGGAAGGGCTGGGGGCCCAAGGGGGCCAGGACAGATGGGTGCTGGTGGAGCCGGTGCTTTCCAAAGCCTTTGCGGGGAGGACTCGGCACATGAATTGCTTCCAGCACATGGAAACCATGATGGGTTATGGTCAACCTGGGTCCACAGGATGGCTGAAATGGTCAGAAAGTGGTGAGAGCAGGGGTGTCCTGACGCAGGCATTGGATCTGTCTGGAGGCAGGTGGGAATGGACCCCCCAGTACCAAGCTCTCCCCAACCTTGGGGAGGTCCTGTCGCCTGCAGACTCCAAGTTCATGGCTCGGAGCCATCTCTTGTTTAGTCCCAGTGAATTACCGAGCCCCAGGAAGCCTACCTTACTGAGGCTTTTGTAGAAGTCAAGGGCTCAAATTGAGCAGAAGCTTGGGAAACCGTTTCCCTTGTTAAAATAAATGTATTAGTTTAATACGTACCAGGAGAGGATAGGGAGTTCTCCTTGTTAAATATTTACCAGTCAAACCCTGCTGAGGACTTACTTGGAGCAATTCAGCTTTAGTGATTTCCTTCTATTGTGGTCTCAGTCTCCAGCATCGCTGGGAAACCGCCCGGCAGGGTCAGGAGTGCTGGCGGTGGACCCGAGCCCCGGGTGGCGAAACCAGTGCCAGGATGGACGCCCGATGGTCCTGGGACACCGCAGAGCCTCGGCGGGTCCCCACATCCACCTCAAGACCTCCATGGGGATGCCAGAACCCGCCCGGAGTGATGGAGTGAGCCGCCATGTTTCCGAAGGGAGCGAGGCACAGGAAAGATGCTCAACAACCAGGCAAAAATAAATTAAAAGGAGAAAAGATGAGTAGAGGCACAAAACTTTGCTCTGTGCCTTACCTCTCCTGGCAGCCCCTGAGAGCATCCTTATAGCACTTTCCCAGACACGCCGCTGTGAATTTTAACAAGGAGCGTAATTTCCATGGGGGCTGATCCCTTCGGGAGCGTGTATCTTTGAAAAGAACCCAAAATGTGAATTATCTTCATTTCCCTAAGATGTCGCTCCTGCTATCCCATGGTGGAGTTAAGCCATATTCCAATAATCTTCTATAGTTCAGGATTTCCTGACATAGCTCTTCTATTTATAGGAACAATTTTATATTTACGTTATTTACATGTACATATACTAATTTGACACACATTTGCATTAATAATTTAACTGTCATTTACAAGTTTATATTCCAGCAATCTCTGATGCTTCAAGATTTCTTAACGCTGATAACACACTTTTTTCTTATCAAGCTACATTCAGATTATTTGTAGTTTTGGTGACTCCATGTTGCTTTGTAACCCTGTTGCTTCTCCTTAAACTCCCCAGAATAAAATGGAAGTACCGGATGGTGGGGAAACATGGGGATCTCTATGGAAATGCTCAGAACTTGCTGGACCCTCGCTCTCCTGAATGCAGCGATCGCAAGTTTTTCAAGGATCGTGTTATCGTGGATTTTTTAAAGAATGACTCTATTAATAACATTAAGAGAAAACAGATGGGTCAGGTTTGCGACCAGAAATGTGGATATTCCAGGAGACATCAATTGTTAGAAGTAAACAACAGCCCTGATTCAACAAAGCTCTTAAGCAGACACTTAACTTTAAGCATACACTTAACACAGGCTTCAGCGAGGCGTTAACATATGTTCTGCTATATAAGGAGGGACTTAAGTACGTACTTACAGTTAAGCTTGTGCTTAAGTGCTTTGTTGAATTGGGGCCAACACTTCAGCTCTCCCTCTGTCTCCCTAACATTAACTGTGCCTGACGTCCAGGAAATCCAAGCAGGGGCTGCTGTACTCACCTACCGGCATTTCTTTTCCCTTCAGACAGTGGCTGCGTCTATTTTGCAGCACGGACGGAGCGTTTTGGACAGCCGGGTCAGGACATCAGTCATGCACCTTCGTGCCCCTGTCACTCCCCATCCCTTGGGAGCCCCACGGCATGGTGCCCAAGGGGCCACCTGCGGAGAGACCGAGAAAAGGTCACACTTGTCAGGCTCTGTGAAGACCCCACCTAGAAGTCTTTCGTGCCTTTATTTTTATTGTTTTTTAAACCAAGATATTTTTTCCATAATACTTCGCATGTTCATAAAAGACGCTTGCTTTGTGCTTATTTTTAGGCGGTTGTTTTTTTTTTAGTCCTGAGCACCAAGATTTGCACTGCGCAATGATTTAGCCCCCCTGGTTAATCTTTATGCACGAAAACTTAATTTTGCAATTTTTTCCTTTTGTAGCTTTTTCTCCTATTACATTGCCCATCCACTGAGTTGGGTATATCAACAGATGAACATTAGCGGGAAAGGCTTGGAGTCTTCACAGCTTACTGATGACCTCCTGAACCAGCCTGGATGCTCTGAGATGCCCTTCCAATTAGCTTGAGACTCTTCTTCTTGGCTGTAAGTCACCTTCATTTCAGATCAAAGTTGCTGAGGATGAAGGTCTTCCCATTCTGGTCACTGTAATGGCACTTTGAATCAACTGGAAACCCCAAAGCCTAGCTGTCAGTTTTTTTTCCACTGCTTGGGATCAAATCATCATAATTTGTTGGCTTTTATTTGCAACAAACCAGATTTCTCTGAAAAACTGAACAGATCTTGTTTCAGGAGCCGGGGGAAGCTCAGGGAAAGTGGGAACCAAAGTTGATACCTCCAGACCCAAGTGACATGAGCAAATCCTGAACCAAGCATCTCCAGAGTTTCCCTGATCTGTAGGTGAAGTTTTGCTCTTCTTGCAATCAAAGGGAACTCTAGCACTTGCTTCAACACCTTTCTCCCCAGGATTTTACTTCTGGACAGTTTTTAAACTGCGAGTGTGTCAGAAGCTCTCTGGAAGAGAGGAGCCCATTGGACAGCAAACCTGCCGCCTTTCCCAGCCCCAACTTTCTTCTACACCACCCCTCTACCCAGAAGGTCATGGCTGGAGAGGCATGGTCACGGCAAAAGAGAGGATTTTGTTTCACCACTCAAAGCCAAGTGTGACAAACCCATGGCCTGCAGTTAGACGTGACTCAGGGGGTGTTGTCTAGATACAATGCTAAGTTTTCTTGAATAAAAAAAAAATAATGAAGACCTCAAGGCCCAGCTCTTCACTGCTTATTTTCTCTGCCGATGGCAGCATCCAAGTTCCAGTTATTTCTGTCTTGGAAAATAAAAAACGCTACCAGAAGAAAAGGAATGTGAGTTTGCAGCTCAGTTTGGTACCTGGAAGACTCCAGGCTGGAGTGCACAGCCCTGATTTACGGTGTACTTGTTAAAACCACTTGTTCTTGTCATAACAAAACAGATCGAAGTGAAGCTGGGTAGAAGGTCTCCTTCTAGTTGACACTTCATCATGGCTTCTTACTCTGTCTTAGGTTCTGGGGGTTTACAGTTATATAAAACTTAATGAATCAGTACACTTTAGATTTCCTTCCTAATGCATATGGGTTCAATTAACTGCACTGTTTGCTTATTTAAGCGTTTTCATTAAATTGCTTTACTATATTTTCCCGCAATTGAAGGGGAACATGGTGAGGCTGATGCCATCTGCCACCATCGGTTTAGCAGAACCTTTTTCTTTGTTCAGACCCATTCTTTTTTATTAGAAGAGACCCTCCTACCCCCAGTTCCCTGTGTGCCACGCTCTTATTGCTTTCTCCTCTTCTGCCTGCAGACTGATAAAAAGTTTGTGCGAGGACCTTTCAGGTATGGTATTTTTTAAGGCTCTCTTTTACAAGATCAGGTTGGGTTTTGCTCCCCCTTCTCTCCCCCTGCCTGCAGATTCCTTTTTGCTCCGGCTTGTGAATAAATAATTGTTGCTGTTACAACAGCTCGCAGCTCTTGCTGCCTGGCTCCGCGGGGTGGGGATTGCTTCGGCTCAAACACCCGGCCAGGCTACAGGCTCGGCCCAGGACAGCAATGACAAGGCAGGGGAGGCTTTTTCCTTTTTTTTAAGGAATAGCTGATCCTAGACATCTCACCAAACCTTCCTAAAGTTCCTTGCATGGCAGGGGGTGGTGTCCCTGTTTCAGCCGTGGCTTCATTTTGGTGTCGTTAGGACTTCCCACACTGTGCTCCCCCCAACACTGAGGCAGTGTTTTCTTACATTCCTCCTTTTCGCATTACTCCATCCTTTCAAGCTGCATCTCGCCAGTGGAAGTGCTCACCGTGAGCGGCCCCGTGCTTCTCAAAGGGCTGGTGGTCCCCAGGGGGCTGCTGCCAGCATCCCTCCGAAACACCTCGCACCACCACGGGGATGCCCATCAGGGACTGACGCTGCCTTACCCCCGTTTTACAGACAAAATAAACTCAATAAACTCACCCACTTGGTTTGGGGTGCAATCTGCATCCTGTTACACAAAGCCAGTGCTTTATAGACATCACTAATAGGAACAACACCTCCTGTAGAATATAATAGAAGAAGGAAAAACATTCATCCTCGAGGACTCTTGTCCAGAGGTCGGCTTTTTTGATTTAGAAATGCAGCGTTTGATATTGCATGGGTTATCTGCCACCTCTCAGGTAGGGAACAGAGGAAGGCATTAGTGCTCCCAGAGCAAACTGGTATTTTGCAATACAGTCTGGGGAGGAAAACGCCCTAGCGTTTATCATTTTCTGTTCCCTGCTACAGGCATTTTATGTAAGGGAAGATGCAACGAGAATAAATATCTTGCCCTAAAGGTACACAATGAACCTGTGGCAAGGCCAGCAAAAGAAATGCTTTTAACCATCGCTCGCAAGAGCCTTGCCCAAGCAGTACTTTCGGTGAGGGGCTGGCAGCCCCTTGTCCTGCCCAAAGTGTGAGGAAACTGCTGCGGCTGTGGAGGACCAGGGGATGATGCTGTGGGACCCTCACCCAGCCTGTGCCCCCTTTTGTAGAGGGGTTGCACTTTGTGGAGCAATGTACCAGACCAGACAGCTCCAAGAATGAAAAGAAAAGAAAGAAAGAGAGAGAGAGGAAGGAAAAAAAAAAAAAACACCATCCAAACCTTTCTGTTTTCAGTAAAGTGAAATGAAGAAAAAGCAAAATGTGGAAAAATACATTTAAACCGGAAGGAAATGCATTTCCTCCTCCACAACTGGTAAAACATTTTTTCTTCCTTTTCTTATTTTCAAAAAGGTTTTCTGATTTCTGGTGGGTTTTTTTTCAATAAAAAATGCAGTGAAGACACCAAATATTTTGCAAAACATCACTGAGTTGCCGAATTAACCTTTTTGGGTGGAGGGGAGGGGGAAATCAGCTGGAAAAACATCATCCCGGACCCTCAGCTGCATCCCAGTCCCCCCCTGCCCGTTGCCGGCTGGGCAGGGGCACCCTAACCTCTGCTAACAGCCCCAAGGCTGCAGGGACCCGCATGCAACCAGCTGGATTTGCCAAAATCATTAAGGAATCACCTGAAAAAACCAAACTGGTGCAGAGCCTGGGCTCTGGGAGGCTTTCTGAGAGAGTGGCTTGACAGCCCTGCCAGCTCCAACCTCTCTCTGCTGCCTTTTCTTCTTGAAGTGAGGCATAAAATAAATTGAAGCTGCTGGCTGTGGTAAACATTCCCTCCAAACATGCCTGTTCTTGATACCCCAAATGCAGATATTCAATTGTGGAAGAAAATGGAGAAAGAAAAAAAAAAAAAAAAAGAAAGAAAAGAAAAGAAAAGGAGAGAGAGAAAAACCCCGACGCTTCCAAGACACTAAAAATAGACTCTGATCACTTACCAAATGGTAAAATGAAAATGATTTGCTTTGAATAGTCTCCAGAAAGGCTCAGATACAATGTCTTGTGGAGCAAAATTGAATCAGTTGAAAGTGCAGACGCCAGCTCAGCCTAATCCCTCCCAGCTGCTTTGCTTTGCTTTTTTTCCAACAAGCAGCCCCTAAAAGTCGTCTCCCTAATCCTGCAAACTGAAATTCAATCTTGTATTTTTTTTTTTAAATCAAGTTTCAAGCCTGGGGCTTGCAGGGTGGGGGAAGAGGAGGAGGGAGGGCTTTGGGGTTGCCTCCTTCCCCTCGCCCTGACTGCAGTAAACACAGCCTTGAATTCAAGGAAAAGCTTTAGACTACAATTCGCTTGGCTTGAGCCAAACACACAAATCTGATGCCTTTAAAGCCCCTCCAGCAGACGGTAGATAGCTTTGAGATGCTCACTAAATGGCTGTCTGGTTGCTGCCTTTTTTGTTGTTGATTGGGGGCCCAAGGAGACCTTGTCTCTGGGTTGTTTTTTCTTTCTTTTTCTTTTTTTTTTTTTTTTCGGTGTCGGCTTTTATCAGTGTATTTGGGTTGGGCATTTACCTAATGCAAAGACCAAGACAAACAGTTTCTGGCAGAGGCTGGTGATTGTGGCCAGCAGCGCATGTACAGGCTCTGCTATCTCGGGGAATATCGAGAGGTATTTATGACACTTTCCCAAGAGTTTCCCGACTCCTGCCCTCCTCTCCCCCAGCTCCAGCCCTGTGTGCGACTTGCAAGGTCTTAGCAAAGGCTCCTGCGGCATCCCGGTTCCCTCTGCGGCACCTGGGAGCGTAACTCCATCCACTTCCAGACTTTCCTTGTCAGTCTTTGCCACCTGATGGTTCACTGAACCCCAAACTTTTTCTGGCATCAAGTGGCACTGGTTTGGTTTTGGAGAGTAATTGAGAAGAGATAAAATAACAGCAAAGCATTCAAAATCAAATCCCACGGCTTAGCATCCTGATAATCCAAATTCCTGGGTCTGAACATTTCCAAACTCAGGGTTTCAAAGCTTTTCCCGGCTTCAGCCATGCAGGCTGGCCCTGCGAGGCTCTTGGTTGAACCCAGGTCATGGTCCAGAATCTGAGCAGAAAAACCCCCACTTATGGCTAAGAGTGTGAAGAGGGAAGGTGTCTATCTTACAGTGTAGAAACTCCCCTAGGAACAGCTGCAGGCAGGTGTAGATTTGCCTGGTCAGGGAAAGGTTCAGAGTACCAAAAAAAAAAAAAAAAAAAAAAAAAGGGAAATAAAACTTATAAGGAGAGAGTGGAAAGCTCAGGTGGAAACCTTTGATATCACTTTGCTTACCCTGATGTATATGATGACAAAAGACAACACCACTGCAGCTGGCACACCCTTGTGGGTATCTCAAGTTGGAAATCGGTCCCGTATCCATGAAAAACACACATTTCACAGATGCAGAGAATCCCAGTGTCCACTTTTCTTTATCTTGTTGACGCAATGATCTTGACCCCACCACCACGTCAGGAGCAAAATTCTACTTGTTTGCAAGTGGCTGTTATTTCTGCTTTGAGACACGTGGGGTTACGTGACATTTACTCAGCCAATATCCGTTCTTGCTCTCTGTATCCCTGTACCCATCAGTCAGATGCAAGGCTGGGTCACCGAGAGTGACAAAAGCATTATTACTGAAGTTATTTTGAGCTGAATTACCTCTTGTATAATGAGGGACAGCACATTGGGCACCAGGATCAAATGGCCCCATGTGTTGGTTGCTGGATTTTATGGTGTAAACCAATGGACAGTTTAGACAAACATACAGAAATAAATGGGTAGAGATACACAGGTACACAGAGGGTGGATGGATTAGAATAATTGGCATCATTACATAGACATATACAGGGTCTGTGCAGGGGATGGATAATTTGATATTAATACAGAAGAAGTGAAGATGGAAGAAAAACCTGTGTATTTGACATGGACTAGACAGCCGAGGCAGGGGTTTGGTGTGGTGAGTGTGGCCTTGATGCACATCAGGATAAGTAGAATAGATGTAGGATACGCTGTGTTAGAGCAAGTCCCATCTCGGGGGGTGGAAAGTTTATGTAGGAGCATAGCAAACCTATGGGGTAAATATGTAGACAGAAGAGGCACTGTCTGGATTAGCCATAAAATAGAAATATTTGGAAATGTAGAGCCAAGTATGGGAAAATTATAGAGGGGAAGGAAGGAAGGAAGGAAGGAAGGAAGGAAGGAAGGAAGGAAGGAAGGAAGGAAGGAAGGAAGGAAGGAAGGAAGGAAGGAAGGAAGGAAAATAAGGAAAAGAAATTAAAGAGAGAAAGAAGAGAAAAGAAGAGAAAAGAGAAGAAAAGAAGAGAAAAGAAGAGAGAAAAGAAAAGAAAAGAAAAGAAAAGAAAAGAAAAGAAAAGAAAAGAAAAGAAAAGAAAAGAAAAGAAAAGAAAAGAAAAGAAAAGAAAAGAAAAGAAAAGAAAAGAAAAGAAAAGAAAAGAAAAGAAAAGAAAAGAAAAGAAAAGAAAAGAAAAGAAAGAAAAGATGAGAGTAAACCTGAAATCAGCTAGACAGATAAATGTGCATGGGATGGATTGCAGTACACCCGAGCCTGATAGCTGTGTTAAAGCGAGCAAATAGGTGTCTGTATATCACATATTGGTTTGTTGAATGGGTGTGGAACTGATAAATATGGAAGCGAGAAAGGTGGATTGGGTAGGCAAAGTAACTGCTGGGTGGCGGGGAAGTTAAGCAGAGTAAATGTAATGTGGATAGATTAAAATATGGAAATGTGGACTATCACAAGGAGGTATTGTAAGTACATAGCTATAATAGGTAGCAAGTAGATAAGTACAGACATAATAGAAAACTTAGCTGGACATATGGAATAAATGGAGACATCAACTGGTATCTGTATCAATTAACATGTTTAGGTAAAGGGACATGCAGAGATGTTCTGGGCTACATAAATTAAACAGAAGTGACACGAGCAGCAGTGACACTAACAGATCTAAATGGGAAAATGGATGTAAGGAGGAAGAGGTGATCAACTGTAAATACTGGGACTATTCCAGGGTTAGGTCAGCTGAGTAAAAGCTGGATGGATGGGTGGATGAAGAGATGGGTATATATACCCACTGAAGGGTTTGTTAACTGAGCTTGTTTTAGCTAGAAAGATTGACTAAGTAAACCTGTAGAGAGCAGATTAATCAATTAAAGGCCAAAAGAGAAAGAGATTAGATTGAGATGGACAGGTTTATGGAAGACAGAACGCGTGTTGTCTAGGTAAAGGGATGGAAAGATAGCTGGAATGATGGAATAATATATGATTAATACAGACAGAAAATATGGGCTGGTAGGGTGAATAGGGCACTGATGATGGGGAATGTGGATAGAGGGGGGAACAGATAAAAGAACAATAACAGAGTTAATAGATGAGTAGTTAATAGAGTAATAGATGAGTAATGCCCATAGAGAGGGTAGTTAGTTGTCAATTGTCTCAACGAACACAAAAAGAAATGTGAAAAAAGCGATGTACAAGACATAGGTGAGCAAAGGAGGGATTGGGTAGGTGCATACAAAAAAGATAAAGTGCACAAACGTGAGAGGAGAGTAGATATGGGAAAAAGCAAAAAAGCACTAAAGGAAGAGTCAGATAAAATAGGCACAGAGTAAATAGATTACATATACAATTCATACAAAATAAAGAGATTATGCTGAAAAAACAAGCTTGGAACAATTAGCAAGCTAACAGGTTGGACTAGGTATTGAGTAGATAGAGACAGAGGAGTATTCATGAGCTGGGAGTGTTGAGAAATTAGCCCGCTGATCAAGTACGAATTAGAGGGATGTTAAATGGGGGAATAAATCCTGGACAGGATGATGGATGAAGAAGGATGTGGGTGCCCATACAGATGAGTGGGTACCAGGAAGCTCGACAGAGTGGGTTCGAGTGAGCAGAGAGATGAATATGGATGGCAGAAGGAGGAAGACGAAAATACATAGTTTACCATGTGCTATGGAAATACAGCGAGATTAATTAAAATTTGCATCAGATTGACTAGATAGGTAAGTAGTCACGGGCATTAGCTTAATGAGTATGTATAAAAGAGACTGCGAAAAAAATCGTTAATCGTGGCATTAGTTGCAGCGATGTCTTAGGCATGACAGGCAAAAGCAGAAGTGGTGAATACATTAGTGCTATAAGAAAGGAGGAGAGAGATTAGTAGATGTGAGATAGACTAGATGTGTGAGACATGAATGTATGCAACATAGGCAAAGAGGTCAGGTAAATGAGAATCCACGGAGATAATGGATTGCTATGTGTTATGAAACTCAAATATAAACACCTACAGGGATGTGTGGGAGACAAAATTAGGTGATCCGCAGTCCTAAGATGGACAGAAAGAGAACAGATCTGTTTGCACAAGAAATAAGCATAGAGAAATTACACGGTCAAGGCTGAGATGTGACTCCCACACCAAACCTAAAACTAACCCCAATTCTAAATCCTGACACAAACCCGACCCTGGTCTTAAAGCTTGTCCTAACACAACACTAAGCCAAACCTAACCCTAACCCAGCAGTATCTGAACAGAGCACTAACCCATAATCCTAACCTCACCTAAAACTCTGCACCCACCACTAACCCTAACGCGAGTTGAGACCTACCGCTGACCCTGACACTAACCATAATCCCATCCGGAACCTAACCCATGCCTCACCCTAACCCAGCCGTAACCAGACATAATCCTAAACACTGAACCAACCCTATCCCTAACTCTAAATCCATCTCAGCCCAGCCCTAACCCTAACCAAACCCTGACTCTGACTCTACGCAGTAAGCCTTAACCCTATCTCTAACTTAATCCTAACCTTGCACCTTAGAGGAACAGGTAAAAATATATGATACATTTGTATCCAGCTGACACTAAACCATGTTAAAACAAAAGAAAGAAGATTAGGTAAATATGTCAGAGATGGAGCTGTCAGTTTTACGTATTATAAAGTTATACGGTAGTTGTTGTCTACAGGGGGGTAGGAAGGTTGGCTAAATGAGTGGGTATAACACAGAGATGAAGAAATTAAATAACTCTGTATAGAACAATCATACCAGAGAGCTCGGAGTATGCAAGTAAATAAGAAAATCATAGTTACGATCTCAGATCAGAAATCAGATGGATGAAGATGTATAGAACAGAGTCGTACATGCAACCAGTGGTTAAATCATACATCCAGGTAGGCTTGAGGTAGATATTCCTGTGGGATAGACAGGTAAGGAGCGAGGGAGGAGGAGATGTAAGGCAGGTGAACACACACAGAGCGGGGGAGCCAGGGAATGAATAGGTATGGTTGCTGTCAGAGCTTGTTGGAGAGGACAGGCAACAGGGTGGGTTCAGGTCAGGAAAGCAGGCAGAGCCGTAGATTGGCAGTTTCTCTCTTCTTCAAATTACGGCCCCTGCAGATGTGCCCGGTGGAGGTGCCAGCCGCTGCCCGGTGAGCTTTAGCCCTTTAGCCCATGGTGAACGCTGCTTACTGCTCTCCCCGCAGCCCTGGGAATGAGATGGCGCCAGCGAGGGGAGCGTTCCTCACACGGGGCATCACAGCCGGGGCAGACAGGACAGTCTGGGGAGGTACAGGCGGGTGGGAAGGGGCTGTAGGCTGCTGTGCTTAGAGGTAAAGCACGAAAAGCCACTTAAGGTAGGAGGATGAGCTTTCAGAGGACAGGATCCAGTCCTTTTTGCGAGGGGTTGCACAGGTCCTGTGCTGGACCCAGCCCAGTGCCACCCCGCCAGCCCGTGGGACCGCAGAGGTGGGTCAGCAGAGGGGCCAAGATCCATGTTGGTGGGCACTGCAGAGCGCAGGGCGAGAGGCGCAGGCGTTCTGCCCTGCCACAACCGACAGCCAGCTTTCCTCCAGCTCCAAACGTCTGCACTGACTCAGAATATTTTATTCTCTTCACCGCGGGGAACAAGCTGGCGACGCGGGCAGGAATCGGTGCGGGATGTCCCAGCCCTGGTCTGCGCTGCTGAACCCGCCTCGGAGGGGATGCTCACCAAAGCTGCCGGCTTCTGCAGAATAAGGAGGGAGGGGGCTGCTGCCTGCGTTAGCCGGGTCCTGGGGAGGGGGGGAGCGGGCAGGCCCCCAGCCTCCTCACCTCCCTTTCCAGGTTTGCTTTCAAAGGTTCAAAACCTGCCTCTGCGAATGTTTAAAGAGCGGGGGTCTTGCTTCGTGAGAGCGCAAGATTGAATTTAGGACCTGACTTCAACCACGGACTTGGGAAAGCACGGCTCTCCAAAACGCTTCCTTCGCCTCTCTTAACTTGATGCTTAAACTTTAAGCGACTGTAGTTTGCTGACTTTCGCAGAGTGCGAGCAGCGGGGTGTGAGGAGGGCTGTGATCCTCCATGGGACACAGCCAGCGGCACATCTCCAGCTGGCCTCCGTGGGACCAGGGCTTCACCCCATGCCTAGAAGCATTTTGCTGGGTAGTTTCCTTCAGTGCTTAAGTCCTTTCCTGAATTAGCTCTTAAATGAGCGTTCCGTTCCCTCCTTCTAGACTTCCTGGGAAAAAAGAAAGGAAGGGAGTGGAGGGATAGTGGGAATTTTTGAGGTGCCTGAGCCTCTGGAAGGGCTTTGGGTTCCCACAGTTTCACCCAGGCATTAGAGGAGCCTCGGAAGGAGCCAGAGCAGATACCTCTGATAGACACAGGCACTGGGTGCTTTTAAAGATCCCACTGTGTACTTAGCTGTATCTTCAGACATCTAAATCCCTCTAAAAGTCTCACTCTCAGTGTCTAAATCCCAGGTGCCTAATTCACTTCTAGGAAAATCTCACACCAGGGCTGATTCACGGAATCATTTTTTTAAATCTGGTCCTCACTCACACAGGGCTTTTGAAAATCCCCCTGCTAATCTCCTATACCCGGGCATGTATCACTCTGAAGCCTGTAAAATAAATTGCTTTGCACTCCTGGGGGACAGCCGCTATTTTGTCCCTGCTCGTACTAAGTCAGATTTTTCTTTCTTGCATATTAACACATAGTTTTGTTTTGGTTTGGGTTTTGTTTTTTTTTTTGAGGGGGTGGGGGGAAGCTCTGAAGCTGCTTTGCGAGACTCGAATTAGCAACCCGCATGGGTTGCCCCTTTTCCGTGTTATTCCAGGGAGGCATCGCCCGCTGCTGTGGGTTGTAGGTCTGTACCAGCGGCGGTGGCGGGAGGAGCTGGTTCTGGGCTGCTCATTTCCACCGGTGGCGTTCGCCCGTGGGCACAAGCCTTCGCTCAGCTCCTGGGAAGATTTGTGACCATATTTGCCCATCTCTAGCCGAGATTAAGCATCGTTACCTGTTTGGGGTTTTTTTTTTTGCGAGAAATTACTTGGGTGAAGAAGAAAAAAAAAAATCAAACACATATGTTCTTTCATTTTTCTTTTTTTTTTTTTTTAATTTCCTATGGGAATTTTGATTTGTTGGGAAGTTGGGTTTTTTTGGTAAATAAAATCTTCGCGCATATGCTTTCTTCATTAGAGAAATTGGAGTTGGCGACAAACAAATGACTTTTTTCCTGTTTAAAAAAAATAAATAAAAAATAATAAAAAAAAATCACGCTGCAAAAGGAAAGGCTGGCTGCCATTGAAACATTTTTGATAGAAAATCTGCCTGCAGCCCTACTGCTTAATCAGTTTGGAGCAGAGCGTAGCCTGTAGCTTGTTAATAAGAGCAGCTTGCCCGAGCGGTTTGCACAATGGTGAGCTGCAGAGGAGGCTCGTTGCATAGCTGTGGATTTTATTTTGCAGCTCTGTTAATTAAAACATATTTTACTTTGAAGAGGTTTTTACTGTTTTCTATGAGGGTGAGCAGAAAACTGTTCTCCTGGATAGATTAAAGGAAGGATCTGAAGTATTTTTTTAGAAGTAACAACTTAACGTTGTTTGATGGGCAAACTCTTAGCAAAAACAATGTGTAGTTTCTTATTTTTATTTGTTCTCGGTCCTTGTATACAGGCTGCTTTATGAGCCTGAATGTCTTGGCTGTTTTGATAATATCAAACTAAATTTTCACATGTGAGTTGCCAGACTGGAACTGAAAAGTTGTCGCAGATTCCTGTTTAATTGGTAAAGTAATTTTTACTTATACAAGGGTAAACTAAAATAATAAGGCCTGAAACTGTGCCATTGAAGTTAATGACAAACCCTTCATAGGTTTCACATAAAGCCTGTATTTTTATTATCCCAGTTCCACTGACTTTTGTTGCAAGTTTGCAGCAAAATGTTAGGGCATTTCTAAGTGTTATTTTTATTATACAAAATCCCATTAAAATCAGTACTGAAGCATCCCATTAATTTAAATGGGACTTTGCATAGTTTGCTGAGTTCCAGGCCACAGATAAAGAAAAGTATGCAATTTGGAGTTAAACTGACCACAGTTTTTTATTAGAAGACATTTAATCTCGAACAAACAGGGCAGTCTGAGGCATGAAGCCTTTGTGAACTTCATCTGGGCTGGTGCAATCGCAGCCTCCACCGCGCGGCAACCTCTGGGTCGGTCGCCTGGGACCTCTCAGGACCATGCAGCGTTCCCCAGCAAACCCCTAGCCCGGGTAGGTATGCAAAGTGCTCCCCAGGCACCCAAGGAAATGCTAACGGGGAAGCCAGCACACCCAGAACAAATGGAAAACTCGATTCAGCTGTTTCTCTGGCTCCAACTATCTGCTCGCCTTGACAAAGGCAAGGCTGCAATCTGGGGGCTCTCTGCTGGGGCTCCCCCCTGCTGGAAGGCAGAGTCCCACCGGGCTGGAGCCACACTGGGCCCAAGCGGTGCAGGTTCAGAAATCACCCGCTGGAGCTTCATGCGCTGGAAACCACTGGCAGGAATACGCAGGGCGAGGGATGGAAAACCATTGCCCGCGGTGTGTGGGAACAGCCGCCAGGCAGACGCTGGCACGGGGAGCTTGAAAACCAAAGTGCGAAGAGCAGTGGGGAGAGACATTTTATCCATGGGACAGCCTTTTGGTGACTTTGAGGGGCTAAGGGACCATTAAATGACATCCCCCCTCATCTGCCCCCAGCATGGGCACACACCTGGGTGCCTCCAAGGGCATATCCCTAAGGAAGCTGTGCTTGGGCAAGGTGGTCCCAAACTTTGTATCAAACACATCAAAACCCCAAAGAATTCAAGCTCTAACCATGGTGGGGGAGACCTAAAGGCTGCTGGAAGCAGGGCATCTGTAAAAGTGCACAGGGAAGGTGTAGGAGCTGCTTTCTGCTCAGCGTCTCCTTGGAATTTTCCTTTCCCTGAGCCATAAATATGTCAAGATGCCCAAATTTTGCCCAGCAGCAGCGAATCATCTCTCCCCGGTAGGTTCACAGGGCAGGGGGACACTGGTGATGGCCACCGACACCGAAACCCAAGCCGGCTGTGTCCCTGGTCCCCAGCTCTTTCCCGCAAACTGAGATTCGGGGGGGGGGGGCGAATCAGGACTCCAACAACTGGAACTTGCAGGAGGGTTTGGCTAAACGTGAGCCCTGCAGCCGCTGGGCTGATTTAGGACTAACAGTGCTACCTCCAGGAACAGGAGAAAATGAACACCGAAAATCCAGGCTAAAATAAAAGCCGGGAGCTTGCGGATGCCCTCCCGGATGGAAGCTGGAGGGGAAAAAAATCAGGCGTTTTCCTGGTCTGGTACACGCTCCCGCAGCCAGAATAAGTCATAAAGCAGCCGAGGAGACTCGGCTCCTCTCTGCTGAGCCCCCGGGTGAGGTGCAAAGCCATCGAGGAGCCCCCCGACCCCGGGACGGGCACGGACACCCCCCCAACTTTGCTGCCAGGGAACGGCTCCTGCGGCTGCGCTGCCCTGCGCGGCCGCGGAAGCCCCCAAGGGGGGGGAGCAGCGCAGGGAGCTGCAAACCCCGCGGAGGGGTGTTTAGGGGTGTGTGGGAGGGGTGTGGGACATCCGCGGCCGCGCAAACAGCGCGTTTGAGCGGCGGGGAGGCAGCCCCGGCAATGGCTTTTTCCCGCCGCCGGATCCGGCCTCGCCGCAGATAATTTATTAATTCGTTGGTTGAATTATGTCTTTTTTTTCCCCCCACAAAATATTAATAATAATCATTATAGCAATGAAATAATAATGAAATCAGTGTCTTTTGTGCTTGCAACAGCTTGGGAAAAAAAGAAATAAATCGAACAACCCTTAAAATTGAGGATCTCGGAGAATTTGGAGGAGCAAGAGAAAAAAGCACCTTAGAAAACGGGGAAAACGGTTCAGCGGGAAGGAGCGGTCCCAGGGCTGCGACACGCCGCGGTGGGGGGGTCTTCAGGGTGCGAGGATTGACTCTTTGGGGAGAAAAAAAACACCAAACCCAACCCATTATTATTTCGTTCTTCTTTCGTGCGAGCAGAAACGCAGGCGGCGAGGAGCGCTGCCTCTCCCTCCCCCCCCCCCCAGCCCCGCTGCAATGGCAGCGGGGAAAATCTGCTGGAAAATTAGAAATTAGAGGTGGGGAGGATTTGCACTGCCCGAGCCGCCCCCCGGGATGGCAGGGAACCCGCACCCCCTCCCCGAAAAAGGATGCCTTCACCCCCACCTTTGGCCGGGTCCCTGCCGGGGTGGGGCGGGGGGGGACACGTTGGGCGACGGCGCAATTACCGAGGGGAAGCGGAGGAGCCCTCCCCAAAATGCCACCACGGGCTGGGGAATGGGGGAAGAAAGCTGCTTTTCTTCTTATTTAGTCGATCTCTTAAACACGGCCAGAAAAGAACATTAAAGGCATTTCTAGATTTCGTTTCCGTTTTTGGTTTTTTGTTGTTTTTTTTTTTTTTTATTATTCCCATGCTCTTAATTTTGAAAAAAAAAAAATAAAATCACAAAACATAACTTATAAAACAATATATATACTGCATCCTTATCCACAACAGCATAATTGAAACATCCAGCGTAACGTTTACCACAGGTGTGAAATACACTGGGAAAGAAGTACCGTGTGCATTTTATATTATGTTTCTTTGTCATCTACAGGTAATAAGTATCGACAAAAATAAGCAACAAATATGCCTGCAATTAAACTTCATATGCGTTTTGTATGCGTATTAATAAAGATCATATTTATCAGTTCCATGTTTGGTTTTTTTTTCTTTTTTTTTTTTTTTTTTTGCCAACAAGCACTTGTTAAAGTATCTACATTTACATAATAACACCTTAAGATAATAACACCTTAAGATCGGAGTTTGTGGGTTTTTTTTTTTTTTTTTTTGGTTCCTTGTTTTTCCTTCACAGTTAGAAAAGCAAGGAACACTTTCAGCTTTGCTAAGCAACCTTTCCGGACGCTGAGGCTCTCTATTTCTCTAGCAGAGATGCAGTATCTGGATTCACTTCATAACAGACCATTTTTCGTCTTTTTTTTCTCTTTTTTTCCCTAGACTTTCTAAAAGGGGTTTGTTTTTTTGTTTGTCTTTTTTTTTTTTTTTAAAAGAGAAAAAAAACCGCCTGCATTTAAATAAAGATGAATGATAATTTCATTATCAGGATGGGGAGAATGCTGAACAGTTTTCGCAGCGCTGGAGGGTTTCTGTGCTCTCTCACAACCGGGGATACTGCAGTCTTTTGGAAAGGATGAAGAGGTAGGAACCTTGAGCTGCTTAGTATCAGGAATGACTGGATTATAGCTTCCAACTAAAGAAAAAACATCAAGAATCATGCATTTTAAAAACAGTTTATTCAACGGCCAAGGACAATGATCCGGCACAATGCAATGGTAGATATAAATATAACCTTATATAAGTGGTTGACCCTTGTCATTATTATTTTTAATAGTTTCATACCTAATATTTTAACCATTTTTCCCGCAGAATCTACTCTGCGAATTATATTTTTTTCTGGCGCCCCCCCCCCCTTTTTTTTCTTTTTTTTTCGAGTGTGATTCTGTTTCTCAGTGGTAAACATTAACCAAACTCTTCCCGTGCGACAAGCGGCCAAGAACCGTCACACCAGCTCTTACCATCGAGGCGTCCCCCTCCCTCCCTCGCCGCCCCCCCCCCCGCGGGGAAGCGGCCGCCTTACCAACTCCTGTGCAAGTTCAAGTAAACACATACAACCCGCATAATCCAGAGAAAAAAATTGCAACTCATCCATGTACCAGATTTCGGTGTCTTTTGCAAAAGTTTTCTGGTCCGTTTACGGTTTTTGATGGTTTATTTTTAATTTTTTTTTTAAAGCGCAGTTTTATTGGTTGCGCCGTTGCATTAATATTGTTTTTTTCCTAGACAGTTGAAGTCCGCGGAGCTTTTGGGGTGTTTGTTTTGGTTTTTTTTTCCTTTTTTTTCGGTGGTGTTTTGTTTGTTAGTTTTTTCCTCTCTCACTTGCTCGGGTTTTGCTTTTAATCAGTTTTAATTACTTTATTTTTTTTTCCCTTTTACGTTAAACGTCGATTTGCTTTGTCGGCGGTGGTGGGTTTTTTTGTTTCTTTTTTTTTTTTTTTTGTCGGAGGTGGTTTGTGTCAAGTCCGTCAACTGTTGTACTGACAGGCGTTTAGACTGGAGCCGGGGCTTTGCAAACTGCTGTAGCCGAAACTGGAGTGCTGCTTTGATTTCAGTCTGAGACTGGCTAAGCTGGAGTTGCAAGTGTCCCGGTAGACGCTGTAGGGCGAGCCCGGTGGCCCGTAAGGACAGGCCGGCGAGGACATGGCCGAGTTCAGCGAGGAGCCGCTGATGTTGTTGATGTTGTTGAGGCCGGAGTTGGCCATGCCCGGCACGGCCGAGTGGCCCATACTGGAGGGCATGTTCATGGAGGAGATGCTGCTGGGCGCCGAGAACATGGACTGCGAGGAGAGGGGGCTCATGGAGTTGAAGAAGGTGAAGCTCTTGGTGGAAAGCGGCGCCGGGGTGAGGCTTTTGGTGGCCCAGTTGTTGTAGGGGTAGCCGGCGTACATGTCGTCGTAGGGCTGCATCAGCCCGCTGAACTGCGGCACGTAGCCGTTCTTGCACAGGTCCATCTGCTGGTTCCGCTCCCGCTTTCTCCACTTGGCTCGGCGGTTCTTGAACCACACCTGGGGAGGAGAAGGAGTCGGGGGGGGGACGGACACCGACACGGCACGGTGAGTGCGGGACCACCGCCTCCCCCTTCCCCGCCTCGCAGCGCGGACGCGCGCAAGGAGAGCGCAGGCAGCGCGCAGCCAAAAGCCGCCCCCCGCCCCCCCTCCCCAACACTCCCACCCCGGTTGGGATGCGAGGGGAGGTGGGCACGGCTCCGCGGCCGCGCACGGCCTCTCTCTGCAGCCCCCCGCCCCGGGGGTCTCGCTCCGCGGGCTCTGCGCGCATCCCTCTCTATTCCGCGGGATGCGCGCAGCCGCCTCTCCGCCAACGGTGCCTTCGCGGGTGTCCGCGTCCTCCCGTGTCCCCCCCACACCCGGTCCGTCCCCTCGGAGCAAGCCAAGGGGCGAAGGCACGGCCCGCTCTGATTAGGGCCGGCTCGCCCCGGCTCCGCCGCGTTTCCGAACGCTAATGCTGTGTAATAAAAGTCCCCTGTTACAGATCATAAAAAAGGGGATTGGATTAGTATGTTTAGGTTTAAAAAAAAAAAAAAAAATCAGTCCCCGCATCGCCTTTGGGTGGATGCAGCCTCTGCCTTTATATCTAATGAGAATTTACAGCCCTGACTAGGGAACAGAGAAGCGGGGGCCGCTCCTGGTGTTTGATGCAAAAACCTGATCCAGGCTCTCTCGTATTTTTTATATATATATAATTTTTTTTAGCCCTCGGAAAGCTTTTGAGCCCGCCGTGATGGAAGCCGGTCAGCCCCAAAATTCTTTTTCCAGGTTGAAAACCAGCATCGCCCTGTCTGCCCCGGCTGCACCCGGCCTGCGAGACTCTCCTGCTGCTCCCCCTCCCGCGGCTTTCTCTGACCGAGCCGTCGCCCCCCGGCTCCCTGCGGACACTGCGCGGTTCCCTGCGCCCGGCCCCGCGGAAGCTGCGCTCCCTCCGCCGGGACGCGGGGGGGGGTGGGCAGCTCTTCGGGCCTCCCCTACCGGCGCAGGAATGGCGCAACTATTATTAAACACCGGTCTCAAGGATGGAAACTTTGCGGGGGGAAAGAGGGGAGAATGGACGGTGGAGTCTATTTTAAAAAATAACAATAATAAAAAGAATCCCGTATAAATAGGAAACGAAAGCCAACATGTTCAAGACCTGTAATATACTCCTCGGAAGGTGCTTCCAGACAGGAATTTCCTGAAAATGAGGGTAATAGTTTTAATTATGGCTCCTAGACATTTTAAAGGAAGGCCCTCATAGCAAATTAAGGTTAGATTTGCAATCTGCAATCTCAGAACATCAACCCAAAACATCTCAACGCAGAGGGAGAACGAAATTATGTTAATGGCAACTCATATATTAGTTTTATTTGCTTCCTGAAATATTCCAGCAATATTAATGCAGTTTAGTCTCTGCTCCGGCTTTGTTTTGTTTTAAACTCAATTAAGACAATGCTTTCAGATGCATTTTCCCCATTGCAGATGGGTGTTTACTCTTGAAAGGTTTAAAGCAGAATCTCTGTAATCCGATTTGGTCACTCGCGGTTTAATTGCCAAGAAAAAAAAAAAGTAAAAAAAAAAAAAAAAAGAAAAAAGTGGCTTTTCGGGACGGCGAGGCTGCCCTCCCTCCGCGGTTCCCGTTTTATCCCGGTTTTCTCCCCTCCGCGGCAGCGGACTCAGCCCACGGTCCGCGGGCTCGGCTGGGGTGCGCGGCCGCGGTAGAAACCGCGGGGGTAAACGTCCCGGGGGGGGGGGAAGCGGGGGGGGAACACAAAGGGGAGGTGGAGAAACCGTGACAGCCCAGGCACGGCGGGCAGAAATTCTACGGATCAATAGAGCTCCGCTCTGGTCCTTCATTGCCAGGATATTTCACCCGTAAATCTCCCTAAGGAACTGCCGAGGCTACACATACATTTATATATATATTTATTTATATGGTGGCATCGGCTCCGAGGCTCCTTCGCCGTACAAGTATGTGCCTACAGCGCTTATTGACTTTGGAGTGCAATCGCTCCCCAGCCCTCGTCCTTCACTCTGCCTCTGCAAACAGCCGCTCCGTCCGCCCGCGGTCGCGGGAGACGCGCGGCCGCGGAGGATGCGCGGCCGGGAAGGGGCCGGGCACCGACAGCGGTGGGCTGAGCCGCAAGCCCGCCGCCGCAATGGCATCAAGCAGCGGTTTGTTGGGAGATTGCTGGGATTATTGGGAATAACCAGAGCGAGGGGAAGGGCCGCTGAGGCTGCCCAGTTGCTCGGCTGCGGGGTTGCTCTATCCCCGCGTCGGGTTTAGGCCAACCCTGGTGGGGTCTTCCCCCCCACAGTCAGGCCCTTCCCAAGCCCCGGCCACCCCGCTGCCCTCTGCACTGCTCGACCCCCAACTTTTCGGGCCCGTCCCCAAACGCTGGGCCGGCGGCCGCGGCCCGCTCCGGGTGGCATTTCTCCGCGGCCGGGAGGTGAATTTCTCCTCTCTGCTCTGCATCCCAATTTGAGCAATTAAAATCAAGCCCACAGCAGTCGAGAGCTGTTCGCAAACCGCCTCAGCGGGTTCCTAAAAGGGACAATTTCCCCGACGCCCCCACGCTTTCCAGCGGGGCCCGGAGCAGAGCCCTGCACCCCCGCGGGGCTGGACGCCCCTCTTACCCGGACTCGGGGCTCGGTGAGGTTGGTCCAGACGGCGATCTCCTCCCGCATGCTCATGTCGGGGTAGCGGTTCCGCTGGAAAGTGGCCTCCAGCTCCTGCAGCTGCTGGCTGGTGAAGTGGGTCCGCTGCCGCCGCTGCTTCTTCTTCTTCGCCGGGTCGTCGGCGGCCCCGTCCTCGTTTTTCTGCTCGCCGCTGCGCTCCTTTTCTGCGGTAGGGTTTGGGGTTTTGGTTGGCGTTTTTTTTTTTCTTTTTTCTTTTTTTTCTCAAACAGAAATACACAAAGGCAGCCCCGCCGTCCCCGCACCCGGCCCTGCCCGCCCCCACCGGAGCGACGCGTAGGGACACCCACTAGGGTCCCCGCCGGTCCCTGCACCCACCGAGCGCCCCGCAGCCAAACCCGGCCTTTCCCGGGTGGGGGAAGGCTGGGGAAGGAGGACGGAGCCCTGCCCGGGCCCAGGGCACCTGGGGAGGCAGCGGGACCCCCGGGGCGGCCCGGTTCGAAAGGGGACCGAGGGGTGAGAGCGATCGCGGAGGAGCGGGGTTCCCGCAGCATCGACCGCTCGGCCTTTCCACGACACCTTCTCGCTCCCTTCCACCTCGGGCGCGATCTTTGCTCCATTGTCTTTGTTGTGCTGCGGCCGCGATAGGAAACTTTGGAAGGGCAGGAGTGTAAAACCCAGCAGCAATTAATTGCAAAAGGCACCCTCTCTCTTTGCCTCTACATTCCCCCACGAATTCCTTTTTTTTTTTCTTTTCTTTTGCTACTTTTAGGATTTATTTTAACCCGAGGCCGAGCGAAGCCCTCTGCAAAAATCATATCGAAAGAAGCAAAGCAAAAAAAAAAAAAAAAAACCCAACAAAAAACCCAGGAGCGTTTTGGCGGCCGGGATTTGCGCGGACTGGCAGCAGGAATCCAGCCCCGCCGCAACGCGAGGACAAACCCCGGGTCCCTTTTCCTAACGGCCTTTCTGGCTCTCCCAGCCCGGTTTTGGGTCTGATTCGGCCCGGTTGAAGCCCTCGGAAAAGGGACTCAAAGGCCTGAACGAAACGTGCTCCCGGCGGCAGCGGGGGAAGGTGCGGCCAGGCGGCGGGAGGCTGCAGGGCCGGGGGCCGCGGCCATCCACCCGGCCTCCGGCCTCCGCGGGGAGTTTTCCCTTTTCGAGAAGTTGTCTTTCTTTTTATCCTTCTTTTTGGAAGGTTTTATCCCGGCGGCGGAGGACCCGGGGGCATTTATCCAGCCCCGACCTCTGCGAGGTAAACGGGAGTCTAAAAATAATCGCGGGCTGCATCCAAAGCCCGGGAGGATTCGTCCTTGCAAAGTCACCCCGGAATCGCCCCTCGCCTGGGCACCCTCCCTGGCAAAAGGGGGGAGGACGAGCGAGCCCCAACGGCTCAATGGAAGCCCCCGAAGGGGCCGATCGCAGCCCGGCTGGCCCCTCTCTCTGCTCTAAGAGGTTTGCAGAGCAAACAAGGCCTCTGCAGCACAGACCCCATCGCCACCGGCACCCCTCCCTCCCCCGGTCCCCCCGGCCGCTGGACCGGCCGAGCCGCAGGACCCGGCGGCGGAGGGGAAACAGAAACCGAAATAACCCCCGCAAAGACAAATCCTCTGGGTTTCCGCTGGGAAGAGCCCGGAGAAACCGGGCCGAGAGGGAGCCGGGGGGATATAGGAAAGCGGCCGCGGTGGGATTTAACCCCACTCCGGATTTAACCCCGCCAGGATTTCATTAAAAATCCGGCCTCCGCGCTGGGCTGCGATACAATTTCAAATCATAAGGCATATTAGCTTTAATCGGCTTTTGTATTTTTTTTTTCCCCCATTAAAAAAAAAATAATAAAGCGTGTAAGGTATTTTGCAGCTTCTCGGAGAAGAAAAGCAGGCAGGACCTCAGCCCTCCTCCAGCACCGAGGGGTCACACACAGGGGTAGGGCAAAATGGAGCAAATCTCCCTCTCTAATCTCAAATAATCCCCTCTAATCTTGGAGTCCCTTCCAGACGCCGGTCCCTAACTTTGTTTGCGAATCAGGCTGGGAGGCACAACCAAAACCCTGTTTATCACCGGGTGCCACTTCGGGACCCACTCTTGCCACTGTCATTCCCTAGGTTATAGGACCTGCTAAAACTCCGAAGAGCAACAATAGCTATTAAAAAGAATTGAAATTAAATAACAGATAAACTCCCCCTGAAAGGGTCTCGGTGGAGAACGGGTATCGCGCTCCTTCCTGCAGCTTTTGTTTCCTTCTCCTGGCTTCCCTTGTCACTCTAGAAATGTTGCTACTTGAATTAAACACAAACTGGGAAACCACAGCTTTCCCCGCAGCCCTCGCACATGGTGGTCAGGGCGCGGGGACCCTTTTCCAGCGGGAAAAGCGCGCAGCCCCCGCGCGAAACCTCCGCGGCCGCGCACATCCCCTCCGCGGCGGCCCGCGCTGCCTGTGCCCGGCCCCACGCCGCCTCTCCTGCTCTGCGGGGCTTTTCTTTATTATTATTTTTTTTTTCCCCTCTCTCACCCCCCCCCCCGACCCCCCCCGCCTCCTTTGACAGAGAGATCTTTTTCCATCTCTGCACCACCCGAGCTGGAAAATAAACCCGGGCAAAAGCTGACATTATTTCAGAAACATCCGGCAAAACCGCACTCCCCGAAGAGCCCCCCTTTCCCTTCGACCCTATCAATTAATAACTGTGTTTTATATATATATATATATAAACAGCAGCTCCTGGGATGGGGCTGGGGAGCCGTGTTGTCCTCCCGGCGCGCTGTCAGCCCCGGTTGCCGGGGCTCGCTCGGGATGGAGCCGCCGGGCTCATCGGCAGCTCTTGTGTCCCCCCCCGCCTCCGTTTCCCCCCCATCACCTCTGGTTGTGCGGGGGGTGCGGGCAAAGCTCCCCCCCCCAACCGCCCCGCGAAGGGAAGGCGCGGTGGGGAGGGGGAGGCGGCGCGGGGGGGAGCGGGCCGGGGCCGCGGGGTTTGGGGCGGGGGGGTGGGGGTGGGGGGTTGTTGGGGGTTACCTGGCACCTCCGTGTCGGAGGATTCACTGGCTGAGTTCTCGATCGGGTCTCTGGGTTCCGAGGATCTTTGCAAATGGAAGCTGGAAGCCATGTCATGGGAGGGTTGGGGTCTCAAGCTCTCGGGCAGTCTCTCCAAATTCATTCCACCTTTAAAGGAATCCATGGCAGGGGCGCCGGGCTGCCTGGGGGAGTTTGCAGGTGTTTATTCCACACAGAAAGGAACAAGGAGCTTTTTTTTTTTTTTCTTTTTCTTTTTTAAAAGAAAAAAACAAAAGCAAACAACAAAACCAAAACCAAATCCACTTATTACTAACAGTATTATTTTAAGGGTGTCGGAAGAAGAGATCTGGGCAGTGCCTGGAAGCCGGTTGTCTCTGCTCGGGGAGAAGCTCGGCAGTCCGGCCGCATAGGCAGGGAAGTGGTAAAGATCCCTTATAGAGAAACGCGAGTTGAGAGTTGGACAGTTTAAAGCTAAAGAGATTAAAGTGACCTGCCCTAGAACAAATGCCTGTAGTTAAACGGGGCTCCTCCCCCTGAAGGTTAAAACCTCCCCGTCTCGCTAATGCATCACTCCATCTAGCGCTCGCCCAGCCCGGGCGGACCTGCCTCCGCGCTCCCCGTCGATGTGCGCGACTTGCGCGGCCGCGGCCAGGCCCGCGGACCCCCGGCCGGCCCCTGCCCGGCCCCCGCCGCCCGGCCGCCTCTCCTCCGAGGATGCCCCCTCCCGCCTCCTCCCCCTCCCCCGCAGCCTCCCCTAAAGCCGGCGAGGTATTAAAAATATTTCAGAAACGAATGGAAAGGTGGAAAAATCACTCCCAGCCGCTCGGGGGGCGGCTCGGGACCCCCTGCCCGCCCCCAGCACCCCGCCGGCCCGCCCTCCTTCGCAGCGTCCTGCCAGCCGGCAGCGCGCAGGTTGCGCCCCCGCGCAGCGCGGCATCTCCGCGGGTAGCCCCGTACCCAGCCCGGCTGGGCCTCCCGGCCCGCGGAACCTCCGCCCCCACTCCCTGCAGTGGACGCGCAACCTGCGCACCCTTCAGCATCCCTGCACGGGGCTGCGCGGCCCGTCCCGGCGTGAAGCCACCCCACCGCGAGTTTCAGTCCCGCGGAGAACAGGTCCCTCAGAGCTGGAGGGGATTTCTTTTGGGGACGGACTCCTGGGGGTTGTGTCTGAGCTGGTTTTGTCCTTTTTTTGACATTCTTTTTTTCCTGGCTGCGGGGTTTATAACACATCGGCTCGGGCCCTGCCTGGCGGCTGGGGGACCGCAGCCTGGGGAGCAGAGGCAGAGCCAACGCTCCCATCACACCATCTTTCAGCACATGATTAATAACAAATAATTTTCCTCTCGCAGCCGAACTCGCGGTGACCCTCCGGAGGGGTGTCTGCGGCTCTGCCAGCCCGGGGGGCGGCGGGGAAGGGGCGGGAGATTCCCCCCCCGGTCGCAGCGGGCAGTGCGGTCCCCGGGGCGGGTGGAGCGGGGCTGGTCTGGAGACACGGGACACGGCCTGGAGCCCTCCCGGGTAACATCTCGGTTTTTAGGGAGGTGGAAAACCCCACGGGAAGCCCTCAGCCTCGGGGGGCAAGTGGGAAGCGGGGTACCGGCGGGGCAGGCGGCGGGGGGCTCGCTGCACCGGGGACGGGGGCGAGGGGAAGGGGGAGAAGGACCCTGGCTGTGACTCTGCCCGGGGAAAGGACCTTCTCTCCTCTTTATTTTCTCGGCTCACTTTAACTGATCCATCCTGACACTCTATTTTGCTTTCAAATCAAGTAAAGATGTGGGAGAGAACTTTTGAACTGGTTTATGGAAAAGTGGAGGGAAGCAATGTTCCAGCCGCGCAGGCTTTTTCCTACTAGCCCGGGTGATGCAGCCGGGCCCGCCCCGCGCCCACCCCCCCCGGTAGCCCCCATGGGCCCACGGAGCCGGGGACACCCGGGGAGAGCTCAACGCTCCCAGACCCAACCCCTGCACCTCTGATCTCCAGCGCCTTTTGCAGTTTAGGGGAGGTACAGGTGGGTGCTGTCAGGGTCAGGTCTGCCTACCTCTCGCTTTTCCTTTTTTTTTTTTTTTTTTTTTTAGTGGCACATTGTTGTCCGTCTGTCTGTCCGCCGCTCCCGGCTGAACTTCGCTCAGGAGTTTGCAAACGACGGGGAATTTCGGGCACCCGAGGTGAACCAGGCAAAGATGGACGTGGTCTAAAATGCAAATATTTACCAGGGCCTCCGGGCTTCGAGGGGCTCAGCTGATGTAGGAGCCCGGGAAGGATGGAGACCTCCTCCCGGGAGAGAAGGGAGAGGTGGCGATGGCTTTTCGCCCGAGGAGAAGGAAGGTGACCGGATCGCAAACGTGCACCGTGCCTGAGACCCTTCACAGTCTTTTTTTTTTTTTTTTTTGGCTTTATTTCCGCGGGCCGGGAGTGGCGGCAGCCCCGGGGCAGGTCTCCGGGGGCTCTCCCCGCTGAGCGGGAGCGGGATGGAACCCGGAGGGCCGTGCTGGAGGGGGGACTGCCAACAGCCCGGCGGCTCCGCTCCGGCTATTTTAAACCCACTGCTCACAGCAGCCTCAAAAACGGAGGCGGGATTTTCTTTCTTTCTTTCTTTTTTTTTTCTCGTATTTTTTTTAATGCTCCTAATTTAAATGCTCCTTTGTTCTGCTCTACAAAATTTATTTTTAAAAAATTCGTTCTAGGCTCAACTCCTGCCGGCCGGGCGCGGGGAACAGTTCAGCCCCGGGCACCGACGTGATTTCGTCCAGGCGATAACGTCCCTCCCGGGGCGACGGCCTCGCCGGCTCCTTCTGGGGGGGGTCCCCGGGTCAGACACCCCCCGAAATCGGCGTTAAATGGAGAGTAACGGGCCGCTCCCGCCGCTCCCGGCCCCGGGGAGGCAGAGCAGCGCCCGGCTCCCTCTTGTCACCCCCATGGGTGTCCGTGGAGCGGGTCAGACATTTACCGCGCACCTGCGCACGGGTCGGCGGTCTCAGGCGGGCGGATATATATATATATATATATGTATGTGTGTATATATATATATAGGTGTGTATGTCTTGTGTATGTCTCGTATTCGTCTTATGGGGATTTAAGGGCGTCCTCTTGCTCCGCGCTTCGGGGAGCGGGCGCACTCCCACCGCACAGACCCAAATCCTCGCGGTTCTTCCCGTCGCCGGTCGCGACAACACGTGTCGCGACAACAGAGCGCACCCTCAGGGCTGTCAACCCGCAATTTGCGCTTTCCTCCTCTCTCCTCCCTGCCTTACCCGCTGCGTTCCGGGATGCTGGGGACATCTCTCCTCCGGCAACCCCCTCCAGCAGACTCTACGTCACTCGTGTGACGTCATGCCTTGTTTCCCTGACGTCACGCCTCGCCTTTCAGTCAGGCCAGGACCCAAAGCAAAGCCTTGATGTCCCGCTCGGAGCCGGCTGCTCTTCCCGCGACGTGAAGGCGCGACGGCGGCCCCACGGGACACACACGCACACAGGTTTCCCCTCCCCTGGGGACCCGCGACCCGCGTGGGCGTGGGAAGGGCCGGAGAGAGACGGAGGAAAGGGTCGGGCCCTCGGACCCGCGGCCGGGACGCGGCCGCTGTGCGCGGGTGGCGGGAGGGATTCGCGTGGGAAAGCTCCGCGCAGCGCGGAGTGGGGCTGGCCGGAGAGCACCACCGCTCCGCGCCCGCGCAGCCACCGCACCCCCAGCCCCCCCCCCCGCCTCGCGCTGGGGGCTGCATCAGGGATCTATGAAACGCTGGAAGCCCGCAAATAAACCGCTCCGCTTCCTCCTGCTATAAATAACCCAAGAACGAGGGACGGCGCTTATAAATAAATCAGCGCTGGCCACGCCGGTGACAACCCTGTGAAGAAAAGGACGAGACGCGTCTGAACGAGAGAGGGACTCCCACTGTCTCCCGAGGGGCGGACGGAGCCCGACGGGGCGCAGGGGATGGGGCCGTGTCGCCCGCCGGGTGCCGGGGAGGGGGTCCCTGCTTTCGGAGAGGAGCTCCCATCCCCGACGGGCTGTGGTGGTTGTAGCCAACACAAAACCACCTGGGCCGTATATCAGGCGGCGAAGTTCAGTCTCTGCCAGCTTTTCCTCTTCAGATTTATTAGTGTTGTATAGACTCAGATTCAGTCTATAAATTATTGGGAATTGTTACAAAAATGAAGGCATCTCCTCCCAAATGCACCTCTGCCCGAGAGGAGAGGGAAGCCCTCTGAAAAAGAGCTGCAGTGAGACAAGAGAGGAGGGAGAGGCTCCCCAGCCCAACCAAACCCAGCCCAACCAAACCAAACCCAACCCATCCAAACCCAGCCCAAAAATCCAACCCAACGAAACCCAAGACCAGCCAACACAACCCAACTCAACCAAGACAAACCAAATCAAACCACGCCAAACGAAACCACAACCAACGCAACCAAAACAAGCCAAGCCAAACACGAACAACGCAATCCTAGCCAAACCAAACCAAACCAAACGAAAGCAGCCAACCTCTAGCTGGTGCCCCCTTGGCGCAGCCCAGAACCCGGGAGCTGCTGCAGGAAAACAGCTTTTAATAACAAAAACATCCTAAAAGTGCCCAGCGGGCGGCGAAGAGGCACGGACGGGGCGGTGTGAGATGCTGGAAGGGTGCATCTCCCCTGTGCCGAGCGCCGGCAGCACTGCGATAGCGCGCAGGGGCATTTTTAAAGCTTCCCGCTATGAAAATGTCCCCCGCACGGGTGGACGAATGGTTTTCGGCCTCCAGCCCCTGCTCCCGGTCTTCGCTGGTGCGTGGCTCGGACCCATGGGATGCCCACACGGGTTGTGAAGAAGCAGAGGCCGGGGATGTGCGCCGGGATGTGCGCAGGGCAGCTCGAGGCCCCGCGGAGCGCAGACCGCACTGGGGGAGCGGTGTTTATTGAGGCAGTGCACCGTGTCTGTGTGTTTGTGTGTGTGTGTGTCCACCAGGACAGTGTTCCAGGGGTGTCCTGCCCCAAAACAGCATCTCCCCAAACACTGCCTTACGCGCAAGGTAGAGACCCTAATGTGCGCCCCCGCGCAAGGCAAAGCTCAGCACTCCCCGCCGCGACGGTAGCCCCCGTCCGAATAGGGAAAAAGGAGCAAACCCCAAGTAACGGCGACCACGAAACGAGCCCCGACACCCCCCGGACTCCGGCGGGAGCTGGGTCGTCCCCCCCCGCCCCGGGCCGGGCGGAGCGGGCAGAGGGAAGCAGAGAGGGGGAAGAAACCCAGCCCAGAGAGCATGTTAAATCGCTCAGGAGAGGAAGGTGGAAAATTACGCTGGCTCCCAGCCGGCCTGTCCTCCTCTGCGCAGCCAGGAGAGCAATTTTCCTAAGAAGTTGAGCAAAACGAAATCAGCCCCTTTTGGATCCGCAGTCCTCTTCACTCCCCGCGCCGGCCAAGCCACCGCCTTCCGCGGGCGCGCAAGGCCCCCTCCACCCCCGCGCAGCGCTGCCCGGCGGATGCTGGGCGGGAGGGTTTCCAGGGCGATCCCTGCCCCATCCCGCTTCCCTCGGCCCCACTGAATGGCTCTCCCTGCCATTCAAACCCAACGTGGGACAGGGAATTTTCGCGGGGAGTTTGGTCCGTGACATCTCCCGGGGCACCTGGGGCACCCGGGGCTGCGTCTCGTCCCGGTCCCCGTCCGTGTCCCCCCCTCCCCCGCCATCCCCATCCCTCCCCGGGACTGCCCCGGGCGCCGGCGGCCAGCGGCAGCGCTTGCAAAAACTCGGGATGAAAAAGTTGAAGGCTTAATGTTTTCTGACAGATACAAATGATACCCCAAGGCTTTCTTGAAATGCAGCAACTGACGGCTGGAGAAACGGTTTTCCTATTCGGGTTTCTGCAGCTGGAAGCAGACGTGGGTGGGGGGGAGTTTCCCCTCGGCCCTCCTCCCCCTACCCTCACCCCAAAAAGAAAACCATCTCCTGGGTGTCCGCTGCCAGTCTGGGACAACTCTTTTTTTCCCCAAATGCCTGGCAGCACCCTGGCCCAGAGCTGCTTCCCACCCCTCTCCGCATCCTTCAGACCACAGGCGCTGAGCTCTGCTCTAAGAAAATATTAATTTGCTGTTAATTTGCTTGGGTTTATCTCTGCCCGTTCGCAGCCCGGTGTGAGCAGGAGAGTGTCAGCGCCCTGCAACGACAACGCCGGAGGATGGACAGCTCGGGAATACGGGGGGTTATTTCGAGGGGAATTACGAGGGGAAAGAGAGGAGAAAAGTACAATATAGTCCCACAATTCCCTCTCTGAGCAGAGGGAACATGCTTTTCTTATTAATTGATGGAGGAAGGGGCACCGGAGTTTGCTAGGCAGCCTGCTCAGGTTACTCTGTGTATCTTTAGATCCCAAAATATGTCTCTTTTGTGGACTAAAAAAGATGCCTCTGAAGGAGGGTAATCAAAGGCCCGCGCACTCCGTTGGCATTTATTGAAGACCCTTTTACAGCAGAAAAAAAAAGAGGCTGCGTTTGGAACCACCGACATTATGTTTCCATGTGGGTTTCCTCCACCTTGTTTCGGGCGAGCAGCCTCTTAATTGCTGCAGCATTTGGATGGGGGGAAACACGTTTCCCTTAAACAGGACATTTCCTGAAAGGCTGAAATATTCTAATAACGCGCTGGGCTCTTTAATGTTCTCAGAACAGCAGCGAATTTCTGCAGAGCCGCACATTTCCTGCTTTAAAATGTAAAATCAGAGAAACAATTAACCTTTGTGTGCATTCAGCTTATTCTATATTATTTTATATCCCCCCCTTTTTTTCCTTTTATTTTTTTTCTTATACATTTTTCTCTTCTTTTTTTTCCCCTCTCTCTCTCTCTTTCTTTTTTTTTTTTTTTTAATTTCCCCCCGAAAGGCTGATTTCTCCCCGCTGCCCGGTGGCACCGCGCGGCTCCCGGCGCAGCTTTGGCGCAGCCCCCGCTCCTCTCCGCTGCCCGGGGAGCAAACACCGCCGAGATAAAGGCACCGGGACAATTTTCTTTCCAGTTTCATTGTGGGAACGGCCGTATCTTAACGGGCACATCTCGGGGAGAGATAGGAACATACTGCCTTCCAGAGGGCTGTGCTAATCAGCACGCCGGGTTAGATATAAAAGTTCAGGGCAAATAAAACGAATTAGTTTTATTAGCACGTTTAGGAGGCGGTCTAACGAAGGAATTCGGCTTTACTAGAGAATGTTTTCTCCTCCCCTTTTGTTATTTAAAAGCAACATATATCCGAGCAGCTCATCACGGGAGGGAAATAACGCATCGTTCAATCTGCGGTCATTTTCTGGGACAAAGGCGCTCCTTTCTCTAAACCCGATAAGAAGGATATACCCTCTTGGAAATCCACAATTTCATAATAAAACCCTCGTGAACAATAAAACCGACTGTAAAGGACAGGCTGCGGAACCCGCCAGGTTATTGTTCGGCGGTGGGTTTCTATAGGAAATAATCTGCCTCCATCACACGCGCCTCTACCTCGGCTAAAACTTTCCCAGGGAAATGTTGCCACCTCTCCAGCGCGGGATTTCCAGGGACTTTGTCCATATTTCAGGCAAACGAAGGATTTTGGAGAGGTTCTCTCAGTGAAGTAGCTCTCAGAAAATACTTAAAAGTCAGTTTTTAGATCAACGGCTGGAGTTGGCGCAGGGAATAACCAGGAGAACATGGACCTTGGTTTGTTAAGTGGAAATTATGTATTTTTAAAATATTATTTAAAAAAGCAAACGGCGTCTCGGTCCCCGGTTCAGGCATAACAGTATTGTTTTATGTTCAATTCGTGCCTCAGACTTTGTGTCCGCCTGCAGTGCTGTTGGCAAAATTTGGGGAAAAGGGACGAAATAGTAGAAAACTCGTCTAACTTTTTTAACGTGAGACCTAAAAAAAGTCTCCGAAAGCGTCGGTGGAGAGCCCTCACGTCTATTTAAGCAGGGTTAAGACGCGGGGGAAAAAAAGCCTTTTTCCCCCAGCTCCGAGAATTTCACTCCCGCTGCAGGAGGCGTTATCCCGGAGCGATGCTGCCAGAGCCTCGCACTGTGTGTAGTTGCCAAAGATGGTGTTTATTTTTCAAATCAGAAAAAAAAAAAAGGTGGAAAACAAAACAAAACCAGAGGGACTGTATAATACTATTTTTCTGAAAAGGGAATTCACCGACGGCCCAGACTATTCCCACCCGCTCGCCCCGCTCATCCCCGAGAGCGGCCGCCTCTTCTCCGCGGCAGCGCAGCTCCAGCGGAGCATCGCCGGGGGATCGCGTACTCCGGGCCCGCACCCCCTGGACCCCCCGCTCGTCCCGGGGACCTCCCGCCCCGCCGGGGCCGCCTGACCCTCCGCGCTGCCAGCGGCCAGCCCCCGCCGAGGGCACCGGGGACCCGGGGGCGAGCCGCGGTCTGCTCCGCGCCCCGCGCAGAAGCGCTGGAGGCTGAAAAAGGCGCGGTAGGAAAAAAAAAATTAAATATATATGTATGAAAAAAAATATATAAAATGAAGTAACCTCTCTGGAATTGCATTTCCCAGCGCATTTGTCAGAGCTGACGAAGCGCAGAGGCCCCGAAAGAATTTATACACGGCATAAAGATGTCAAGGACTGTGCGGGGAGCGGAGCGCGGAGCGGGCTGCCCGTCGCGCCCCGGCCTCCGCGGGCGCGGAGCCGCCGCCGAGCTGCGGGGCGGGAGGCGAGGCGAGGCCGCGGTGAGGGGCGGCACGTCCCGTCTCGGCTTTGTTTCCCAGCCCCGGAACGCTCCGCACCTCCGTCCCCGCAGCGAGGGGGGACGCGGGAGGGGACGGGGACACGGCCCCGCGGGGAACACGCGTGGGGGGACACGGCGGACACGCGTGGGGCGTGCCGGAGCGCCGGGCGCAGGCGTGGGGGGGCGGGACGGGGCTCCCCCGCGGGCCGTCGGTGAAGGACAGGCGGCGACACGCGTGGGGCGGGCCGGGGTCGGGAGGGGGGAACACACGCGTGGGGCCGTCCCCGGGGTCACTTACCGGGCGGTGCGCTCGGCGGCGGCGGCGGCGGCGGGGTGCCGGGCCCGGCGGGGGCTGTGTGCGCCCCGGCCGCCGCTCCAGGGTTTTCTTGGGAGATTTCCCCGTCTCCTCCTGACGTCAGCCCCGTCCCAGGGTGCCGCAGACGGGGGAGGGCCGGGGGCAGGGCCGGCCGCACCGGGAGACCGGCGGCACCGGCCGCCCCGCGTCCCTCACCTCCGGCCCGCCGCACGGGGCATCCCCGGCACCGGCCCCCCCCGGCCGGCCCTCGGTGCGCGGCCCCGGGCCGGCCCCCGGGGCGGTTTGGTGCTGCTGGTTACGCGGCCCCTGCCCTCTTCATTTCCTCCCGGCCGGTGCGCTTGTCCGAGGGGGTAGGGACAAGGCAAACCCACTTATTTTGTCTTATTTTTTTGGTTTCCTCCCTGAAATACGCTCCCGGTTCAGGACTTCAGCCTGGAGGTGGGTGCGCGGTGTCGAGCACCCCGGGGGAGGCAGCAAACAGCACCCAGGGCTGAGCGAGGATGGAGCTGGGACACAGGGCTCCGGGGGCATGCTTCGGTGGCTGACATGGTGCTGCCCACCCATCCCCAGGCCCTTCATCCACTTTAATTTTCCAAGGATGCTTCTGGACTTTCAGACACTTCATTTCTTATACCTACCCTCCCGGAAGGTCCCCTCCCAAGAGAAGAACACCCAGGTCATGCAGTGACCCGAGCGAGCACCACGGTGGGGACATGCCTTGTGCTTTCCCCAGTAGAGCGGGTCACACGCACACACACACACACACAGAGGCTATAGCTGTAGCTGAAAACCAAGGACAACGAATATGGAATGGATCAGAAAGATAAATAGCATAAAATCAGGAACAGTCCAGTCCCACACTTGCCATTTGTTATAGAGAGAAGAAGTAAATGGGATTCACATGTCGAGCATTAGCTGCTTGTTAGTCTGTAAGATAATATTAACTTTAGTGTTTGCTGGTTTACTCCAGTTTTCCAAAGGCAGTTCCAGGAGGCGCCCAGCCTGTAATTTAGGATGGCACATACTGTGTGAAAGAGGCTTTGGCACCGGGGCCTACCAGCACATCAAGGTGATATTAACATAATAAAACGTTTGGAGAGGGAGTAGGAGCTCATAAATTAATGCATTCTACTGTTTTAATGCTAGGAGCTAACAATGCGTTTCCTGTTCGGCTGATCGTCCCCGCTGCAGCCTAACAGCTGTTTTAAAGGTGCTGTGAAATTAAAGAGAGGGAAGATGATTGTCTTTAAATCAATGTTTAATGATGTGTTATTAGGAGAAAAGTCTTCCTCCAGCAGATGTTTACATGCTGAGGATGGAGGGGAGCTTCCCAGGCTGCCTGCCGGAGAAGCAGGGGGGGACGCCCCCGTGTCCCACCAGTCTTGCAGATGGCCCTGATGTCCCCAGCACAGGGGTACAGCCCGCTCGGCGCCGGGCTTGGCTGAGCGCTAGCACTGGGAGAGGCTTTGCCCAGGTCTTTGGGTGGGTGCTGAGGAAAATCCTCCAGGATGCTGATTTTCCGCAAGGTTTTCAAGTGATTTGAGTGGTGACCATGAGCAGGTGACTACAGCAAATGTCGAGAACATCCTGCCCATGTTCTGCGCAGCTCAGGGCTGGCAGGATCCTTCCCCCGTAAAGATTAGATATGGATGCAGGAGTATCCCCCTGTGCAGGAGTCTCTGGAGGACAAAATCCTTTTTAGCGGCGGATCAGAAGAGCTCTGGAGGGGCAAACAACTGGTCAAAGACCACACAGCAAAGGAGTGGCAGGGCTGTCCCGTGGGCCTTT
Organism: Larus michahellis; assembly: GCF_964199755.1. NCBI lineage: Eukaryota > Metazoa > Chordata > Aves > Charadriiformes > Laridae > Larus > Larus michahellis. The sequence goes on from NC_133906.1 coordinate 15,281,405, forward strand.
GGGCTGCAAGGGCAGATCATATGCAAACCCCATCCCTCCTAGCCTAGGAGACCATCCTTGCTGAACCTGTTAATGTGGACTGGAAGCCTTTCCGAGCTCTTCACTTGCACCGGTCAGTCGGATTGAGACACCTCTGGCCCAGCACTAACAGCAGTCTCCAGGTACTAGAAACATAAATGTACCTTTGAGGCAAGATTTAGGAGTGAACTTCTAGATGTGGCACCTAAAATAAGGTGGAAATCGAAGCTGTGAGCGTAAATCTTTCTGTAGGTGCCTGAGTCTTGTTATTTCCTTTGTGTTTGATCCAAAGAAGGATTAATTAGTCTCAGTGACTGTGCTTCAGCTTCCAGTTTAAAAGATGGCCATCATAAAGCTTCTCCCCCAGAGGAGACATCAGATGGATTCAGATGCCAACCCCACACAGGAACTGGTGCCCAAAAGACCCTGAGGAAGGCGGGTTGCTGGGGGTTGGGAGGGAAGGACCATCCATTGCTGGGCACCTCGTCGCCAGGTCACCCTCCTGCTGTCAACCAAAACAGCATCAAATTGTCTCCAACCCAACCCTGTTTCCAAAAGGATGGTTTCCACAGCCAGCCTCGTATTCCGCATGATGGTGGCACAAACTGTTCCTACACAAGCAGAAGAACCATTTGCAATTGCTTCTTTTAATCACCACAAATGTTCGTTAAAAGTAAGTCTTTCCGTATTTCCAAATATAGTGAAGAAATGACTCTCCAAGCTCACCCATTCCTTTATTTGCAGCTTTCCCTGTTAGTGCATCCTTGGAATAATGTTTAAAAGGCCACACTGCTTCTTTGGGAGAAATGGGGATGTTTGGAACATGAGTGGATTGTAACATTTCTAAACTTCCCAGAAGAGGCAAATTATAGAAGAATAAGCTTCTTTCTGTGCACGCACATTTATTTTGGAGCCAAATGGAAAGGAGAGCACAGAAGAAAAAAAAAAAAAAGACAAATTGTTTGGAAAATATTGTCCGTCCCAAGACAGACCCAACCATATGGGGGGAAGGGAGTCAATACTGAAATTTTCCCTTTCTGTTTGAGTCCAGCAGCCCTCCCATTCACTCCGCTGGGAGGTTTGTGTGAGTCAGACCTGCAAGATCATCCACGCAGGGTAGTATTTCCAACACTTCAGTCCCCTCCCTGCTTCATTCCTATTCCCTACTGAAAGAAGTGGGGAATAGGAGTGAAGTGGGGGTGTCCCCCTGCTCAGATTTACGGTAGGAGCAGCGGGATGGGACCCAGAGCCATCCATGCTCCTCCTCACCTCATCCACAGCCCGGCATCCCTGAAGATGAACTACAGCGGAGGAAAAGGCAGAACAGCTCTGCCACTTAGAAAACCTATTTGTGAGTTTATGCAGATCATTGCGAAAAGCAAAAAACACGCAGGAGCACGGAAAATTATGTATGAGGAGCTGGAGAAGTCCTCTTTCCAGCCCTGCCCAGCCTCCTGGTGGGACTCCAGCAAGTCGTATGAGGTTTATGTGCCTGCAACCAACTACCCCGACATCCCCCCAGGGCGTGGGCAGGTTAAGGCAGGAATAGGTGTTAGGGAAATGGAAGAAGCTATAAAAGAGCGGAGTTTATTGGCATTTTGATCATGCTTGTGAAAGGCTGCTGTAGCCTCACTGGATCGATAATGCCAGATCTGATTTCTTCGTGGACAAAACGAGGCATTGCTGCCTTGGCGGTTAGATGGAAACACAGAAAATACTTGTTGTGGCAAGGAAATCCCTTCGTTCCTTTTAAATCACCAAATTTATCATCATCGTCATCTTTAAGTAATAAACAAAGCGATATTTATTTGTCCCTGACTGCTAATGGTGACATTTATTCAACAACAAAAAGAGCTGCAGCAATTGTGTACGTTGGCAATTAGTGGCGTGCAGAGCGAGCGCGCGAGATACTTTGAAAGGAGATGTTGGGAAAGAGGTTTTTTTTTTTGTGTGTGTGGTTGCGTTTATTCCCTGGTGACGTGCTGCTAACAAGCTGCCAACCAAGGATCACCCACAACAAACAAAAACAAACAAACAAAGTTTTGTAGAGGGTGGTAATACTTAGTTTAATTCTCTTAGGCCTTTAAAAATAATTATAGCCCTGTTTGTGACAACTGGAAAGGCCCCATTTACTCCAATAAAATGGCTTGTTATTCTTGAAGAATGACATTTGGAGTTGTTTCCTTATACAATGTAGACATTAATGGGAGTAAATCTCAATCAATGAAATATTGACGCATTTCTCATCTTTGCACTAGCAGCGTTTTTGATTCCGCAGCTTGTGGTCGGCTGTTTACTTGCCAGTTAAATCACAACACATTTAACAACTTTCTAGAGATCTGTCAGGACTTACTGCCAACGAACAGGATCCTGGGGATTTGGGCTTTAGTGAAAAGTTATTTAAGATCTAGACATCGAACCAAGTATCTCTATTGCAGTTTATTCCATTCATTACCGATTTGGGGGGAAAGTGATAAATGGCACATAGACCTTCAAACTAACACACACGCCTCCAGTGATCTCACGAGGTAGTCGTTACATCGGACTCCAAACACTCTGCCGTGCTTAGTATCATTCGTCTGTGCTTTGAGAGCACAGCGGTGGCTTAGCTCGTGCACTGTCTGAATGTCTTGCTGGATCTTCATGTGCCACAGGTTAGACCTTGGCATCTGCTTGAACCAGCTTCTTAGGTCTTGGTGGAAAAAAACCAAACCATATAGATATAATATAGATACTCCAGTTGAGAAGTGTTTATCTTCAGCCTTAACAGGGACCGAGCATATATTTAAAGGTTAATTTGTGCTCGTTCATGAAGAGATGGCTGCGGGCAGAGATGTGCAATATTCTTGGGGTTGTCACAGGATATGTAGTTTATTCCTCCCTCTTCCCCAGGGATGGGCTTTGGGCCATGGTGAGAGGCAAAAGGGGACTTTGCTCTGGCCTGTCCACTCTTAGCTCCTGACGTTAAAGAGTGGAGCGAGACTTTCTCAGAGCCAGGACTGCCTCCTCTCCAGCCCTCTGGGACCTTCTCCGTCTCGTATTATTATTGCCGTATCTATTACCATTAACAACTTCCAAAGTTGTTCTAAAACTATTTAAGTGCCTGCTGATCCATCTGAAACTCATCTCCATTCTGCGCGCAAGTCCCAGGCGTTAATCTTTATAGGTGACGGTGCTGGCCTGCCAGTGGAAATGAGATAAATACACATTATTTGGCAGAAACTATATATCGGACAGCGCTTTCTGGCAGCATGCACAGGGCTTCATACAAATGGAAACTGATGGCTTAATATTTTGTTACGTTTTTCCCACCAGAGTTATTACCTCCTAATTGCAGGGATGGATGAAACCGAAGAGAGTGTGTTCGTTCGGAGGGAGGCTGCCCTGTGTCAGCCTTGAGCTGTCACCGGGAAAGCGGGCGTCGGGGGGCTCCCACTTTCTGCCCTGGCCATGGATGAAGCTGGGGTTAAACACAGGCTGGCATGGCACTAGAGGTGGCATTTCCGAGGGAATTTGTGCTTTCTGTGGCGTTCCAGGGACATGGGAGGTTGCAACCGACTCTGCACTGATTTCTCAGTACGCATCTCATTAATCATGGACCTACCATACTAAGCTGTATTTAGATGACCTCTTTAATTGCCAAACCTATCCCCGAGGTCTGCTGAATTCAGTGAGGCAGAAAGGAGAGGCGGCTTCCAGAGGGAGCCTGAGAGCGTCCGGCCGAGCCAATGTGACAAAACATCGTTTTATACCCCTTTGCGTGCTTTACAGCAGAGCTCGGCACCGGGCTGAGGATGCTCAAGGTGGATTTGGTAGTTGCACGTGTAAAGACCTGCTGGATCTCGTTATTCTCAAAAGCTTTGCACCACATGATCTTCCTCGGAGAGCTTCCTGTGCATAGGGTGCTCCTGCTGCCATCCCACCCCGGCTCTCCCCACGGGCCAGAGGACATCATCCTGCCAAAGATGGCCAGGCCACCGCACTTCTGCTCTCCTGAGACCTCTCTGTCTTAGGCCACAGTTTCAAAGCCAGATTGCCAGCTTTCTGGCCCATGGCAGATGCCTTGTTGATGTCTGATTTACCATGATCAGCAGCAGAAGTTCAGAGGCCCCTCTGAAGACAAAGCAGCACAGAATAAGGATTTGCACCATCATCCCTCCACCTGCTTTCAAAATCAGCTGGTCATTTTGGTGAGAGAATTTTTTTGTGCCTGTTTTAACAGTGAAGACAAAATGATGATAGACCCTTTATAGAGAACGGCTCTTCCATGCCATGGGGCAAAGGCAAGTTTTTATTTTCTGTTTTGTAAAGTTGGACGGTTCCCGGAGCAGGGACAGGCCCTCGGGAGGTACCGTCCCAGGCTGGAAACCCGCCCAGGGTCAGGAGAGGGAAGGCACTTCTGGCCACTGCAAATATGGAGCTCAATGTAAATATATTTTCTCCAAGGACATGAAAGGGCTGAGCTCTCTCCTGCTGAAACACCGCTACACTAAACCAAAGATGCTCATAGCAATGGAAGAGTGAGAAAATGAATGAGTTTGGGTGCAAATACTCGGTGTTTAAAAAGCAGAATTGTCCATGTGTGTATATTAAAAATGCCTTTAGCATTTTTGCTCTCCCAAAGGGAACATCTACAGAAGAAGACTAACCTGGAACTCTCCCAGCGACTGGGCTGACCACAACGTAATCACCAAAACTGGGTATAAGGTTAAAATTAAACACCTGCGTGGAAAGTATTTGCAGAAGAGAAGTCCTCATTTGCCTGTGAGCAAGAGAATAAAAGCACTCATCCAGCTCAGTGAAATACTGTGAGATCTATGGGTGGGAAGTGCTAAGTGTTACAATTATTATTTACTATATATTAATATTTGTTATTCAGGAGGATTTGTGTGTGGAGAGAACTTGGAGGATCTGGGCTGGCTTTGTGTGTGCTGGGACTCTCGAGGGATTTTTTAGTGTCTACCACAATTATAGATGAGGACTGAGTGAAACCTTGTGGTTTTACTCTACAAAACGTTAAGTTCAGCAACTGCCCATGTTTTCAGGGGAAAAAAAATAGAAATGAAAAACAATCTTTCAGGATGTATTTGAAGAGTATTTCAACGCTGTGGCTGGGGCAGGCTTTTTAAAGAGGGATCACACATGGCTATGAGGGAAAACTGTAGGCTTAGGCTCCTGGTCATAAAATCGAGCCCTATGCAGGAGGGTGGCAGGTATTTTAATCCCCCTCTGTCTCCCCCAGCACGCAGAGAAAATCCACCTGCACGTGCTGCTCACAGAGGTGGTTTTGCCTCTGTGTTGTTCGTAGCTGTTATGTTTGGTGTGAGGATGTACCTGGCTGTGGCTTTTCTGGCTTCACCTTTTGGTTCCTGCAAAGGAGAAGAGCAGAACGCTTCCCCCTTGACTTGAGGAAGTTGAATTTTTTGTGTTTTGAAAGATGACACGTCTTTCTGGGTGAACGGCACAAATTGCCAAAAAACATTTAAGGTGTGTTTGTATAATTGCTTACTGTACGTCTCCGGATTAGCGAGTGCATTTAGATGTTTAGTTTTAAGGACCGGAGTTTATTCTGCTTCATGATTAAGTAAACACTGGAAGTTTGGATCCTCCATACCGGATAAGACCTCTGGTTCATCAGGTCTGGTGTCCTGGCAGTGACTCACAGCTGATAGCGGGAGAAGCCGTGGTGCCGGAGCGCAGCGATGGAGCCGGGATGTGTGTGCTGGGCTGCGGGGACCAGCTGGGATCCTATCTTGCCCCTCCTGGGCAGCAAACCCTTTGGTTTCACATCGTTGCACCTTCTTTAGCTTTAATACACCATAAAATGTTAGAAACGCTTCTTCAAAAGAGCCTCATGGTCTTCACCGACAGCGCCTGCAGAACTGCTGCTCGTCTTTTCCCTGTCGTGGCCATACTGGCACTCTGCCATGAGAAACCTCCTGTGGTTTCTGCTCTTACATACTGGCGTGTCCCGGCATCGCTACTCCCTGGTGTGCTGGGGTCCTCGATCACGGCTCACACAGAGAGAAATTGCTGGTATTAAAGACTGCAGGTGGGAAAAGCATTCCCCAGGTTTACTTCGGCGTTTATAACCACTCCTCCTATCGCTACAGTGCGTCTGAGCCGAGCTGCGGTTTGGTTTTTTTAAACTTCAACCCTTACGTGACATATAATAACTTTAAACTGCGTTACAAGCCAAGATTACAAGGTATAACATGAGATGAAACAGTATATGGGAAATAAGGATCCATGAAAGGTTTTGTACAAAGGAAGTAACCCACTGTACATAAACTGGGTAGTTGCTCAGGGCAAACCTTTAGGATTTGATGGATTGTTATCCCGGGGATCCAGTGTTAAAGAGTGTTTATTTATTATAGCTGCCTAGTCCTCCTCCTCTCACCATGTCCCAGCCTTGGGGCTCTGAAAGGCTCAGTAATGCCACTTCTCCCAGGCTGCCTCTTCACCCATCCCCATCACTTGGGGGTTTCCACTTAAGGCTGGAGCTCAGACCTGTGCTGTTCTCCTGCTGTCTGCTCTAAATAAACAGGAGAAAGCAGGTTTAGCACTCCTGCCCTCAGGAAACCTGTGTGTGGTTGCTCTGTCCCCTTGTCCCCTGTGCCCGCGTGTCCCAGCCCTGCCACCCTGCTGCCACCGCTGCCACCAAGGGTCTGCACCTGATGCTTTTTGCAAGAGCTCTGAGAGGTGATACTGTTCCACTTCTGTTACCACCTAATGCTGCTGCTGAGCATTTCCAACCCCCTAATTACAAATGTGAACGCAGTGAGTCAGATCCCGATGGATGGCTCTTCCCAGATACCTTCCTCTTTGTTGGGTGACTCTGACTCTTCCTCATCAAGGCAGGATGGGAACTCTCCCATGAAAACAACTGGAAATCCTGTTTTGTGGAGGGGTACAGCTTCTGTGTGGTACAAAAGCTTCCTAGATTTGACTGAGGGAGTGCTTTGATGTGGAATTGAGGCCAGCCAAGGTCCCTCTCATGACAAAAGAGACAGAAAAAGAACAAGAATATTATCCATGAGCTTGCAGTGCTCACACTCTTTTTCAGCTCTTCATTTGGATAAATTTCTTTTACATTTCTCCATTTCATGCTATTTAACTGCAAATTCAAATACAGTGCAATATTATCCAGCTCCACTCTTTTTTTTGTTTTGTTTTGTTTTGTTTTGAAGTTCAGGTTGCATTTGTTTTGGTTGGAATTTGGGAGAAGTGACTGTGCCCTAAGGGCAGGAGGTGTGACTGGCAGAGCAGGGTACATCCCTAATCCGCTGACTGCAGTGACACTCCTGGCAGGACTGGGAACTGGGAGTCTCTTTTGTCTGACGAAAGGAACACCGTGTTAGAAGCATGTATCACTTGATAAAATATTCCTCCTGTAGAGACGGAAAGGAAATAACCTCGGAGGCCAGAGACAGAAATTACATTATCCATTACGCCTGGCAGCACATAGCCCAGGGTTTAGTCATGGGTAGTCGTAACCATCCAAACTGCTGTGCTCCCATGGCTCCCCTGGAAGGATTATTCTGCAGGCTAACACTTTTCATCCTTGGGAAATATCTCCTGATATTCAGCCTAAATCCTTCCTTTCTTAATGTCATCCCATTACTCTTAGTTATGCCCCATGCATAATTCCTCTCCCTCCTTGATGTTTACAGCCTCCAAATACTTGGAGGCTGTTATCATGTCCCCTTAGTCATCTCCTAGCTGAGCTACATGTGTTTGGCTCTTTTAACCTCTCCTTAGAACTCAGCCCACACTCTCCATCCCGGCCACCTCACCGTGATGCTCTGCTTTTCTCCAACCCCCTTCCCGATGCCTTCCCCGCCGCTGTTCTGCCGTGAGGGGCTCTGACCGGGATGCAGCCTTTCCCGCGGAGCTGGGCGGGCAGGGCTGTCCCCGCGGGGCATCCTTCGGGACACACCCCGGTCCCCATGTCCTGGCCACACCATCACCCTCCCACACATCATGGTGCTCTTTTCTCATCTCCTACAGCATCTTAGGATGGAGCCAAGCTTGGACCAAATTGTGTTTTCAACCTGCTTTGCCTTTCTTCTTCCAGACACTTTCTCAGCTCCAAAAGGGAGCCAGGACCCACCTCTTTCCCCTTTGCCTGGGCAGCAGGACTTGCCGAGCTGCTGCAGAGATCCCCTCTTGCCATGGCTTTCATGTTCTCGAGTCTTTTTCTCACCTGAAGGAGAAGTTAAATCCATTGGCCTCTTTGTAGAATTATCAGTGTCAAAGCTGGTGGGTGGAGAAGGGTCCCAGGACATCTGCATTTAGAGAAGCACCTGCCCAGCAGCAGAGCCCTCCCACAGATTGCCCACGGACTCGGCAGCCACGGGAAGATGCTGCGAGGTGCGAGGTCCCTCTTCCCCAGCGCTCGGCTCCCATCACCCAGCGGCAGCCCTGAAACCCAAAACGCCTCCTTCCAGCCCAGGGCAAGCTGTCTGCTAATTCCTCCTGGTGTAAATTTACACCCGGAGCTGTTTTCTGAAAGGAGGGCAGGCCGGGAGAGGGCTGCCCGGCCACTACAAATTAGAGCGCTGAGTGGCAGCTCTCGCAGGGATGCTGCTCCCTTCTCCTGACACGCCGGGCTGCCTCGGGCTGCAGGCTCTTGATGCTTATTGCAGTCATCATGGTATTTTCCCCTCGGTGCACTGCAGTTAATTATTTCTGTGTTGGGCTGCAGCTATCATCTTCCCCCTACCCGCAGCGCCTGCAGCAACGACAAGAGTGAGAGCAAGCAGGTGATGGGGAGCCCTGCACTGTGGGAGTGGGGCAGCTGGCTCCGTGCAAGCCCTTTCCCTCCAGGATGCTGTGCCAGCGCTGGACTGGAAGTCAGGGCAGTGGGATTTTTGTCTTCCTCCTTCTTCAGCACGTGAGGAGGATCCAGACGTACCTTGTCGGTGGCAGGAGGGATGTGCTGGGGCAGAAAAGGACCTAAGGGCAAGGTCACATCTTGTGTCACTTGTGGATGATGCTCTCTGCCTTCCAGCAAGTGTCTCTGGAGGTGAGACCGTTGTGTCTTGCATGAAGCCAGTGAGGAGCTGGGCTGGGAGGGAGCAGAATGGCAGTGGCCACTTCACGCTCAGCATCGCACTGGGGATGACTGCAGGGCACTGGTCTTCCTCCCGGAGGCAGAAAGTCCAACAGGATCAGGCCACGTTAGGGTCCTCTGGTCCCACCAAACCAACCTGGGAGGACTCACCGCCAGAAAGCATTTTACCCTTCAAAACATCCTTTGAATAGCATGAAACCGGCGCCTCCTTGTAATTACGGAGTTGGGGAGTTATGTTGACAATGTGAGTCATGCTGCCGTCTGCTTTGTCAAGTTGGTTGCCCACGATACGTACACACGCTCAAACACACACCTAGTGTGAAGGGCTGCTGTCACGCTTTCCTTTTCCCGATTTTAGCAAATTAATATAATTAGAAATACACACAAGTTAATTGTGAGCAGTTCACTGTTTTGGAAAGTGTAACTTTGTATAATTCTGTCTAAATTTGCTGTAACCCTGTGTATTTTGACAAACATCATGCCACCACCTTTTTTGTTTGCTTGTTTCAGGTTTATAATTTGCAGTCAAATAAACCAACAGTTATTGACAGCTATCAACTGTCTCTGTTTTATGCACCTGGACCTGACTAAATTTGGGACTTAATTTGCATTTTATCTTTTGAAAGAAAAAAATTTCAATTTGTCGTGGGCAATTTTACTGACATCAGGCCGTGTTGTACAGAAAATGGTTTGCTGTTGCGTGTGCCCTCTTTTTCCAAAGGTTTTGCTCAGCTGCATGTTTGTACAGCCGAATACTTACCGCTGTTCTTCCTCGTACCTATTCTTTCAATAAATACCGTTTCACTGAGATCTGACAAGCTCATACTGCTCTGGTGCAACGACTTGCCCATACATATTGTGGTGGTGTATTAAAGAACTCCCTCATTATTTCGGTGCAGTGTGTATCTCCAGCATTTGTCAAGGCTTGTTCGATTCAAACGTGTTTGTCTTATCAGAGGGGAAAAAAACAACCAGCCCTTTAGAACTGTCACTGAGGACAATTAATAATGTTTTAAAAAAAAAAAGACTCAAAAGAATAGCGCACTGTAAGGAATGCCTGGCTCTTATGGCACCAATAAAGAAATAAGGTACTGAAGCCAATTTGGAAATGAGCTCTGCGTCCCAGGCTGAATGCATGCCCAAATCGGGAGCGTCACGTAAGGAGACAGTGGATGGCTGGAAGCATCAGGGATGCGAAAGCTCCCGGGCGCCCTCCCTCAAGGACTGACCCTGGTCCAGGCAGGGCTGAGGTCAGCCCTGTCCGTCTTCCAGGAGTGCGGATGGCTGAGAAATGTGCTCTCCTCCTCCTTCGTGCCGTTTCAGTGTAATGGAAGTATTTCACGAACGTTTAAGTCATTTGCCAGGAAAACTTAAAATCCTACTGAGGAATCTCCAGCGGTATTCAAAAAATCCCCAAGTGCCACCAGCTCCATGACTATTTGGAACACCTACATTAAACATTTGATAGATGTAGTTTTCCTTATTCAAAATTCACACCTTTAGCCAAAAGCAGCTAAAAAGCTGAATTTCGTACTTTTTGACCATTTTGTTTTTCATGCTGGCAAGTGGAACAGAGACAAGATTTTCAAGTCCTTTACCTACAAGGCTTAATATTAATCTTATATCACTAATACTAATTTCATACTGACATAGTCTCATTCACATCACCGATGCCATCGAAATTACGCAGGTGTTATCGCTGTTCCAGAAAACTTCCCTGGATCTCTGGTAAGGTGACGAGGATGTGTCAATCTTCTGCGGCGGTTTTACACCTGCAAAGCCCCCGGATTCGGTTGCTCTCCAGGGTGAGTGTGGATTGTCACTTCTTGCCTTTTTTGCCTCGGGAGCCCATCAGTAAAATGGATGTCACCATATCCCATTTCAAAATGCTCTGTGGTAGCTGCTGCTGGTGTTACAAGAGTATTCCAAGGCATCTCTCGTAATGGATTAAATTAATTTTCAGATGATAGAAGTATACAGTATTGTATTTCTCAGGATATATTTTAATTTCTTGTTGCTTTATTCGAAACCCTGCCATCACCCAGATCTATGCTGTCCCAACGAACAATATCAGCTCTAACATCAGAGATTCAGACACACGTGCAGTGCGATCTGAATAGCAGAAGGTAAGCGAGGTGACTTTACCGTCGTTACAAAAAAGCAGGTCACTGGCTTTTGTTTAGCACTTGCTTTGCTCTTGCCATCATGCGGTGCAAAACCAAGAGCTCTCCTTCCACATGAATTTGAAGCTAATCAGCATAACTCTCTACATTTTGGAGCTCCTCTGAGGAACAGAAAGCCAAAGTTCGCCTTCGCTTAAATCAGAAGATTTATGAAGATTATAAAGCTTGGCTAGCATGACTTGTTGAGCGTTTGGAAGTGCAGAGCGTGGTTGAACCCCCTCGACTTGCAATCTCTTTGGTGCTTTTTACCTGCTGTGGAATTCTGTGGAAACCCCTACTTGCACTGTTCTGTGCTGCGTGGGGTCTCGCAGGGTCCCTCTGAAGACAACGGGTCCCTTTGTTTCCAAGACAGAGAGTGAAGAAGACCCCAAGGAGACAAAGAAGATCAGCCTATAAGTACCATGCTTTCTAATTCAAGAAGGACATGGCTTGAGACAAATATTGCCATAGCGTGGGACACAAGCGTGTGCATGGCTTCTTTTGAGCCTCTCTGTCTTTTCCTTCCTTAGCCTGCCGAGATTCCTGGCAGTGGGATACAGGGCTGTTTGCACTACTGATGTGGCGGTCTTCTACTCTTACTAAATGGAGCAGAGCAATTCCCATTGCTCTCAACCTGGGTTGTGTTGCCAGCGCTCAGTTCACTTGGAAAGCTTTGGTCTGATCGCACACATTCAGCACACGCTCTTTTAAGTGGTTTCCAGCACTCTCCATAGAAAGAAGGGGAAAGGATAATGATCCTGTGGAGATTTTGGAAAGAACTGAGCATAACCTTGGTGTCCAGGCTGACATTCAAGATCTTCAAGGCTATGTGTTTTGCTGCTCCTTTGTACCACTCCAAGGCAATGGACCAAGGCAAAGATAATCTAAGGCAGTTAAAATCCTCGTTTCCAAGTACATCTCCACATACAGGCCTGTCTTGTCATCGGCATTTTGCTTATTGCTCTCAGTGTGTGCAGAGATCTGTGTAAAAGCAACACCTGCATTTTCTCCTTTTCTACCATTTCATTCCATTAGATGCATTCTTTCCCAACATGCTCTGAGACTACACATTTCCAAACCTTGACACACTTGGATTTTACTGGGTTCTTTGCACATGTCCCTGGCAATGGCCTGCAATCCTTAATTATGACCATTAGCAGCGGTTCAGTACAGCTGAACTCCAAACTCGAGCCCCGGAGCTGGTGTTCCTGCCTGAAACCATGATTTCATGACTCTTTCAAGTAGACACAGCTGCCAAGGAAGTGGGTCTGTGCTCCTCCAAGGTGAGGCTGGTCCCTGCTTGCCCATGACCACCCCTTTGGTGCCCTGCTGAGTCACCAGGTCCACAAAACCCAGGATGGATTAAAGCAAATGATACATGAGAAAAAATGGGGAGTTTCTTGATGTATTTCCCCTTGGGTCTTGGATATGGCCTGGGAAAAAGTTGCCCCAGGAAGGCTGAGCATGCGTCTTGCAGGGATGTGACACAGCCCAGTTGACTGAGACCATTTCCCACCCTGCAGCATTAGGGACCAGTGCTGGATTACTCAACCTTCCCTTTTTTTAACAACCAGAAAATTTTCCAGTGTGCCCCATATGTACTGCAGTACTGGTAGGGAACACGGTGACGGTGACTATTGCATCAGAGCTCACTAAATCTTTCAGGAGTTCTGGGTATCTGGGCTTGTGCCCCCAGGATCATTTCCATCCCTGTTGCTGTTGCTGCTCTTTGGTCCTGCCACGGCTCTGCTGAAGCCTTTTTACAGTTCAGGTCCCAGTTCCCTGAGGAAATAGGTTGCAATTTCCCTTTGCTTCCTCCCAAGACTCTCCCTGCATGAGCTTTGAACTTTATAGGAAATATGAGCAACTGCCATGAAATCTCAATCTCCTTTGTCCCTGAATAGCAGCATGTATACACTGAACTGTACATCCTAGATTTTGCGTCTTTGAAGCTGTAAGATGATTTGTGCCTTCTCCTCCTAGACGTCAAGAGCAGGTCTGTCTTCCTCGGGAGATTTGAATAGCTGAGGCTGTCAGGCTCTGGTTATGGAGGATGGTCCAGGTTTTGAAGGTGCCGTTCTCAAGTTCAACAGAGCCTCGGGCCAGGCTCTGCTTCGGAGACTGAATTCCCTGTCCCACTAGACCATCTGATTACAAATAACCGTGACTGGATGTTGTATGTCGAAATCCATAATCCCCTGCAAATTGTTTAAAGTCTTGTCCATTGAACTGCAGACCATTATCAGACATAACAACTTATGGGATTCCATGTCTGGCAAATGCAAATATAATGTGTGCTGTGACATGTTTTGGTGTTAGTTTCTCTGTATTATTGGATAATATTATATAGTTCCAGGCTCATGTGAATAATAACCCCAATTAAAATGTGATCTTTGCCAAAAAGTGTAAATAAGTCTATTTTAGAGAGCTTGAGTATTTCTTTGTCAAGCTATTTTATTTTTAAGTCCCCATTTTTACAAGTTACTACTTCTGTCCACGAATCTGTGAGCAGCACACTGCATCACGGGCTCTCCTTTCATTTTCCTCTAAGTGGCAAATGGGGAATAACACTTCCACGTCCAAAAATCCTTGCCTGTGCTTGTGCTGGATGACTTTGATCAGAAATTGTACAGTTGCATCATGTTGTGAAAGAGGTTTTCTATTCTTTTTTTCCTTTTTACTGAAGTTAGCTTTCCTGTATTGGGAAAGACGTCTAGTCTGTGAGAAGGCTTGTGGTGCAGATATCTTCAAGCAAGATCCACCCAAGCCAACAGCGAGTCTATGGCAGCAGAGATGGACAATATGTTGTTGCGCCAAACAAGTTATCCTGGGCTCGGTGCTGCATTAACAGGGCCATTGCGCTTTTGGTACGCGAATGACAGGCTTTGGGAGGTGTGACACATTTTATAGAGTCATCAGCTTGCTTGGAGCAAACTCACAGATCTCAAACAAAGTACCTCATTTTTTCAGTGGAGACGTGCTAAGATGCTTAAAATAATGTTTGCAGCCATTGGGCTGTACTCAAAAGCGGTGTAGATCTTGGGGGTTTACTTGGCAGGGGATCGTGCTAAGTATAAGGATTTATTGCCTGCTTTGCACTCGGATGCTATGTTTTATTCTGCCAGTAAATAATGAGGGCAGCAGAATTGCAATTTAAATTCTTAGAGAAATTTGGTTCTTAACCTCTTACTGGATGGCTGGTCTTGGAAGAACAACTTATTCCCTTGCTTAGGCAGCTAAAAAGTGTGATAGAAACAAGCATTTCTAGTTATTTCTGTTTGAAGAGCTAGTGTACATAAACGTTTCCATGAATGGTATTCTTACCTGGAGAAAAACCCAACTGGAAGGTGAAATTAAAAAAGAAAAATGGAGCCAAACATGCTGCAAGCATAAAACAGGGTAATGCTGTAATAGGACATAGAGGAGCTCCTGTTCAACGGGAGAGAAATTGGAGTGAGTTAAAATGTGTGGTGCGCTGGCGAGGTTGTGCATGGGGGAAAGACATGAAGTCCTGCAGGATCGCATCTCAGCAGGGAAATCCCACCACCAGAGACAGGATCACTTTCCTCTCCTTAATACCCAAAACCATTCTGGTTCTGCAGATGACTTTTCTTGCTTGCTGTGGACTCCGGTAACACTTAGTTCTCCATTTGGGTTCCTGCTGGCTGGGGAGGGTATATTTTTAAACAGCATTAGTGGAAATTTTTATTCATGGCTTTCTGAAATCCCTGGAACTGAAAGCTTGGAGTTCAGGCTTTTGCATGGTTTCCCTGGACACGTCCTCTTTTTCTGCCTGGAAATTTTATACCAGTGGAATTAGGGGATTTTACATATTTATCCAGGATTTCCAGCATCTGGTGCCTGGCTGGAGCAGTAGCCCTGCCTGCCCATCACTGATGCAGGCTCCTGGTGCTCCCACACGGCTCTGTGGCCCCAGGGCAGCTCGGTCCCTCCGGCATCACTGGATGGGCTGCGTGTGCCTGGCCACCACAATGACCTGATGCTTGCCAGGAGCAAGTGCTACACAGCACACAGTTCACTTTGGGCAGCCCCGCAGAGATAACAGCAGACATGTTGTCGTTGGGTCACAGCTCAAGCTGCTGAAGATCAGGAGCGATGCAGCTCCAAGGGACGTAGTTTACCCATGGGAAAGTAAGACGAGCATTGGCCACGGAACTGCCTCATGCGAAGTGACTGAGAGCACTATTAACATGGGAACGGCCGGGTTTTTTTATTCTTGTAACTCATCATTTGTTGTAAGAGCCCACAAAGTGCTTTATCCTCAGGTAAATTCTCAAAGAGAAATGGTTTCCCCTTTCGCCTGTGGACAGTAGCTCGGTCTGAGGGAGCTAAAGTGAATCAATCAATTAGGGATAAGAGGAAAACCAGTTTCAAGAGAACTGATGATAAATTTACATTGGACTTGGCAGAAGCCTGCAATGTTGAATCCAACTGAAAATTGGCTCCATGGGTGCCGAGACATGGATCTTACTCGGTTCTTTGGCTCGGTCCTCATGAACCGATTTCAGCTTCAGCCCAAGAAGCCGCAGAGGATTTCCAGTGCTTCCCCCGGCTCCACTCCTCCCGGCACCCATCCCTTGGTCCTGCCGGAATTTCACGGCACGTGAACGAGGAGGTGCCGTGAGCACTGGTGGGCTGGAAAAGTCAAACCTTCTGTTTGTGCAAAGGATGATTTGAAGTCTTCTATTTCCGAAGTATTTTTTTTTTCCCCTGTTTGCCAGATTTCTTTCATGAATTTTGTTTGACACGTTTCCAAGTTCTTGCAGAAGCATGAGAAAAATGTTATTTAAATGGATTTAGACATTTTAGTTTATCAAACCACTGCTCACCCTGTGAATATGACAACCATTTCAATAAAGTTTTCATAATATTTTGAAAACTGGAATAGAGAAAAGTGAAGTATTTCATCCAATATAAATATGTCCAATGAAATGAGCAAATTTTCCTCGTAGGTTGTTTTGGATAAGGAGCTATTGCTCAATAAGGGGCATTCATTTATTTTTTCTTTCTCCTGGACCTGACTGATTGTCTCTTCTCTGGAGAATGTTGTTGGGTAAATCTGGTGGCTTTGCTCATTCATAAACAAGGAGTGAGACAGAATCATCAAGCAACAGAAATCAGTCAAGGTCCAACAACCAACTTTGTAAATGTGATGGCTTACTGTCTTCTGGTTTAATACCAAACTAGATCATGCTTTCAGAACTGAATGCCTTTTTTTTTTTTTGGAGCCTTGTTGCACGTTTTAGGCACTTCCTTGCTGAGGAGTTGCCTGAAGCAGGTGGTTAAAAGCAGAAATCTCTATTGAGAGCCCTCCATTTCTATTTCCCTTTCCTCCATGCGCACTCTTTGATTTGTATCTTGCATTTTAAAATTTGAACAAACTGGAACAACTGAGCTTTATCCTTTTTTCTCAAAGTAGTGTTGAAAATTTTTTGAAGGGGCAGTGAAAAATTGTGATTTAAGGTGTTTTATACTTTGAGTTAAGGAAAAGTAAGAAATGAGGTAGTTCTTATGCAATTTCAGCTTCCAGGAGAGCTTTCTCTGTAAAAAATTTATCCCATTCCCATGGTTCGAAGAATGGCCACTCATTAACTTTTTGTGGGAGACGAACAAAATTCAGAGAGCTTTGCTAAATCTGGGAACCGAAAACTAACCCACGGTTGAAGAGAGACAATAGAAATCTATTTAATGAGGTAAATCTGACCAGAGATTAACTTTGTTCAGGATATTTTCTAATAGGAAAAAAAGCAGTGGGGTCACCCAGATCCCTTTGAAAATTTATTGCTGTGCTCAGGAATTCCTCGTACATACCAGGACTGGGAATCTGAGTAGCAGGCTGTTGTGGCAAGTAAAAAAATAAATGGTGTTATCTTGATAGCCAGATAAGACAGTATCTGCTCACATAAAGTCATTTGGAGAATATTGTTTGCGAAAACCTCTTTGCTTTGGACCCATTCCTTCTCCTTTCCGTTTTCTGATAAAAAATCCTAAACACCAAGCAGTTAAAGGCTGCCATAAAACTGAGAAGAAACACTGACACTGGTGCTTTATCATGCTCCATCTGGGAGGCGAGCCAGCTCTTCCTACTTCAAGTTTATTTCTACTACTCTGCTTTACCTCAGATAATGTCTCATAAACAGTTAAGAGGGTCATTTATAAACGTCTCGGAATGGTTATTGCTCTCATCATAGGCTTTGGATCTCCGTGCTTTCAGCTAGCGAACATCAAGGTAAAAACCAAAACAAATTCCCAAGCCCAGGGCACTGGCTGTTTGGGAACAGCTTCCCATTGCAGGACAGAAAAGTCACTATTTTTCTCCACCTGGTTTTTGTTTTAATTATAAAATCCCTCTCTCAGATTAGGTGAGACTTTCTAGCTTTCCATGCTTGATGTAGAAACGAACTTCTGCTAAACCAAGGAGTAGGACACTTAAACCAAGAGCTTGACTGGAGCGTTTTAACAGAACATGGCCCCAAACAAGTGGGTTACTTGGCAACAAGGTCTCTGGGGGGGCAAAGCACTAATTTCAACCAAGCTTAGACGCGTTTTTCCCAAGGTTTTGTCCCAGCTTTGTTAAAAGAATTAAAACCGCTGGCTGCCAGTGACAGCAGCGTGTGTTGGGAGGGCATGGAGGACTGCTTTCTCCTTCTCCTCGTTTGTGCCTTGCTTGTGAGTGCTCCTCTTTTCGGGAGAAGACATACCCCTGCCTGCAGGTATTACTTAGCTGCTTGTAAAACCCAGGTGCCCATGCCCAGATTGGTAAGCACGTGATATATCTTAATATCCCCCCAAAATATTGCATATTTAGCCTCTCTCCATCAGCACGTGATACCCACCGCTGGGAATGCCACGGGTGCCCCATATGCCAACGGCGCGGGGATGCAGGAGAGCGGCACAGGGAAAGGAGCTGGTACAACACAACCACGCTCAAACTTATGATGAGCAAAAATAGTATCCCCGTGCCCTGTTTCCAGCGGAGGCAGCAACAAGGGCTCCTTCCCCACGCTCCTGCGCGAGTCAGGCCACTTTGTGAAAAATCAGCGTTTGGCTAATTTCTTGTGACTGTGTTTGAAGAGGCGGGCTGCATAAAAAGACATTTACAATAATCTTTCATGTTCTCCAAAGGAAAAGAATCCACCTGTGTAATCTTTTAAGTTAAGCTTCCCTCAGGTCTTGTTTAACATTATGAAAATGGCAGCTCATATAATTTTATTACCTGAGCTAAATATGATTCTTTCTCTGTCTTCCAGCTATTTCTCCTAATCCATATCAATAAAACTACTAGGGTATAATGATTTTATTGGCTGCTGCTTCTTCATCTTCTTTCTTTTATTGCTCAGAATGTATTCTTTTCAAATAAACTAATTAATCTCACAATTAGAAACCCAAAGTAACATTACTCAATGCATGCAGCTACGTCAGTCAGGAATGTAGAAGCAGACATGACCCGATATTTACTCGTGACGTCCCGGCTCTGAAAGGATTCCTCGGAAAACAGCAAAGAGAAGAAGAACCTGCAGAACTGGGAGAGGAAACGGGGGGCTCCTGGGATGTTTGATCTGGATGGTTTGAGGATGGGCAATTTGGAGAGGGTCTGCTCTGAGCATCTCCGCTCTTCTTTGGCCGTGGGAGGAGGGAAGATAAAACATTGCCCAGGTTTATTGTGTATGGAGAGGGTGGTGGGTTGGTGGTCTGAAGCTCTGGAGAAGGTTGCGTCCGATCAGAGATATCAAACCGCAGCAGGCACAACAAATCAAAAATTTTTGTTTACTGCAAATACAAAGGAAAAGCTAAGTGCTTCGGATAATGAGATGCGAGGCTGGGGCTTGTAGATTCTAAACTCATCTCTGATGTTGTCCTTGAGCAAAATGGGTATCTTCTGTGTCTTGACCCTCCATAAGATAGGAGCGATGAGAGATACCTACTTCAAGCAACATTAGAGATTCCAGCTGATGTTTTTAATGCACCCTGCAGCAATCACTAAGCAATTATTATGCACTAATTTTTTTTTTTTTTCAGCCCAAGCCTGTAGTCCCTCCTCACTAAGGGGTAGTTTTTGACTGCTGCAGTCAGTGTGGTATCACTGCTGAAGTTGGCATGAGTGGATGTATCATGGTCTGAGCTTTCCCGAAGCGAAATCCCTTCTCATGCAACACAATATATGTCATTGTAGGCAGGGTGTATTAGTTATCCTTACGTACATGGAAAATAAATGACCGTAAAGCTTGCTAAGTCACACTGTCTGTATTGATTGTCTGTGTCTGCAGAGATTCCAATACTGGATGTCAGTGATTTAAAAACAAAATTAAATGCTCCACCTAATTATAGTTCTGTGCACGTATAGTTGCCTTTGAGTATTTGCAGCTGTCAGGTTCAAATATTTCTAATAACTGTGGCTGTGACATTTGTTCAGCAGATGAGGTAAGAATAAAAGATAAAGGCGCAACAGCTTGGTTTGAGGAATGGAAAGAAGATCGGATATATAACGGGATGCCATGGAGCATTGTAACATAAGTTTGAAGGTGGACTTGAACGCACCGGATTTTGCAACTAAAATAAAATAGCAGGTGGTATGGTAGCAACCCTGGAAAACAACACGGAAAAAACACCTCGTGGAGGAAATGGCTGAGAAATACACTTTACTCCAAGCCCAGGCCTGAGAAGGCTGAATGTCAAGGTTTCTCTTGGGAAGGGTTTAAGTTCCTTGGGTAGTTTGTGTCATTTCTGCCATGTTTTCCCGTGGAAGGAGGGCAGTGGTGTGTGGATGTTTGTCTTGCTCTAAAACAGGTTAGCACCAAAAACCTCTGTGCAGACGCATTCAACTCCAGGCTTCCCTACAGAACAACCTGGTGCTTGTGCCCACTCTACCCCCCACCATTCATGCCTTTCCCTTCCTCTTTCTGCACAGGGGCTCACTCTCTCCAAGCTGTGCTGAAGTTTCAGGCCTGGAACACCCTGCCAGTGTCTTGCATAGCTGATTTTTCTCTCTCTTTTTTTTTTTTTCCCCCTTGCAAATTATTTTTTACACATTTCTGTCCTCAACTGCTGTGATACGCTGTGTGTAAGCCACAAGGTAATGACAGAAATATAGTTTTGCAAAGACTTCCACTGAGAATTCCCATCATGACATTGCTGACAGGAGATACCTTAAAAAGAAAGCACCGTAAGGAAAAACACATGTTTGGGGTTTTTTTTGGTAGGGGGGAGTGGAGGGAGGAAAGATTAGTAGACTATTCTCAATGTGTACGTCTTAGATCTGTGATCTTTGCTGCAGAATCCAACTGTGCAGATCTATCAAGTTCAGCCACGCTGGAGTATGCCACACAGGTGGATGGTTTAATCTTGACAGTTGAGCTTCCAACTGAAAGGAGACAGAAAGAATGAGATGAAAAAAAACATGCTAAAACCTGTTCGGCTCCCAGTCGGGCTTTGGAGCTGTGCTTGTAAAACAAAGGCAGAGCGATGGGTGGCTCTTGCAGTTGCGGGTACTGCATTGGTTTTCCTGAAGCAATTGTAAAATAGCAAGGACCCTCCCACCACACAAAATAAAGGAGACGAGGTGCAGCTCCGCTCTGATGAGGAAGAAACAGGAACACGGATATGCCCTTGGAGAAATTAAGATTGAATGCAGCTGAGATCCTTGAGCGCAGTGTGTGTGTTTCACGGGGAATGATACAATACCCCAAAGCTGTACATTTCGGGCTGCATCTTCAAAGCTGCCCAGGTCATGTGCCCACAGAGTTCCCATTTCATTTAAATAGGACAAAACATCCAGTTCTCAGCAGAGACATTCTGGAGCTCCTTGCTCACACAGCGGGTTTGGATGCATGTTGCATTTCTGCTGCAAGCTTCTAGCCGCATGCGTAGAGTTAGCATGGCTTGGGTTAACGTTAAAGGAGGGAAATGTTAATGAATGCTTAAGCACATACCTATGACACAATCTGAAACAGGTGGATGTGGAGCGATTGAAGGCCTCTCGCTTCACTCAAACCATATGTGAAACTCCTATTGCCATCCTAGGAGCAATGATCAAGGGCAAGAGATGGCTGTTAGTGAGCATGATTTAAAACGGACTTTGGAAAGAGTAATTTATGCTTTGGAGCCTCCTCAGATGTGTACCCAGTAGGAAATTCTGTAGCTACACCTGTTTACACATCTTTCGGCTCACTGAGATGCTAATGAGAAACCCAGCCATCATGGGCACAGTGAGAAACTCTAACAATTACTGAACTCCAGAAAGAAAACAGGCTTCAGTGACTGATTTATCAGCAGGATTTCCTGTAGGACAGATAATTCACGCCAGGAGTTTTGAGGGGCCACCGGACTGCACTCAGCTTTTGAGGTGCAAGACTACGGACTGCATCCAGCAGCACTGGTAACACCCAGTGCTCCAGGGCCAGGGACCATCCGAGCCAAAGCTCCCTTCCACCTCTCTTTCTTTTTGCTCGCACCCACTTTTTAAAAGTCTCTGGCTGCCCTTCACATTCGTGAAGAGTTTTAGACTTAATGGGGCTTCAGGTCGCTTCACTCTTTCTGCTGAGATGTATTCTTCATTCACTTATTCTTGGCACCATGTGCAGTTGAGGGCCTCCCACCGCAGCACAGTTCACTGGGGGCTCAGCATCAGTTTAACAACACCCTGCCCTGAGCCGTAGCCGTTAGTGCTGCTTGTTAATCTAGGTAGAGAGAAACCAGTGTCCTTAGACTCGGGCTGCATGCAAGGGTAAAATTCCAGCTTGTCACACTCAGTCCTTGAGGGTCCTCTTCCACCTGCAGACTGATGGACCATCCTGCAGCAGTGTGTTGGCTCTCTGGAGAGGTCTCTGTCTACCGTCTGCAGACAGCCTTAAGAAACGGCAATTCTTTGTCAGAATTGAGCCATGGTGCACCCTCTTGGAAACCAGAAAGCGGTGGCAACTGCTTCTCCAAAGGACAGAAATAAGGCTTGATGTTCGAGGACCTTGGTCCTCTTTCGACGATCCCCGTGAACTTCCTCTTCCAAATCCTCACCATCTCCCCCAGGCAAGTGCTGGGGCTAACAACAGAGACCCACTTTGAAGAGCTGGTGAAAACCTTTTGCAGATGTCCGGAGATCCTTCCACTGGGGATGCCCAAACCTGGGGCTGGATCACGGGGCGGCGCCAGCACCCTCTGCACAGCCATGGGTGCCTGCACCTCCTCGTGCACCGGGAGTTTGGGCTGGGAGTGGTGGGAGTGAGGAAAACGCTCGGGGAGATTGCAGGATCAAATGGGTTGCTTAAGTACTAGTCATTATAATTTTGTTTGTGAATCATCATTTTACTTTGTTAAAGATAAGTACAAACGTGGTAAAATAAGAATAAGGCTCAGTGTAAATGGATTTGCATGTTTAAAAAAGTGCTCCTGCAGTTTTTGGATGTGAATACACGGTGTGAATATGCTCGCATCAAAGCCGCTTTGAGACTCCAACCCCAAACTCATCATTCCCCTTCCTAAAATCAGATTGCAAACGAGCAACAAGACTTCTGCTTAATTATAGCCCGAGGAGTGATGTTTGGGCTGTGAATCATTTTAGATTTCACACTGATAGACTCGGAGAACATGTGCTGATACCATCTGCAGATTGGGCACAGCTCGCCGGCAGCAGCGGCAGCCTCGCAGAGGTGCACGCCGTGGCGAGGAGGCGTCCCGCTATGCTTCATCCCTGGCAGGTCCCCTGCTCCCAGTGGGAGCCATTCCTGGGACCAGCAAACGCATTTATTTTCTGCCTGAAGTGCAGCTTTCCTGCCGCGCAGCCCCGCGGCTCGCCCTTCCTCTCGTCTCGGAAAGCCTTGGGAATTGGAAGACTCCTTTTTCTGTTTGCATAAGCAGGACATAAATTCAAAGGGTTCTGCTGAATATTTGTTAAGATGCATATTTATGTGCAAAACCCTCCCTACCCCTCAGAAACCATTTAGTTAAAAGAGGATAAAGATGATTTACTCATGCCTTAGGGCGGTTGCTATTTAAACACTCCACATTTATGTCTATTTACTCTGGTATTTACTAAAAAAGCATAGTTAAATTAGCAATCGTTGCCTCTTCTAAGTAATTTCTGAAGGCTCTTACAGCACTTCTTCAAGGGAACAAACTCAGGGATGAGCAAACCGAGTCATTCTGGTTGTAGGACGGTGAAGGCAAACACCCTTTTCCAGTGGCCACAGGGAATGAAAATGGTGTCCAGGGATCCCTCAGTTTGGCAAACTCCTTATTTTGGTGAAAAAAAACAGCTTTGCAAATTGTGTTGTCGCCATGCGATGCATGCAGCATCGCTGGGATGATTTGCTCCATCACCCAGGTTTGCGTGTGGGTTCCTGACATCCCATCAGCTCCATAAATGGTACGAAAGGGGCAAAATCCCTGGGACTCTCCCCTTTGAGCTCGACAAGGGTTTTTTTTTCTACCCAGGGATATTAGCAGTAACGACACTGGGGCAGTCGATAACTGGCTGGCTGCGCTTAATGACCCGAGGCACGTCAGCTCCTCTCAGCTGGCTCCCAATCCCCAGGAAATGCACCCCGGCTTGATTACTGTCGCCTAAAGAGTCACACATGTACGCTGGGAACCTTCTTTTCATTAACTTAACCTGTGTGCAAAGAGCTGCTGCAGAAACATATTTTTTCAATCAGATAACGCATTTTCAATTAAATGACTTGGTTTCTACCCATTTTCTCTTCCTTTCCTGCTGTACAGGAGCTATCTGTGTTTAATGCTGTAATGGGATCTTACCATAAAGTTGGCTGTGTTCTTCTGAAGTGATGGCAACGGTAATTAAGATGTGTTATTGTTTTCCACTGGGTATATTTGTACCATATGGACATGCAACGTGACTCAGAGCAAAGACTGTTCCTGAAAATTCAAGACAAGATGCGACGGGTGAGACTTCGCAGGGAAAAGTCACTGAAGAAACTCCACGCGAGCAGGAAGCTACGTATTCCCGAACCTGCCTGGAGTTCCCCTGCAGATGACTTCAGCAGCGGTTTAAGAAAGGAGCGCACACATTTGCTAGAAGCGTTGCGAATGATATATGGCAAATGTTTGCAAAGTGACTGAGAAGAAAAGCTGCTAGGGCAGGGCTTTGGGTTTTCAGACTGCAAGAGCACCCTAAGGACTATGACCTGAAGATAATATGGCTTTGAGGAGTGCCAGCAGAGTTGAATTAAGCATGAATCAGAAATCTTTGTTGAATAGTGAAGTAAGAAATGGGGGAGTATTTCCATTCCAGAAACCTTTTTCTTCTCCCTCTAAATAAACATTTCCCAGAGCTGTTAAACCATGGCTGTTCCATGTTCCAGACTTGCCTTTGGTGCTGAGTGGGAAATTGCATGTGTTCCTTGCCCCAAAATCAAGAACAAGAACAAACCTGCTCCTTTCCAGGCAGAAAAAAGCCATCAGCAGCCAGAAACAGGCTGGGGTGGCCCCAAGGACCAGCCTCCCCTCTGTGCAGCTCTGCTGGGAAGCGATGGAGGGTGGTGGTGCTGCCCCACTCCAGGTGCCATTCCCTGGGTCTCTTGGGTCTCAGGTGAGGTGACTTTCCTCTGGCAAAAATTTACCCCTTAGTCTTGGTACCCAACTGCATTTTGTGAGACTGCTGTTGGTTTTCACATCTCCAGGCCCTGTCCCAAACTTTGCAGCTCGTCACACTTGGCGTTGCAACGTGGGAATGACTCACCAAGACCAAAGACATCTGGAAGTGGCAGTTTCAGGTTGCGCTTAAAAAAAAAATATTAATTTTTTTTTTTTTTCTGAGCAGGCACCAGCTCTCCAGGACCACAGACTGCTTCGTGTCAAACTCCCGGTTTTGGTTTGCTGTGGTTGGAGGATAGAAAGGGGGCAAACAAGTGAGATGCTCTTCCAGGAAGGGCAGCATGTGGGCTGGGCACCCTGGATACCGAGGGGTCCCGTGCAACTTCTTTGCCCACCTGTGGGGTGAGGGAAAGAATATGGGTCAATTTATTCTGTTTTCTTTTTAATATCACCTCGGTGTTAGAGAAGACCCCTCATTCTGAAAGTGGGTTTTCCTTTGCTAACGTGACTTCAACAGCCTTCTGAAGAAAGTGGTACAAAAGAAATAACGTTTGAAGCAATTTCCTGTGTATAACAAGTTAAATAGCTCTGCAATGAAATGTGAAGTAAATAACTTTGAAGCATAGTTATTCTTTGTTCTTGGTTTCAGTGGTGAATTTCTTAGAGCTCGCATGGCATGGAGGAGATCTTTTTTCAGGAAAAAAACAGTAAAAAAACCAACCCCTTGGCATGTTTAATGGAAATCAATCTGAATTGGAATTTCAACTGTTAGTAAATCAATGCCATCCCCATGCTTTCTGTGAATACTTGCCCGTTACTTAAGGATGGTGCTCATATTTATTTAAAAAAAAGGCTGGACAGTGTTTGGTACACAGTGAATTTGACGCCAACCATGCTTTAAAGCCATCACAAAGGAGTGTGAGCTCCTGCAGACCATCTTTGAGAGAACAGCCATTGCTTATGGCAGCTACCTCATTGCCTCCCTCTTACAAGTTCACGCTGTGTGATGCCCCCGTGTCCCTGCCGATGGTTGCTCTGAGCAGAGGAGTAGATGGGGAAGGTCTCCATAGGTCATGCATTTCCCAAAAAATGCTTTTCCTGTGGCTTGAGACCACTGAAATCAAACTGCCCATAAGTGGTCACAGAATCACAGAATGGTTTGGGTTGGATGAGACCTTAAAGATCATCTAGTTCCAATCCCCTTGCCCTCGGCGCGGACACCTCCCATCAGACCAGGTTTCTCCAAGCCCCGTCCAACCTGGCCTTGAACCCCTCCAGGGATGGGGCAGCCACAACTTCCCTGGGCAACCTGTTCCTGTGCCTCACCA
Organism: Larus michahellis; assembly: GCF_964199755.1. Classification (NCBI taxonomy): domain Eukaryota; kingdom Metazoa; phylum Chordata; class Aves; order Charadriiformes; family Laridae; genus Larus; species Larus michahellis. Next base: position 15,307,555 of record NC_133906.1, read on the forward strand.
CTCTTACCGTAAAGAATTTCTTCCTGATATCCAATCTAAATCTACCCTCTTTCAGGTTGAGGCCATTACCCCTTGTCCTGTCATAACACTCCCTGATAAAGAGTCCCTCCCCATCCTTCCTGTAGGCCCCCTTTAGATACGGGAAGGCCGCTATAAGGTCTCCTCAGAGCCTTCTCTTCTCCATGCTGCGCGCTGTGGCTCCACCTCTTCAGCAGTGGAGCTCGGCAAATTGGGCTGTTTGCCATTAGCTCTCTGTCCTGGGAGGTTGTCACTCATCCCTCGCAGGCGCTTCTGCCCGAAGTGATTCATCACCGTGCCAGCAGCAAGCCCTCACTTGTCCCTTTCTATGGATCAGAAGCAAAAAAAAAAGAAACATCCACGGAAGGGAGGAACAGGTCTATATGTCTTGGTGTCATACCCTCAAATGCGTTTTTATTTTTTAGGGTGCATGACCCATGGTGAGCACCCACCCCACCCACACCCTGCAGGGACAGGGGTGGCACAGCACTGGGCATGCTAGGCACAGAGCACAGGCAGGTCTCTCGAGGTGATTATACGTCTCCTGGTACCACTGGGTACCACTGGCATGCCAAGGTCCTTGCCAGGTAGAGGAAACGTCATACAATCAGTCTGCCATCTAAAAATTACTGGCTGGTTTGCATGCTTAGGTTACCTGACTGTCTCTTGCTGTTATTTACTGCTATTATGTTAATTAGTTTCCCACATCCCACCATGTCACAGCTCTTGTCTTAAACATGAGCAGGACAGATGCCCAGACTCTAGGAGATAGGCACCAACCCTGGGAATTAGGAACATGCATGTCCTTGAAGATACCAGCTTTTGCCCAATCTCACATAACCTGGAGGATTAGCCAGAGACTTCTTAAAAGCGCCACAGGAAGCGAGGTGCTGAGGGATCCAGTGCCAATGCTTTTCCTGAATATTTTTCCTGCTGGAAACATGCAAGGAAAGGCCATTTGTGGGCGGTCTGTGCAGGTATTCGCAGGTCCTGGGTGTGCAATGTGCATCCCTCCATGCTCGCACTGCAAGCCCTTACCTAGTTAATTGTCGCGTGCAATTTTTTCCCCCGTGGCAGCCTTCCCATCCCCACAGACAGCACAAACTGGGGGAGGCTGCAGGAAGAAATGGTCCTTCCTCCATCTCCGCTGCTGGAAAAGAGGCAGCAGGACCACATGCACGCTTAACACTTGCATTATCTGCCCCATATGCAGCCATCTGGTTCTGCTGAAGTTTTTGATCTCTCAGCCGGGTTTGATTTATGTGGCAAGAGCAGCGGCATTCCCTATCCTAGAAGTTGAGCGCGATGCTTAACGTTGCCACTGCTTAAGGGTAAAGCCGGATCCCGCCAAGGCTGAGTTTTACATTGCCCCTTATTGGACACATCTGGTGAGGGAAAGGCCTCTCTCCTCGCCCCTGGCCCGCTCCGGCTGGGTTCGGGCCAGGCAACGTGAAACCCTTTTGCAATTTGCAATGCCTAATGTCTTGGTTTGCGGGAACGCCGCTTTCCTGATGATCGAAGTTTGGGAAAACGATACCGAAGGGTACTTTTACCCTACGAAAATACTAAAACGCAGGGTTTTTTAACTTGGTAGAAGGAGGTTTCTGTCCCCTGTTGTGAGGGTGGCAGCATCAGGTTTGGTGTCCATATGATGAAGAGTGAAGAGCATCAATGAAATGTTTCGTGAGGGTAGAGCTCCTGGGAGCACATTGGCATCATCAGTTTGCATGTGGGGAATGTAACAGTGCCGCACATTGCTCATCTTGTGTCCTGGGTCATCCTCACAGACATTGATGGTCTTTCTCCTTTTCCTTCACCTCACTGAGGGTGTAAAACACCATATTCAATGGTTGCACACTTGAAACTCCTCTTTGTGTGGTTTTTTTTTTTTCAGATCTATGTCATTAACATAGCGTACTATGACATGTCATGATGCATTATCAGAGCTTTTTACACTATTTCCTTTATTACATGACATTTTGCAAAGTTCATGAATGAATAGTCATTAGTTCCAGCTGAGACCTGATTGTTGAAGGGTTCGTTCCTGCCTAGGAGGCTCCCCAAAGAAAAGCTGAAATACGAAATTAGTCTGATCCAGGGCTATTTATTTTCACTTCCTAGTGAAATCCGGTGGACTCTCAGTGAGACGCATCGATTTTCATGAGAAGGGCGTTGTATTGCAACATGGTAGTTTGGGACGGGAATTAAGGAGCCACAACTCCAATTGAAATGTCATAGGAAAGTCGGGAAGGCAAAATATACTGACCCAACCTAGAGCGAGCGCAGCCTTCCGCAGCAGGCAGGGCTGGTAAGCCCTGCAAAAAGGGATTTGTTAAGGTTTGGGTGAGTTTCTGTGATGTAGATACTGGAAGGAATTTTTATGGGATCTGGCCCTGGAATCGAGAGGATTAAATAGCAAAGGAAAAACCAACGTGTTGTTCGTAACTGATAGCACACAGAAATGATAGTTCTGGTAGCGACTGGAATTTGAGTCACAGTTGCCTGTAGCCAGCCATTTCCAACCATCTGCCCGCAGAGACAGCCTGGGAGCTGAGGCTGAAGAAATAAGCTGAGGCAGCCCTGGGTTTCTTCATGGCTTCAGGAAGGATGTCCCATAGTGGGAAAGGGGACACAGACCCCAGAGGTTTCTTTATTTTAAGCCATTAGTCCACGTGGCAAAATTTAGTCCACGGGGCAAAAATTAGTCTGTGTGTAGTGAGTTGGAGGTGCCGAAGGGAAGGTCCACAAGCGCAGTGTCAAACCCAGCTGGAAAAAAGCGGGAGGCAGGACGCAAATCATGAAAAGCTCTCCGCAGCGATGCAGCCCACGCTCCTGTCCCGAGTGCAGCAACACGCCGTGTATCATGTGCTGCCACGTAACGCCGCTCTGCGTTTCATCAGCAGCCTTTGAGGCGCTTCTTGGGCATTTTGCTATTGGAATTAAACCAAAATACAGCAATGTTGTGGTCAGGCCTCCAGGGGAGAGTAAAGGAGATAATATGGTCTGGGGGCTCGAGCACAGGACTTGAAATCAGTTCAGGGGCCAGTCCTGTATCCTCGTAATTCAAGGTGTTTTCTGGGCGCAATCCATTATTGGTCTGTGCTCTCGTTCCGTCCTGTGTCATCACGATCTTGGAGCATGGTGGCACTCAGCTCATTTACAGGTGTTTGGAGGAATGCTTGCAGTTGGAGATGGAAGGTGGTGCAGAGCGATCCCCTTTTGCATTTTGCACGTGCACTAACTCGAAGCTTGAATTTTGCTACAGAAATGGACCCTTGAATGGGTGGATGGTGGTGTCTTCAGGTCCCACCTGCATAAAGAAACCGGAGTGTCCAAGAGAGGGTGAGAACTGGGACCAACCCCACCGCATCCCCTACCTGTGCTGTGCTTGGGCACTGGGGTGAAGTTCGCCTAAGCCAAAATATTGGGATTTGTAAAGGCAGTTGGCTGCTGCCGAGCCTCTGGGAATTGTAAAGATGCTTCCAAGAGTTTCTGACTTGTCTAAGGAACTTAATTAAACGACTCAGTGAGTGACATGCAACTTTCCAGCATGCCCAGAGCCAGCACCGCAGGGAGCAGCGGTCCACGTCGCTGGAGCCACCTGGGATGGAGCGATGCTGCGTCCGACGCGGCTGGGGGGTGCTGGGATGGCAGCGTTGGTCCCCGCTGATCCTGGGACGTTCTCCTCTCCCAGAGCCTCGGCAGCAGCGGGCCGGGGAGCAGCAAACCTGCGGGATGCGTTTCCTGTCAGATATCTTGCATTTTTGAGCCGGGCCATTGCCCCCGCTGCAGAAGGCGGCGGGGAGGAGGGAAGGAACGCCAGGCCTGCAAATTAGCATCAAAGGGTTGGTGCGAGGTTTATGGGGACATTTACTAGTGTTGTTTTCATTATTTACACCAGCCTTGATTCTAGGAGTTCTCATTAAAAGTGTAATAAATGTAAAAATATTTTACAGGCCAATAAAAGTTCCAAAGCAAAAATAGCTTTATATAGTGTGATGGGGTTTTTTTGTTTGTTTTGTTTTTTTTTCTTTTACAAAATACTGTGTGGTATCATCTCGAACCTGCTGATTGCTGATGGGGTGAGAGAAGCCCCTCCGTTCCGGTGCAGTGTAAGGCTGGGGCTCAGGACTGCTTTCCAGCCAACTAATTTGTCAGGTAATGGGTAACTCTTGTGGTCACTGACTTTGATGAGAGAATATTAGGCCATATACAACCTTTTCTTTTTTTTTTTTTCCCCCATGGGCAAAAGAGAGAAAACCAGATCATTTATATATTTTTTTTAATATTCTTTTTCTTGTTTAAAAAATATGAAATATATCCAGAAAGGCACTGGAAAATACGGGACTGACAGAGGGAAAATACATTAATGTTTTCAAGTTCCTCTATAAAATATGTTTGCATAAACACACTGTGTGTAGTCAGAACCAGCCTATAGTTTCTGGAAGTACGTTAAACAAGGAGAGTGATATTTGCCAAATCCTCTGTTATGGTTTTGGGATGTGCAGTCCTCTGCAGAAGGACAGAACTAAAACGAGGAAACACTTTGGAATGAACTCAGCTTGGAGAAGATCCAAAAATCTTGTGGAATGGGTGGAGACGAAAAAAAAAAAAAGAATTTAACCATTAAATCATCCAGCAACTTGGCATCTGCGGCATTTATCATCTTGTCCCAAGGATAATAATGTTCCAAAGTCATAATGACATCTAAACATCTTTGATCACAGAGCAGATAAATTGGTCCAAAAATGCTCAGTTTAGCCGTCTCACCCGGGTTATCCTAATAAATACTGAGTCAGCTTTGCAAACGGAGTGGTTTTCAAAAGTGTGGAATGAATGTAGATGTGCTTGACACAGAAGAAGCTGGAGGTGTTAGTTGCAGCAGCCAGTGGACCTCCACTTGCTTGAAAGCAAATTTATGATTCCTGGTTTTTAGGCTCTGGCCTCTGTAAATGCTGCGAATATTTTTTTTTTTTTTTTCAGACTGACTCTAAAAGCTGCCTTCATAATTTTGCACGAACAGCGACTTTTGCTCATGCGGGGTTTTGGTCCCCATTTTTAGGGCTTCGAAAAGCTAAGCCTGGGCTTGGGGAGAGGGAATGGGAATGAAACTGGTTTCTGCGAGAGGAAGGCTCTGCCTTTTTCCCTGCCCGCTTATTGAGCCAACCTGTTGCCAGGATTAGGGAAGCGTTAACTAACAAGCCAGAGAGGTGCCATCATCCCAAAGACCTTTAATGACACAACTAATGGCATTTTTGAAATCCAGTTCAAGAACTGAGTGAAGCCAGGCAAAAAGACTGAAGCATTTGCATCCCATCTAGCAGGTACCAGCTGAAAGCTCAGGAAGGTGGAGCAATCGCACGACAGATTAATTTGGGCTTTCGACCTGAATCTTCCACTGCTGGATTTTTTATCTTTCTCTGTGACCAGGATAGAGAGTTCCTCTGCGAGGCTATTCAAAGGGGAGGCATGAGCCAGCCAAAAGTCGTGCAACATTTTCTTAGCAGGAAATAAATTTAGATCCTTGCCTTTATTATTATGATTTTTTATTTTTCTAAAATGTTGGAAAGAAATGTGGGACTCGGATTGGATGATCGCTGCAAGAAAACATGACTGGTTTTACTGCGCTTACTATTATGCCCCAAGGCCACAATTAGGTCTGGAATCCCATTGTGCCAGGTATTGTCCAAACACAGAGGAAGGAACAATCCTTGACTCGGAGGTCTGCAGTATTGATTAATTTTTATTTGTTTGTGCAACTGCTAGTTTATTATTAAACCCTTATTATTTGCTTTAGAAGGAAAATGTTCTCAATTTGGAAATAACGAGCCCAGGTATCATTCGTAGCATAAGCCATACATTTCATGTAGGCAACATGGAAATATTTTTTTCCTTTTCATAGGTGTCTCATCGAAGTTTCAGGTTTTCAGGCAATCTTGGGGAGTTACGCTCGCAGCCCGTGTGACCAGGACACAGAATTCCTGGCAGCCCCTTGGGAACCTGCATCCTAAAATGACACGTCCCTAAGCCCGTGTGAGACAGCAGCAGAGCTACGACTAATTGTATCCCATATCCCAGGGTGGTTCTCTTGAAATAGTATCTCTTGTTTCTGCAAAAATGGACATTCTGGGAATATGCCTCTACAAACCATTTAACTGCAAAGTACACTTGATTTAACTTCCAAGACACTGGTAATCTATATGTCCCTGCCTTGGCTGCTGGCTAAAATACCATTTTCTTGTCCACACATTGATTTTGGCTTCCCCATTGCAATGCTGTTATCTCTCTTGCTATCTCATAATTTACAGGAAATTCAAAACTGGATGCAATCACAACTCATAATTTGAAATGCTAATCCTTGGCCTGTCACTCCAGCTGTAACACATACAGCCTGCTCTATTAAACTTTAATGTCTACGCTAATAGCCGTGTGAGGCTAGAAATCCAGGGATTAGCTTTGATTCCAGTTTAACTACTGATAGGCGCCTGTAGTATTATGAAGGACTCTTTCTCTTCTGAGCAGCGCTGCGCATCTTTGTTTTGGTTTGTTTATAAGCTACTGAAAGTTGGTCTAACATAGATTTTCTCCAAAAAGGACTACTATAAACTGGGTTTAATCTAGCTGAAGAATGGTGCACTCAGCAGCAATGACTCAATTTCTCACTCTGTGTGTATCGCAGGCTGCCTGCTGTAAATATGCTGTCTGCTAGGGAAAGAGCTGAATTTTCGTAGAATCGTAGAATCATAGAATAGTTTGGGTTGGAAGGGACATTAAAAGGTCATCTAGTCCAACCCCCTGCCATGAGCAGGGACATCTTCAATTAGATCAGGTTGCTCAGAGCCCCGTCCTACCTGGCCTTGAATGTTTCTAGGGATGAGGCATCTACCACCTCTCTGGGCAACCTGGGCCAGTGTTTCACCAGCCTCAGTGTAAAAAATTTAGTAGTGACATTCAGGACTATCTGGATCTGTGAGTGGGTGGAAGATCGGGTATGAAGCAATGGGATTGTGTAAGATGGGTAAAAACCTGGCCCTGTTGAGACCAAGGCTAACATTTCCTCTGATCAGTAGGGCCAAGATTACCCACAATATTTTGGATTGGGCTAATGGTGTTTGCGTTGTCCAAATAGATGCTGGCAAGGGAGGTAATTATTGGTTTTGGTCATGCCTCTCAGTCATGTGAATGCTCCCTCCACGTTGTGTTGGTAGGAAGGCTAAGGAAGGTGTAAGAGCAGATGTTTGGTGGTGTTCTTATGTGTTAAAAGTAGGTAGAACTCATAGGCGTATAGTCTTCTGCAGTTAATACTACTGAGTTATATGCTGGAAATCATAGAATCATAGAATCATTTAGGTTGGAAAAGAGCTTTAAGATCATCGAGTCCAGCCATAAACCTAACACTGCTGAGTCCACCACTAAGCCATGTCCCTAAGCACCGCGTCTACAAATAGGGGGCTCCTATAAGAGCTAGCTTCTGTGGATACAAAAAGACCTATTTGGATTGTGGATTGGGAACTCTCTTGGTGAAAAATGTCTTATTTCTTTTGCAGAGGAAGATCTGGTTACTGTCACAAAGAATGAGGTTGCAACCTGTTCTTCAGCATGGAGACTGTGCCACCATAGTGCATGCCTGTGGTTACTCCAGGGCATACAGTTGCAATCCAGCCATCTGTGCAGCTCCTCCCAAAGGCCTCCAAGGACAAGTGATGCAGGAGAAACTGCTCCTGAAGGTACCTTCAAGCGTGTTGGTGAGCAGAAGAGGACTACGGAGGCTCAGCAGATCCCCAGTATGGCTGGAGGTCCATCTCTGGAAGCAGCTTGCAGAGGGAGGTTGCATTTCTGTATATGGTCTGTAAAACCCCTACAGCTGGTTGGGAATGGGTTTTGATTAGGATGTTTTAAAATTTGGAACACAGCAATGAGTTCAACCAGGAAGCTTGTGTTTGTTTTGTTATTATTTTTTTTTGAGAAATGTATTATTTTGTATGCAGCTTGCAGCGGGAAAGATCTCTTGGGACCAGAGTAACGTCTCTGCCAAAGCATACAAAGCCCAGGAAGCCAAACAGCCTGACAGGGATGGCACTTCCCTTCTCCGCCAAACCTCCTGACTTGCTCGGTGTGGCCTGAGTAGGAAACACAAGTATCGCCTGGTATCGTAGCGTTGGGCTGGAGGTACTCTGCATGAGGCAGAATTTCCCCCAGCGCATCATTCTTTCCTCACAGTTGTTCAGGGAAAGATTTTAGTTTTGCCTGGATTTGGAACAGGACCCATGACTGAAGATTGAATTTTTTTTTTTTTTTTAAAAAACCCTGAATTCTTACTGTTCAGCCACTCTTCACTCTCTCGAGGCTAAGACAACCTCCAGGCAGCTCCAGGTCTTCATTTTCATACAGGATCTACCTTTAAGGATCTGGGAACTCTTCCCTGATGGAACCCCTTGTCTGTTGTACTCCAAGGCAGATGATAAATTCGGATGGGATTTTGGGGATGACTCACCAATTTGTTTCAATCTCTGATAGATTTTGAGGATGACCTTTGGCTGTGAAAAATGCTCGCTCCTCTGAATCCAGGCTTATGGGCTTCCTGACTATTTTATAAGGATTCAGTGTTACTTTTTCTTGGGATTATGTTGAATAGGTACCTGAGTTGCTGGTATGGATAGGTGGAAATTTTTAATGACTGCTGCTGTGTGTGGTTTATAGCTATTTTTGTGCATATTTTCGATAGCCACAATGGTTACGCCCATAAGCTGAAAAAAAAGAAACCTCTTTCCCGTCTGCTGGCTTTTCTTGCGGCTCATGTATATTCTTGTTTATTCTGCCTGGCTTCCAAGATGGAAGTTTGTACAAACATTTTAAAGTTTTGAGAAACAACAACCAGAGGCAGAAGGAGAAAAAGAAAAACAAGGAGCAGGGCGATCAGCTCTCAAGTGGGTCTGTGCATCCTTTGCTTTATCATCTGGAGCTTCAAGCTGGCATCAATTTTTATAACTCTTGGGAGACGCAGAAGTTCCTATTTGCAGCTCTGTAAATGAGTATGACATGCTGTTTCTTTCACATATGTTCTTTGGAATCCATCCCCTGGCTGCATAGCTCCATGCTTCCTGCAGATTATGTACATATGAAGGAAATAATCACAGCAGATGCCACCCAAATACCTGTGGGTGATCAGATAACCCAACCCGCTCTACGGCTTTTGAAAATCCTGAGTCAAGTGTTTGCTATCCAAAGCTGTTTCCTTAAAAAAAAAAATCTTTTCTGGGGTTTGCACACCCAAACTTGTTCCATCTCCGCTTGTGGCTTTTGCCGCAGAGAGACGAGCGATCTCCAGAGACGGAGGAGAAGAGGTTAAGAGGAGGCAGACAGGTGAATGAAAAATGCTCTCCAGCTGGCACCAACGGCTGGAAGTCCTCTTGTGAAGAGACAAATTTTATATATAAAGAAAAAGCAAGTGGAGCTTGTTCTTCTAGTTTGCCACTTGCAGCTGATCTAGCAGTATCTACAATGTCCATCATAAGTACAGTTAATGCTATTTTGTATAATTCTTTGATTTCCATAAGATCTCCATTAGCCATGGTACCTATGCAGGAAGCCAAGCAGGCCAACTACTTTTTGATATTAACTGTAAGTTGAAAAAAAAATAGAGAGTGTCTGATTTTCACACTGAATCACCCCAGCTGCAGGTAGATGTTGGCATTAGCCAAGGATGCTGGCTTGGTTATGGTCCACAGAAGCTCACTCAGGTTTTAGGGGACTTTTCCCATCTTCCATGGGTTTCATGCAGAGGGAAGCATGTCTCGATCTGGCTGCAGCCCTGTGAAGGTCAGGATCCATCCCAGTACAACCCATGGGGCACAGAGGAGCACCCACCACCCGTGTGCTGTCGACTGAGCCCGCAGCCAGTGTCAAGGGCACTGACAGACCCGAGCTGCCGAAACGGCACAAACAAAATAGCTGTGCGGAGGAGAGCCATGTCCGATGGGTTGCAGCTGTCCCTCTGCCTCTCGGCCACCCCCGCCCCGCTCCAAATGTAAATCATCACCCTTTTCCCTTTTAACATAACAGTTGTGTCATTTAAAAGCTCAAAGAGCTGAGAAAAAACTCTACTTGTTTAGAGAAACCATTAAAACAAATTATGAGCATTTAATAAATGGGGAAAACTGTCTGTTTGTCATAACACAGAATTTTTCCTTTAAATATCCAAACAACTGCCCAAAAGGTTACTCGTAGATGGGTGTGTTGGGGGGATATTTCCAGGATTAGTCCACACTGGGGTCCCTGCTGGGAGCCTTTGGCCCAAATCCCGGCTGTAGCGAGCACGGATGGGTGGAGGGCTCAGGGTGGGGGACAAGGCTGTGCTGAGCTCCCTGGTGATGGAGCACAGCAGTTTTGGTACCCAGCCAGGCTGGCACACGTTGCCACCACCCTGGCAGAGGGGGGATGGGACCACAGTGCCCGTGTACCCCACCGTGCTCGGCTCTATGGCCCGCGCTTGGCTGCTCTGTGGGGAGGAGGGTCTGCCCTGCATGCAAATGGCATTTCTGTAAAATGCCGATGCATCTCTCGAATAAACAGTAGCTTGGCGACTGCCTTTGGAGGGCACTTCAGTGTTTTTCTTGGTTCTCATGGGATATTTCTTTTTTTTCCAAAACATTTCCTGATCCTGAGCTCCTTCCTCAGGTTGTGAGAACATTCAGGTTCGGATCTGCAGTGTGTGGGCTGGCCTCTCTCCAGTTGTTTAACAGATGATTGCTTTGAATAGGATTATCTTGGACAGGCAGAGAATCATCTCTGCAGTGCTGGGGACGCCTTCGCCCTGGGAGGGGGGAGCGACCAGACCACTCTGCGAGATGCTCGGCTCACCTTGCCGGCAAGTGTCTCCTCCAGACAGTGTATGCAGGCTCTGGAGCTGTGATCTGATCTTTAAGAGCTATTAAGTCCTAGGCTCTTAAGAATGATTGATTGCCGGCTAAACTTCCTTGTAATGAGCCTCTTCACCTTTAGGACCCACCAAAAGTTTGGGAGAAAACCTGTTGAGTGTCTTGCTGCTTGGTGACACAGGAGCCTGGAGGTAAATAAGTCCTCAGCCTTTAAGTGCACGACATTTTACTGTATCGCAGGATTGCAGCTTCACTGGTCTGAATCCTGCCCGCTGGCTCCCAGTTGGCTGCTGTTGGCATGGGGAGCTGCGGATTGTCTGCAATCGTGTTGTGGCCCAGCTCCTGAGGGCAGCAGGCACTGCCGGAGCCAACCCTTCTGCAAACTGGGAGCTTCAGCGTTGCAGGCTGCTGAGGAAAGGCAAAACCAGATGGGCTCCAACAAAGATAACGCTGATGAGTTCCTCGCTGTTGCCAGGCTGGCTGTTGCATCCCTGCCAGTCTTCATCCACTTTTGATGGTGCCAGGGGCGACCTGCTGAGCACTTGGGGCACTTGCATCACCCTATGTGAAGGCTGGCCAACTTGCTGGATGTATCTCTGTGACTGGCACCCCTACAGAGCGCTTCTACAGTTTTCCTGAAGCTCTTGGAGCTGGAGGTTTTTACAAGGTAGTTGGCCAATGAGGGGACCACATTTTATGCTGTTGTCATGTTGGAACGGGGCAAAGCAGAAGGAAAAGGAAGAGAAAGACCTTTCTGTGTCTGTCTCCACTGTGGCTGTAGGTTAGAACAACATGACAGGATGGGAGCCTGATGAAGCTTGTTGGAAGAGAGCACACAAGGTTTTGCTGAATCTGTGTAGATACATGAATTTGGAGATGGTGATTTTTAAGGGTCTGTTTTACGACATCTCTGTGTAGTTCATGGGGAACAAGTCCTGTGAAGACCAGGGTGAGGAACCAACATTCACCCAAGAAGACACTACTGTAGGGGCAACAGCAATGCCATCAGTGGGAGCCAGCACTGGTTAAGCACATCAGTCAGGAAGACATGGGTATGAGAAAAGCCAAGTAACTTGGGTTTACCATGAGGAAGATGGCAAAAGATATGTCCCGAACAGGACTTTGGGCTATGCTAACAGAAGGAGGAAAGAATCAGAGAAATGTCACAAGGACAAAATGAAAAGGTTTTGAAACAGCCTCAGTGTGTGGGCAGGAGTCAGATGTTAATCACAGTTAACCGCTCAATTACAGGCTTTGTCACTGGCAGATGCAGCGGAGGTGGCTCCGCTCCACAGAGGTGACAGCCGAGGTGGGGACTCCTCTCCTCAGACACTGTCAACAGCCCAAAGGTCTGGTCCCAAAATACAGAGTAAAACATTTTTCTCCCTCGCATCACCCTCCTGTGAGCTGAGCTGCTTCTAGCCCAGCCTTCAGTGTCCAGCCAGCTTGAATCTGGGGTTTGAGATAAAGCAAAATGGGAAGACAGGTAAACTCTGAAGGGCCTCACCTAAAACTAAAAGCCCAGTTGTGAGATGGTGATTCAAGGGGCCACTGTCCTTTGGGCGCACCCTGTCCCCGATATGGATATTAACTCTCTTAGTGAGAGAGGTGCTGTGTCAGACTCTCTATTTCAGGTCAATAATGAGTATTTTATTACCTCCCTATCATTAAAAAAGAAGAAAATCCTTTCCTTTTAGCCTCCATGGTCCTTTAATCTTGAAGTCCTCCTCGGTCAGATGTGAGGAGACTTTTTCTTTGTGAATCGGGAGCAAATTCTCCAGCTTCTCTCCCACAGGTTTTAATCCCTTCTTTTGTCTCACCATGTAGTTGTGTAAGCAGTTCCCTTGAGAACAGGGCTCCAGGAATATATAATTAAATCAAAAGTTTGGCACTAATAAGTGATCTTATCACTTTGTTGGGCTTTTTTCAGGTCTTTGTATGATATTCCTAGCCCGCTCATTTGAAGTTATTTAATTACAAGGCCCCCACAATAGAGCCAGGGCCTTGGATGGTGGTTTTTTTTTTTTTTTCTTAAATGGCATATTATATCATGTCTTATGATGCTTTGTGCACCAGGTGACCTAGGAGGGGTTGACAACCCTTCAGTACTGTCACTGACAAAGCTGACTCTGCAGAGATTGTTTTTGCTATGAGTAATTACCGAGGAGAAACTCCTTGTCAAGCCCCAACAAAGCAAGTAGTTGAACCTGAGAATAGCTGTCGCCATCAAGTTGGGTGCTGGAACACACTGGGGACTGTGCCTTGCTGGGGGCAAGAACAAAGGGGAAAGAAAGCAAAAGCCTGTGAAAACTCCTGTTCCCGGTGAGTGTTCCTGTGTCCCATGCTGACCAGAGCACTCTGCCTTCTTCCAAGGTCCAAGGGTGGTGGAGGCGTGCAGCTGCCGTGACCTCCGTGGGGTGGGACGGTTGCCCAACGCAGGTTTCTCCATGGGCTGAACCTCTCCATTGTTCAGCTCCGAGCAGCGATGAGGAATCAGGGTGCAGCCCTCGCCCTTGAGAAGCCTCAGGGCCTGAGTTGACTAGGTGTGAAGTTGTTTAAGTACTTCAAGATGAAGATAAGATATGAAGATTTTAAAAATCTCTATTAGAAACCTGCCATCTATTGAAGTGCATTCTAGGTAATGGGGTATGTATGTTTGGGATGGAGTTAGAATTGATAGGAAATCAGTGGTTGTAGAAGTCCCTCCTCCAGAGTATCTTCAAATCACCCAAGCATGTCTCTGCATCTTTCAATGCCTAAATAATTTTGATAGCTGACCTGCATCTCCTCCTCTCAAAATGTGCAATATGATTGAGAGTGATGTGAAACGGGTGTGCAATAGCACAAAGGAAGGCCTTGGCGTGGTGCCGTGGGGTGATTACCTGGTGGCATGGCAGCATGCACAACATGGTGCTTTCAAAACCCCAGAGCATGTTTTGGTTTTGGTTTAAGGAAGAATATTCTTCCAACGCTCATCTCCATTCTAGCTGCTGGTCCATCGACAGCTGCTGGTCCCCGGGAGAGGTGAAAGCTGGGCTGCCACGAGCAGGGTGAGAGGTGGGGATGGTTCGCTTCCAACCTGGGGTAAGATCAGAAGGAGCCACCAGCCAGGTGGAAGTAGGAGTACAGGCTTCAACCGCAGTTCCCCCTGCTAGATAATATTTTCCCAAATGCAGCCAAGCTGTATTTTCCTCCTTTGTTACTCTTTTGCCTCGTAAAACGTCAGAGAGCCCTCTGCGTATCTGAAGTTTTAGGCTTTCAAATGTTACGCAATCTGCGGAGGAAATGGGTTTTTAAACCGATCTGTTTGCTTGAAAATCCTTCAGTCTCTCAGCAAAAACTGCCCCCGGGAAACCCTTCCCCCTCTCCAAACAGCAAATCTGTTTCAAGAGCTTCAGCCATGCCAGCACTATCTCTGGGCATGACAGTCGGTGGAAACCGCTCTGCTTTCCGTTGGCCATGTGACTCGGGGTAAGACCTCTCTGTTGTTTTAATCCATCAACTGAGAACCTGCTGAGTGATGCCCCGCAACTGCCCTGGCGCGCTTTGCTGCGCACCTGAGCCCGGAGCTGGTTTTGGAGCTCCATCCCCTCGCTTTATGCTCGGGCAGAAAGCCCTCCGTCTGAAAGTCAGGTGCTAATGAAATAAAAACTGAGCAGAGATTAGTCTACCCTCACAGTGTCATTTTCAGGTCTCATTTTGTTGCTTTTCTGCCCACTTGGAATGCTGCTCCATTTACTAACTTCTTATTTGCTTTACTTCCAGCTTGCTTACCTATCATCACTAATTACAGAACAAACAATTGCAGTAATACAGTAATGAATAGCAACCTTTTTGGATTTTTTTTTTTTGTTTGTGTGTAGGTGCACCTGGTTCAAACATTTAAGATAAATGGGAGTGACTTTCCGACTCTCCTCTCCTTTGCCCAGCAGCAGAATTTCTATCAATCCGTTCTGGGACGGTACGAGCAGGCAGCAGGAGGTTTTGCCAGGTAGGCAAAAGGAAAGGGTGTTCCGAGATCTCCCGTAAACACAGAGTTCAAGGGTTGCTGCTGAGCACCATCCCCTTCCATTTTTAATTTTTTTTCCCCGCCTTGACTTTGTGCTGGCGTTATGGTGAGCAGTTCTTTGTGATCCCGGTGACGCTCTGTGACACCGGCTTTGGCTCAGCTGAAACGCTTTACAGCAAGCCCTTCGTGCGATCCCAAATTTACAATTTCACCTTTAATTCAGAAAAAGGGGAAATCCAGAAGAGAGACCTAGAACCACTGCCCTAAAGCAACGCAGCGCTTGGGTTAAGCACGAGCTTCACTGATTTCGCTGCTGCTCTGCGTAAACTTACGCATCCACATAGGGGTATCTCTTCGATCCGGATTTGAGATTACAATGGAACAAAAAGCAATGTAAATCCACCAATAAGTACATCAATAAAAATACATCGCAAATGAAGCTTAAGTAAGCCTTAAAATATGCCTGGAAAGATGAAATTACCTATTGTAAGTGAAACAGATGTTGTTATAAAGCATTTAATTAAAATGGAATTAGTGTTTCAGTTAATCTTTCTGTATTTCCTTTCATTGTTGTAAGCGGTTGGGCAGAGACATGTCCCTGCCTGGACTCGCAATGGCTCTGACTGGGGACCGGCTTCCACCTTGGACCTACACAGCTTTTCTGACAGGTGTTTTGACCAATGTGATATGGTTCGGGAGAACAGTTTGCTTTCGGTGAGTTTACATAATTTTTAATTTTTTTTTTTTTAAATCCCCTTCTCCTCTAAAGATGCCCAGGTCCTCCACCCTCTGCAGTTACCGCCGTTTCTGAAAAGCAGGTGTACAATTCCGCTACAAATCTACTTACAGGGAGATATGATCTGCTTAATGGAAACAACCCAAGTCACCCTCTGAACTGGTTTGGTGCTATTTCGGTGTAGTGCCAACTAATCGTGCGCTAGGATAAATCAAGAGTCACTTTTTGAGGAGGCAAGTATCCACCCTTTGCAAGACTGTAATGAATTACTCTGTCCATTCAAATGGACCATTAAAATTATTGCTGACTCTAGAAGTAACAAAAACATTTGAATCAGGCCTCAGAAAACTGGGAATTTGGATCAAAGGTCTTGAGGTGCTCCTCCAGTAGCGGAAGGAAAATGCCAAATAGAGTCATCACTCCACAGATGCATGGCAGCAGCTTGATGCAGTGGGACTGGGAATGGGCGAACACAGCGGCGCATCTCACAGATTCACTATCAGGCAAGTGGTATCATTCACCTCAAAATGATGGGGACCAGGTGGGCTGAGATACCACACTTGCACAGTGTCCCCTTGGGCTTCTCCTCTCAGAGTCCCTCTGTCTGGGCACCTTGTGCCTCTGCCACCTCTCTTCCAGGACTCCCCTCCTGTTCTCCCAGGGTTCGCAAACCTACGGGGCGAGCAAACACCAGAGCAAAGTCAGCAAGAGACAAGGTTTCTGCTGCCTTCCCTGTCCAGGCTCGTGATGCTCAGCTGTGGGGATGCCCCCTCCCTGCAAAGTAGGTGTTTGGCATCTGGACATTAAATCATGTCACAAAAGCAAATTTGGATGCTGGGAAAGTTCATGGGAAAAGGAGGGGGTGTGCGATGGTCAAAGTGCGATACCAGCGCTTCAGATAATTTCCTTGGTGCAGCCCCCCAGCAGGACAAGGGTTGATTCAGGGTGCTCATCCTTTGGTGTCAGGATCTCCCTTCGGTTTGCTGCATCCACACTGATTCCCTCTGTCTGCCATGTATAATTGAAGGAGCACATCTAATATAAATACAACAAGGCCTCTGTTACTGACTTTACCACGTTTTCTGGCCTGGCTTTATGTCTGCATTTTACTGGTTTAAAGCTCTATGAAGCACCAGTCCTGCTTGCAAGAGCCGTGGTGAAAAGTGGACGACAGCAAGGAAACGCCCTGGGATGAGATGGTATCCTGCGCCACGGTGAAATGCCAGACTACGGCAAGGGAACGCCCTGGCATGAGATGCTATCCTGAGCCCAGCAAGGGCACGCTGAGGCCAAGCAGGAGGAAAGCCCGGGTTAGTGGAGAAGGAAGGACGCGCTCTTCTCGACAGCCATTCATTTGCACACCAGGAGCGGGAATCGTGCGTCGTCCTGGGGTCACGGCTCCGCCTCGCAGGAACAGCTTTCATCACCCAGCCCCAGCGTTTCCCCAAGAGTAAAAAACATTGACCTGCTGGGACGTGTCCCTGGCCTCCAGAGGTGAAGAAAGACCAGGGCTGGGGTGGAGCCACCCGCGCCCCTGCCACTGCAGCATTGTGCAGGGCACAGCACCCACCAGGGCTCCTCAGCTCCGTGCTGGTTGCTGGTGCTGCTAGAGGAGGGAGCACAGGCTGTGTGTTGTGTGGGTGCTCCCCTGCACCCACCCCAGGTCCTGCGAGAGCTGCCCGAATGTCCAGCCTTTCCCCAGTGCCACCAACCTTTGGTGGCATCACGCCTGGTGATGGAGCACCCACATAGTGTAGAAGAAAGAAAGAAAGAGGGGGTCTTCAGGCATTCAGAAGAAGGGGGTGTCTTTCTGTACACATCCTAAACTTCATCTGGGTTTGGGGATGGAGTTCAGGGTGCTCCTCTCCCACATGTCAGTGCCTTCCAGGCTGGGTGCTGCAGGGGCCATGGGTGGAGAAGCCTCCCCTGCAGATGCCGACACAGTTTACGTGTGAGATAAGCCCTGAGCTGCAGTGCACAGAGAGGAGCAGGGAACTTCTGGGAATTCTAGACATCTGGAGAACTATAATGTAGAAAACACAGATGTTTATAGATGCTTGCTGCAAGGTCAGGGAGGTTGGAAGATCATCATTTCGTGCTTGGGCATCTAAGTCCTTTTGCAGATTTCTTGGCTCCACTGTTCACTTCTGCAATGGCAGAGGAATGATTTGAATTAGAGCAGCGCAGAAGCTGCTCAGGATAAATAGACTTGCTACATACACATGGAAAAAAAATCTCTCTGTGCCTCACTTTCCTCCTAATTAAAATTATCACATTAATAATTCTAGAGGTGGTGGGCCAAAATCTCAGTTTTACGTGTGAAGTCGCATAGGAGTTCAAAGTCCTGTTACTGTCAGTTTGTCACCCATTACATTAAGCCAATCAATTCATGCCCTTTTTAAATGTTGACTGGCAGGTATTCTGTGTCTCACATTAAATAAAGCACATTATGCGTATAGCTACAGTGCTTCTCATATTGTTTTGCGTGAGAGCAGGTCTCACCATTTGGTCACCACTAGGGCAAACAACACATAATGGGGATATTTCAACAAGAGGCAATGAGTGCAACTTCCTTGACCTGGATAAATAGCAGTGGGTGAAAAAAAACCCTTCGACAGCTCCAGCAAGTGCTGGGGGGACCGGAGTGGGGACAGACATCAACCGGTTCCAAGTGGGAACTTGGGGTTAACACTATCCTTTTGCCATTTAGTTACAATAACACCTTTTGCTTTGAAAGAAGACTTAGATAGCGTATGTTCAAAATACCACCCATTAATTAGGTAAAAAAGCTAAGGCCCACTTTCCTCCCCAGGTCCAGGGGAGCTGAGGGCACCAGCCTCCCCAGCACACAGTGTGAAGTGATTTACTGTAGCCCCAGCACAGTATTTTCTGGGGCTGCAGCACATAGACATGCCATTGATAATTCTGCCTTTGTTTTGATTGCTTCCAACTGCAGAATGAGTGAGACTTAATTGGCAGAAATGACCTCATTCCTGGCTTGATTAAGGTCTCCATATGTGTTTTATAAATAAAGTAGTCTTTTCAACTGTTTTATCACTTGGAGGTTTCAGCAGACTGAATATGATTTATGGCTTTTTGCCTCTTTCCCCGATGGGGGACTATTTCTGATCATCCACCCTTCCTGCAGCCGAGGACGCTGGCACATCGAGAGCCGACGGGAGCATCGCCTGTGCTCGCCGGTGGCTCTGGAGGTGGCTGGGCATCATCCAACCCCTCCCTGGGGCATTCACCCAGCCCAGAGCATGGCTGAGTGAAGGGTTTCAATAGGGTTTGCATAAAGCAGTTGGCAGCATTAGCCCCATCCCCGTGGCGTGACCCAACAAGGGGCTCCTTCGCCGCACGGCTGGGGCTTGCCCCGACAGCGCTCACAGGTGATGGCTGCATTGGCTGCCGGCTGAATTCCCCTGCTCCCTTTCTTATTGTGTTATAATAAAGGAATAAAGCAAATATATGGGTTAAATCAGGCCTTCGCTAATTATTTGGGCTGCAGTGTATGGCCTCCTGCAGCATTGGGAAAGGCTTTTAGCAGGGAGCCCCGAGAGGCACCTCCATCCCAGTGAGCTGCTGGATCATCTCCCTCCATGCCCAAGGGCAGCGGGTGAAGATGAGCTTCAGCAAGGGACCCACCATCCACTTAGTTCTCCCAAATCCACCCAGCTTGAAGTCAGAGGTAGAAAGATGAAAAGTGGTTGGATGAGAAGCTGTGGCTGCCCCATCCTTGGAGGGGTTCAAGGCCAGGCTGGACGGGGCTTGGAGCAACCTGGGCTGGTGGGAGGTGTCCCTGCCCAGGGCACGGGGTGGCACTGGATGATCTTTAAGGTCCCTTCCAACCCAAACCATTCTAGGATTCTTTGATTCTAGCCAGGTGCTAAGCTGTGAAACCTGGAATAGTGCTTTTAAAAGAGATTGTCAGACAAGCAGCAATGGAAAGAAAAAAAAAAGGATGAATAGAAATAAAATCAAGGCCCTGTGTGTCAAATACAGTGCTTACTCCGCTCTACATCACTTCAAGTCTCTATGTTTTCACGTAGCTGTGTTGCTTAATCCAAGCTTTCAGAAACCGTGAGCTTGGCTTAGAGCTAGGGCTGAGAAACGTTTCCTATCAGCTTCTTTTATTCCGTCTCTGAAGGTTGAACATTTTGCACGCGTATGCCTTTCAGGAAGGCTGGAAATGCATTAAAGGAAAAAATAAAAGCTTAAATTGTTAGGTTAAAAACTAATCCAAGCTCTAAATCACCAGTAAATACAGACGACTCATGATAAAGTGGTGAGAATTGAAAATACCTTTAGACATTTACAGAGATAAAGAGGAGAGGTATATTTAGTGGGATTCTTGTGTCTTAGCATTTGCTATTCTGAACTGTCTAGAGAGAAACATGCTGATTTCCTCGGATTACTTGAT
Organism: Larus michahellis; assembly: GCF_964199755.1. Classification (NCBI taxonomy): domain Eukaryota; kingdom Metazoa; phylum Chordata; class Aves; order Charadriiformes; family Laridae; genus Larus; species Larus michahellis. The sequence continues at coordinate 15,327,618 of NC_133906.1, forward strand.
CATGGTTCACTGAGTTCAGGTTTTCTTTCCTTTCTTATTTTGCTGCTAATTCAATAGCAGTGAATATTCTTGTGAATGAATTCACGCAGCTAAGCACATTTTCCGAGAGAAAGAATATCTTTTCTAACAAAGATCATTTCCTAGCTGAAGCGCAGGTGAAAAAAAAAAGAAAAGGAAAAAAGTTGGTTTTACGTAATTGTTAGTTCTGAATTTTTAAAAAAACAAGCAAAATAAGAAAGGCGGCCTGAAATAGCTGGACGTGAAATTCCAAACAATGGAATTTGGGATTTTGTGCCAGACTGGATGCAGCTCGACGGCAAAGCAGCTCTCGAGAGCTGGTGTGGGAAGCAGCCAGGGAGGCCGAGGGAGAGTTCGGAGGGGATGTGGGACAAGCTGTTTCTGCTTTGTACCCTCAGGCTCCTCCAAATAATACTCCTGAAAAAGGTTCCCATCCTGTAATTAATTAGGTCTGCCTGCTCCCATCGCTGCTCAAACCCCATTTCTTTTGGAGCTGGGGGACCCACAGCAAGGCTCGATGGCAGCGCGAGGGCGTTCTGCGGCTGTCACACGGGGAGGGACAGCACAAGCGGTTTGACACCATTCCTCCTCAGGAAAACCCGCCGGGGCAGGACAGCCCAGCCGACAGGCTTCTGCTCAGGTTCATCTTGAGGAGTCCCTGTGGTGACACAGCCCAAAATGAGACGTTACTGTGCGCCGTGCCGGCAGGGAAAGGTAAATGCGGTGTTTCCCCTGATGGAAGAAAGGCAGAGGCACCACAGTCAGGATTTCCACGTGCTTCTCGCCACAAGGCATGCAGGAGGGAGCCCGCTGACGTTGAATGAAATCCTTCCCTTGTGGCTGGCGGGGAGAGAAGTCCTGTGTTATTTCTGTGCTGACGGCATATCTCCAGGAAGGTTATTTTGGTTTTGGCTCTCCTTCCCTTAAAGGAATGGCACTACGTGAAAACCCAAGGTCCATTCGTGACCAGAAGGTTTTTGGTCAGAGATGAAATGAAGCACACTCCTGCCCTGCTGAGGTGGGAAGAGAAAAATATCCAGAGAAACCTCTGCTTTTGCCTCTTTTGGAAGTTATAACAGTAGCTTCCCGGCAAACAGCAAACGTTTTAAGGCAACACTTGAGATGTGTGCTCATCTGGAGCAGATACCAGACACCACCAAAGAGTCCCAGCTGGACTTTTGTCTGTGCGTAGCAGGGGCTGGTGCCAGGGTGAGTAAGGGAACTCTTCTCCTGAAAACCACCACGGACACAGCTCTTCACAGATGTGCATTCACCGAGGACTGAAGCAATCTTGCCGTTGTTTCCAAACAGGCTTTTCAGTGCTCTCCTGGAGGCTCAGTCCAGCCAAGCTCAGGTCCTCCTGGGTCAGGGCAGGGGGGTGTTTGCAGTGCGTGCCGGGGGACGTGCCCGTTGGGTGGGGGATGATAAGGCCAAGTGAAAAACTCCCTAAAAGTGCCTGTCCTCAGCAAGGCGGGGAGGCGAAGGGGTCTGGGAGCCCCCGTACCTTCCGCCCTTCCCCAACCTGCCAAAACACTCACCGTCCTCCTCCGTTTGGCAAAGGTTAACTGCTGGGGAAGTGTAAGGCCTATTGATTAAGGTTTGCTGGACAACTCGCATGCCTGTCCCATGTGGGTCGGAGAAATATTCTTCCTCTCTCCTGCCTTTCGTGTCGGAGCTGTTCTTTGTTCAGCCAATTTCTCGGGAGAAATCTGGGGAGAGGGAGTGTGCCTGCGGGAGATGTGAGCTGAATAACAATCGTTAAACCCCCCTCCTGCATCAACTTCTGCTCCTGCTCCCGCTGTTCCATTTTCTCTGTGGCAGAAACATTGGAAACAGATTTTCCGGGTGCAGAAAAAAAGAAAAATTGAAGGGCCGTCAAGATGCCAAACGACAGAACACATTTTCCTTGTGCAGATAACGTTTCTGATTTTGTTAACGAACACCCAGGTTTCCCTGAAACCTCTAACCATCGCAGAGTTTTTATAATAATGTTTGCATTAGGCTTCTGGTGGGCTCAGGCTTTTGGAATTATATTTGAGCTTCCTTAGCTTTCAGCACCATTAAGCATATTTTAAAAACACATTAAAAGGAATATGTCAACTTGGTTTAGGTTGAAACATACGCTGGGAAAGGAAAAGAAAAGTGGTCAAAAGAAAGAATTTTACAAAACACAAATGAAGCGAGAGTGTTTTCATTAAAGGAAAAAATAAAGAAAATATGTCGTTTCAAAATAAGGTCGTTTCTCATTTTTTTACCTGTAGACTGGGCAACTCAAACACGTTGACTTTGTGCTCCTGAATGAGGAAATCCAAGTGACCAGAACTCAAACCGCTCCAGGTGATGTGAAGCAAAACTCGTTTTTGGGAAACGAAACAAAACAGGAATACCAAATGCAAAAATATCCTAAGTATCACCAGAAGCACCTGCGGGTTTAAACAGAAACATTTAACTGAAACATGGTTTGTTTCCTTGGCAAAGAATGTAGGAAATTTTCTTTTTATTTTAACATTTCCATCTATTTTAACATTTTAACATCAATTAAAAGACCCAGACCCTTCCCAAACTCCAGCTCGTACTCTTCAACCTCCAGGGACCATTACTGAGAAGCCCAAATTCTCAGTTCTTGCTCTGCAGAAAGATTACTAAAACAAGGCTCCAGTCCTTTTGCCGCCTTTTGTTTCTCTGAAGAATAGTATGGGCATTGTTTAAAAGCAAACCGGGAAAGCGGCGGTGGGTGAAGCAGCGTAGAGGCGGAGGGGGAAGCCCAGGAGCCAGATGACCCATGAGGGATGCAGACTTTGGTGGCCTCTCAGCTCTTGGATGATTGTGTCTGGGGTTGTCCTCCCACCAGGTGCCCAGGTCACGCTTGGAGGAGACCCCTGTGCTTCACCACTGATTTCTCCTCTCTCAGGAAATTATGGTGTGAAAACCCATGTATTTTCTATGGCTCCTAGTTGTAATGGGCTGTTGTGATGGAAGAAGGGACAATGTTAATGACATTAAAAATGTCATTAATGAATTTAGGACAAGAAGAAATGGCCTTAAGTTGCACCAGGGGAGTTTTACGTTAGGTATTATAAAAAATTTTTACACTGAAAGGTTTATCAATCACTGGAACAGGCTGCCCAGGGAAGTGGTGGAATCACCACCCCTGGAGGTATTTAAAAGATGGGTGGACGTGGTGCTGCGGAACATGGTTTAGTGGTGGCTTTGGCAGTGTTAGGTTGATGGTTGGACTAGATGATCCGAAAGGTGCCTTCCAACCTAGATGATTCTGTGGTTCTATGATTCTATCATTAATAATGGCACAAAGCCTTCAAGAAGGCTTCTAGAAGCCTTACTGCATGGAAGCCCCTGGCCTCCAAAACGCAAAGCCTCCTTGAAAAGCCTGATGCACCTTTGTGTTGCTGCCCTTTACATGAGTTTTCCTTTAAATCTAGCGACAAGTAATGTGATAATTAATAAAAACATGTGCAGTGTTGCTTCTCTGCATAATGCCACTCCTTTTCTGTTGGCTACAACACCAGCGGTGTCTTCCTTCTGGGCTGCTGTGAAAAGAGGAAAGGCAAGACGTAACCGTCTAGCCCCGCCACAGCTTTTCATCCGCCTCTGATTTTTGTAACCGGCATGGTCAACAGCTCCCTGTTTGCTGCCCTTGTATATGGCTTAATATGGAAAACACAACACGGGCTGCCAAGCTCTGTGTGCTACCATGTATGGTGAAAAGGAGTGACTTCCCCAAGGCAGAGGCATCACTTCTGCTTTCTACATATATGAAGAATAAAAAAGATAATCTGAAGCTCCTGCCCTCTCCTTGTTTGGGTCAGCGGTATAGGAATGGCCAGTTATAAATAGGAGAAAATGTGCTTTCGGGCAGATAAGGCAAGCAGCAGTGTGTACTGCTTATTTGGGGGAATAACAGCTTTTTTCCATACAGAAAGGTCGGCAGCTGGAAAATCACTTTGAATGTAACAGAAAGGCAAGAGTAAAATAATAACAAAGAAGATGGTATTTTTTAAGTCCTTAAATATGTATTTGTCTAATCCTAGAAAAGCAAGTTAAGTTTTTATTTATATTCTTACTACTAATAATAATATAAGTGATAATATAGTTAATATATAACTATATAATATATAAATAATATATAAGGATAATTACAAAATATAACATATTATTAATATATAACTATTATATATCACAATATGCTGGGCAGGCAGAATGAACCCCCCCAGCCTGGCAGGGGCTGAGCACAGAGAGGGCAACCGCGGGTCCAGAAACACTTCCCGAGTGGCCAAGAAATGCAATATTTTTAAAAAATCTGGTATTTTCTTAGGGATGAGCAAATCAAGAATCTCCACAGAGATGATATTCTCAATACTTTCTTTTAGCAGTTTAAATAGCTTGATCTGAATTTTTACCCAAATTTCAGCCAAAAAATAATTCTCCTGGTATGTGAATCTACCTGCCAAGCTGCAGCCAAAGTGAGAGGGTTTTTTTTAAGCTGTAGAAACCTTCATCCTTGGGGTAAAGAAGAAGAACTTAAAAAAGATATTCATTCCCATGTGTTTACACAACAGACCCTAACAGCTCCGAGGAGGCCTTTAGAATTAATTGGGAGAGTGCTCTCCGCTGTAAAAGGTCCCTAAATACGTATTTACCTAATCCAGGCTGTGAGCACTGCTCAGATGTTTGCCCGTGACCAGCTGTAACAGCTCTGGGGCTGCAGGCACCGCGGTGTGTCCCCACAGAGGGATGGGTGTCCCCAGGAACGCCGTGACCGTGCTCGACCCAGCTATTGCAACACCCAAACCCCCGTGCTGCCAGTAACCAGTGGCTTCACCCTTCGAACAGCCTTGGGGGCTTTTTGCCCATTTCCACGCGTAACTTCGCTAGTGATGGATTCATGGCTGAAGGATCTCCAAGTTCACCTTGGGAAAAAATTCCCCCCAACCTTCAGAAGTGGATTTCTTAGGTAAATCCCAGCATCTTTAAGGAGAACGGGGGTAATTTCCAACTCCAGGGGTGGTTTTCACTCGGAAGTGACCCAAGTAACCCTGGCTGGTTGGATTTGGACACCAGCCATCAAATCAGCAGTACTGGGTTTTGCAGCCCTTTTGTGTGGGTGCAAAGGGTGGAAAGTCTGGGGATAGGGGTGAATTCAGCCCCGTGTCCACACTGGGACGAGGTTCATGTTCATGGGTCCTTTGAGGGGAAGAGGGTGGGCAGCATCGTGTGGGTTGCCGGGCAGAAGCTGCCTGAACTGAGATGACAAACTTTGCTGAAGTGACAGCGTGAACATTCGCCCGTATCAGACATAAGTATTACACACGCTCACACGCTACAGAAATTATTTTGCAACTTTGGTCCAGACTCGTTCTGCAGAATGAAAATCCAAACTGAGTTAACGCCAGGCTACAGAGTCTATAAAGAAATCTTTGGTATGACCTTTATTGAGGACTTTGGGAAAAAATGTATTCAGCAACGAAGTGGTTAAATCAAAATAACAAGGGCGATTTATCTAGTAGCTTTCCCTGGCTATACTCAAGGGGGGCATATCTACCTATTTGTCAAGTCATTGACAATAGCCTATTTCTTTCTTCCTACCCATATGCTTTATTAAAGAAACACTTGACCTACCTGTCATATCAAACTGCTTCCTTTATCCAAAACAGAATAATATAGACATTTCCCTTAAGGGAATCCTGATGCAAATATATAAGGACAGGTTGCCAATTTGTTGAGCGTATTAGGGTACAGAAAACTGTCAAGGGAAACAGCTGTAATACAGACTGTTCTAACAAGCTCATTTTTCTTTTTTTTTCAGTGGTACTTTTGGTCTCTCTTTAGTTTATATTATACGATTTGTACGTTAGGATTTTTATGGACAGCTGTCAGCTGCAACTTGTCTTTTTCACTCTGAAAAAAAGGAAACCTTCAGATTCCCGGCCATGGCTCTGATCTATTGTTTAGACTCTGACAATAACTGTCACAAACCCTTCAGCTGCACATGGCTGTGAAGAAAGTTATGGGATAGGGGGAGGAAAAAGCAGCAAAGCTTGTCATGGAGGAGGCTCTGACTGTGATTTAAAAGGCAGGTATTTTCACATGAAGCCACTTAAATACACGATGACGCTTGCCATTTTCACCTGTCGGCTTCTGTGTTGCAGAAAGCACTGGCTGTCTTGCCCTGGAAGGGTGGTTTGGCCGATAAGACCGTTTTGAAACAATGCAGAAAAGTCCAAATGTGGCGCTTTGCACAACCAAGCTGTGCCGTGGCCGGGGGCAATAGATGGGAGCCAAGCTGCAGGAATTCAGGTTTGCTGGTGGCGTGGTGGTTAATCCTGAGCCGCTCGGTCCCCAGCCCTGGTTTTGGTGCACAGGTCCAAAACGTCACCGCCTTCCCAGCAAGGCGTTTTGGTGATGTTGTACAGACCCTCATCGGTTTCCAAGTGAAATCCATAATTTTCAGCAACTGGAATCTCCTGAGACCAGAAAAGATTAAGAGCCAAATCCATATAATTAGAGGTCTACTTTGACTCGTGGACAAGGCAAAGGCTGTGCTACAGGAACAAAGAGTAAATTAAAGATGTTAGTCCTGTTTCCCTTTGGCTGCCGCTCCGACAAAATCAGTGGGGCTACCCCAGGGATTAATTAGTCAATTTATGCTTGTTTGCATAGAGGATGACATAGATCATCAGCTGAATACAAGTGACTCAGCAGGACAGAGCAAAAGTTCAGGCAGCGCAAGTCAGGGCAAGAGGGGAGAGAATTAACCGTGTCTGGACCGAGGTCACGGCTCGGCTGATGCGCTGGCTGATCCGGAGCATCGTGCCCACCATGTGCCTCTAACCAGTGCCCTGCGATGAGAGGTGGCCATGGGATTCCGCATCTCTAACAAAAGTCAGATCACCCTATGAAGAAGTCTTTAAAGAGTCATACAAATGTTTGGGTGGCGAAGAAAAGGAGCACTGGGACCAGCGTGTGAAAGCGTGCACTGCAATGGTCTGGTATTTCCCCTTGGTCCGAATTGATGCCCCTTTCCGGCTTAACATCCCAGCACCATGTCCTTACACCCAGTCTTGAGCTCCTCTTCTCAAAGGCATGAAAAAGTGATTCCTAATCCTGGCTTTTAATGTGGGAGCACCCAAATGAAGATAAAGAGCAGTAGGTGGCATCCTGGTCCTGCTGAAATCCTGGGTTTTCTCGTGCCCCTTCCCAGGGCCAGAAGCTCACCCGTGTATTAAATACTGGCACTGTGGAAGGAGGGAGGGCTGGTGGGCTGGTGTCCCTGCCAGGCTGCCAGTGGCTTTAGGGGACATTTTGCTGGCACGTGGTGTATGAAGGAAAGCGTCACAGATGGCTCTGGGAGATTGCAGGGTACATCCACAGATGAGAAGATCCTACATATTCGTAGCACTGACTCTGCCTTTAGGAAAGGACTGGATCGTTGGAAGTCATTAATAGGTTTTCTATAGCAGACACTACCTGAGCCAGAAGTGAAACGTTACCACGACAGTTTAACAAAGTGGGGCTGGGCAAAAAATAGCTGCCTGCTCCCTTGGGATACTGCAGAGAGTAGAGGAGAGGGGCCGTCAGACACCACTTTTCCGTTCTGGTTTTGTAAATACACATACCCCGTACATGCTCACCAGCTGATGAGCATTTTCTGACAGAAGTGAAAACATTGCCTCATTTTCGGTCCACGTTTTGAATCTGAAATGCATTTTCTGAGGCCAAACTGTAGCTCAGACGTAGCGAGGAAGGCATATATCGCTGGGACTGGAGCCCAGCCAAAAGCTTCTCCTCTTTTACCCTGCCACTGACACACATGATGACACTTAATGATCTCTTGTCTAAATAGCGATGCACTGGAAAAAAGACTTGAATACCCAGGGGAGGGGTGGCGTGGAGGCGAATGCGTTAATGGTCACGGTGTATTTGGTAAATCCAAGCCCCTCGGTGCAGCTTGGTGTCTGCAGAGCCACTTGGTTGCAGTGTTTTCCGAAAACTAGGGGGGGGGCAGTGAGACAAATTGGAGCCGCCCTGGGGACAGACGGGATCAGGGGACTCCTGGGGACCAGCAACGGCAGCAGCAATTAAATGTTGATCAAATATTGGCCTAAAGAGCTGCTTGCCTAAGTCACATGAGATACCCAGTGGGCCAGATCCCCTGGACCAAACCCAGGCTGTTCCAGTGAGGATCTGAGTCACAGGTCCCGGGCAATAACTGTTAATTAGCATTAGACAACCGTTTCCAGGGGGGAGTTTGAAAAACAAGTATGTCTCAATCTTGCTTTTGAAAAGCCACATCTTGCCAACAGAGGGGACTTTTAACACTTTTTTTTTTCTCACAGGGCTTGCAGGGATGAGCCCTGAAATGTTGAGGCAGTGTTGGCGTAAACAGATTGATTTAGGGGATTTTGTATTATGGAGAGAAATAGCTCAAATATTGCAGCATCCTCAGCAAAATCACACCAGACGCTGCTTATATTGAAAAGTAGCTCATTTGGTTTTAATTCATCCTGTACCATGAGGTTACAGCCTGTTTTAGTTCCTGCTTGCTTTTTAGCTGCTTTCTGTTACTTTTTTTTTTATTTTATTATTTTTTTTTCTGGAGCTTGTGAATTGCAAGGTCAAGCTAAAGTCAAACTTTACCATTTCGGTGATGAAATGCAAGCAGATGTGGCTGTTTCATGTGACACCGTGCCCGCCCCGCTGCGCTGGGGGCTGGGGGTGGTGCCTGGCACCCCGGACCATGTCCCCTCCCTCGCAGCTCGGCGCTGCCCGTTCCCTGATTTGGTTTTCAAAGAGGGTGCCAGGCCTGGTCACGGTTCATCCATGGAAGGTGACCAGGGAAATTGCTCTAAATTCCAATACCAGAGCACGGTGCCCACAGCTGCTCTTTGCTTGGCCTTAGGAAGGAGTGCAGGCAGGTGACCGATGGTTCACGATGGTGTTTCCATAGAATCATAGAATGGTTTGCGTTGGAAGGAACCTTAAAGATCAGTTGGAAGGAACCTTAAAGATCATCTTGTTCCAACCCCCCTGCCATGGGCAAGGACATCTCCCACTAGACCAGGTTTTTCTTCATAACATTTCATTGCATCCGAGTCTGACTTCCTCATGGACATACCAAATGACAAATTACGCGGAGTTTCCCCCGGCTCCATCACTTTCTGTGGATCTATCCATTTGCTCTCAGCAGCTCTCTTATGGTTTGCAGTTAGCAAATGGTAATCGCTTGGCGTTGAGTAGGATGGACTCTCCCACCTGAAATAAAACTAGATTAACCATCCCCAGGCTGCTGCTGAAGACAAGGACACTTTTTTCATGGAGGTGATGGTGCTGCTCGTTGCTGTTATTGCTTGTGACCATTTGTCTCTTCCTACCCATGAGACAAAACACCAATTCCCATGAGATAAGGCATATGGCTCAAAGTGCCCAGGCACGTTGGAAGGATGGCATCAGCCATTCCTTCTGGGATTCCTGCCCTCTCCTCCAGCCACCTCTTGCTCAAGGCATTGATAGTCACCCATGGATTTCACCACCATAGAGCAAAAGATTCAGAATCTACTCCTGAGTTTGCCACTAGATACAGAAATAAAAGCACAACCCGCTTACGCAGGGCAAGATGGGGCTGGCAGAGAGGACTTCCCTTGCTCAGCACATAGAATCATTCATAGAACGGTTTGGGTTGGAAGGGACCTTAAAGATCATCCTGCGCTATAGGTCTGGGTCACTCAGTGGTTTCATTCATAGGTTTGAAAAACTTATTAAACTATTCTGCATGAGACTGGTAAAGAGTTGAGTCTTGCTGGTTTGCGTTCGTGACCCCACGATGTGCAGTGAAGCCGCAGTCATTTGAAATATTTCTCTTGGTTGCCTTGCTGAGGTTATTTATTATCTAGGCAGAAAACATACATACATACATTCTCTTTGTGGTGATGGCGGGAAATACAAGGTTAGCAAGATCGCTGAGAAATAATGAATTTCTAAAGAAATTTGAGAATGTGCCCTGGAAATTTTTCATCTCTTGGTTTGGGTACACACGGCTCCGTTGCCTGTTCACAGAATGGGATGTAAAGCTTTGCATCAATGAAAACTGTCCAAGTAATGCAACACAGCCTATTCCTCCCTCAGAAAAATCACAACCAGACAGTATTTTTCTACCTACTTTTGTTTTTCTAGGTCCGGGACAATTTTTTTATTCTGTGTTAGCAAAGAGACATATTCCCAGCAGAATGCCAGACCCTAAAATCCTTCTGAAAATTTGCAGTAAGCTCTAAATAGAGGGGAAAAAAGCGGCCGGCAGCTCGAGCCCTCTGCTTTGGTCAGCGTGGATGCTGCGAAGCCAGCCTGCTTCTCTCACCGCAGTGTGCTCCCGACGTTTCTCTCCGAGGCCTTTGCTTGATGTTGTTTTGTTTCTATTAGGATTAGTGGGATCCACTTAGTGGTCCCGGAGGAAAGGCTATTTGAGCCCGAGGGACGGCTGCATGTACGGGGCGGGAGCGACGGCGTCCTGTGTTTCAGGAGCATCGCGGTTTTCTCGCCGAGATGCGTGGAGCCAGAGCCGCTTCCAGACATGTGGTTGTAATTTCTTGTTTGGTCTGCCTCGGTTCTGAGAAATGGTGCATTTTTTGATTTGCCTGCTGAAAGGGCTTCACACTTTCGGGTAGCGGCGTTTGATTAGTTTTGATGATAACCACAGTAGTACAATTCTGACTTCCAGATTGCTTTCCAGCCTGACACTAAGCAGCCACCCATCTCCAAGGCTGAAGACATTCACACGTGCATTTGATTTTTCCTTATTATGAAGATGCAAAAAAGTGTAAAAAGCTTGCCACCAAATAAAAAAAATTAAAAAAGAAATCACATTTCTCATCCCTCCATTTAGTGTAATGTCTTTGTGTGCCTGTTCTAGTAAATAGAATGGGTTCTATCAGTAGCTCCAATTCCTTCTTCTCTCATCTCCATACGCTAGTGATCTGCCTGAACAATTTTTACAAACTTTTTTCAACGAAAGGCTGTGTTTGTCAAACGTGTATAATTTAAAATAGAGTTACTGGACTTCAGAAGGAAAATTACTGGGAATTCTTGCCCAGAGATAACATAACATGAAGAGGACGGAAAAGAGCAGGCTAGCATTTCTATCACCCTTTTTCCCTGACTACTAATGGTTTTGATTCTCATTATTTCTCAAATTCCAAGAGTAAAAACTCTCCAGAGTACCAATTAGCTGTGCCCAGTTTGGATACAACCGCTCTCATCCAGGACATATTTCGAGATGCTGAAGCTCTCTTTGGGAAAAGGCAATTTGTGTGCAGCTATGTGTGCTGTTTTTCAAGGATTTCGTCTTCTTGGGAAATAGAGGTGGACTTGTACGTAATTTAATTAAAAACAAAGCTTCTTATTAATTGACTTTAAATATAACCAATTACCATAAATCGGAACCTGGGATCTGTGTGTGCAGATCATTTTTATCTGCCTCACTTATATTTTATTAGGGGGTATACTTTCTTTAAAAAATGAAGTGGCACTTTGAATTTACTTCTGAATGAGCTTCTTGCCTTCCCTACAACCTTTTCCATCTCCTTTTGTGTCCTTTTAAATGTAGACAGTTGAACCATGATAGCAGCAGAGTTTATTAGTGTGCAACTGTGGTTTTTTTACGTTTCTGTTGCTTAAGCATACTGCGTATTTAAGGCACGTTTTCTTATTTCAAACAGCAAACATAGAAAATTGAATGGTTAAAATAATAGCGTTTTGCGTTACAGCTGGGGGCTGCTTGGGGTGAGGATCGCTGCGGTATCGGTGGCGCTGCGCTTTGTAAATTGGTGCTGATAGAAGGACCTTGGCTCAGCCTCCCCCCTGCATTAATTGCAGCCGGCAGCCCTCTCCCGAGGTAGCGCTCTCCCTGCTTTGGAGATTAGGAAGCAGATCTGCTAAGACCGACGCTTTACTCACATGAATAGCTCCATTGAGTCCAACATGGCTATTAAGTGAGTTAAGTTCAATAATATATTAAATCTTTGCAGGGCCTAAGGCAACTTGGAGGAGGTTATTTAAGAAGTCTGCCCTAGCCCTTTGCCGCAGCCACAAAACCATCCTTGTCAGAGGTCCCTGCTTTCCCACTCTTCATTCTGTGGCTCGTACAGTATTTTGCCCCGTTCCTCTTGCAGACACGGCACCTCTCGGGAGCGTCCTGCCTTTTTCCATCCCCTCCTCCCTTGCCTTGGCGCAGCTTCCCCTCCACAGCCCTTTGCATCTCTCCAACCCACCTGTATTCCCTTGACTTTTGTTTTTCAGTACTTTAGCGGGAGCAAATAAATTAAAAAAAACCACCCCAACATCAGAGGAGCAGCTTCCACTGCTCTTCCACAGCCAAAATATCTCCGGCTTTTATAAAATTGCAATACTGGCAAAAGCAACAGAGGGAGCTGCTGCCGGTGGCTGGTGTCCAGCAAAGCACTAAGAGCTGGACTCGCCTAATCCCCGGCAGCGATCTCCCTCACAGCTCTGTCCTTTAGGATTCCTTGGAATAGATAAAAAAGAAAAGGAAAAAAAAAACCACAAAAAAACCCCAACAGCCTCAGTAAGATTTCTTTGGATCAATATTTAAAGTGCTGGAAAAATTAAGAGAGAAAGATATTTGTAAATTTCCAAAATATTTTCTTAGCCTCAGCGTAAATATTTGTAGAGAAAGCAATTATTGTGCATAAGAATTTTCTGTTGTGCCTGTTTCAGTTCTCTGAGTGAAATGATTGCTTTTTTGGCCTATCCCTGATTAACTAAGTAGAGGTGATTAAAAACCTTCAAGTCCTTCGAATTTATTGTAATGTAACTATTTTTGAAAGCAGATTTAATATCAGTACACTATTTATATTACCCGAGAGCTAACGTTTCAGAGACTATACCGATATATCAATGCCTGATGCAAAGTAGATTGCCCTGAAGATGTGCAAATGTATACAAGAAGAAAACTGCTTATATTCAATAAAGAACCGAGATATAAACATATTTTAATACAGTGACAGAAATGGCTTTGAAATCGCCGGGTTCCTACTGGTTTACTCCATCCACCTCCCCGACGTATCTCTCCTGCATCCCCTGTGCAGCGAGGGGGGGGCACCGACTGCTCAGTTGCACCTAAGGGGGACGGCAAACACCGGACCGATCTTTCCCTGAGCGATGTGATGGGCCGGTTTCTTCTGCGCGCATCAGGCTTATTTTTATCCCCAAATGCATTTTCGCTCCCACGCTCCCGCTGCCTGCCCCAGGGCTGCCCTCGCGCTGCCTCTCCTGCCCTGCCCTCAGCTCTCCCCTCGCCCCCGGCCTCTCCTCCCTCTCTTGGGATTTCTCGAGGGGACCCCACGGGCTCCCAAAATGCCATCCTTGAGCTCCTCATGCCCACGGACACCTGCCCAGGCACTTGCTGGAGCATCAGTCGAGGATGAAGGTCTGGCTGCCCCATGCAGCGCCAGGCTCCGGTGGGTGGGATGGGAAGGGGTGGCTGCGGGTAGCCCCGGTCCCAGCGCCCAGAAACTGCTCTGAGGCCGAAGGGAAGAGCAGGCAGGTAGCAAAGGTGCATCAGGGAGGCAGAGGAGTCCATTCAAGCTGCTGTCAGTGCCCAGCACTGAGGGGTTCCTACCTCCGGGCTTGTTTCTGGGCTCTGAAGGGACTGGTTTCCTTTACAGTAGAGAGCAGAAAATGTTCCCTTTTTATACAAGCATTTAATCCCCCTTGGTCTGTACAGAAAATGCATGTAGGGGTTTAAGGCCACCACATCCAGCCTGGCTGTGCTCCTCATGGATGTCCCCGGTGCCACACTTCATGCCCGTGCCACGGCAGAAGGCTGAGACCCGTCTAAAACCTCCCTGCTGTGCTTCTGCCTCTTCTGCATCTCACTGCTGCGCTCCTGCTGCCTCTGCACCGGGGTTTCGCACTCGGCTGCCTCTACCCGAGATAACCAAAGATGCAGAAACCTTCTGGTCTCCTTGCTAAAACCCCAGCACAAGGAGAGGGCCAGGGCTGCGGATTCGAGCTGAGCCGAGCCGAGCCGGGGCCGGGCAGCCCAGCAGCTGGCTGCAGCTGGCTCCCCACCATGCAGCCCCCATGGCCAAGCTCGGGACGTGCATGTTTTCACCCCTGTCCTCACCTCTCTTTGCAGGGAAGTCCACCCACTCCTCCCCTCCCTCTCTGCCTTTGATAGTTCATCCTTATTTTGCTACAAGCAGCAGCCTCCTGCTCTTCCCAGAAACCTTCTCCCCTCTCTTAGCTGCCCCCTCCGGCCAAGTTTAACCACACCAGTGCCCTATGGCCCCAGGAAAATTTCACAATTCCGTCTCCTTTGGCCACTAACACTTTGTTTGTAACAGCTCCCTCCCGATTTCGCACATCATTCCATTTTTGAGTGGCCAAGCAGTGAATCAGCCATCACTGCTCCCATCCCTGTACCCCATCGCTGTCCCCATCTCTGCATCCCATCATTTCCACTCTCTCATCTCATCATCGCTTCCACCCTGTCACTACTCCTATCTCTGCACCCCCTCTTCCATGGGTGCCCTGGCACGAGCATCCCCTCCTTGCCCCCAACACCCTGTCTGTGCCCCGTAGAGCAATGGAGACCTCCGGTGCCTCCACCCCTGGCCCATCCAAAGCAAACCCTTCCTGCAAGCCCACGCGCATGACATTCAGCCACAGCCTGGAGGGGACAAGTACGAATGTCCCAAACCCTCATGGCCATTGCCACCTCTCCCAGGACAGGCGGTTTTCACCTGGGAAGTGGCACGGGTGCTGGTGGGACCCTCAGTCCCTCCCCGTCTCCAGCAGCGAAGATATTATTAAAGGCATTAATATTTCAGCCGGTTTCCAGCGGGGGTTCCCTTCGTGCCACCTGGTGGACAAAGGGGACATTTCCCCCTTTTTATTTCACAGAAGAGGAAGGAGCTCCTGGGAAAGTTCATTTTCGGTTCGGAATCTGGCGGACCATCACCCGATTTAAATTTTGCGTGATGAGAAATGCGATCCTGCGGTATCACGTACCCCGGGGTAAGCCCAAACCCACCCCAGCGTTAATCAGTTATCTATTTCTTACCCATTGCTGAAGTTTATATATAATACTGTGCTTTAATTATAAGTAAAAGCTGTTCAATAAAACTCGATTCCTACAATCATCTTAACAAGAAAACAACATTCTCCCCTCCCCTCCCCCCCCACCTGAGTTGGGGACAAATTCACGTTCTTACTTTTATTTAGGTTTGAGCAACTACTTTCTCATTTTTTAACAAATGTGCAGTTTGAATCCCTCCTGTGGCCAGACGCAGGCAGGCTGCGAGGAATGGAAACGCTGGTAAAAAGTCCATGGAAATAGAAAAATTTAAGTAAATGATAGATAATAGTGGATGTTCCTGGCAAGTCTTGGTTTTTGTTTTTTTGTTTTCAATTTATGAACACAAACATTGCATGAGAAACTCGGTTCCGAGAGATTTTTTCGTTCGAGGATTAGAAGTAAATGTCTGAATTGAGGTGCTTAATGAAATGAACCAAAATGGCTTTTGCTCTCAAATCCCTGCAAGAAGAAGTGCCCAAACTGAGCTGCGAAATAGCTTCAAATCAGGAATAAATAGCGAGAAAACTGCAGCGTGCTCAGACCCCATTTCGGAAGAGCGGAAGATGTTGATGGCCGGTGAGGAAATTCATCGAGCAGAGTTTTCTCCCGCTATTAACAGTTTTAGACCCCTAATGTGGAGAAATCCTGCCTTTAGCGGAGTCCCTGAAAATTTAAACAGCGATTTTGATTGGGACCAGGATTTTGCCCCAAATCTTTTTTTAAACTCAACAAAAATGCCTGCACAAAAATATACAGCATGGACGAAAATCACAGCCAGCAGCTGTTGGTAGCTAATGCCGGGGATAACACCGGGCAGTTTGAGGCAATGCTATAGAAAACGAAGAATTTCTTTGTGTACATAGCCTGAAATCTCTGCGGGCAGAATGCAGCTAAAATTTGGCTACAACCCTCTGACTGATACCCCGATTGCCGCAAAAAGACTGCCACAAAATCCTTCTGCCGACAGTTAGCTTACACCGTGATTTTATATCTCACTTGAAAGACGACGTCTTCATAATATCCCACGTAATCTTTCGGGACAGTAACGCTTCTTCCCCAGGACATTCAACTCAGCCACACAAAGCCCTGGCTTTGTTTTTCTAAAGGGAAGGGAAAAAAGAGCACAAATTAAAAATATTTTGACTTTAGTGTGAGGAAAATCGCATGTTTTACTTGGAAAAGAAACAAATTGCTTTTATTTTCTTCAGTGGCAAAACCCATATAATTTAGACTGTCCAGAAACGGAAAGCTTTTAATTTTCTAGGGAAACAACCTCCTTCCCTGTCAAAGATTCAATTTTCACTGACTCAGATTAACTTGCCCTGACTGAGATTAAACGAAATATTTTACTTCATCTCAGACTTTTTAAAGCCGCCTGCAATAGTTGTTTTTGTTTTTTTTTTAATCTGGCTAATCAAAGATAATAAAAAAATGAAACATGCAGAAGTTTCGCCTAAAAATGCAGAAACAAAGACTGTAAGCTTTCCTCATCCTCATTAATTTGTTTCCACACCTCCCCGCCCTGGAAATTTTTTGTTTAGTAAATGTTTGCTCCGAATGCTGTCAGAGGAGCAAGCGCCAGGGCAGGAGCTGCTCTGGGGGGGAGCGGGGGGATGCCCAGACATCCCCAGCCTGGCGCTGGTCTCTGCTGGGGGGCTGTGGCGGTGACAGCATCTGCGCTGGGGACTGGAGCCACCTTCGTCCTTGGACCTTATCCGCCCGGTGTGCCTGGCCGGGAACATGGCTGCCCGGGGAGCCAGGGATGGATGGAGGGGATACGGGCGGTGAGCTAGGATGGGACGTGGAGGCGGCGGAGGGAGGGGGTCAGGAACGACAGAGGACATTTTTGGGGTGGGGGAGCACAAGCAGCTTAAGCCGGCTTTATCAGCGCGTTATAAAGCGGCAATCAGCGGGGCTGAGATTTGGCAATCGGTCAATACCGGCTCAAAAAACAACCCCGGCGAAATGAACCTGAGACCCACTTAAGGTGACCTTTGGAAGGAAGAAAAACAAGTTTAAAAGAAAACAAATGTTTCGCAGCGGTGTTTTAGGCAGCTCCGTTTAACCGAGGGTGTGTAAGGACATTTTTCCTCAGTGTGTGGGAACTCTTTGTTGTGCCTGGGGCTTTGTGGTGACACGAGAGGCTCATGGCCCTCAGCTGGCCACGGGTGTCCCGCCTGCCTATAGAGGGGACCCATCGGTGGCTCCTGGGAGCTCCCCGATGCCTCCAGCCCTGCGGCGAAGCTGGGCAAAGCCGCTTCACCCTTTCCTAGGATAATCCAGGGGCACGTGCTAATGAAGAGGCAGCTGTAAGCCTCCCCTAGCTGTTCTCTTCCCAGCAGTGGCAGACAGCCCGTAACACAGGTCGATAGTCAGAGGTAGCTAGCACCGCTGCTGAAATCCCAAAAAAGTTGAGCCCAGGGTTTGCATTCCAGTTTGAGGTCGGCTTGTCGTCTCGTAGGAACACGGCAATCGCACAAGGCCATTGCACAACATGGCTCAGCAGCTTGTTCTGCGTCCCCAGGGACCGAATTCCCCACAAAACCCCAATTTCCCCTGGCTCTCAACCAGAAGATGCCCCTTTCTTTCCCCAAAACTGGCCTGCTAGCAAAAACTCCAGAGTTTGAAACCAACTGCCCTTCAAACGCCGGATATGAAGCCCTGCTCCTGCCCAGACTCTCCCTAAAAACCTAACGAGGAATATGTGAAACGTTTGAAGGAGCCGAAATGGCCCAGCCGCGGATGGCGTGTAGCAGCCCCACTGAGATATCTGGTTTCTGTTACGTGTTTCTTTTCCTTGCATTATCTGTATTAGAACTTATAAAATGGATGATTTGTATCAGCTGTCCTGCTTTGTTGTTATTGCCATGTTCTGCTAAAATGATAACGAACCGCTTGTCCCAAATCTTCCCCTCCCACAAAATATCCCAGCTATGCGAAATAAAAGATGCCATTTTATTACAGGGCTGAACAAAACTGTGTAAGAGGCAAAATGAAAGGCCTGTGAGGGGCCACGACTCCAGGGAACTGAAGGAAAAGTTGGTGGAGATGATGGTCACAGGGAATGCAAAAAGCAAAAGCAATTATTAGCTTGGAAATTATTTGTCATTTTGCAACCACGATCAGGAGCTTCATACCTTCCCCCCATGGCATCACAGCCTGGGACACTTGGATTTGAGAGGACAATTCCCAACTTTCATATGGGATTTCACACTAAAGCATTTTTGGGAGAACTTCTAATTTTCTCTACGAATCTGGAAGTATCTGGATTACCTGAATTTCCAGGTGCTGGGCAAAATTAAGCCTCAAATGGACCTAATTTCACGAGGTCATGGAGAGCAGGATATTTTGGATCTGCTCACCCAGATGGGTCTTCCCGATCCTTCCCTGGCGAGCCTTGGCCAAGCCATGCGCATGGCCAGGCGCCTGCCGTTGTACGTTTCTGTACAGTCATTCCCTCACTCGTGAGCTGGGAATTTTTTCCTGCCACATCTGGTGATGAGGTTTTTCAGCAGAAAGACAGCAGAGCGTGCTTTTGTGTGTCTGTGAGCTGAAAGCCCTCCCCATGGGTGATCCATCAGGTCAACAGCCGCCTTGCCCAGGCTGCCGGAGCCCCTCTGTAAACACACACTGGTGTGGTGCACATCCTGATTCCAATGAAAATTGCACCCCAAATCGTAAAGTTATATATGGCTTCGGTCTGGCTCCTCCACCAAAATTTTACGGTGTCCTCCTCTTCAGTGACCACAGTTTCCCTCAGAATATTTAAGGTGTTTATTTCCCTTCCTCACTTTATTTCTTCTTCCCACCACTTGCGTTGTGAGGTTGGTGCGAGCAAATATAATCTGGGTTTTACAGAGTACACAAAGGAGGCAGAGCAGAAGGGATTTATCATTAAAGAAACTGAGGTCAGATCCAGCCCCACAGCTCAGGAGCAGCTGTGAATGGGCTCCTTCGCCCAAACCATTGAGCCAGACCCTTCTTAGCTTTGGCCGTTCCACTGCAGGACCACATTTGGAAAGTACTTATCTCAGGAGTTTCGAATACCGTGACATTTCAGATGAAATCTCATCGAGCAAGCCTACTTTTCAGAGGAAATATTAAGGAACTTAACAACTTAACACTTCAACAGTGATAAAAACATATTTGCCTCTTATACAGAAAAGGGCTGACAGCCAAATTCTGTAATTGAGAATACTTCCTTAAATATATAACACTGAATGAGCAGCAAAAGGGTCAATTCATATTTTTATGAAAACAAGCAAAAGTGACTGTTCTGTTTATATTCTATATGCCTGGAGCGTGGGCATCCCGTCTTTGGGGGCGATGGGAACCGTCACACCGCTTAAAGAAAAAGCTGGAATGTCTGGCTGAAAAGAATATACAGAAATTGATTTCAAGACAATAAAAATAATAATTTATCATCAGAAAAAGTGCTGGGGTCAGAATTTTTATGAGCACTTCCGTGAGGCTACACCAAATCGCATCGGCGGGAGAGAGGGTTTTGGTGAGTATTATTTTAAGTGGTCTGGCTAAAGAATACCTCCTTACTCGGCTTTGCAGCGGATTATTAATTATTATTTAAAAGCTTAGTAAAGCTTTTGTTTCTCCATCTTTCTGTTCTCAGCAGAAAATGTACCTCATTATAGACATATTATGGCCCTTCTGCAAACAGAAGGCGATATGTTTTCCCCTTTAATCAGACATTTTCATTTGCATCTAACTTCCTGCTGAACATTACCGACATCAAAGGATTAAAATTCTTAATTCTGGTCCAACAAGAAAATTGTTTCTTTTTTTCCAGATGATCAGAATGAGAATAAAACCTTTTTCTTTTTGCCCTCCCCTGCCTTTTTCTGTATGTTTCAGAAAAGCCTTGCTTGGTAGATAATTTGGAAACTCTTGCCACAGTCTCGTTAGCAGAGTCAAGTGCTAAATACCCCAATAGAATAAAAAGCCTAATAAAAGACGTGGTTTGTAACTATTAATTTTTGCAGCTGTTTGAAAAACCCCCACACATCTGTTTATAGTGATTCTTGCTTTGCTGATGACATCCATTTATCCTCTTTTCTCTAATTGCCAGCGTTCCTAAGCCAGTTGCAAGTGTGTCCCCTTCCGTATCACTTCAGGAGGGTCAAGACCAAATTTACCATTAAAGAAAACTGGGAATCGTTCCTTCGCAGCCATGCTGCTGCCTACCTGCTGAACTGCTGGTCCAGAATGTCCTGGTTTTCCTTGCTCGTCAGAGGAACATTGCAAGGAGGTGGTGGAATTTGAAACGAAAACTGCTTGTGGGTCAGCTGGGAATTGCTCTGCAAATTTGTCTTCAGCTGTTGACAGACTCCCTGGATTACAAAGGCAGAGGCAGAGAGGAGAAACTCTGCTTAATCCCAAACGCAAAGCACAGGTGGAAACTATCCAATAGAATGGGGTTGGGGGGGGGAGGTGGTTGGAAAATTCTGTTTCATTAAGTTGCAATTGTTTTTGCATGAACATGTTCATTTTAAAAAAACCCCACCAACTTTGCGAAGAAGGCTTTTCAGCTCCAGAACGTCGTTTCCTGCCAAGGCTGGAAAAAGGAAGGACTGTCGTTCTTCCTGCACAACAGCCCATCCAAACCACCCGCCAATGTAATTTCCCAAAGATAAGGGGGCTTAAGTTTCAGAATTTTCCTCTGCCTCTATTTTTCCCTTGAAAAGTGCCAACCGAACTTGGCATCGCTTTGGGCTGGAACCAAAGGTCAAGCCCTGATTTCCTTCAAGGAACGCAGTCGCTTTGCAGCCAGCCCTGTTTGGAGAGGTGCATTGAACAACAGGGATCACATTTTCATGCCGGATCATATGGTTCAAAATAAAGAAGGGCCAGTTACTTCCCTTTGCCTTTCCCAGCAAGAATGCCTCCCAGCAAAGTAACCCCGTGTTTGAATTTCAGATCAAAACAGTTGCTGTGCATCCAAAGCCTGCCCGCAGCCCAGTGGCTCGGCCGTGCTCGCAAACAGAGCGAGCGGCCAAAGGAGAAAACTCTTTTAAGACACAAGCCGGAGCGGGGAGGGAGTGGAATAAAAGCTACTGCTTGCAAATCCATTCCAGAGGATGGGATTTGACGTCCCGCAGCTGCCAAGCAGACGGTATGTGTGGCGATGGGTGTTGTCTCCCACGCCGAGCGAGCGTCGGGAGAAGGCGAGCCAAAGGCGGGGGAGAGCTTGCTGCAAAGGTGCTCCTGCGTTGACTTGCTCCTCCAACGGCTCAAAACACGACAGCGCTGCCTTGCAGGGAAGCTGTCCCCATATCCGAAAGGCTGGTCAGCCCTTCACGCCACCCGGGTCCTGTGTTTTGAAGCCTCCATGTGCAGGAGAGGTGCAGGACAGGCCGTTTTGGGGAGCAGCAGCAATGAGCTGCATGCTTCAATGCAACAACAGGGAGGGAGGAAAGAGTGGCTGTTACCAAGGGTCTAGGTGTCCATCAGTTTTCATGCACTTTATGGGGAAATTGTAATAGAAATGAATTTACAGGTAATTTATTTCCTCTTCCAGGTGAGAACAGCCAAAGGAGAGGCGGTGCTGGTCCTGCATGGGCAGAGGTGGTTGCTGCTGAGCTCACAGGGTTTAATCACGGTCCAGATGTTCCTCTTGCACCTCTCTAAGCTCGTTCTGCTCCTCTCGCTGCCTCCCATTTCCTCCCAGAGGTTTCCTTCAGGCGCCGCTCACTGTACGTGCCCCCTTTGCAAAGGGGCTGTGGGTTACGTTTCGACCAGATAACGAGCTGGGGAAAAATGTTTTTAGGAGGAATTTTTCCCTTTGGTGCTTAAAGGGAGCCAAATTACTGCATAGAATTATAACGCTGTACGTGAACATCGCTCCATATTCAGAGCATCTGCTGAATCCTTTGCTGTTGCCATTCGAACATCTGCGTCTCTCTCCGGAGAAGCAGGGGGACTTGCTAGGGCTGCCGTAGGATGGAAAAGGGCAAGAGCAAACTTGCTGTTGGGATGAGAAGATCCTGCCAAAGAGTATCCGGCCACCAGCTATTTGAATAGAGAGAGTTAGACGTTTCATGGTGCTCTGAACTCTATTCCAGGTGGTATGCTACGGGTTATTTATATGAAGATTCAGTAATTTTCAAGCCATTGGATGCACGGCGACTATCCAGTTAGGGAAATGGAAAATAGAAATAAAGAAATAACTAGGAACCTGCAGGTACAGTGTGCCCAGAGACATCTGGCAAACACTTGTCCCCAGTGCCCAAACTGCTCAGCAAGGTGCTCACATCCAGGTGTCAACTCTTGACCACTCTCAACAAATTTGTTCTCTGCCATCCCTTCTGAGCCCTTCTTTGTTCACTTTTTAAAAAAGGAGCATTTTCTGTATCATCATTGCTTTTTTTTTAATTATTATTATTATTTTTTTAGTTATTTTCATTGCAGCCATCAAGCCTGCTGAGAGAAGGTTTGCCCTAGATTACATGCAGCAGCAGATGCAGCTCTTCTGCCCTCCAAATGCCCCTCTAGCTTCCTGGACAGCACATATACCTCACTCTAAATTATAACATAAATTAAAAAACCAACAAGACTCTTTGGGATACTACCTCAGGAAAGGACAAGCAACAGTAATGTTCAGAGACGTGCTGGGAGGAGCACTATCCACAACCTATTTAGATTCCAAAAGTAGGTTGAAATGCTGCAAGCCACTCCACGGTTTCTCCTTGTTTTGCCAGTAGAATTATGGCCAAATCCAGTTTTCCTGCACTGTTTCCATTTCCCATCACCACCACGCATGCACGGTAATGACCGAACATTTTAAAATCAAAAAAATCCCCCAGCACTTACCAAAGAAAGGATGTTTAACAAACATTTGGTGTCCGACGAAGTGGGGACAGCAACGGCACGGGCATGTCCCAGCCCAACCTGCCTTTCCAGGAATGCAGGTTTCCTGCAAAATTGCCCTCCCCGCCTCAGGGCAACACCCCCGGCACCTCTCCTCCTGCCCTGTTCCGCTGTTATTGTGTGCACAGATGAATGGCACAGACCCGCGCGCTGGGATGTTATTGCTGGATAAAGCTAATAAAACATTTGACTCACTGCGAGGAAGCTTTCCCATCCCACCGCACGCCTGATCTTCGGGGTTACCCGCCTTTGCCTCCTCACCTTTGCGTTGTGTGATGTTATTCTAACCTCTTTCATCTTTGGCTTTTGGCAGTCTTTCCTGCTTTAAGTATATAGTTATCTTAAGTTGAGCAAGATGTTTCAGGCTACAATAACTGGCTGATGTTTTAAATTGAAATCTCCTAATATGCATTCAATTTACATGTACTAAGGCACTCATTCAATCTGAAATACCAACCAAGTATAAAATAATAGTGACACTTGACATTTTCACAGAGATTTACAACTTCAAAGGGCTCTACAATATAAACGAACTCTCTCTGTACTTATGAGATGGATAAGCAAACACTATGAAGGCAGAAAATGGACAAGGAGAGATTGCAGAGCTTGCCCAAGGCCAGCCGCGGAGCCGGTGTCAGGGCTGGGGTCCTGGCTCTCTCTCATATTCCCAAACCACCAGGCAGTTGTTAACTTTAAAAGCTGTATAACCAACACCGACGAGTCATGCACGTCTGCATCCCAAGCAGATGTAGGAGACATTAAGGAATTGAATGCTGTCATCCAACAAAACACAGCTGTTTCGGGGAGCTCTCGGGCATGGTGGGTGCTGCGGTTCCTTAATTCTGAGGCGCCCCTGCACTGGCGAGGAGGCTTCGGCACCCGGATTGGGGATGGGTGGGACGATGGCCCCGGGGCAAGTCCTGCTTGTGCAGACCTGCCTTTGGCACAGCCGCCGTCCCACCCTACAGACGAACGATAAAACTGGTAGGAAGCCCTATGGACCATGCGTGTCTGTAGTGACAGTCTGTGCATTTGCCTGTGAGGGTGGTTTCAGCCCATTTTCTCATTTGCAAACACGGGCCGGGTCCCTCCCTTGCGACACTCCTTCGTTTCGGGGGGAAGGAGGTGGCATTCGAGCAGCGCCGTGCGCTTGCTCCAGTAGCCTGAATTAGAAACCTGCACGCTGTTTGATGGATGCTGCTATTGTTAACGCAAATAAGCGGGTGGATGCTTCATTAATCACAGCCCATAAACCATTTTGACTAACAGAAAAAATATTTCCTCTTTCTTATTCATGCAATAGTTTCTCTGAGCCTTTTAGCCCATTTGTACGGGCTGGAGAATGAGTTGCTACCCGTTATACAGCATGTCCTGCCCTTCCCTTTCTTTGTAAACATGAGCAGCTCCATTCCATGATGTGTTTTGATGAACTGCCAAGAGCCAGCTAATGTACTGTTTGCTGACAAGTATTTGTTATTAATCCAAAAGCACTGAGCTTGTGGGTTGGGATCTTTTTTTTTTTTTTTTAAAAAGAAATATAAAAACTAAATTAAACAAGGGTGTGGAGATTCCTCAAATGTAGCTACTGTTCCTTCCGTGATGCAGTTGCAAATATGCAGCGCCTCCAGTTCCAGGGAATTATTTAAATAATTCTGCTCCTTTATCACCTTTATCTTCCCGCAGAAATCACAAAAGCTTAACTGGGTGTACTCTTCTGAGGAACATCTTCACTAAAGAGCTAGAAATTTAAAGCAAATGAATGGAGATAAACCTGTGGCAACACTTCCTTGTACATGTCTTGCTGCTTCATGCAGCTCCCTGGGACCAGGTGGTGACAACGGGGCGGCAGCTGCTCTCACCAGCTGGAGAACCCCTAAACTCAACATCCATGTGTCCCACCAAGGATGTTGCACATCACCTAATGGGTTTCTTTTGGTGTATTTTTGACAAGACCCCACCTCATACAGCCTCCATGGCTTTTTGGGATGCGCTCAGGATTCCAGCGTAGAGCTTGGGACATTTTGCTAGCTGGATGAAGCCTTTTGGCCAGGAGCAGCCCATAAACTCATCACAGACATGCTTGCAGCACTGACCATGGCTGGGATCATCCCCATCCCATCTCCAGAAACAGCTCATGGGAGGGAAGTGTGTGGAGGAGGAGAAGGAGGAGGAAGAGGAGGAGGAGGAGGAGGAGGAGGAGGAGGAGGAAGGGGGGGAAGACATACTTTGGAAGCGTTCCCAAGCCAAGCGTGTTGGAGGTGAGCGTCTCCGCAGCAGCCACCGTGGCACGTCAGGCTGCGGCTCTCGCTGCACCGACAAGTTTGTGGGACGGGACCCCCCACAACGCGGAGCAGAAAGTGCCCTGAGGGCAGATCAATTTTAAGCTTGATGGAAAAAGATGACAACTATATATGAGCCGAGCAGGCAGAAAACACAGGGGCTTTCATTTTCATGTGCAGGGCACCATTTGCCTTCCAAATTCAACTGACAGCTTTTGAGGCAGTTCTTTCAGGTGACAAATGGTAATAAAGCTCCTATTTACACTGGCTATTGACTCGTTTTAGGTGGAATTATGTACCGAAATAAGTAAATAGCTTCCTATTCAATGTGATCCATATACAGCTATGGCCCATAGTACAATGCAAAGCTCCTGTATAGACAAGACTCTTGTTTGTTGTGTGCTTTTCTAGGTCACTTAGCACTTTGCTTCATAAATGTGCTTTTTAGGAGTGAGACTCCTGGTGTGAATGGTCTTTCCGTTGTACAGAGCAACTCACCCCTAAAAGCTAGCAAAGCTATGATTGCTTTTTAATTTGCATTGTAAACACATTAAAGACGAGCTGAGCAAACCAGGACAACTTAGGATGCTTTTTCACAGACCTGAATTTGAGGGCTTGTGCAGTTTATTTTGTTAGTGTCTCCATTTATCTCATGACTTTTGGGATTGTTAGAAAAAAACATCTTCGAAAAAGGCTCTCGAGATAATTGCATTTCAGATGGTGCAATTGCTGGACCTTACATGTGCACGTAGCATTTTCATAGCTCTGGTTCATGTCAGTCAAGCTGGTAGAGGGGGACAGAGCCTATTTTTGTGTTTGGGCAGTGTTTCTCTGAGGCCTCAGAAGCCATTTTGGGGATATTTAATCCAGTTAAAAATGTGTGATTAAAAATCCCTTAAAAACCAAACAAAAAAACCTCAAGGATCAACAGTCAGCAACATGAAAAAAACCCTGTATAATATCTTCTCTCTTAAAAACACTCAAAATTTAGTATATGCAATTTTGAACTGGACTGCCTCCATGATACTGCTCAAGGACCCCTGAACTGCTCCCAAATTGCAAGGTAGAAATCGGGAAAAGTAAAGGAACATGAGATGAGGCAACTTGACGGGTGTTGTGGATATCTCAAGGAACACAACATGCTTATGAGCTTCTATTGCACTGATTTTATGCTTCTGAAGGACATTTCAGTCCAATTTCTGCTGACTTTCCTGTTGGATGAAGCCGTCTTTCTCTTTTGACTCTCAAAGGATTGTAGAAAAGCAGTGTCCTAACTTAGCTGGTAAACTGTCTGGGACATTTTGGGTCACCTACCCTGTAAGGTTGCTCATTTAAAATCCTGGTTGGTTACTACCTCTAGAAGGTGCAAGAGATGCAATATTGTGGTTTTCCATATACATAGATAAGCTTTTGTATCTTAGGCCAGAATAATTTACTTCCCGATATCGATACACACCTAAAAAGAATCTGATTCCCCATTAATTCAGTCCTCTTGTAATAGAGACTGGTTCATCAAGATGGTATAAAAATAGTGATTCCATGAATGAAATGAATCTGAAAGTTTCCCAAAACTGTCGTTTACCAAATGATGTTTCTGTTCCCAGAATTTTCTAGACCAGCCAGTCTTCAACTTATTTTTCTTTTATTGATGATAGGGGCCTTGCAACAGTTAGAGAAGACAGATGAATCGTGGCAAATAGAAGTTGCATCAAAGATGGTTGAAAAATGCAGTTTCTTACTTCTTGACACTGGAAATTGAAATAGCGTAGGGAACTGTATCTGTTTCTAAGGATTTAAAAATGTAACATAATTTTCTTCTTCCATTAGATGCTTCCAAGAGTGACTGTAATAACTGACCCAGTGCGTTCGGACTAAGTCATTATCGAGTTAGCATCCAGCCAAAGGGGCATGACTGCAAGCTCTTAATTCTGTTTCCTTTAATGATTATGGACTTGACTTGAAAGTTCCCAGCATCTCCAGGCTGCCCAGAGATTTTACCTGTTGGGGAAGAGGAAAGATTGACCAACTGAGTTTGCAGGGGAGTTTGAGGAGGCTTGTCCAGATGAGGTGCAGCATCTCACTCATCTTCCCTAGAAACTCTAAGTCATGTGCTGCAGGAGAAGTGACTTTCCTCTTACCTCTTCTTATCTTTTATTACTAGTGTTCACATGCAACAATTCAACGTCTCCTTCAAAGCAATCCCAGTGGAAAAGCATATAATAATGAAAACAAACATTACTTTCCCTTCCATCTTCATTGGCTTCTTTCTCTAGTATTTCTCTAGTTGATGCTGAAATTACTGCTTTGCAAAAAATCACTATCTGGCGAACAAGCCAGGTATTAGTGTCACTTTGTGGGTCTTTTTGAGAGACCTGAGGTGCCACTGCCAGCGCATAGCAGAGGGGAATTTGAAGCAGAGGAATCCAGGCCTTCCAGTGCTGTTGCAGGATCGTGTCCCACCATCACCCCTGAGAGGAATCTTTCCCATCTCAGAATTTTGTGTTTCTCCGCAGAGAAGATCATACCTAGGTGTCTGATACATACACGAACGCTCACACACCTCTGCCGGAAGACAATAAGCGGTGTCTTCTGTTGCTGGAGAGTAAAAGAGAAGTAGGGAAAGGTGTTGCAGTTCTCCAGAGTGCAAAGTGACCTACAGCCCCTCGGTGGGAGGCATGAAGTTATGTAGCTCATTAAACCTTAAAAAAGCAAGGAGGGAAGCTGCTTCCAATTATCAGGATGAAAATTAATGAAATAAAAACTACAGACAGGCTGCAGAATTATGCAATAAAAAGGGCTTTGCTGGCATTAACAAGGCGGTGTGTAATATTTGTGTGGTTCTAGCTCAGCCTTGGCTTGAACACATGGTGATTCTGCACATAAAATGTATCAAAATTAATGAATTAAAAATCCGTGATAATCCCACACAATTTTCTGTTCATACTTAACTATTATTACTTGGGAAATCTCCTCAGAAAGGGAAAATGAGGTTGTGATCTGTTGTCTGAGAAAATAACCTCTTTGTTAGTACCAAAAAAGTCGTGTGCTGGAATGGCTGGCCAGATTCATGGAAAAGCCCAACTGCTGTCTCGTTGTTGTAGGGTCCTACGTGGCAGTATTTGCATATAACTGGCTCCAGAAGAGACCTACCATTTGGGGGACACGGGACCAAAGCAAAGTGAGTGTGGTAGTGAATATGCATGAGAAAGTCTGCCTTTAGGTACACGAACAGTCTTATTAAAAGGTTTTGCATCCACCGGCAAAGAACGTCCTCCACGATCTTAGCTCTGCCTTGGGACCTCAACAATGTTGCTGTATTAGTCTACGTCTAAAATCACTCTACTGTGCTCTGCTATAACCAAAGGTCATAACCTTCAGCATCAAGAGACTGCACGAGCTTGATGCAGAAAATACTGCTTTTTCCTCTAAAAGCGTGGGCCACCCCTTCCTTTTCGCTTTGCTTCTCCCAATTCCTATTAAAGGGCACAACTGCCTTTCCAGGCAGCTGAGCAAAAAGTGTTCCTTCGCTTTGAAAACTCCATAAATGTAACCTTTGTTCCTGTTGTGGTGATGTCTGTCTGGCATGGGATATATGTGTGATCCAGAAAGTGTTCGCCAAGGACTGAAGGGACCGCTGGCCTGGGGAGCAAGGCACAGTGAAAGTAGTATACATGGAAATGTGTTAGTGAGGTTGCTGTTCCTGTAGATGTAGATACAGAATCTCCAGAGAGGGGAGAACGTTGCAATCTAAACATTTATATTATAAAAAAATGGGAAATCATTTGCTTAGACATAAATTAGCCCCTTCGAGA
This sequence comes from Larus michahellis, assembly GCF_964199755.1. NCBI lineage: Eukaryota > Metazoa > Chordata > Aves > Charadriiformes > Laridae > Larus > Larus michahellis. Next base: position 15,356,717 of record NC_133906.1, read on the forward strand.
CAGATTTATTGCGGCATGGAATGTTTTAATGAGAAGAGGAGTTTCCACAATCGTAGGGTACATTTTGCATCAAAATGCTTGACATACAACTAACATTTGGGCGAATTTTTCAACCCTGTGATATTTAGTACTTAACTGGGGATTTGGAAGGAATTTAAGGAAGAGGGATATGTAAGTCAGTTTTTCAGTTAAATTCTGAGCGCTCTGAAGTCTGACGTCAGGTTTACGCACGGGAGCTGTGCTGGGATGCTCACTGCGGGGCGGGGGAGAGGTGAGAGCTGAGGTCTGAAAGGCTCACAGAAGTGATGTTTGTGGAGAGCAGCTCTCCCTCTCTCCCTCCTTCATGCAAAGCCCTTCCTACGCCCGGTTCTGGGGGTAAGAGAGAAGACAGGAGCACAGCTTCAGAAATATCTTTTTCTCTTTCACCCCCTGTTACCCCAAAGTCCTGTATTTCACATGCTTCTAAACCATGCTTCTAACAGTGATTATTCTTGGTGTAGGAATCAGCTCTAGGCTCTCTGAATGCACCAGGAAAAGGAGATACAATTCAAATTCCTGACTGTGTGGTGGTGTCAGAGAGAGTCGGCAGTAAGTGATTCCCAAAGGGCAACCAGAAGGATTTTTCCTATTTTGCATGTCTATTAACAGAGAGCTTTAGCAACCCCTGTAAGAAAATGCCAACGTATAGTCAAAGTCACGAGCTGGACACTCAGCTGAGAACATCTTATTTCTAGCCTGCACTTCTGTCAGGAACAACTTCTTTTTTTCATGTTAACTTGTGCTTGAAAGATGACAACAGCAACGCCCAAACCCCTTCCTCCTGGTCTGCTTTGGTGAAATGCACCTGGATAATGAAAAAAAAAAAAAGCAAGAATTATGATGTTATTATATCATTCTGATTGGCCGTTCACTGCAGAAACATAAATATAACAGAATATCAAGGGGTTTGAATTCAGATTTTAACTCCTCAGGTTTTAACATTGGCGACAATGGGTGTTTTGTAGACCTTCTTTGAATAAATGCAGACAAATGAGCTATGGATTTAGGGGCTAGAGTCAGTTTTCACACCAAGTACAAGCACAGAAGGGGATGCTGAGCACTGGCACTGGGGAGAGCCTTTGGCTAGGACCAAGGGCTGAATGCTTCAGATCAGAAAGGACATTTTCAAGGTCTGAGTCTTTTTTTCCACCTCTGGGAACCTGGCAGAGGTTGGGGGGACCGCTATGGCAGAAGCAGCATGGTGATTTCCACAGGTATTGCCAATTCTGCCTGAAGATCCCTGAAGCATTATTACCCTTCACTCCCAACCTCGGTACTGTGATCGCTCGCCTGGTTATCGGCTACTTCTCTGGTTGACACCCCGAGCACACGCCGAGGACCCGGTCTCTTATTCAAAGAAAAACACTCTTGAAGACTTCATTCCAGGAGAGTTTGCGTTGAAATCCACGGGATGCTCTTTCTAGTGGAGGCGTCGCGATGAGCTGCTGCTCCCCCTGCTCTCAGCGGTTTTCCCCCACTGACTTTCCCAGAGGAAACATTCCCACTCCTCTAGGCGTGAGGAAAAGGAGAAACACTGGCGGAGCGAATGCTGGAAATTGCAGACATTTAGCGGCCAAAGCTGAAGGGAGAGATGGAAAAAACCTGGGACATCTCTGGGACAAGTACTCAAAGCACATGCCTGCCGCGCTGGCTCTGAAGAATATGAATTAATATTATTTGGGTGTGTAACTTAAGTATTCTCTCTAGGATGCTTGAAAAGATTGTAACAGTCATTTTGTGTTTCCAAACCCATGGTGAAGAGGAAAGCAGGTATATAAAGCTTATTTCATGAATGATGTTTATTAAGAAGCGTTCTTGGGGTTGGAAAAATGGGCACGCAATGTCCCCAGAATGTATTTTAAGCTCAACTGCAGCAGTCCTTTGAGTTATCTTGCACATAAAATTTGTTTTTTATTTAATGCTAAGAACAGAACGTTGTATTTTTATGACTAAGAATAATAATTAAAACAGTAGAACTTCCCTCAGTGACAAAGAGGGTACAAAGATGACTCGGAGGGACACCTTGGCACTGTCTGCCTGGATTTTCTTTAGCACTCCTTAGAACTATGAATCCTGTTTTCTTATCTGGGTTTTTTCTTCCTCTTTTCATTTCACCATCTTTCACTGCTGCTGGCATTTCAAAGCCAGCAGTTAAGGAATTACTACAGATAAAACCATGAAAGTTTTGTTCAAGAGCAATACCTTCAACAGCACAGTATTTGAAGGAAAACTGCAGTGTTCAGTTTTGACACATATAAATTAGGGGAGGGGGAGCAAAGTATCCCCTTTCCTGTGTTGATAATTTTTAGCAGTTTGGGGCAGAACAAGGAATATTGAAGTTTGACCTTGAATTTGTTGTGGTTTTCCACAAGAAAAGGTCATGTTTAAACAGCGTAAATGCCTCATCTTTCTAGGAAAAGCTGTTTTCACCTAATTCGTAACATGTTTGCAGTTCTTATGTTGGTAATGAACTGCACTGATTTTGCAGCGTAAGTAATAAATTCACTGACCAAATTTTGCAAAAATAGCAACCCCGGCCAAATTTGCAAGATCTTGGGAAAGTCATGAAAACCATCAATCTTGGCATTCAAAAGTTTACAAAGCGAAACTTTGTTTTACACAAGTGCTGTTATAATAATTTATACATTTCATTTAACATTTCTTTTACTTAATAAGTATATAATTCATAGAGGACAGAAATTAAATTGTACAACACTTGGTTTCAATTTTGCAGTTCTTATTAGGGGATTTTAATGCTCTCCCATTTTTGCTACAGGGTTTTTTCCCTGCTATTGGTCCCCATCATCCGTGGGTTGGTCAGCTTAGACGAAAAGCCACATTGCATGCGCTAAACCCTAATACTAATGCCACCAAATTAATCAATTCCTACATTCTGACTTCTGAACCTACCCTAGGGTGAAGGAAACATGATCCACTGAGGATCATCTTGCAATTAAAACAATTCTCTATGAATCAGCATGACAATGCAGGTGCTAAGCAAGCATCTGTTCAATTAAGTTGGTTTGGCAGTTTTGGGGCAAGCCTATTTTGCTTTCTTTTTTTTTTTCCCATCATTAAGCTTATACTTAATGCTTGCAGCAAACAATAGCTCATTAGTGGATTAGGGGTAATTACCAACAGCAGTCATTTTTCCTAAGGCTTAATGGGCCAATTTGCTGCTGTAATAATACCCCAGCATTGTGGTGCTCCAGCAGAAAAGCCGGGGGTGCTGGAATGAACCATTGCCTTGAAGGCGCTGGAAATGGCTGAGCCATCCCATCCCATCCCTTCCCAGGACACCCCATCATGAGCTGGACAGGGTCTTTCCACCAGCTGGGGGGTCCCATCAGCTCCCAAGCTTATGTTTTGGGAGGTGGGTTCAAGCTAAAGGGCATCCACATGGGGACAGCTGCCTGTCCCCAAAGCTGCCTGGATCGTTGTCCGTAAAAAGTCCAGTAAGGAAAGGGGGAACGCCAGAAGCTGTGCCCACAGGTCCAGTGGCACTGCCCCACCTGGAGCCTCTCCTGGCCTCTCCCCAGGGCTGCAGAGCCATTTTTTGGGAATGTTTTCTTGTTCTCATTTGGACCAGAGACTGAGATATGATATCCAGACACTGCCCCGGTAAGAAGTCTTCCATGTAAGAGGTACCAGCTTAGCTAAACAGCTGGTGGGCTGGAGGAATTTTTAAGGGATATTTATGTAAAATGTAAGGGATGTTTAAGGAGCTCAGCCAGAACGGCACACACCTGCAGTGTTATGGTAAGGCATTAGATTCGCTTGCCGTTGCACCACCTTCCAGTTGCATTCAACGACGATAATGAAGAACAAGTGGCAAAAAATGTTCCAGAGCTGGAAACCTGGTGCTGTAGGAATAAGGATGAATGACTTGGCTCCACCTTCCCAGGAAGATTCTGATTTCCCAGGCTGCCTGCGAGTCGCAGCATCTCCATCGTGCGTACGGTCCATGGGCAGGGGTTGAGCAGAGAAGTGAGGGACCTGGGTGCAGAGGACTGAAGGGACCATTAGAAAAGTCGAAATATGCGTAATTGTGGTCCTGTTTGCAAGCAGAGTAAAATGATATTGACAGCTATGTTTTTATTTTTAGCATTATATTTTCAGTCACTCATTCCAACCTAGAGTGCCATATCGTTTTTCTGCTTTTAGGAAGGGGATTAAGAAAGAAAAAAAGACATAATGCTATAGTGGAGTTAAGTGCCACTTCTTCAGGCTCCTGTCAAATCTTGTGATTTGGAATAATTACCAGTGTCAGGTCTGGAGAAGGAGTTTGATGTAAATTGCCTCGATCCGTACTCATCCTGTGAGAAAAGAAAAACAGTATGTTAGAAGGTAGAGGACTGAATAGGCATCACCAGGAAAATCACTGTTTAAGCAGCCTAGCTTTAATATACCTGACTGTATTTTATCTCCTTTTTTCTTCATGTCATTCAGTTCTGGGCAAATCCTGCTCATGCTGAGACCAAGGGTGATTTCTCATTTATTTTAATAGCCCAGCCTATAGATTTCTGCTTAGCAGGAGGTCTTGCGGGTTGCTAAGCATTGTATTCATTACTATATACAATCCTTTAAAAAGCAGAGAAAAGCTAACCAGACTTATTTGTAGCTCCACGCAGGGGAAAGACCAACCATCTTCTGCAGGCACCCTCCAAAGGGGTTTGCAGGATCCCATCTGGATTCGGTCCAGCCCTGCAGTCCAGCCTTGGTGTCCTGACAAGCCTTAGCAGTGATATCCATGTTTTCTGGGTGGTACAAGTGAGGATGACAGCAGTTTTGTGAGCGGATATGTTCACTTCAGCCTGAGGCCTCTAGTTGATGTGGAACAAGAGGAGATGCCCTGGTTGGAGCAGGGAAAGGAGCTATTCTGGCTTTGGCCTGCTGTCATCTCCCATCCAGTTACTTTCTTGCATCTGTAACTCATCTAAAATTTTAATTTAGAATTTTTTTTTTTTGATGGGGAAAAAATGTCATCCTCAGAAGCATTTGTATACTTTTAGTGAACAGAATCCAAAACCCAAACCCCATAAAAACTTGAAAATAATCAACCCACTCTTTTGGAACTTGTCTCAGAAAACAGAGCATTTTTTATTTCTTTCCATTTTGTGTGTGTAAAAAAACATGCCTCGTTTTTCCCTCTTTGCAATTTCTTTTGAGTTATGGGAGCAGTTTCTGTCCATGTATTGAAATAAATCACCGCCATAAAAATGACAGTGTATCGCCTTCTCCACTTCTTGGAAAATGGCCTTCAGATCCTGGCACCATCATGAATGCCATGACAGGAGCCCAAGTAGACACTTCTGAGCTAGGAGGTTTTTGCAAACATGTCCCAAAATTGCAGTCCTATTGTCATCACTAAATCCTGGGAGACATTGGATAGTCTTAGTGATCCCAAAGGTTCCTGTCATCAAAATGTCATCAAAGCTCACCAGCCTGGACTTCAAGAGAGCAGGCTTTGGCCTCTTCAGGGACCTGCTTGGTAGAGTTAAATCTGGCCAGGGATGTCAAGGGCAATGCGAAAAGCTTCTATGGATATGTCAGTGACAAAAGAAAGACTAGGGAAAATGTGGGCCCTCTCTGGAAGGAAATGGGACACATGGTCATCCGGACATGGACAATGCTGAGGTACTCAATGGCTTTTTTGCCTCAGTCTTCACCGACAAGTGCTCCAGCCACACCACCCAAGTCACAGAAGGCGGAGACAGGGGCCAGGAGAATGAGGAACTGCCCACTGTAGGAGAAGATCAGGTTCAAGACCATCTGAGGAACTTGAAGGTGCACAAATCCATGGGACCTGATGAGATACATCCTGAGGAAACTGGCAGATGAAGTTACCAAGCCGTTACCCACCATATTTGAGAAGTCATGCCAGTCTGGTGAAGATCCTGCCCGACAGGAAAAGGGGAAAAGTAACCCCCATTTTTAAAAAGGAAAAAAAGGAAGACCTGAGCAACTACAGGCCAGTCAGTCTCATCTCTGCCCAGCTAGATCATGGAGCAGATCCTCCTGGAAATGAAGTAAATAACCCCCCCATGGCAGGGGGGTTGGAGCTAGATGATACTTAAGGTCCCTCCCAACCCAAACCGTTCTCGGATTCTATGATTCTATGTGCTGGGTGGGGATGGCAGGGTGGGATGCCTGATCCTGATCCATTCCCAGCTGAGCACCACTGCCCACGCACCCAAGGATGCCAGCGCTTAGCTGATGATGCCCACCACAGCAGCCCCAGTGTGACCTGATGGTTTATGGAAATGTCATCTTTGGCTGTAATGGTCGTCAGTCACGGCAGTAACTAATACAACAGGATGGCTGAGACATGCAACAGGCAAAACGCTGCTCGATGTCAAGTGGATTTTGAGAAGAGACTGCTTGCGGCAGGCGGCTCTGGGACATCTGTCTAAAGGTGAGTCTGAGCAACCCACAAGTCACCGCAGCAGGTTTTCATGTGCAGACAATAAATGACCTCACCACTCACACGGGGAAAAATGTTCCAAACTCCACGAAACCTGTTGCTTTGAGGGGTTTCCTAGATTTCAGCACGGTTTTGTGGTGAGTTAGAATTGATGGCCAGTTGGAGTTGTGAACCGGGGCACGCTTTCAGCAGCAGCTCTTGTAATCATCTTCTGCTCTTTTGCCAGTACTCAATTCCCATCTCAACACTAAATACTAATGACTACTGGAGAGGCTGAGCAAATAACGAGCCCTTCAAGTGACTGGATACTCCATAAGAGTTCCAGAGACGCACTAAGAATACTCAGGTGCCAAATGCTCTTTTCTGCTCTGGGAGGCACAACCATTTTTTTTTTTAGGGTGACGGTGGCACTGGAGAGAGCCTGTGGTCATAGCAGTGTCCATCTCAATATTTCTCGTGCCTGAGCTCTCTCTGGTCATCTCTGCTCTTGCCAAAACAACTTGCGGGGTCAGGAAACTGGAGACATGCAGACATGGAAAGGGAAGGAAAAACTTAATGCAGTTTCTCTGAAATGAATTGGACTCCAGTGGATAGGCGCAAGGGCCAAGTTTGCCAAGGATCTGAGAAGGACTTTGCCCTTGTCCTCAAAGCTGTGACCCCCCAAAGCTCTGCTGCGCTATGGCTGAGCCCTGAGTGCGATGGGCACCCCGTACAAAGGATGTCCGTGTTACCATCCTTGCTGGCAAGAGCAGTGACGTATGGGAAGGCGAGATGAGAGCACAGCATGGGGCTGCTGTAACTTCTGGTGGAATTTAATAGGCAGTAAAATCAGGTTTGACAGAAAATATATTTACAGATTATTTAATTGCGTCATATTGCAATTATTATGAGTTGTCTTACAGCAACAGTGAGGGGCCCAAGTGAAGCCCTGCTGTGTGTGCATTGCGTAAGTATATCAAGGGAGGCTGTTTCTGCTCTACAGATAGTAAACCAAACTGAAGAAAGTTACAATGGGAATTTGAGGCTCAGAGAAATCAAGCAATTGACTGAAATTAATAGGAAATTAATAGGAAGTCTTGGGAATCTGGGCCAGACCTATGGCGTCCCGGTTTATAGATGTGCTGTTCGCTTAATTTTAATCTATGAGCCTCTTCAAAGCTCTGAGTAGACAGCTCTGATTTTCTGTTCAATGCTATAAAACATTCAGGATAGAAACATTCAGAGCATGAAGGAAGCAAAATTTCTCAATTACTGCATCATTTTCTTCCAAAATGTAGGCAAAATAGTTGTCCATATTGTTTGAAAATATTGGCTGGTAATATTTGATTTGCCAAATGCTAGTAATCACAAGCCAACATAGAGGAAGATAAAATTAATACAGAAAAGATAACACTGAGCTCAGTTTAGAGGCTCTGTACTGAAATGACTCGAACCAAGCCCCAGGATCTAGCGGATGATGCCGTGTTCCCATGTGTTTATCCTGTGATAGCTCTTCAGTATAAGCATGCCCTACACTTTACCAAATCCTGCAACACTCTCAGCATCGTTTATGTGCGTTTCTCGCCTAAATATTCCCTTGTTACAGCTCATCTTAGGCAACAGATAATCTGATACTATCATAATATACGGTTAAAGCATAAAGGCAGTCAAAATACCATTCGTCTGTATCAAATGTGACTGGTGAGAACAGGAATCCTGCCAAGCAACAGCCCGGCAGTCACCCATCGTGGGGTTGCAAGCATACGGTTAAGGAGCTCTGCAGTGGCTAATCCTGTTGTCATCTGAATTAACTTTCAAATGGGGGGAAAAAAAACCCCAGCGGTTGCATAATAAGAGGCTTAAGGTCTTGAGCTGGGGAGTAATGTGTGTATTTTGTGCACGCCTGCTTAGCAGTAGCACCGTGAATGTCACTTCGCTGTAAGAGGATTGTTTTCCTGGGTAAAATGGGTGATGCTCTTCAGCTTGCTCCAGCCACAAGCTGAGTGTGTGTGTGTGTGTGTGTGCTGAGGGCCTAAGACAACAATTGAGGATCCCATAAACACTGGCCGGTACTAGATACCTCAGGGAGTGGTTTTGGTGAGACAGCAGTTGGTATTTCTCCTCCTGGGGCACGTCTTGCTCAAGCCGGCACTTCCCAAAGGAAGCCTTGGCAGAGTCTTACCTGCACACGCTCATCACAGCCTGGAGCTGCCCGATAGCATTTGGCATGTTTGGCAGGATATGTGTTTTCAAACAAAATAAACATTCATCACATCTGATGCAGTTATTCACCTGGCTCTTTCAAAGCTCCCGTGGCCCCTTCCAGAGGAAGGGGTGAGCAGCCGGGTACCAGGATGCTCATGTCAACAGGGGCTCTCACACACGGTGCTGCCTTCGCAGCTTTTTGGAGATATCTTTCCATCAACATTTAATTTTCTCTAGAATAAATCATTACCAATATATGCAAATAAAAAAGACAAAAGAGGACCAGGGCTCACAGGGGAGGAAGGTAATTGCCTGCGTTAAACTCACCTTGTAATACAGCCCTTGAAGAAGTGTGAAGGAAAATGCAGCTGGGAACAACGTTCTTCTTGCTAGATTTTTGCTGCTTGGACTTCAATTTTTTCTTTTAGAGACAAAACAGAGAAATGGGTTGGGATTCAGCACAGAAGATGACTGTGACAAGATGGTATCGTGTTCGTGAACGTGCTTTTGCACTGGGATTTGTTTGGTTTCCACTGTCAACAGGAATCTTCTCCCTGAGTCCCATGGGCGTCGTGCTCAGCCATGTGGGAGCAGAGCTCTTGGTGCAGTGTGTGTGCTTGTGGGAGAGAGAGGAGAGACGCTGGCATTTGGATGGACTTGAAGTTTCACCATCCTGTCCTGGAGGAAAGAGCTTTTTCCTAGGACTTGGGTTTCAGGTGAGATCCTGCTGTCTTTCCAAAGGGCTGATGTGCAGTACTTGGCCAAGTTAAGGGTACAGATCAGTGTGTTGCCCAATGGCCACCCATTTGTCCTGGTGACTTATGCTGCAGGTGGCTCTGGGTGCAATCAGAGTGTCCCCAGAGAGATCTCATCCAGGGGCCAAGGGAAAACCCGTGGCTGAGCTCTGGGCTCAGCTCTTGCTGCATTGGGAAGGGCAGAGAGCGATGGGAGCCCGCGGCTTGGCTGCTCTGCAAAGGGGCAGAGAGTCTTCTGAAAAGGCTCGCTGGCTGCTCACTTTTTTATTTCTATAGATGACAGAGCTGAGCCCTAAGGGGGACGACTGCGGTCCAGCGGCCGATGGCAGAACCGAGCTGCAGCCGTGGCTTTGTGGGTTCGCCAGCCATGTAAGATGTTTGCCAATATTTAAAACGCGCATTGTTGTGGTTTAAACTTGGGGAGGATTTTTTTACGGACAGCTTCATCTGAGGATAAGCGCCAAAACCCCCTCAGCCTGCAGCTGGCGATGCAGATATCGCTGCAGATGCTCCTGTTTGCTCCGCAGCAGCACTTCTGTGCGCAGCCCGGCGCGGGACCTGGAAACCACGGTCACGAGACAGAGCGATTGTGAGCGAGCTGCTCCTCTCTCAGCTGGACGGGGAGGTATTTCTGCTGCTATGATCTATTTTATAAGTCAGAAATGGAGAGATTTCGCCGATCACCGTTATGGGTCCGGCTCTCCCACCCCCTCTGCTGGCTGCCGAGCGTGAGAGGTCCGAGGCCAAAGCCCCCGAGAGCCATGGCAGGGGCTCAACCAGGAGAACAGGCTGGAGCAGCCCCGTGTGTGTCCCCGGCCACTCCTGTGCCGTGAGAAGTGGCTGTTGGTAGGGGATGGAGGAGGGACAAAGGTAGCCCTCAACTGAAAATCACTGCTCGCGTCCCTGGGGTCTCCCATCCCTCGTGTCTCTGCTGCAAGGGCGAATAGTTATGGACTTCAACATCAAACAGTTCAGGGGATGAAAGGACTTTTGAAACCAGTTTTTGCCTCTCTTGGTTGAGTTGTTCTGTACCTAACTCTAAATGTCCTTTTTCTTCCCCACCAGTTGGGATACTCATTAATGTCTCACGCAGATAGTTTGGTGTCTTATAACTGGGCTCACACTTCACTCTTTCCTCGGGGTGTAAAGTCTCTTATGCCCATTTTTGCAGAATTTGAGGGAACTCAGCATCTGTGAGACCTCTACAGCTCTGTCACATTTGGCTGACTGGGACCACAGGTTTGATAGTAGCCAAACAAATGAGAAATGGGTTGGCTGGTGGGAGCGCTGGTGGCTTCATCCCAGGCTGGCAAGGCTGAGTATTGGGGGAAGAAAGACAAAGACCAAAATCAATCCTCCCAAACAAAATGAACCAAACAAAAGAGACTTATCTTCTCCGTTTCTCGGGAAGGCTCACGTTTCCCAGGGATTCAATTTAAACTTGCTGCATCTCTTTTTTTAGAAGTCTAGTTATTTGCTTCCCAGCTCTGCTACTGCTGTTTCTTGCAAGCCATGGGCAAGACACTTATTATTCTCTAACCTAGTACCTGTAAAACAGAGAGCGTGATGGTTTCTTTTGCTAAATACACTAAGATTTACATATATAGTAGTGTGGAAATTTTTTCTTTTTCGGTCTGTGCAAAGAATATTTCAGGAAAATGGGGGTCCTTGACCGGGGGCACTGTTTGAGATTCCTGATTTACTCCTGTTCTGCAGATTCCAGGGCACTTTGCTTCCATTTGTGTCAATCTTTACCTTTTCAAATGGAAGCAACTCCTAACCCCTCCGAAGGCTCTTCTCCTCGCTGCGGTGAATCACCGAGGAAGGCTTTGCAACGCGATGGGTCGGGAAGGGGAGGTGGAGCGACGCGCTTCCAGAGCTGATGGTCATTTCGTGATAAAGTGATAATGCTAATAATCCCTAGGTCCTTTTTTTTTTTTTTTTTTCCTTTGAACTGAACACTTTGCCTGTCTCAGCCGTGGTTGCCTTTTTGAACTGTCAGTTTGGGAGGATTAGATGCATGTTTAGGCTGGGTGAACTCATGAATGAAAATATTTTCCTTGGCAGTTTTTAAAATGCTTCCCCCCTTTAAGAGCTGAACCCTTTGGCAACAATCTGCTTTTTGCCCAGATTACCACTGTCATTTTGGGAGGTCTTTTCCTGCAGAACAAACAATGGAATTTTAATAACACAGTGAAATAGATTCAGGCCCGCTTTATTTATATTTTCTTTATTTATGCTTGAATACTTAGTATGCAGCTCCAGAAAAGACAAATTTAAGCTTTGTATTACTTCAAAATGATGAATTAAGCTCTGGGAGATTTACTTCCCCAGAAAAGCCTATTTTGATTCGCTGCTCATAAGAACAATAAGTATCAGAGAAATTAAAAATATATAAAAAACCCCAAACCTCAGTAAAAACTGCGGATGCAGAGTGGAGCAGATGCAGCGCTGCTCTTTCTGCAAGTGGGTCTGCCAGCGTTTGCACCGCAGCTCCCTGCCTTAGTCAAAGTTTGACTCAACAGTTGAGTGATAAAATGCAATTACAACGAGGGTGAATTAATTCTGACCATTTGTTTTATGTTAAGTCTGACTTGGATCTGTGCGCTGAAGTGCTCAAGCTGACAGCAGCTTTTGCTACCTGAGCAAACAGGAGCTGGTTAAGCTCCCAGTGCCATCACCTGCTTGCAGAGCATCCTTCAAATTTGTCATACATGGGTGAAGAAACCATAGAGACATGCGAAGTGAATTGGGAATTACCTGAAGTGAAGCATAAAATAGCATCTATTAAGGCTGTCAGCTGGGTCTAACTATTAGCAAACTGAAATAAAGTAGTTGGTGACTTGCACAAGCTCTTCTCAGAAACTCTCATAGGCTTGAACGTCAGCTTTTTCCATGAGTAGGGTTGCACTGATTGCAGTGGTAAATATTATTGTGCTTGATGATTTAGCCCTTAGGGTTGCTTATAGAGTTTTTTCCCCTTGAGAGAATTTTCTGTTATTTTCCCTGCACACTCCCTTCTCTCCTGATGCACCACCCTCCCAGCTTCCCAAGCCTGAGCAAGGAGCCGAGGGATGGAGATAGTCACAGATCACGTATGACAAATCTGTTCCAGGGCTTTTGGTGTTAAATAGCTCTCTGTCAGATAAGCCATTGATACGCTGCTGTGTTCAATTAAGATAGATGGCATATGGTACGGATGGAAAGCAGCCAAACGTACCAGTGCTTTGGGGCTGGAGATGGACTAGATTGAGAGAGCCAGAAGTGCACTAGAAGGAAGGGCTGTACGGTGGGAGCTGTGGAGAAAGGGAAGGCATTGGGGTATTTTGAAGGATGCGCTGGGTATTATTTGTGCCTTGTTGCTCTGCTTTTAGCGCCGCTGATTATATCCTGCTTCACTGAAATCACTTCAGGTGATGTTAGTGCACGCAGAGCACGGCACGCAGCTCATTGCTGCAGCCCAAGTGGAATCCGAAAAAGCCGGTGAGCGGAGCTGGAGCAGAGCAGGTCACGAAACAGCCTTTGCTGAAAGCAACTGTGATTTTTCAGCTCAGACTTTGTCAGCACTTGGTGGCATTCGATACAAACTGGAGCACACTGGCTCTCCCGTGGTGTGTAACCTGCCATTTGCTCCCCTGCGCTGGCCAAAGGAATTCTGGAAAGCCCCGTGCGTGGTTGCCCGGTGTGTATTCCTGTGGACCCGCATCCTCTCAGCCGACATCACGCAGGAGGAAACACCGGGTAAACCCTGTCAGGATTTCATTTGGCTGCTGCCACAGCAAAAGCGAAGGGGTTCAGGCATCTCACCACTGCGGTACTATAATTACCGAGCTACTGTAAAACAGTATCTGCCAAGGATATTACAGCTGCTTTTCCATTTCCCTCCTCTTGTAAAATCAAGGGTGAAGAAGCTGCAGGAACATGGCTTGTGTCCAGGAATGTGATAAAGATGCAAAGAAAAGTGGAGATTCATGGGGGAATTAACCTCCTCGGCCACTTGCTGTAGCGCTGCTTGCGTGGATCAGAGATGCTGCTGCACCTGCACCCACAGTTGTAGAAGATGCTCTTCCCCACTGCCTGGGTCGATGGGACATGGTTGTTGCTTATCCAAGACAGTCTGTTTAAAAAAGAGCAACGGTTTGTAGATAAGAAAAAATGCTGCTGGTGACTGGGGACCCTTGGTCAATATTTTAACACCTTCCCCAGCCAAGGAATTTGTCTTCATATCTTGCAGGGCAGAGCAGCTGGAGCTGGTGGTAGAGCTTGAAGGAAGGAGAGCTTGTCTGCTCTCATGCTCTCCATTTCTGGCTTTACATCAAACACTGGTGGAAATGCAGCACTCCGTGCTCTCAGCCTTGGGAAGGGGCACAGAAAAGAGAAGAAGGAATTTGAAGGCCGGGAGAGCTGTCATCTCTGCTGCTGTGCTGCAATTGGGGCGGTGAGTGGCTTCAAGAGCGAAATGTGTCAAGAAACAAGACACCAGAGGCTTTGGACACTGAGCTCTGTGGCACGCCAGCACAGCCTTGGCAGAGGGGGTTTTCAACCTCCTCCCGGAGTAGCAGCACCAACAGCTTGTGTCCTGCTGTGCCGTGGGGCTGTCGGTGCTGGGGATGGGTTAAACAGCAGCCTGGGGCAGCAAAGAGCACCCAGACTTTGGTGGCTAAATGCTGGTGCTGAGGGCTCTGGACTCGTCCTGACAAAGGCCGCCACTGGCTGTGGTGGCTCCAGGAAGGCTGGTGAAAGGCATGGGATGAGATGGGGTTGGGCATGCTCCAGAAGAGCACAGGATTTGGGAGCAAAGGAGAGAAACGGCGATGTGCAGAGATGAATGTGATATCTGTGTAGTGCCAAAGCTACAGGCTGCATCCTCTGAGCTCATGAGAGCATCCCTGGGGCTGGGTGCTGCCGTGTCAGTGCTGCGTGGGATTTCCCAAGGACCCCAGCCACCCTCTGAACTCAGCTGCCCAAAATCTAACCAGAAAAGTAGGGTGAATGAGCAGCAAGGCAGCTGTGCTTCACAGCCCCTTGCCTCATCTCACCTCCCACCCTGATGGCTGTGATGAAACCAGAGATGTTGCACAGAGGTGACAGCCTGGACGGTGTGGTGTCACGGTGAGTCCCACCAGCAGGACGGTGCCTGGTTGGACCCTGCCATCCCCTGCTCTGCTGTCCTGCAACAGCCAGGGTGTACTGCTTAGCGGGCAGGGAGAACAGGCAGTATTTATTTATTTATTATAATTTACTGTGAATGTATTGCAAAAAGTATCCTGTGTCTTACTTTGTGCCAAAGGCTTTCTTCCCATGTCTGTGATCTGCTTTTATTTAGATTGGTATTTCACTACACACAAACGCCCATTTGAAACAAGAGCAAATAATTTTTCAAAAGGCTTCTGTATCAGCCCAGCATGATACAGAGCGCTGAACACAAGCCAGAACTTCTGTACACTGGAAGCAGATAAAGGATGGAGAATCGTGCCGTACCTGCACATATCCGTTTCCCATATTGTCCCAAGTGCCTCACAAGCATTTAGTAAAAAGACAAAAGGAGAAAATGCAGAAGGCATTAAGTAAGGAGCCTGAAATGAGGACTGTGAGGTCAATAGCTCCTGAGCTGGAGGAACAGCACTTAATGAATCATTCACAGCAATCAAGTTGGTCAGTTTAAAAGCTCCACTGGTGTTGTAGGTCAAAGAATTATAGAATCATAGAATGTTTTGGGTTAGAAGGGACCTTAAAGATTACCTAGTTCCAACACCCTGCCCTGGGCAGGGACACCTTCCACCACACCAGGTTACTCCAAGCCCTGTCCAACCTGGCCTTGAACCCCTCCAGGGATGGGGCAGCCACAGCTTCTCTGGGCAACCTGGGCCAGGGGATCACCACGCTCACAGCAAAGAATTTCTTCCCAATATCTCGTAAATCTCCCTCTTTCAGTGTAAAACCATTCCCCCTTGTCCTGTGGCTCCCCTCCCTCATCCAGAGTCCCTCCCCAGCCTTCCTGGAGCCCCTTTAGGGACTGGAAGGGGCTCTAAGGTCTCCCCAGAGCCTTCTCTTCTCCAACCTGAACAAGGTCCTGGTCCTGTAAACCCTTAAACAAGTAACCTTATGGCCACACCAACAGCTGCTGCTGGAGTCCATGAGTTTACACAGGAGAGAAGAGTTAATAAAGTGCCTGATATCTGCAGATCTGTTGGTTTCAACACAGCAGTGAATTACACCACCCAGAAATCTACTCCTCATTTCATGAAGAAGACGCACGTTTCTTGCCTTAATAATAAAGGTGTGAAAAAATAGTTTGTCAAAATCAGTGTGCCTCCATGCTAATAGGGACGAGGAGGTTGCATTGCCATCACTAAACCCTTCCCTTGAGGAACCGGCCTGTTCCTCCATCACCAAAAACACTTGCAGAGCTGAGGACTGGATGGGGAAAGGAGAGAAAGGTGTCTTCCAGAAGTGTGGCTGGAGGTGTGGGCATGGCTTGACAGGCACATCCGTGATTCACCTTATCCATAGCTATACCCAAATCTGCTAGGCAATTTCAAGAGAAACAAAGGACATCTAAATAAACCAGAAAGTGTAGTTCTGAGTTTATTTAACCATCCATCAGGCAGTCTAGTAATTTTAATTAGTTGGACCAATAGCTTTAATTTGGTTAATGCTTTGATTTTTTTGATTTCTGGTCAGTGAGGTCAATGAAAACACTTCATTTTTTTAGCTAATGCAAAACGTGGAGTCAGTGCTGTGTTTTCCTTCCAGCACGCTGTACCTGCCTTCCGCGGGGTCTCAGATATCAGAGTTTAATCAATATTAAATCGTCCGCATAGTCTAAGTGTTTGCTTATGTTCTTTGAATTGTTGCTCGCATCGAGAAGAGCGGTGATGCCCCTAATCTGCTTTCACCAGGCTCCCCCATTCCCTAATTATGTCATTTAGAGAAGGACATTTCCTGGCAGCAGTTCCTCAATTCACTGCAACGGCCACTATTGGAATATGGACAAAACAAGGCCGTAATAGCTAGCACATGTGAACGACGGCTACGGGGACAATTAACCTTCGTTTAAGAGTGAGCACAAGTCCATTTTGCTTAATATTTCCAAATGATGGTACCTTACAACAAGCAGAAGTAACACTGCACGCCAGGCTCCAGGACTTACCTAGGTGGAAGTGTTCCACCGAGGCGTATCGTTACTTATGGCACAGGTTATGGCAAGCTCTAGGAGAGGGCACGGGTATTCCGTAGCTCTCCAGAAATGCTGGATACGGCCCGGATCCCACGGGATCCTCCACGTGCATGAAATTGTGCAACGGCAAAAAGCTTCTTTGCAGGTACGAGCTCAAGGCAATCTGTTAGCAACAAGTTGTGGGTGTTTGCGAGTGTAGTGTAATTAATATGTTCAAATGCACTAAATTTCTGTGCCTAGACTTGATTCTTGGAGGGTTAGAGGAAACAATGAAGATTTTATCTTATGCAGGAGCCTGAGACCACGTAGTGGTGGGAGACACACATTTGCACTAGAAAAATAGATCCTTTTTGGGTATGTTTGTTTTAGTTAATTTAATTCTCAGGAAGGTTGTTCCCACCTGCAAAACTTGGCTTAGGAGCACTAAAACCATGGGCACCCGTGCAAGAGGGTGGGAATAAAACCCCAGCTAACCTAAGTCTGCTCCACGCTCCATTTACTGATCCGAGTGGGCTTTGTACTGTGGTGGGAAATCCAAATGACCATTTAATATTTTTTCTCCACATCTATGTGCTCCCTCTACCTTTCTTGCCAGCGTATTTCTGCGGCAGTATCTTTCTTCTGGGAAAACGTGGAGCTCACAAGTGTGATAACGAACCAAAATATCTGCCAAATGGTTTAGCTTATTCCTCCTCATTTCTGCAATTCACCTGAAAAGCCATGATTTATGAAAAAAAAATAAAAAATTGTCAGTCCTAAGAAATAATGTTAGTAGGGGCTTTCATGGCCTCCTACAGGGTACGAACACTGAACATCTTTTCAAGACAAAAGGCTTCCAGGTGCTGTGACAATCAATATTTCAGGAGGTGCCAGGTCAAGCAGTTCCCTGCACTGATGCCCACAGAGTCACTACCATGAATTCCTAAAATCCAGCTATTTCTCCTATTAGTAATTCTATTAGGTCTTTTTTTTTTTTTTAATACCTGGAAGTTTCATGGAAGAAAAATTGATCAAGAATTACAGGGAAAACCAGGCCTGTCCCTGCGCAGAGCTCTGGGAGCTGCTCCTCTTGGCTGGCGTAAAATTTCCTTATAGCTGGCACTGCATGTGCTGTGAGCAGGGAAACCAGGGTAAAAAAGAGAAAAGAAAGAAGAAAAAAAAATACAGGCAGATAAATAATTATAATATCAAAATAAGGGATAATTTTTACAGACTCATTGAGCCTAACTGACTTTTAGTTTCCTCGTCTGTCGGCTTGCACGGCAGAGGCACAGCTCGGCGGCGATGTGCAGCCCCTTCAAGCCGCTTTGTTTGTCTCTGATGCATCCAACGTGGCCACGAATTATCGATAAAACAGCGTGAGGCCACAACCACAACCAACAGCTTCCCCAGAGTCAACAGCAAGGTGTTGCTCCTCCTCCTGTTAGTGTTTACTGAATAAATAGTAATAATAGGGTTGTAAAAGCCTGATAAGGTGCTTCTAATTAGCAAACCGTCAGAGGTAAAGTTTTATGTTAAATGTAACAGAGACGATGAGAAATAAAGTTGATATAGTTTTTGTGCAGATAAAAAAATCCTCATCTGTTTTGCATTCACATATGGAACATATTCCCCAGGGAGAGCGAGTGACATATTTTTAGGACACTATTTCATCTTAGCAAATCAATGTACAGGCTATTAAAACTCCATTTTTCCATGAATGATAAGTGTAATTACATCTCCCTTGTAATAAAAACTAGTGCTTATTAAATGTAAATATTTAACAACGATTAAAATACATTTGAAGGAAACTTTATAGCTTTAGTTTATATGTTCCCCATCTGGGTTGCCTTTCCTAAACCGCTATACTTTTTGGAGAGTTATTAAATTATTATTTTGAGAAGGACTAACACTCGGCGTGTCCCTTGCTTCAATTTTAATTTCATCCCCTTTCAGAATTTATTGAAGTCTGGTGAGTTTGAGATTCAATCAATGCACTATTGTATTTGCAGAGCTGCATCGAGGGGAAAGTGGCTTCACGAGGTAGGAAATGCCACACTGACATGTCTTTTGTGCGTCCAGTTTTGATGGCCAGATATAGTTTCCTGACTCCACATGCTCCAGCTCCCATTTCTTTCCAAAGGAAGCAAGTCGGTTCCTTAAATAGGTTTATTCGGTTTTATGTACGGCCCTTCTGGGGCTGCTTTAAAAGTTAGCTTCAATAAAAGGTCCGATGGTACAAATTGCAGACATGTATAAGCAGCATTATGTGTGCAAGTCCCTGACCCCGGGTACAATTCCTGGCTCTACACAGAGGACTGACCTGTCACAAAGCAACGTAATAGGATTACTCGGGAAAGGAATTCACGGGTAACCAAGGGTTTGTCACATCTGAAAAATAAACCCTGTTTCCAGCAAAAATCTTCCTGTGGAAGGTCCTTTCAAATGCCCAGGGAAGCATCCCCGTATATTTTAGGAGAGTTGAAGTCAGTTTTCTATAAAATCCTGCAGCTGATTTAAAAGTTGAATTGCTGGGGTATAAACTATTACAGCTTAAATACTTCCAGAAAGGACACCACTCCCTGTTAAATTTTAATAAGTCCTTGATACAATTTGTGCTCAGATGTGCTGGGTTCACCCTTGTTCACTTTTCCAAGGGCCGGGCTCTTCCAGCGATCCCTAATTCTCCCTTAGTGTTGCTTTTCTTAAAGGAAAGTTCTGCAAAGTTCAGCTTCCTACTCGAGATCATTCCAAAAGGCTGGAGTTAATTTTTAATTTGACTAGTAATTTCGGCCACGTAAGCGATATCACCAAAATCAGTTACTTACTTGAGAGAGCGTTAACGAGATCAGGGCGCTGAGAGCTCATTAAAACTCCCCATCCTGCAACGAAGCAGGAGCTCAAACTGCTGCAGAGTTTCTCAGAGTCACCAGGTGCCCCTTACGGCAAAAATCACGCTGAAAAAAAAGTCACTACTTCTATAATTTAAAAAAAAAAGAGAGAGAGAGAGAAAAAACAACTCAGTAGCCTTGTCCAACGTGTTTAAAAATAACAAATAACTGCCCCAAATCTCTCCTTTAGGAGCAAGCCAGCTGTGGCAACGCTCGGCGAGCAGGATGCCCGTGTCCCCGCACGCTCATTTAAAGCATCTTTAGATTTGACATCCTCCTCTTTTCAGTTTATGAAACTCCTTTAGCAACTCCGCGATGCTGCGGCAGACAAAGGCTCAATGTGTCTGCGTGTGGCTTTTCCGAGCGCTTTCTCTGAGGACGAAAATTTCTCTTTAAATAAATCTCCCTCCTCTATTGCAACTGGTACTCCAAAAAAAAAAAAACCCCACCCAAGGAAGAGGCGATTTATTTCTGAAATAACACACAGGACAGCATTTCACAACAGCGTATTCAGTGGTTTAAGTTATATCCGATGAAAGGAAAATTGATTTAAGGCAGTGATTTTCCACAAGATAAACCTCTGGAAAACAAAGGTTTCTCCTAGAGAAAAATAAATAGTAGTAAATCAAAAGGGCTTGGCAGCATGGGCATCTTTAATTGCTTGTTTAATTAAACCTCTCAGCTAAATTTTCAGGTTTGTTTTTTTTTTTTTGCATATTTTTGGTCATGAAAAATATTGCTTAAAGTTACAACATGTGTTTGTTGGTTTTAATTACAGCTGTATTTTTCCTACAGAGCAAACAAACAGCACCCCTTGCATCCAGTAATGTCGGAATCACGCAGGCAACCTTTCCTGGCGACTTTTGGAGTGCCTAACGCGAGAGAAATATTTGTATATTTTTGGCTGTTCCTGTTGCCATTGAAGTCAATGGGGCTCGAGCACCGCTGGGAGCAAGAGCAAGCGCTTTCTGATACGGACGTGACAAAATAATTTAAGGTAATTGGTTTTGTAGTATTTCTGAGCCTTTTTCACACAATGATTAAACATAAAGCACAGTCAGATACACATAGGCGTGTGCACACGAGCTTTAAATTAAAATCGGCTAAATATCTTACCATTTCTCAAATAATATCAGGTACTTGGGGAAAATTAATAATCGTCCACATCTGTGTGTTTTACCTATGCAAGTAATTTCATCGAAGTCATCGTGTCTGCTTGTCAGGGCGGATTAAGAAGGACTGACTCAAACAATATACCATTATTTTGATCTTGGACACACGGCTTTATTACACGCAGTCTCCGTCAGATTTAACTTCTCAACGCACATGTTTGAAATGTGACGTCCCCTAAAAAATCTAGTTTGCCTTTAGAAAAAATAACCGTTCTTTTTTTTTTTTTTTTTTGGAAATGAAGTTTTGTTTTATATTTTTGGATTCAATATTCCTCTCTTCTGTCTTATAAACCAGCTTCCTGGAGGTGCCTTAAATTTTAAGTAGAAAATAAAAGTGCATATATATTCTGCACGCACACGTTGGAAATAAGAGAGCATGGGACTGTTTTCACAAGCATTAAAAAGGGGAAATCATCGCCTTCACCTCTATCCTTTGTTCCCACACTAGTTTCTTGAATTTAAAATTGCAATACATTGTTCTGACTTTAACCTGTGTGCTTCGCTCTGGCCGAAGCTGCTTTCATCTGTTCCCTGATAAAAATGAAATATCAGCCTGCCGGCGTTACCAGGTACTTTCAGCGCGGCTGGTAATAATGCCCTTTCCATAATTCTATAATGGCAGATTTAGTATTGAATAATCATACATTATACAGAATAGCAACTGCCTATAGAAAAAAAATAAATAAAGGCCCTCATCCAAGCCCTCGAAAATCGTGGCTATTTTTTTTTTTTCCTGAGCGCCACATTTTCTGCATGTTCAGTAAACGTAGAGCTGACCCAAAGGACATCAGCGACACGGGCCTGCGCTGTGTTCACCTTCATCCCAGCGGGAGCCCGGGGAGGCGGACACCACGCGTCAACCTGCAAGCGCTGAAACTCTCCCCTCCGTATTTTCTTATTTCATCGTGTGCAGGTAGTTGAATTTAAGCGGAAAATATGCTGAAGGAAACAGCTAACCTGTATCCTCTGTGCTGCTCTCCGCGTGCGGGTCAGATTTGTGATTGTGAATACAGGATTCAGCACAGGATTTGCATTTTCGTTGAATAAATCATTTCCAACCAAAACATTCCCATCTCCAGGCTGTTCGCAGTGGGCGACAGCGAAGCCGAGGCCACTAAAACACATTTACCAACAAACTAGGACATTCTACCGGGCTAATAAACCCCCCTCTCATTCTAATGAATTATTCCGTCACTGCACTGTCTACCGCTTTCTCCTGGTGCTTTCCAGCGAGCGAGTGATTTAATCTGTGCTTTCCTCCCGCAGCGCCCGTGCTGTTTAGACTTTTCTGTGGTGTTTTTATACAATTTGGGTCACCCTACCGCAATGGTGGCGTGCCGTGTCTGTGGCCTTGGGCTGGGGACGGAGCCCCCACCTCCATCCGCGGACCCCGGGGCTGTCACCCCCATCCCTGCGCCTGTTTGCTGGTGGTTTTTAGCTTCTCCCTCGGCATCTGCAGCTCTGTCGTAGCCCTTTAGGGAGGGGAACGGGGGAACGCGGCGAGCACCGACGTCAAACCACTCTCTTGACCCATTTGCTTATTGAAAAATACAGGGAAAGCCTTTAAACGCACTGAGATTTCTCGCTTCTTGACGGGAAAACATGAAAAGGGCGATGCTTTAATCTTGCTGTATGGCCCCAAGTTCAGGGCTTAAAGCTGAAAGCTTGCAGTTTCAGTTCCTGCTCTTTTTTTTGCTGGGATTTCTGACAGGACATAATGTAGCTTGCAGCAGCATTAATCCCCCGGCAGCGTCTCCAGCAGTGACACCCCCCCGTACCACCCACGCTCCACCGTCCCAGGGCTTGCGGCAGGAGGAGATAAGGCAGCCCCTTGCTCCTCCGAGCACACGGAGCCCCTAATTGCTCCCATTTATTGCTGGTGGGAAATTTGGGAGAGGGCCCAGCCCAGGTCTTTCGCCCCCAGAACAAGGCCCACCGATTTCAGCTGCATCAGCCCCGGAATTTCACCGTCAAACCCGAAGGGGCTCTGCGCCGGGGGAGGGAGAGTTAGCAATCCAGATTTACACCGCTGCAATTAACTGCAAAATTTGGCCCTAAAAATCCCAGTGATGTAAACAGCAGGGCGGCAGGTCAGCACCAAGCGCACAGCCCGGGATTAACGGCAGCTCACTACTGGAACAATTATCTTCTGGCAAAGCCAAAAAACTCCCTTGCTAAGCATCTGCGGGGCTCTCGGTACTCTGCCGTACACCTGTGAAATGCCAGATAAGGCCACCAAACCAGGGGAGTTTTTTTCTTCCTAGAGTTTCACTGAGAGAGCAACTTCGTGAGCGGCGTGTTCTTAGTATTATTTGGAAAATAAATCTTCCCAGCCTCTGAAGAAGAGTCGAGGCTGAGCGGAGCGGCTGGACCTGGTGTTTACCGGGAGAGTTAACGAGCCCGGCAATAAAACCCGGGGTAATGATGGCTCTGAAGAGTTACATTTGCTTTGGAATTTACTTTTAGAAAAGCATGAAATTTAACGTAGAAACAAGATCTATAACCACCTATATAAAAATAAAGGGGTTTAGTACCTCTGAGAATGATGGACTGTGTTCTGTGCTGCTACTGCAGGACAGATCTCCTGTTAGGGCTGTAGGAGCAGAGCTCTGAGTAATTCAATATTGGTTATTTCATAAGCTTTGTCTTTGGTGAGCATAAAATATGATTTTTCTTGAATCAATTTATTATATGACTTTCTGTTTTACGCCAGTGTCCCCCTGACAGACTTATTCTTAGCATTTACTCTTGGAAATTCAAGCTGGTTTGGTTTCTTTGTGCAAATATGATTTCGGAAATTATTTTCTTTACCTTCCCCCCCCCCCCCCGCCCCCCGCAGTTTGCATACAATTCCTTGTTTCCGCGACTGTCACTCAGTAAGGGGACTAAGGTACAGCAGAGGTAAGTTCACAAATTAACTTGTAAACTTGAAATAGAGATGGAGGAGGAATGTTTTTGCAGAGTTTGCCCAACTTTATAACAAACATCCAGCTTAATCCTCAGAGTCTTCACAGAGAAATGAGGCATTTTCCTCAAATACCTCTCCCCAATTCCCACTCTGCTTCATGCCACAATTCAAAAAAAGCTTAGATTTTACCACCGTATCCAGGCAAAATTCCCCATAGCAGAGATGCAAGATTTACCTGAGTAAACCTCGAAATATTGAGGATAACAGTTCTCTTCAAATCCAGAATGAAAAGTGTAATTAATGATGCTGGGTAAAACTCCAAATTAACTTAAATCAGGGAAGGATTGGGAGGGAATATGGGAATTTACTTATCTCCTTAGGCAAAAGCCTGGCTTTCCTGAAAAGAGCAGTCACAGGAACAAATGGGATCAATTTTAATTTTTCAAACCCCTCACATTTCGCTGGGATTTCCAGCTCCGATGGGGGAGCGGAGTGCGAAGACGGCAGAGCCCGGCCGGGCACCGGGGCTGCTTCGCTCCCCTGGGAGCCGCAGGAGAAGGGCTGCTCTCCGGCCCCCAGCTTTCCAACCTCCCGCCCCTTTATTTATTTTTTTTCCTCCCTCCCCATGTTTTTTCCCAAGCGTCAGATGCCGCTGTGATGTTTCCCCGCCAGCTGCCCATCCTCCCTTGTGAACCAGGACCCGCACGCCTGCGTGGGCTGCGATTTAAATTGGCGGCGTAACGCTGGGCTGTATCAGCGCGTTTATGTGAGACATACCGTCGCAATATTCTTGTTACTATAGGAGCAAAATACACGTAAATATTTAGGTGGATTCCTTCCAAGTGCAAGGGGCAGCTCGGAAAACACACGGTAGGAGATGATTTAACACACGTGGAAACCTCAGGCAGGTGAGCAGCCCTCCCCCCCTCCTTGGATTTCACGCCGGCCATGCAAACGCCAAGATGTGCAATGCTAAATACATACCAAAGTGCTGGTGGGGCTGCTCTCGGACTGCTCAGGGGAATAATCCCACCAAAGCCCCGTAATAAATGCTTGCAGGATCAGGCCTGGAATGATTTGGGAGAAAGTTTCCCTGGTTTCTTTTGTTTCTTTTCTGTCTCCGAGTGACAGATGACATGTAAGAGTCAGTCCCTAAAGATCCCACGCACTACAGACAGATAACAGCCATAAAATCCTCCCTTGCCCACAGGTCTTGTTACTATTAAAAAAAAGAAAAGCTTTGTTTTTTCTGCAAGGCCTGAAGTCACGTTTATGATGGTTGGAGAGAAGCTGTGGGAGGGCTGAAAGAGCCCTTCCCTTAACTTTACTGTGTAAAGAAATAAGGTTTTGGAACAACTGCTTAGCTGTTAAACTATTATTAGACAGAAGAGGACATTTTAGGTCAGGAAAAATACAGCAAAACAAAAATCCTAGTTATAAAAGAAACCTACAATGCCTATGAAAAAGGCCTGGATTTACCTCCCTGCTCCAATGGATAACGATGCTAAAATGTGTTCCGAGTGGTTTTAAACAGAATTTAAATGACTCTTCATTGCCTGTCTCTGTTTTTTAACTGGAGATAAATTGGTTTAAGCCATTTAGAGCACATGGTTTCTTGTCTAATATTAGTGTATGGAGCGGCCAGTTGTCTCTGTGCTGTAGTTTATTCATTGTTCTGGAGAAAAGTAACAAATATTGGCTACCCACCAATAATTGTTTGAGAAAACCAGATATGCGCTGCAGATTTTGGCTATGCCGCTAGTCCTTATATAAGCAAAATGGGTTGTTTCTAAAACACTGCGCTCATCTGAACCAGGACCACAGATGGTATTTGTACTAATCAAGCAAATTCTGCCCTCCGCGACATCCGCACAAAGGCCACTGCCAAGTTTGCAGCCAGACACTGCAAATTTATCCCACTTGGGAAGTTTTGGTCGCTGGAGAGGTACACCAGTATGGGTAGAGATCCTAATTTTCCCCTCCCCAAAGTTTCCCATTAGGGAACAGAAAGGAAACCTTATAAATCCTCCAGTGGCACATTCTGTTGCTGAGCCCTCAGCTCCAAACCCCTTAACAAATCCCTCCCGCTCTCCCAACTGAGCCATGCCATGCGGTCTCCCACCTATGGTCCCCCCTTTTCCGCGGGAAGGGGATTCCTAGATGGGATGAGGGTTCCTTGGGGTTTCCTATGAGCTGCAAGTGGTCCGAGAGCCTGCACCCGCAGCAATCATCGCAACCGCAGCCGATGCACTGGCATGGCCCGAAACTCCCCACGGCCAGCTTCAGAGAGAAACCCAACAATGGTGCACTGTATTTTAACACTGTGTGCTGTGGGAAATGGAGAGAAGACAAATGGACTTTATTTTACAACATAAAGAATGTTACACCCTTTGGTAATACGTAACTAATAACTTAAATCCATTAAAAAACTGTGTTCTCTACTATACCGCTCACAGACGGAGCCAAAGCTGTAAAAATTCATGAAGTCAGTAGCAGGCTGGCTGGGGTTACAAAATCTACAGAAACTGCTAAAAGTCACAGTTTTCTCCATGAAAGTCATGGCCATAACAAATATACCACACAGCTTGCTCCCTAATCCATTCCCAGGAAGCTGCTTTGTGTGAGGCTGAGCGGATCTCAGCGTCCAGGGAGGCTGTCTGGGGACCTGACGGACGCGGGGTCCCACCGGGTGCAGGCTGCCAGGGCAGGAGGGGACCCCAAAACATCCCCGACACCCCAGACCTGGGTTTGCCCCACAGTGGATGACGCAGAGCTGGTAGTTGACTGATCACACTGGAAAACAAAAGCTCTGCCTGGAAGAAAAGGGCTCCTTTTCATTTCTGTTCCCTCTGTCAGGCAAAAATTAATGACTAAATGCACCTTTCTCTGATGTTGTCCATCATGCAAATACTGGTGGGCAGGAGTCAATATGAACTTTAAACACACCTGACACAGGTGGCTTTTGCCTTTCAATGCTAAATGGCCACTGGCCAACAATTCACAGCACAGCATAAAGGAATCCTTGTGGCGAGCAGCCTTCCCTCTGTTTATATTTGTTATTCCAGAATGAAGCTATTCATTGGGGCTGAGATGAAACTGCCCAGGTGAATAACTTCCTGAAACCCATAGCTCCTGCAGGAGTGCGACCAAAATCAACTGCCAAATGACTGTGGGGTGTGAGGTTGAACGTCGGGGAGAAAGGCCAGGAATTAGAGAGACAGTGGAGGGGAGGATGCAGTGGCAGAAGATGCTCAGCTGCTCCAGCATCCTCATCGTGGTGTCCCTCCCAGGCATCAGTCAAGCTGAATCACTGCCCTGGGCATTTCCATCCAGCCCGTGGGTATTCTCCTTGTCCTCTGGGCCATGTCCTTCTGCCAACGGACCAACACTGTCACAGGCATGGGCGGAAAAAGAAATAAATCTGTGAATGACATTACTTTTCCTGATTTTAGCAGTAATTCTGTGGGTTTTTCCAAAACCAGCAATCTGAAACAAAATTCAGGCCGTTCTCAGAAGGGTTTCAAAGACGTTGCTTTTTTTCCTATAAAGCAGTTGCAGCTTATCTCCAAGAAAGCAGACATAACCCTCATCGGTTGTACTTCATCCTTCAGCAATTTCAGTGCAAGCCTGTGCGTAACATTTTGCTTTTGGACGAAGCACATCCTATTCAAATATCATTTAATCAAAATAAAAAATAGATTGCAATGCATCCAAAAAAGATATACAGACTAAATATTTTGGTGTGTAGTCACCAAAATAACTGTAAAGGGGAATTTGTAAGCAGTTTGGGAAGTTTTCTTTCGGCTTATGCATAGAGAAATCTTTACATATTATCAGAGTTGGGATTAATTTATCACCAAGCCCAGGAACTGTTCCCAATCGGAATTAGCCACACTAATGTCTGGAGCTGACAAGCACAGCTGCAGCAATCTCCCTCGTGTTTATTATTGTAGTTTTTCTTGTCTTTTAACAGTTTGCACACTAATGGAAGAGCAGGAGCTAAAACTGCTCATCTTCGCTCTACTACGGCAATGAGTTCATTAAGGTAATGAGTTCATTAAGGCAATAAAGCCCCTTCAAGGCTGGTTTTTAAGCTCCTGATGGGATCAGTAGTAGGTGCAGAAAATAGCTGCACATTCCTAAGTCTTTTTTGACTGTTCTGTTAGAAAATCTGTGAAAGTCGAGTATAGAAGATTGCATTCAGACTCACCTTTCTGTGTTGCTTGATTCCTGTTTTAAAGCCTGCTTTGGAAATTAGTGGTCTGCAGCAAAAGGCTGGAGATACAAGCCTTTGCTGAGTGGGGAACACAAGCAAAAAGGAAAAAAGAAGGAAACTTGAATTTGGCTGTCATATATATTTCAAATATTGTGAGTAGTAGAAGTGTATCAACTGAGGCAGCTGGCAGGGAGATGAGATGTTGTGGCACCAAACAATGTTATATTTTCCTTCATGTTTGTGCAGGATGAAAGTCATTCTGCCTCTGAAAAGCAAATGTACTGACAGCATGAAAATCTTATTTATTCAATAAGAGATTCTCATAGATCAAACTGACAGGTTATCAACTAGTATGCATTAAAACTTCCATGCAACGTGCATGGTCAAATCAGACCTCAGGAGTTACACAGAAGCTCTCCCTCGGCTGTGGGCCAGTCTCTGCACTGGGACCTGTGGCCATGTGAGATCTTTAGGGATTTGCCGTGGCTTCAGGCCAGTGCACCCAGGCTTTTTTTTCCCATGGAAACATGGGAGCAGGGCAAGAAAGCAGGTCTGACATCTGTCTCACCTGCCATGGAGTTGGGAGACAGCCAGGACATGCATCTGGACTGGGGGACTTGGAAGCGATTCCAGGTCCTGTGTTTTAGGCATCATAATAGGTCAGTAATGTATTTCTATCCTCAAGTTCATTTTCAGCATCACATGTACGCTAATTCAGCTGGAATACATCCAGATTATCTATCCATTTATACAAGAAAACAGCCAGAGGCAGGGCAGCCGAGGAACAGACAGTGCCGGTGACTGCCAGATGTCGCATATCCAGCGAGATCCTCATTTGGCCAATAGCCCTTGTCCGGCCTGCTTGGACCCAGGCGCCTCTGTCAGACACGAGCCCCAGTTACTCGGCAGTGGGATGGGGGGGGCCCTCTGCTCCCCCCCAACCTTCCTGGCCCTGTCCTCTGCAGGGTTTTGGGAAGTTTCAGAAGGGCAGAAGCGGTGGGGAGGGAGGGAGAAGAAGAGGGGAACAGATTGCAGAGGGACAGAAGAGGACGGACAGGAGTGGGGTCTTCTCCTGGTGCTTGCATCCTCTGGATGCTCATCATAACCTTCCTCCCAAGGGTATCTACCCTGTCCTACCTGTCTTAGCCTCTCCTGGAAGGACTTGTGCCGTCAGCCTGGCAGGCTGGCTTTGAATCTCTGCTGCTCCCCCAGGTGGGAAAAACCAGAATTAACTCAGGAGCAGGCAGCAGAGGTAACGCACTTGCCCAGCAAGCCAGGAACTGA
Organism: Larus michahellis; assembly: GCF_964199755.1. NCBI lineage: Eukaryota > Metazoa > Chordata > Aves > Charadriiformes > Laridae > Larus > Larus michahellis. The sequence continues at coordinate 15,385,749 of NC_133906.1, forward strand.
GAAAACATTTCCCCACCCGGTCCTTCTGACAAATCCCTCTTACAAGGCTGGGTGTACATGTGTGTGAGTGAAATGCTGATTCAGACTGATGCTAAATTTGCTCACCATTTTCCATCATGTATAACTCCATATTCCCCTCAATGCCCCAGGGGATTAGGATACTCCAAGGATGTTGTTAATGATCCTATGGAGCCCTTTACCTGCAGTTCACCAGCAGTTCAGCTCAGCAAAGCTTAAAAGTTCTTTAATTGTATTTATGATTATAGAAGAAGGAATGGGGGGAAGTATCGGTTCAAACAAGGAATCAGCTGGAAGGTTCTAAAATTTCTTTTGGTTGATGTTTTTGCAGGTAAGCTGTGAAAGAGGAGGGATGAAGTACTCCGGCAGAGCAAGGAGAAGGAAAATAACTAAATGAGGTGCTCGTTAGGGAGATGGGGAAGAAAATGAGTTGCCTTATCACCTTTGCTTCTCTTCTCCCACCCTTCACTATCCCACTTTATCTCTGACAGGTTGTTGCGAATAAGTGAGTAAGGTCATACGGATAGAGACGTGCAGGTCCTCGGTCCCCTGGGTGGCTGCAGGATTGGGGTGGCTGTTCTGTACTCAGATGGGCAAACCTGCTGTGCCTGTGGGGGCCCCGGGCTTGCGCTGCTTCAGCTTCTCTTGCTTTTCAGAGCCAAAAGCAAAGAACAAGCAAATGAGCAAATGCGCCGGGGGTTTGGGTTCCTGCATTCCTGCCGACCAGCATCACTAAGCCTTCGAATGAACCTGCACAACGTGCCCCTGTGCTTTACCACTAACAAGTGAACACCTTGGGCTGCCTTTTCCCCCGTGCCCATTGGAGGGCAAGCCGTAGGGATGGCAGGCTGTGCTGAGACAGGAGCTGGGCTACACTGGGAATGGGTGACCCGAGTGTCTCGATGTTACGTTGCCTAGCAGGAGATGGGTTTGTGCCAATTAGCGCAAAGTCCTGGTGCTGTTTTGACGCACAGACAGTGGAGGAAGGCTGCGTGCCTTCCCTTTGCCTCCACTGCTCTGCTGCTTTCCTGTAGTTTTTTTCATTTTAGCTGTATGCCAAGTTTAAGGCTTCAAGGATTTTCCTGCAGTGACCTCTAAATCCCTTCCCTGGTCAATATGATGCATCACCATTCAGTATAATATCCTTCTGTCTGGTTTGCTGGCCCCAGACTTATTATTTTATGTTTCTGTACATTAAACTGCATTTTCCATTCACTGGCCCAGGCAACCAGTGGATTCAAATCCCTTGTTCCTCGTTATTTGTTCCCTCTCCAGTTTTGTGCCCAGCACAAACTTTGATAGTTTGTAGAGGTATTTTCATTCAAGTCATTTGCAGGTATTATAAATGAGGGAAGTCCCTTGGTGTTCTCATTTGTTGAGCCTTTACAATACAGGATTACCTTTTCAAAGGAGGACGTAGGGGTTTAGCAGCATGACTAGTGGATATTAATAGATACCTCTTGGTACAGATCCTCTGAAAGACACTGCTGCTCTCACGAGGCTTTCCCACCTTTGCAGAGATGAAGGCTGTAAATCAGAGCGGGGACTCATGTCTTTTGCTAAAATTGGTCTGGAGTGTAAGGTCCGTGAAAAACTGAGAGAGGAAAAGGGAGAGAGAGTACGGCATTAGGAACAGCAGCTGAATTAGGCATTAGGAACTCCCTAAGGAGCGGGAGCTATCAGGGGAAAACAGGAATTTGAGGCACCTGAGGCTCTCAGATGCAAAGGAGAACTTGGATGTGAAATATGGAAAAGACTGGAAAGGAAATATTTTCCCTCTATTGATGCGTTTATTCGACCCTGTTGTGTGCATCACCTTCGCTACAGCTTTCAGACCCGTTCCCTGCCTTCGGTCCTCTGGATGATATTTCTTCACGTTGCAGTTGAAAAAACTGCATTGTAAACCCAAAAGCTGTAAAATTAACTGGAGCCCCAAGCCTGGTGTCCTGACCCCAGCCCAGTGCCACTGTGGGAGCAAGCCATGTCACAGCCTGCCAGCCCGGCCACCGGACCACAATGACAGTACAAACCAGGCTCAAGCCCAGATTCCTTATGGATATTTGCAGCCACCTCGGCACCACAAAAGGAAACAAAAATGTCTCACCATGAACCGTGCAGGTTTTATTAAACATGTGTTTTGGTTCGAAGCCAAACTGTGCTTGGTTGTTTTATCACTGTTTATTCCTGTCTTTCACAGCCTTTATCAGTTATCCACATCAGACCTGTGAGCACTGCGAGGGCTGAGTCACACAAATAGTACTTTTATCTGCAGTCAAATCTATAATCAGGCAACAAAACCCCCTCATCTCACTTCTATTTAGAATCCCAACTCAGGCTCTTAAAGAAAAAGGGACTTCATAAAGGCATTTTGGTAATTATCCTCTCCCCTCCATCCCCCAGATGTTGTTTTGTATGATATAGGTACCTGTGGATACTTGAAAAGAGCACTCAGAGCTGCCGTCTCTTTAATGGAAGACTTTTAGGAAAGTGAACTTTAACTTTTAAACTTCCCTATGAAAAACAGATCCATGTTAAGTTTGATACCATTTGCCTCAGGATGATCTCAGCTCTTAAAATATGATGGTTTTAGTCGGATTAAGAGCCTATATTGTTGCTGAAGAGAAAGAAGGGTGCCTCTTTAATTGCAGCTCAAATCTACCTAACAATTGCCACATGTTGAACAAGATTTAAGAGTTATTAAATATGAAAGCCACTATTGCTCCTCCACCATGAGCAGCCTTTGTTTTTTAAACCTGGAAAGCACTAAGTAAAAGGGGGAGGAAAAAGTAAAAAAACAAACCAAAAAAACCCCAGTGAAAACCTGAAATCTGAAGAGACATGTTTGCTTTCTCTGAAGGCTGAAGTTACTGCAACGCATTTCTCTCTCTGGCAGCATCTGCTGCATTAACTGAAACAAACTCCTGGCAGGTCTGGGAATCTTATAGCTAGGAAAACTTAGTACAAAGTCACAACAGTCGTTGGTTCGCTGCCATCTGTTACCTGAGTTATTTACAAGCAATGGGTTGATAACTCGACCAGAGCTGTGCTAAGTGAAGTCTCCTCCGACTCTGGCCTTGGGTGTGGTGGATCTGCTGCGCTCAGCTCGTCTCACAGCAGAAGGGCTCCCATGCAACAAAGGCACTGAAATCTTTGTGAAATCTTCTTTAACCCCCCCTCCTCTTTGGTCTCTCAGAAAAAAAAAAGTCCCCAGATTTGGTGCTTTGTTTTTTGTTTTCTTTTTTTTCTTCTGTATTTGTATGATGAAGGAGCAGCCTGAAAATTGAATTATTACTATTGCAGTGTTTTGACTTTCCATCGTGTTGCCGAGTAGATGTGAAATACCCCAAGCCCAGCAACAGTCCTGGCTGTGATCTGCTCTGTGAGGAAAGCCCTTGGCTGACGACTGTCTGAACCTGCTTCACCTCCTTAGGGCCAGGAGTCCCTGATGCCCCAGAGCACGGCAGCACTCAGACACCCGGAACAGGGGTGCTACTTGCAGCAGGATGGCGTTTGCCATATTGCTGTCATATTTGCTCTGTTTCCTTTGTCTCCGTACTGCCCATGTCTTGACATTCCCCTTGTCTTCATGGAGACAGCCCGCTGGCTCACCCAGCAGCAAGGCACTGACGGGGGATTAGATTAACTCACTGTTGATGCCATTGGTTTGGGTCACTTGGCTTTGCGCATTTGACCTGAACCCAGGTACCAACCCCAGGGTAGGCAGAAACCAGCAGGGCAGACCCCACACCCTCTCAGCTGCTGGGGAGGAGTTTTAAGTAGCGGGATGCTCAGGGTCCTCGCTCTGCCTAAGAGATGCTTCAGGAATGCGGCGGTTTTGGAGAGCTCTCTACTCACTTTGCATCCCTCCGTGCTGTGAGTTACTCATCGCTGTTCAGGACGCTGATCCCCGCGGTAGCTCATCTGGACAGATGCCAGAGTCCTGACACTGGTCTGGAAGGATCTTCAAAGTGGAGCGCTCTCTCCTTCCCCAGCTGTGCTCGTAACAGCCCGGCTCGTTCAAGGGACTTCTACCCATTGCTCATCAGTGTGAATTTTCCACTGAGTCTGCCACATTCTTTTCCCTTTTCACGTTAAGGATAAATCTCCTGTGGACAGAAGCTCTGCTGGGCTGCGGTGCCTGTCTGGGAATGGCCTGCGTGGCTGCAGCTATCAACTTCAGTCCCAAAGCAACAAGCCAGCACATCTACTCAACTGACTGAGACCACAGGATACAACTGTGTAGGAGGCGAGAGCAGACATAAAATAGGTCAAGGCAATAAGGGGTGTGTTTATAAATCATCTGTTATAATTTGTAGAAAGCTAATGTTGGATCAGATGGAGAGTTACAGCTACTGTATCTGCAAAATAAAGCAAAAGTTAAACCGTGATTTTCAGAGGTCAATGATTAAATTTCTTTTCGTGTTAGCCCTCTACTCCCTTTCCATTGTGCTTGATAGTATTTCAGAGGCTTCAGCCTCCAGCACCAGGATTTTAAAGTTATGGTAATATAGTTTTCATACAATACATTATTCATTTTTCTGGCTCTCCATTTAGCAATCCTGGCAGCTAAGTAGGATGGTATAGTTTAGGGCAGGGGCCACTGCAGATCTTTGCAGTCTGGCAGGAGAACTCAGCTAAGCCTCTCAGGTTACAAAGGAAAAGCAATTTTCATTTTCCCTCCTGCTCAGCAAAGTAAAACCCAGCTCCTAATTTTCAGCGAAGAAATCACAATGGTTGGATTTTTCGTGTCTGATCTCAGACACACCCCTGTAAATCTGGAGACGCTTACAGAGCTGGGAATCCGGTTCCCTCTTTGGCAAGGTGCAGGAAAGGGGAAAGCAATTGGCTTTCTACCATGATTTTAAGCTTCCCTTTCTATAGGGCTAACAGAAGTCATTTATCCCTCCCAGGCATCTTGTACTGGCTCAGCATTGCCCCCCGAGATATCTGCTGGGGAGTGCTCCTGCAGCACGTTCTCCAGCCAGCTTCCAACCTGTCCTTGCCATGGCTTGATGTCAGCCTCTTCCCTCTCCCGCAGCTCCCCTCTTGCAGACCTGCTTTGCCATTTGTCCCAAACATCAGATCAGCTGCTGGCAGAGCTAAGTCCTAGCTGAGGGGGTGGAAACTTCAAAGAGGTTAGTAGAGATGCAAACCTTTTCCGACAAACCTTCCCAACAAATTACAATTTGTGCTTCCAAGGAAAAATTAAGCCCCTTCATTCTTACAGTAGGTGGAAGCGTTGTTTAGAGTATGGGATTGTGGTCAGGACTCCCAGGTTCTGCCTTTGTCCATTCTGCTGTGTTTCCTTGGATCGCACTTTCCCAGACATTATCATGGTGTTTTGGAAATTTCTTTGACCAACAGGATCAACTTTCAGAACAAAACCAAACCTTTGTCTTCTTATCCATCCCCACGATAGAGCTAGAAAGCTGGAAGAAAGATTTCTTGACTAATCGCCACGGGAAAGGGAACAATTGGGGCATTCAGGGAATAAACCAGCTTTCCTGAACTTTCACTCTTTGGCTCCACCTTTTCCCCCAACAATAAAACATATCCTCAGTTGTTGCGCTAACAATTATGTGGACAGGGAATTGGCATTGTTTCTTCTTTTTCTTCTTCTTCATTTTCTTTTTTAACTTTTTGGCTTTTCTTTATTATAAAATTCCAACTTCCAGCTGACCCTTGAATAATTGGTTTTGTTGCAAGGGTTATTTGAGGTCTAAATGAGCCCGATGACATCTGTTTAATTTTAGATGCCTGGAAAATGTTCTAAAATTAATGAAATCCAAATGTATGACAAACTAATAGAACAATTTTATTTATTAAAAAGACGGTTAAAAATAATTCTAAACATTTCAAGAAAACAAAAGAGGTGAATGGGATTTGTCATTGTTTAAATTGTACTTATTATATTACATTTCAGTGAAATGCCCTCTCGACCTTCCACAGTTTGCTTGATTTCCTCGTCAGGCTCCTTCCAGCTAATTTGCTTTGACATAAACAAAAAGAAAAGAACTCAAGAATCAAATGCAGTCGTCCAATATTTGGGGTCTCAGTGCTGATTATAGCCAGATACAAATAAGAATGAATGGAACTTGCTAAAGGCAGGACCATGTTATTAATTCTTCATGAACATTTGGATGGTCATGGGAAATGTATGAAGCCACACAAATCTCAAATGTGTCACAAAATGTAGCTTGAGTGCTCATTCCTTTTAAAAGCATGTAGTCGAAATGCACAATTTGCCGTTTTCCTCTTTAGGAAGTTTTAGTCCACCTCTTTGGGCCGCAGAAACGTTAGGTGGCTTAAGTGAGCAATCACAAATCACGCGTGAGGAAAGGTGATTTACCCATTTTATGCACTTGATTTGCTACATGTATTCTTTCGCAAAGGAAGGCTTAGCCAGAGGAATTACACAGACATCATGGATCATCCGGGAGACAATTTCCGCTAACATTTGTAATATTCTCAGTGCAACTGGTGCTGGGATTCTAACTATTGCCTCTTGTGTGGCTTAAACCCCTCCAAAACAAATAGAAATTACAGTTTGTGCGAATATATATGCACACATATAATCTATGTCTTTTTATAGGAAATAAAATAAAACAGACCAACACGGGGTTTTATGGTACTTTTCTACACTACGGTATTGTAAAGCATGTGATAAATACCAAATTGGGCAGCATAAGTGACTCTGCAGGTAAACATGATATCGTCAGTGAACGAAGTGGTAATTCTCACGCACCTCCACCTTTAAAAAGGAAATGAAGCTTAATACTGTGGGTAGAGCCCCCCTCAGCCTAACGGCACATCTCAGGAATATTTAGAATAGATTGTTTAGGAAAGGTTTTACTGCATAGAAACAGAACATCCCCAGGACAGACCATGTGTTTGTGTTTCGTTTACAGCTTCACCAGAAATTACAGCGACCATGACCCAGGTATGGTACCTGGGTGGTACAGTGCAGAGTACCTGAATACAATGATCATTTTGAGTTGCCTTCTCTTTTCTGGGAGCCCATCTGGACTCCTAGGTCACTTCTCAAGTTGAATTTCAACTCTACTTTTGGAATACAGAAGTTTGAAAAGCTAATACTAGGGCTGGGTATCTGGAATCCTCTTAAAAACGATGGAGTGCAGAACGGCTCAGAAAGGGGATCAGTCTAGACAGGCCTTTCTGTTTCCACCCACCCTTTTCCTGAGCAAAGAAAAATAAAAATCTTGTTGGAGATAAAATTATTAATGATCCTGAAGTGCCATTTGTGCTGATAACAAACTTTGCACGGAGGTGATTTAGTTCATGCATGTAGCTTGCTGCTCTTCTGCTCAACAGATTAGATTTACACCCTTCACATTTAGAAGAAGCCAATGAAGAATCAAGATTGTAAATGTCTTCTGACATTAGCCATATCTTCATTTATCATTTTGGAGGTCTTCCTTTTTGGGGGTCTTTTTCTGGTTGGTCTTTACAGTATCTTTTTGCATTGACTTCTCTGTGCTGAGTGAATTTTTGACTCCTTGGTTGAAGTTGCCAGACAAAGTTACTCATATTACAGGTCTGCTTTTGTACTCTGGCAATTTGCAATTATTGTTGAAGATCACATTGCTTTCTAGGTAAAGGTTACCCTCAGATGGTAACTAGTTATTGTCACTTAGAAGCCAAAAGCTGTCTGACCTGTTTCTAAATTCTCTGAATTCTGTTTTCAGCTAGTCTGGTACTTTCTCAAATACCTGCAGGTGTTTGAAAAGAACACGCCACCTTGCATAGAAACTGCAGGCAATTTTTCTTGAAACTCCAAGATTTCTGTAGGGGTAGGGAGAATCCACTGTGATACCTGTGAAATCTCTCAGATTCTTGAGAATCAGTGATTGACTGTTAGCAGTAAATTAGGATAAAGCTGACAAATACATGAAAGATTGGTGGAATCAGAGTGATCAACATCATTCTGGAAGCTGGTTGTATTTGCTGTACTTATATCTGATAACAAAGTAAAACTATTTAACCGTAGTTTATTGGACATTTCTCTGTAGTACAGGTGCTGAGCTCCAGATAACTGCGTTACGTGTCTTGGTGCTTAACCTTATCATTCAGTCATTTTTAGCTCAGTTGACAAAAGGATCACTGGTGTAGCTGTAATTGGAGTTTACAATGTTTGCAAGTATTAGGTGACTTGTAGCTTAATGCCGTAACTATAGGGACAATAAATTACATGGTCATTAGAGGGCTTTAGCTATTCATATAGTATTAAGCGTAAGGAGGACAGTAACATTTCTCTAATAACACATAAAACATATATTCCAATTAAAACCATAATAGGATAGACTTGGCATTATATTACAGCCTCTCACGAATTTCACTGCTTAGAAATTATTACCGTTAAAATCATGGTTTCAAAGACTTGCACGCAGGGATAATAAATTCTCACAAGCAGGTTTAGAGAGAAGCATTGTGCCCCCATGGACGAAGGCTGTGTTTTAAAGCTGTGAAAATTCGGCTTGTGAGTAAAGGTTTGAGGGGTTGGGTTTCTTGCTTTCCTTTTTGTTCTCCATGTTTGGCTGACTCCCCAAACCAAGTGAGGCTTAATTAAAAGCAATTGAATAAACAGAAAGCAGTCAAAAATGATATTTAGAGGCTTTTATCTTCTTCTAGAAGCAGTTCTGCCCCTGTATATTACTGTGTGTTTTGCTGTGTTCTTGGGGGTTTTATTCAAGGGATGTTGAAACCATCTTATTTTTAAATCCCAGTCTGTTTTCTGTCCTTGATACGTGCAGGGTTTCTTTTACCAAAAGACAGGCCCAAAGGGGTTAGTCAGAGGTAGACTTTGTCTAAGGAACGGTTTAACGTAATATGTTCTCCAGTGTTCAAATGCAAAGTTTTTACCTCTCTTTTCACTCACCATTGATGTCCCCAAGGACAGCACACAGCTGCCACGTGTGTGCATTCAGTCGTTAGAGCTTGGTTTATTCATTATCCCAAGGGTATGTTTCATTTATGTTTGAAGGTGTTGAGTCCTATGAAACTCAAGCATCTGTCTCACTGCAAGGAAAAAAGTATGTGCTTGTATGACCTTCCAGAAGAAGGCTGCTGGTCAGAATGGGACCCCCTTTCTTTATTTGAGATTAGGCCTCCTTGTTTGTTCACCAGTCACTTCATCCTTGTAAAGCTGTATGAGATACGGAGCTGTTTGGAAGACAAACTGAACTGTGCTTCCTTGGTCAGTTCTTCACCCCTCTCTCCCTGCCCATCCTGCAATAACCTCCTTAAGTCTCGGTTGTTAAAATGGTTATAAACTTGCTTTGGGAGATTATGGTTTTGCATCACGGTTACACAAAGATTATTTGAAGTGTGGTTAACATGGACTAGGACTTATCTCCCAAAGCTGTTTCACAACAAGCAGAACTACTAAAGACCTCATTCCAGATTGTCAGGAGATTAGAAAGGAAAGTTAAATGGGTCCCCAGGGGGGAAAAATTAAACACCTTTTAGAAAACAAGAATGTTTCTTGAAACACAGTTGCAAGAATGATTAAGAGATTAATTGACTGTTTTTCCTCAGGAGTCTTCAGCACCAGACAGAAAACAATAACAAATTATCAAGGCTGAAGCCAATACCAAGACGAAGAGAGTATCAGAGCCCCGTATTGGATTGGAAACTGCTCCTTTCCCTAGAATTGCAGCAGGCCACAAAGCTAGAGGATGAAAAAGAAAAAGTTGTCTGTGTCAGCAACAACAGAGTCTCTCTGCAGTTCCTTTCCTAGTGCTGCTTCCCATCCTTTTTCTCCAGAGTGAGTTCTATTTCTCAAAAGAAATTATTTGGTGGGTTTGTTGCATCCTTCCTCCATCCGCAACGTCCTGTGGGAACCTCCAACAGCAAACCCACTGAGAGCTAGGGACACCACTCAGGTTTGAGTCGTCTTAGCCTGAACCATGTAGCATCATGCTCCTAGGATCTTGTGTGTTGGGAGGAAGAGGGCTTTGCTCCCTCTTACTCCCTGAACTCAGGGAATTCATATCCTAGTGGCTCTGGCTTTGATGCCCAACTTGCTGACTTTGAGAACATATCTCCTTCATTTGAGAGCGGAAACACACGGGGCAACTGTGCCTCAGGTCTCTGCAAGCACTAGCCTGTGCTGTAAAAACTATCCTTCCTGCACTGTTGAGGACGTGGGTGAACAATATAGACTGGATAATACCAATCAGCTGTGAGTTACATCCCTCTGACACATGCCTCCATAATGGACCCCCCTGTACTTTAGGAGTTGAAGTGCAATCTGCCCTGCTCTTCTCTACAAAAGTGCCTGGTATATAATAAAAATAAACAAAGAATAGTCTACGGTGCACAGGCCAAAGATCTTATAGTTGCTGTAGGAAACATACACAAGTATCTTCTAATGGAAACAATGTGATGTCTTCTTGCATGTCCAGAAATTTTTCATTATGTCATAACACTGTAGTCTCTCCACTCCTCTTCATAAGCCCTTCATCCCTCTTTGCTAATGGTTTACAATATAGAACAATTTAACTGTATATATTGATGTAAATCATGTCACCTTCTCTGTGAATTATATAGAATAATTCATACCGAAGAACTCATGGAAGGGTTTTTAAGGCTGCAATTCATCTTCTCTTTTCCATTACCCTGGGCAAGAATAAAAGCCAGATACAAATTTGGCTCTTTCCTTCGGAAAGGAAAAAATGTAGTTACTTAATATCTGAAACTAGTAGTTCCGCTTATTCATAAATTGGACTGTACAAGCTCTGAGGAAGGTATGTTAGTCCAGATTCTCTCCACTGAAACCAGTGGAACTACGGGCAGGAGACAGCAAACTTTATATTTGTTTGTAAGGTGCCAGCCAGTCAGTAATACTAAAGTAATTACAGCTTCTTATCAAATTTTTTAACTTCCTATCCAGTCAGAAAAGGATTTTTTCATATCGAGTCTAATCTATTGATGCCTGTACTCTTAGAAATTGCTATTGGTTGATTTGATGGGGAGCTGCCACTTTCCCCATCCATCTGTGTATTAAAATGGACATTAGGGAGGTGGCACCAGGCTGCATTTCATTCCTTGCCCAAGGCTGGCTGAGCTGTACTCGAAATGCAAGATAATGTTGGATATCTAAGACTCCAACTTGTCACTGTGTACAGCTCCACCGCCCTTGGGGTAGCTGTACAGAATGGTACCACCTTTCTTTCCATGAATTGACCCAGCCAGAGAAGGGAGGAGGTGCGGGTTGTAGAAGCTGCGTTACCTTTGGAGTGGGGGGTCCCATCCTGTGCTCACCCTCTGCTCACTGGATGCACAGGCTTTGGATTGGTATCACAGACTGGCAACCCCCTCCCTCAAGTAGCCCCCGTCGTTATCATCAGGAATGACACTGCATCTTCCCCAGGCTGAGAAGAAACTATTTTGTAATCTTTACATCCTTGTAGTTATTTGGAAAGCTTCCTAACTTCTTTTAAAGGAGTCATATTTTATTGAACTTGTATTTTCTCAACCTCCAGTTGCCACCGCTAGCCCACAGGGCTGTCTGATTTGCACCTAAGATCTGCTATTGAAATACAGGCACTTAAGCAAGTACTGGGCATTTAAACAGTCCAATTTAAGTATATGAAATAAGACTTTCATACATTTTTTCTCAACCTCACCACCCAAAAGTGAGATATAGATATCCATTTAGCTGGCCACATCTGAGAAACTGTCACTCAAAACATATACAAGCTCATTAAGTATGCAATTATGGTCAACTAATTGTGGTATTGCACACAGGGGCAATTGCTTGGATTTCCTGTGGGGAAAAATGAGCATAAGTCCGCTATGGAACAGGAGAACATTCAAACTGTATGCAGCTGTACTTGTACGCACAAAATACATGGAAAATCCTTGATGTGGGGCATCTGTGTTAAAACCAGGAAAGAACAGCCCCAGAAACTCAGGTATTAGGAGTTAACATTATAATAGCACAACTTTTGAAATCCCTCCTTGTACTGTCACTTTAAATGTTTTATTGATTAAGGCCTAGATTACTTAACCTAAACCCCTATATTTATATTTAGCCAAGGTAAGTTATGAGTCACAAGTAATCCTTTTGATCCAGAGGTTGCCATGGGTCACCAGAGAAATGAGTTGAGTTATAATATCCTAGCAAACTAGCTGTGTGTACAGAAGAATAAATTAAATAAACTCTCCTTTAGAAAGTCTCAGTGATTCCATGCTCTGTTTCTGTTTAACCAGAAAATGTTGTGTTTGTTTTCTTTTCTCCTTCCATCTAAACCCGAAATATATTTGTGATGACAGATGCAAATACAGTCGCTGATGTTTGTAGCCAGCTGAATTGTCTTTCCACTAAGGGTGTCAGCACTTCAGTCCTGAGTCTTGGCTGCTCCAGCTGAGAACTGAAGCCTTTAAAAACACACGTGAATAAATTTCACTCAGGTGACTTCTCTGTGTTAAACTCCAAGTTGAAGTGGCATTACTGAGGTGTGTTTGTCTCTGTCCGATCAGGTCTGCTGCTTACTACTACAGCCAAACAAAGCTGATCTTCACCATCTTCAGAATCTGCGAAGCATGTGAAATACAAGTGTGGGTCTAAGTATTCCCCTGTGTATGCAATCCAAGTCTAGCCGCAGTGCAGTAAGTCATTTCAGTTCTCAGGCTGGCCAAGTCTGCAGACCCTAATGAGAACAGGAATTTGTTTTTTCTTGCTTTCTATAGCCTTGGACCCTGTTAAATAAGGTGGTGAGTGCCCACGGCTCCCCTTCAAATCCTGCAGGCCTGTTTTTGCATTAGCATCTGTGCCTCCCAGGGACTGTTGCCGGCGTCAGTCACAGATGCAGAGAGCACCCTCAAGGACTGTGCTGAGTGTGTTACGTGTCTTCACACTCCTGCCATGTCCACACAGCTGGACCATGCACTCACAGCAGTGTGAGAGAACTGAGGTCTCCACATACTCTGGGGAAGGATGCAGAGGTATTCCGTAGCCTTGCATGAAGTTGTGTTTGCAAGTTCTCTCTTTGGACACACAGGAAATTTTGTCTAACGCTGGCCTGCTGGCAGACCTTGAGATTTAGTGCAGACATAACCCAAGCCATAGGTCTGAATTCACTTTGAACTGAAATTAATATCATAAACTAGCACAGCCTTTCCCTTTGTTTGCTTTCTTTGGTGTGGTTTATTTTTAAAATGTATGCATATTTACAGGAAGCATCTTGAAAATTTATTTTTATCGTGGAAATGGAATGCTTCCTGGCTTTTTTGGAGTGTCTTGGTGTAAACTTATGTCCTAGATCAAGTTAGTGTTAGCAGTCGCATACCAAAACCATGTAGGAGAGATTGAAACGGATGTCAGTTCCCACCCAAATCAGGTAGACCTTGCCCATATGAAGCTGGATGACAGAGGAGACTGTTCACTGAGCTCTTTTGACATAGTTTAGTAACCTGCTGGGCTGTATGCTGAGATTTGCTGGCCTTGCTCAAAATAGAAGATACCTCATATTCGTCAGAAAACAGACGATGAGCCCCAGATGTTCAACACTTGTGGATTAATCAGGAAAGCAAATAGAGGGAACAACTTTTAAAGGACCTAAACAAAAATGTCTGGTCTGGTTTAGGTTCCTAACTTGCTAAGTGGGTGAGTGTCTGTTCGTATCCAAATAAGTGTGGGAGCCCTGGGGCTGCAAAATCATTACATTAAAAACTCTCTGTGAGCTGGGACTATAGATCACATGCAACCATGGCAGCTGGCTGTGTATTACTTCAGCCTCTGAGTCTTCTCTTAACAAGTGCTCCAATTTTATGGTAGAAAAAAACAGATTCATGAAAGAAACTTCATCCCAGTAACTGGAGGAGAGTGGGAAGAGTGTCGATCTTGGGGCTTTGAAGTATATGATTGTCAAAACTTCCATTTTTTATTTATTCGTTCTTTCATCCATATCAATATGTGGTTGTGTGATTTACTGGGCTTAGTTGCACTTGATCTTTAAGTACAACTCAATGAAAGATTTGACCTCAAGAGATTTCCTGTTTCACAAGTGGCCTGTTTCTGAAACAAGAGGATAATAAACAAAGGAGTACTTTACTACCCCAGTTCAACAAATGGTTCCACATTGATAGACTCCAGTATCCAGCAATGGAAGGTCCATTTTCTTCTTCTTCTTTCCATATACCACCAGCATTTTCTTGTTCAATCCACAGGAATCTGGACATCCATTTTAACTAAAAGTAAAGTTAGTCTGGTAAAAGTGTCCTCTACTTTCCACCTTTGTGCATGGCTAAGGAGCCGCTCTTTTTCTCTCAACAACTTCTACTTTCTTTTGCATGATCTTGTCTCTACACATTTGGTGCTCAGTCACTGAGTCGAAGACTGAAATATAGAGGGAGGAATCAACAGATCTGATCTACAACTCACAAAACCTCCTCCTTACATACTTCAGTGAAAACTCTATCCCAGAGCTGAGTGCAATGTTCAGTTTTACAGGTTAATAGTTTGTCGTTTGCTTGAACACACAGGAACTCATTGGCAATTCATCATTCTGCCTTAGTTCCTTTTGTTGAATAGGCAGGTCCTGGTAAAGCTGACCTTTGCACGGTTTTAACGTTTCCCCTTCACACCTTCAAGGCTGAGGAGTTTGACTGACATCAATAATTAATTTTTGAACAAATAGGGCACACCTTTTCCTATGGTTCCTCTCAAAGATAGGAGTCTTTGTGCATCGCAACAACAGGGATGTTATGAAGGGGGGGGAGTCCAAAGGACACTGTTGGGGACTGAAGTCAAGATTCAGCCTGTCTTGGTGCAGTCGTTAATGCTGTGTCTCACCCCTGCTGTGCTGTCATGTCCTTCTGGGTGCCATAGACAAGACGGAGAAGTATGTGTGTGCACTGCAAAGCTCAATACATTCAGGACACCTTGCACCAGCTGCACCGAACAACTCTAAATACCTGCTTTGGGCACATGCAATGAACAAAAAGTCACTTTAAGTGACTGGGTAAGACAGAGAAGTTAAAAAAAAAACCAACAAAAGGTCCTCAGATTCTGCCCAAGCAAAAAGCTCCTAGTAGAAAAAAAGCCACGCTAGCACTGGAATTTTGTACCAGGTCATCTTGCTTTTCTTACTTTCCAGATGATGGAGGTGAAATGTAAGCCAACTAAAAGAAAGAGAAACCCTGTCTTCATTGGCAGCCTGATGTGAACTAAATGCTCCCACAGAGCGATGGAGAAAAGGGGAGAAGATTATCCATTAAAACAAAATATTTAGTTCTCCTGCATGGCTGGCCTTTGCTCATCTCTACTTTACTGATCTGAACTGGTAACCAGTACAGGCACAAACACAACTTTAAACTCTTGAAGACTGAAAAACTTACTTTTTAAGTGTGAGAATGCATGATGCAAATTTTGAAAAGACCTTTGTTAATTCTGCCCTGTCGACTTTGCTAATGTATATCAGCATATGCTAGCAACTAAGAAAAGGAGCAATTAAAAAAAAGAAAAGCCATTACAGTGCACAGGTAATCTGTCTCACCTTTTGCTTGTTTGGTATTTGTCATTACTATTTCTGTTCTTATGAAGGCCATTCAGACTATAAAGCCAGGCTAGGTCTAGCCATTATTATTTGTTTTTACAAATTTTGACTTAAATTCCTCTATTCCTGAATAGGAACCATCTTTAAAATATTCCCTTGAAAATTTGGGTAAGCAACCGTCCCCCAGTGCTTCAGCTTGCAGAGTCCTGTGACCTGAATCCTAAACCATTGCTGGCCATGACTCGACCTTGAGGGAGACTGGTCTGTGGAGAAGGGAGGAATCTGGACAACAGGTGCTCTTGTCGGCATCCCTTGCCTTTGAGGGCAGCATAACTTACGATGCCATTTGTATTGCAACATAAATCATGGCTGCCTCAAGCTCCACATAATTCCTGTGGTGCAGAGTCTGCAGTTCATGTAATACGGTAGGGGCTGAGGGCTGGTGGTGCAACAGATGTTGGTGAAGAAAGTAGGTGACAAGTGACACTGCCTCCATGGCGTCCAGCCTCCAAAAAGAAGAGACGGACAAGGGCGGTTTTCTCATAGTGGCAACTCCTCAACAGAAGATGGGCAAAGGGTAAGATATGGGAAGAGTTTAATGTCCTTCAGTTATAGAAGGCGGCACACAGATGCCTTGGAACAGCCTGTTCAGATTTCTACCTGCATCTCGAGAAGCTGGTAAAAATCGGAGTCAAAATAGATGAAATTTGAGATGAATGAGGTCAGTCCTTTTCTTCTGCAAGCAAGATGCAGGAGGATTTGCTTTGCTTTTGGACATATGGCAATGTGGCCTTTCTGTTACATATAGAAAGAGAACATTAGTGTGCTTAAATTTGCAGAAGTGTTTCTGAACATGCAGCATGTAACATTATAGGTTCTTCTGGGAGGTGCTCAGTGAATCCTGTTGCAGGTGGCTATTTATTTTAGCCTCCATGTGCAGGAAGTGAGGGAAACTTTCTAGATGGAGGGAGCCTGGGCTGAGCAGTGTCTGGGAAAAACTACAGCTAAGTCTGGTGAGGAGATCTGAGTATTATGTCGTTGTGAGATTCCATGCATATAAAGCTGGATTGTAGTAGAGGGGTCTGTATGACTCTGCAGTGTCTGTGGCTGCTTAGGAGTGGGGAAGGAAAGCCATCTGCTTCTAAATACTGTTTTATATTTCCCTCTTGTCAATGCATCTCTGTGAGTTTGTAGATGCTCAGCACCTGAGGAAATCCCATCACCTTCATTGTAAGGATGAGCTGGAGTACTCTATCTGCTTATGTCTAACTCTGAGGTATCCAAGTCTCCTTGTACAGCAAACTCAGCATGAAGCCAGATCATGCCGGTGATTTACAAAGCCCGAGATCCCAGTGTAAGAAATTAAACTGTCTCCATTCTCTTTGCTTGAGTATGACAATGCAGCTGTGCCACAAGCCCATGCAATCAAGGATTTTGCCTACTGAGGCAGAAAATCCCCCTGAATCTTGCCGTCATGGTGTTTTGACCTCATTCTAGGTTAACTCTCGTATATGCTGCCTAAGCATAATGTGCTGAAATGTCCAGACACCAAAAGCACAGCAAAGGTTGATATTTCATGGCCTTTGTAGGACAAACTTGAACATATGGCTATGGCTAGTTAACAGTGACTACTGTTATTTTGTTTCTTAAGAATATAATTCCAGAGGGTTGGGGAGGAAGCTAAGGAGTAGCCACTACTCCTCTGGATATGAGTGGATTCTTGATCTGAAACAGCTGATAAAATAGTTGAGTGTTCTTATAAAATAAATCCTGGCTTCTGAAGAAGCTGCAGAAAATGGATTTTTCGCAGCTTCCACAGTCTTAGAGCAAGAATCCCCGGGATGAAGGTGGGACATGTTTCTCATCTAGTCATGTGCTTAAGTAATGTTCTTGTCACAAAACCCTCAAAAAAATGGCAGTCACCTGGCACTGGAACAGATGTCATTGTTCTTCAGCCAAACTCCACTTCTAATCCTCTTTTTTTGTGTGTTTGAGACAGACTGTAACCAAAAATGAAGAGGCAGAAGAAAGTCTGGGAGAAGCTTGGACCTTTATGGCACATACCACTGAGAGGCTCCACAGTGGAAAGCGCTGCTGAGCTTTGAGGAGCCAGCAGGCTTGGAAGCTTGTAGGCAGGGTTACAGGCAGCTTCCCCTTTTACTGGGACTTGGAAAATTCATTAGACCTGAAAATTGCCAGATCTGCTCCGAGGGGAAGGGAGAAGGGTCATGTAAAGTTTGGAGAAAATTCAAAGTGCCTTTTTTTTTTTTTTTTTTTTTTAATTTGCAGATTGTGAAAAATTGACCTGAACTTCCAATTGTAAAATTTTGTCTAATAATAAAGTTGGGTGGGGCTGATCCAGCCAAGAGATACAGTGATGAAGTGTTGGGCCTGGGCAGTTTCCACTGGCAGAGATCTTCTGGAACCCAGACTGGATTTTAAAGCTCCCCACAGGAGCAAAGCTGGCCACTGGAGTTCATTCTGTTCTGCTTCTTCATCGGCACTAATCCATACATGCAGCAGCACCCCAGTTATTTATAGCTGACCTATATTCAAAAGTTGGTTACGATAGAGCACCAGAAAGATGCAGAAGGCAACCTGGAGGCTGCCTAAGCCAAAGGGATGTGCAGAGTGTGTATCCAAAAGGAGAGGGCAGGGGTAATAGTACGGAGCAGGTTGATAATGAGTTTTGAAAGCTGGGATTTGTTGGCCACTGATTAACAAAATGAGAAACCGAGGTAGAGCGCAATTAGGAGGATTACTGTGAGCTCACAACTCCTCCCCAGCTCCTGAGAGAGTGGTTTGTTAAACTGACCTTTTGTGGGGCTGGGATGGAAAGATATAAATTAGCTCATAATGCAAGAATATTTTCATTTAATAAAACTGCCCTCAAATTTGTTTGGAGTTCCCAGGCTTCTCAGGAGAAAAAGAAAGAGAGCTATTATGTTCTACAAAAACAATGACATTTTACCCTCTGTATTTACTCTTCCCAACAGAAAATCTGCAGTAGGCCAAGGTTATCACGGCAACACTTGGCACTTTTACCATGCATTTCACATGCCCTTACAAACAAACAAATATGCTTGGAGAAGCACTTCATTCACCAGTGCTTCACCTTCCCTGCAGTAAAACAAATTACCTCAAAGCTTTACTGACAAATAATCCCTCTTACCCTGAAGAGAAGCGGGTTAAAAATAGATGGAGAGGAATGGAAAACCAGTCAAAGACTCAAATGTTAAACCTGGGGGCTGGAGCCACATCTCAGGTGATGCCACAAGTGCAATGGAAGCAGGCAGGTGGGGCAAGACCCGCTTGGTACCCAGCGGCTGGTGCAGCCTGGGCATGTCTGCTGCTTCCAAGCTGAGCGTTATAGGAGGGCAGGGCCTGGCCAACAGCTCTGAAAGCTCAACAGCAACTCACAAATGTTCATTTGGAAACACCAGCCGCATCCTTTGTGCAACGCTGTGCAGGTAAAACAGGCTGCACTGTCCCCTCCAGCAAAGGCGCAGGGAGGGGCAGAGACTGGCCACAAGGCTCTGGCCAGAAATCAGCCCTTCGCTTTAGGTTTTAAAGCCTACACGGCATTTCAGAGCCACAGGTGCAGGTATGATCAGTCCCCTGCTCATTTTGGAGAGCCTGGGAAGTAGATAGCCACAATCTGAGGGGAAAGCGTAAAAAATGAAGGGGCCATTTTGTACCCAAATAGAAAAGGGCAGGCCCTGGGACAAGTCTCAGGCTCTGCCACCTCAGTGGACCTCTCTGGGTTGGGAGAGGCTATGAGCTGGCTGGGGTGTCCATAAGGGAGATGTTTTAGCAGCTGTGCGGCTGACGGGGGCATTGGTGCTGTATTTTGAGAGCAGGGTTAGGCACGGACACTGAGATGGGGTTCAGATGGCTTCAGGGCACCACAGGCCCAGGCATGGCAGCCTGCTGTCGCCATGGCAACCGGCGGCCTGTGAGGGCCTGAGGTGAGACAGAAGCCTGCCTGCCTCCCTCTGAGGGCTGCCTCGTCCTGCGAAGGTTTAACATTCATTATCTCCTTTGAATGATTTTTTTGGTTTTTTTCTGCATTTTAGCATTTGCTCAGCTCCCCGTGGAGGAGAGGTTGTCACTGTTTCCCTTTTCCATGCCATACTCTTCCCTGGCATGCATGTCCTGGGCTGTTAACAGGGAACGTCTCCCTTTATTGCAAGAAACACAGGAAAACTGAGGAGAAATAGGGCCATTGATAAGTCACTAAAATATCCACTTTCCTTTGAAAACTTCCCCGTGTGGTTTGCTTGAGTACCAAGCAACTTAATTGTTGGATGTATTTAAGTAACATTAAACTTTGCCTTTTTTTCTTCGTGTTCAAAGGGAAAGAGACTGTATCGGTACGATTCATTTTTTAAAGCCTTTTAAAAGTTCTCTTTGGCAACACCTCTTTGAAGTCTAATCCAATCTGCAATATATGTCTTCCAAGTTAATCCTAATTTTTTCAGGACAACCAGTAATGTTACATAAAGGCCTTCCAAAGAATAAAGAGTGCAAGGCACAATATACTTAAAACTCCTGATAAGGGGGACAATTCTGCTGTTCTTTACAACAGCATAAATCCACAGTCACTCCACCAGTGGGTTGACTACATGGGATCAGACCCCTGGAAACCGATTTACTGTTCAGCTTTGCTGGGTTTATTCTGTATTTGCCACTCTAACTGAGATTTGGGTTAAAAATTTTAATTTTTAATAAGGCAGCAGTTTTATTTTAGAAGCCTCCAGGAACTGGTTCTGGTTTGTGTTCATTGCAGAGCTTTATGACTTTCTCAGGATCTCTCTAGACCTTCCATATGCATTTTCTAGGTACCTTTCTACGCAGTCAGTGCTGTATTATGTTTGACCCCCAAAGAGTGAAATTAGGGACTCCTTCTTCTGATACAAAGGAAGACAGTGGATAAAAAAGGGGTGGAAAGAGCTTTAAGTGGAAGGAAAGATCTATAAGTGGAAATGAAATTCTAGGTTGTGCTACCAGTCCTTAAATATTATGAGTAAAAAACTGTTTAATGTTGGCAGAGAGAACCCTGTGGCTCAAAGACAAAGATGGAAAAATCAAAACTGGAACTAAGGTAAACTTTAAAACACAGTATTAAGTTATTAATGGAACAGCTTCCCAAGGGACACGATAGAGACTCCATCGCTTGAACTCTGGTCTTATTGCCTGTTACAATTTTCCTCACACAACCCCCTTCTCCAGCTAACCCTCCAAACTCCAGCTCTCTGTCCCACAGGGTTAAAATCTCATCACTTTCCTCAGCTCCTCAGATGCCAATCACCCTTTTTGCTCAGACTAACAAAATGACTAACATAATTACTCCACGCAGAGAAGGTTTTCTCAGCCTGTGTCAGGCTTGACGTTGACAGCTTCTGCAGGAGTTTTTATGCCCCAAAACTTCTCCATTGTTTTCCAAGAATATTTGGTATAATGAAGAAGCATCTCCTCACAGACTGTGCCTCTTCCACTCATGTCTTCTGAAAAATACCTTCAGTGGCTCAGCCGCGTGCTGTTGATCTTGCTGCAGGAATGATTGACTTGAGCAAAGAGAAGGGAAGCCCCTATTATTTCTGTGTTCCTGAGGGCCTTCAAAACAGGCAAGGCTTCGCTCTTTGTCAGTGCCCATCTGCCAGACTGAGTTGGGAAGCTCTTTATAGTAAGGTTTCCCCCAAAACACCTTAAGTACTGAACTATGTTACTGCTTCTTTGTCATCAGAAAAACACCTGGGCAAAAGCGGTGTCCGATCTGAGCTGTTTTGGGTTTGATTGTTGCATTTTACATTCCGGATGGTGGATGCAATGATATGTTATGCTTTTGAGCCAGCTTTTCTGAGCCATAACTGCTTTCCAGGACTTTCATTATGTGGCGCAGGTGTTCTGCATTATAACTCATTTTTCACTCACACGGCTGTAAGAAGATAGGGCAGCCCTGCTTATTATTGTCTTTTTTTAACAAATCATCTGTATTGGTGTTTGCTGTTCGCTGATGGCTCATTTGTACCGTGAATGGTATGATATGTCTAGTAATATGACCCAGCAGATTTACTGCACAATTGGCAGCAATAGAGCACCCTGAGACACCAGCCAAAAACCTATGAGGTCCAGGATAGATTAGGTAGATTGCTATTGCAGATACAATATACTTCTACAACGTCGTTCTCAGGGTTCATTTGGATGCTGTTAAGTGTGTTTGGCTATGAAACATAAATCTGTTTCCATCTGCATTTATTTACCTTGCAGCATGTCTATGCTATTTTCGTGTACATGTACATCTGTGTGTACACATGTGCCTGTGTGTTCATATATATGTGTTTATATACATACATATGTATGTATTTACCACCAAAATAATTTTCAGTTCAAGAATCTCTCACATGTCATTCCATCTGTTGCCTTTTACTGCTTTAAAAGACATGTCTACTGAAAACAGTTAATTTTCCCTTGCTCTCTTTCCTGAAGATGTGCTGTTGGTCTGCAGGAGTAAGAGAATGTAATAAAAATGACTATACGATGGAGACATGAACAAAGAAAGGTAGCATAGACTTTGCAAATGGAAATTAGTGATGTGTGGAGCTGATAAAATATTGGGCAAAGTTTTCCTGCAGAAAATGTGATGAAAACAAAGTTTCCATTAAGAGCAACTTGTTGGCAGGAACTAAAACATAAAATTTGCACTTTTCAGCAGATACATTTCAGTGCCCAGGTTTTCCTTTTTCCAGTGAAAAGACAAAGTTTTTAGCAGAAGGCAAGCATTGTCCATGAATTTCTTTCAGTTGGAATTACAATTTTCCACAGAAAAAAACAGATTTTTTTTTAAATAAGGCCTAGCTGTGTGGTTTTCTGGCTTCAGACAGTAATTCCAGAACTGGCTTAAACTAATATCTGGCTAGATGAACAAACCTCAGTTAGATTTAGGTCATATGTTGAACACTCATGTCCCACATTATTGCCTTGTGGCCTGTATGACTTCATAATGTTTCTCCAGCACAATTTGATCCCTTTGTTAGACTGATAAACAGCCCATTAGATCATGCCACCATCTTCACAGTGGGCTGACCCCTTTTTCTTTCACCCCACTTGGGATAAGCAGAGGACTCACCTCATTAGTTAGTTTGGACGTAGTAAGGTTGTGCAGCCATAGCAGGGCTGGATATAACCCCTACTCCAATGGTTGTACAATAAAGTGGCACAGTTATGATATGATTATAGGCTGAGAAATGCCATATTTCTGTCCTGGGTTTGATTTCACTAAATACATAACCCAAGGTGATCTGTGCAAACCCAAAGGCTGCTGATGCAGGTTTTTTGGGCAGCCAGTGGTTGCTACAGCTCTGAATAGACCATGTAAATGCATTTAAGGGGGACAAGTTGATTTAAAAAAAAAGGATTTACCACACGCCCTGTGGTAAATATCTGTGTCATTGTCACTCCCTTCTCTAAACTGTACCTCACATGGAGTATTTCCCAAAATCAAAATACCTACGGTTATGGGTTTCTTTTTTCCTGGCTGCAAAAGACCATGCCTTGCACATACAGCAGTGAAAGAGATTCGGCAAAACTAATTGCTCTGCCTTTACCAGAGTTATATTGCCAAGAACACAGTCCCCAAAGAAAAGGGAAAGCAACTTATTATTTTAATTTTAAACTGAAAACTGAGATTCTACTTCGCATTTCTGGGGCTCCTCTGCCAAGAAAAAAAGTTAGAAAGGCTAGTGGCTTTGCAGACCTACAACATTCGCCCCAAGCTATTCTGAAAATAAACAGCATCAAAACTAGATAGTTGTGCTGGAATATAACCCTGTGGTAATAAAACAAATGACTAACACTTTCTATTGGTCTACGTAGCATAGTACATGAAACATACATGTAAGCAAGTCAAGACGGATGACTCATCTTGACTTAATAAAGCTTACAAATACTTGCTAAATATTTGAGAAGTCACATGCCAGGAGCCTTCATCACTTGTTTTGTTAGACTCCTGCTTTGCCAAGTCAAAACAGTCAGAAATCATAAAAAATAATCCACACAATCTGTCTGAAAATGCAGTTTTCTAGCATTATTTTTCTTGGTTTACAGCAGCAAGTCCTTCATTCTGCCTTCAAAAATTTTGCAATAGAGAGCATGACTTCCTCTTCTCATAAGGTAAGCAAATGTTTTGCATTTATCAAGTTCCCAGAGTCTAAATGGAGATAGAGAGTCAGCAGACCTCACATGTTTATGTTTCTGTACTGGAAATGGGCCACGGGAAGTTGCAGTTAAAAGGCTGCTGTGTCTCGGGGTTCAAGGGACACAATAGACTTCAATGACTTTAACATAACTGAACATCTGAAGCTCTGTTTGCCTTAAATATGAATTATAAGTACTCAGAACCTCCGTGAACAGGGCCAGAAACCACAAGCCTACATTTATCCATGAAGACCGTTGCTAGTTCCTGTTGGTTTACAACTTTGTTTTCCTATTAAAAAAAACACTAATTGCCCCCACCCCACCAATCTAAACCCCATCCAATCTAGAGCTACTCCTACATCTGGGTTTCCCTGGACACATTTTCCCTTTTCTCCTGGAAATTTTTTCTGAGTGTAATTTGGAGATTCTTTTTTTCTTTAAACTTTAGGGGTGGATAGCCAGATGTTCGGCACTCCAACTGGGTTATTGTGCCAGTTAAGCTGCTGGCCACCCTGAAATCTCAGCTCTGTCCATTGCCTGTGATTAAATCAAAGCAATCACAAATGTGCAGTGAGGTAAGTGCTTTGGGGATAGTCAGACCTACTGCTCAGGAGCTGCAGACACAGTCTGCGCTAGTGATAAACATGATGCGTTCAAGACACGGTGGGCTTACTATACCAGTGCATGCACAGAAGGATTGAGTCTTCCCAGAAATGTCAGGCTTGTTAAATATGCTGAAAAGTGACAACACTCACTTGGTGTCTGGAAAGAAATATTGCAAGATACCCCAGCAGTGCATGAAAAGTCTGCACAGGCAACAAGAAAAACTTGTTACTTCGAACAAAAGCAAGGAATGCAATTGGACAGGTGGAAGGATTGGAGCTTCAGTTGCCAATTTCCCTCCAAGTTACCGGTGCAGGTTGAACCTGTTACTCACTAAACAGAAATGTAATAATCAACAGGCCAACAGGCTGCTCTTCTCTTGCAACTGTGCTCCATAAATCAGAACTCAGGTGTGGCCCTTTGGCAACAGAGATAAATAAGTGATTGAATGTCAGTGGAACAAAACAAGCGATGGAAAGGGCTAAACATTATACACTGAGTTGCTGGGGAATTAAATTAGCTTAATTGACCATGGATGGATAAAATTTCTCTTGTTACCTGACAATTGTGTTACATTTGCTGTCTAAGGGCTTAATGCAGATTTAGCTCTCTGCTACACACATGCTCAGTGCCTGGGAGGAGTCGGTGCACTGCTGAGCCAGAGTTCTGCAGTTATAAACAGGAAGAAATATCATTTGGCTTTTACTGTAAAAATTGTGTCCCACAGCCTTCCTCCCATTAGAATTCATCATTTGTTGCTGACACAGAGGAGGGGCTGCAATGTTACTGGAAAACAGACAAAAGTTGCTCCTTTTTGGAGATGGCCTCTCTCCAGTTTTGCTCCAGTTCAGCCTTTGTGCCTTGCAACAGCAGTTTACTGAACTCCAAGACAGTTGTAACTATGAAAGCCAAAATTTTGACTGGTTGATCAACTTTCCCACAAACGTACCTAACAATACCATGTTAATCACCTTTAATCATGCAGATTGTAGTTTGTCCCACATGCTGTACCTTTTTTAGCTACCTTCTGCAAGTAAAGGTGGCAGGTACTCCACAGACAGCCTCGTGCAAAAAAATTAATTAAGGGTATGGATCTATATTATTTTGGAGGGGCTTGTCTGGGCAGTACTGGAGCCTTGCTGGGAAATAATACTACCCAAACCCTTATTCACAGAGAGCAAATAGTATTTTTCACTATATCTACTTACTACTGAAGCATTGCTGTGCTCACCATCTTCTGTCCATTTGTTTTGAGTCTTAAAGGAGGCCACTGATTGTGAATTAAAACTAATTCCCCATGTCATGGTGCACACACAAAGAAGATGCACAAAGTTAAGCAACCTGTAACTGGAAGAAAATGTATTGACCAACTGAAGTTTCTTTCCAAGTTTGAGAGCCACGTTTTCCTGTGGAGCTATAGGGTCACTTCGACTCCTGTCCGTGACTGTTCTGGTCTGCCCCACCTCTTCAAAGGCTGTTTTCAAATACGTTTTTTTAAAGCGGTCAATGACTGCTATACGCAGAGCCACTTAATTATTTACATTTTGGTATATTTTAGGCTCTGAAGGAAGAACTATAGATTTGTGGGCATTTCTCTTTTTTTTGGGTCAAGACCAGAGTACTGGGGATTGAAAGAGGACAGCCCTTTCCAGATAGTTTTTGTCCATTGCATAAACCCAGAGCCCAGGACCTTGCAGCTTTCAGCACCCACAGGGTGTTTAGTGCACAAATCAGCTTTCATTCAAGGTGTTGCTGACGCTCTTCTTTGGGATAGATGACTAATGATACAGAGATCCATTCAAAAAACGAGTTGTACTGGAGGTATTGTGTCTGGTGTATCTGTGGAAAATGCACAGTTCTTAAGATAATTTTTGGTAAAGGAATGCAAATTAAAAATATGTATTAAAAATCACTTTTGCCTTAATTGGTGGTTGGCTTTTAAGTGAACCGTCTTTTTTCCCTGAACCCATTGCTGGTGTCTGAGTTATTGTTACCTTCCCAAATCCTTGCCTCAGGCCCTTTAAAAATTAATGTTTCTGTATCAGTGGCTAGAAGTTGTACCATCTCCTTTTAGTTATAAATTTTCATAGGTGGGAATACAAAGAAAATGGAAACCTAGCAGTTAAGCACTTTTGCCTCCTCCAGTGCAGGAGGTGCTTTAGGCAATTGTGTATATGAAATGAAAACAGCACAAAGCTCTTTTACAACCTATTACAATTACTGAGTTTTCATTTTAATTAAAACAGATTGTGGGGAGGAGGGAAAATAAGCATCATTAAAACACCACTGTATTGTAAATATATGCGGTGGCAACACTGGTTAATTTTTCACAAAATTTGCATAAATTATTCCTATTATGTAAAGGTCTACGTGTATGTCAGTGCGCATTCACAAAATGTCTACAAGAGGAAGAGATTTCATTAACTGTATCAAAAGTTCATATAAGCATGAATAGGGATTTTAGCAATAAGCATAGAAAAAAAAGGTCAGATTTTGTAGCAGATCTACCAGCTAACGGGGATCAGCTGGAACATGCATAGGGCACTTTCAGACCAGAAAGACATGTTGTTGCATTATTTCTATTTGTCTTCAGGAAAATGTATATCTCCCAAGAAAATGGTACTGCTTGTGTGAGGAAGGGAAAAAACCCCAAGGATTTGGCCTCTTGGAGAGAAAAGAAAATATGTTCTTACTTACTCCAGTGGCTGTTTTTCAACGGTTAGGGATACCAATTCTACTTACTTTTCCAGTAATTTTTAAAAAGCTTATGTGGAGAATATGCAGACAGTTATTAAGTCATTTGTCTATTGCAACAGAAGATTAGGAAGGGTTTGATCTTCACTCATGTAAGGGCATTGTCTTTACTCATAAAAGCTTTCCTTTGAACATGCAGGGGTTCCTAACCTGGGGCTGGCTCGCATCCCCACCTCTCCCCTATTAAATCCTAGGAGAGGTTTTTCCTTGTGGACTTTCCCATACATCATCCAGTCAAGAGGGCAGTAGTTGCTGCCCTCCTCTTCTCCCACCTCCAATATTTTTTCTTCCCTCATGGACTGAGCTGTGGTTCACAAGCTCCAGAGACTCCTTGGGATCCAGAAAGTCCTGGTTGCTCCCACGGGAGGCCTTTTTCTCCAGATCACCTCTAGAGTCTCAACACTGCTGCTGCCCAGCATCTTCTCCCTTTGGAGCTGACTGACAGAGGCTGCTTCCTGGACCACCTGGGGGTTTCTCTTTCCACCCTGGAGATGGACAGACAATACAGGCCCCCATGTAGTAAGGTGGAAAAGCAGACTCCCCTCTTGGGAATTCCTTCTGGGAATTTTTCAGGTATGCCAAAAAGCTAAACAGGCGTGAAAAATAAGCAGTATAACCCCACAGCACAACAAACACAACACAGGGATTTATAAACACAGATTTTGGAATTCTTTTGCATTTTTTTGTCTGCTTTCAAGGAGATCACTCAGTAATACATATCAATGACAATAACTTGACTCAATTTATTATGTTCTCAGCTACTGAAATTCAGTGGCCAAACCACAGAGAGTAAGATTGACACAAATAGTTATTTGTTAGTGTTGGAATTTGAATGAATAGGACTCTTTCTGTTACTAGAATAATTAAATGGAATCATGTTTTCCCTTTTTGATAGTATCTGCCTTGGTGTCTCCTTCACTTCATAAATAGGAACACATCAAAGATTTTACAGTACTGTAAAATAGTCTGAATTATATTAATGTACAGTGCTCCTATATGCCTATTTTCCTACAATTTTCAGAATATGGAACTTATTTTCATTTCTGAGTATCTTAAAGGACTTAGCACCCTTTCCTTTTTAGTAATCTTTTTTGTGTTTGCTATGCACTATGTTCCTCCTAATAAAACAAAATATTCAGACTCCCATTTTACAAGCTTTTAAAAGAACACCAGACTCCAGTGACTTGGTAAAATCTCTTTTCTACCAAAGCTTAAAAAAAAAAAAAAAAAAGAGTAGATAACTTGGGAATGTGTGGCATTCCTATTTGCCTTGAAAGCCTTTGATTTGACAGTATGTGCAACCACGTTTTGTACGCAGTTCAAGACAAGCAGTAACTGGGCTTGCTTATCTTGGGCTATGCAGCTCCTCGGTGGGAATAACCCTCTTTACATGCAATCTAAAATATTCCTTTAGCAAAATGTGCCTTTGAGCCCACTGTTTAGTTGCACTCAGAAAGCTAAGTATCTCTGGCAGTTTTTATATTACAGTGGCGGGAATGGTATATTTTTAATTTAATGTTTTCATTGTGTTTGTTTGTGAGAAATAATTGGGCCTGAAGGGAGAACATTTTGTCAGTATGGCATTATTACTTGTAATATCAGTGTTTCCATTTTTACTTCAAATTCATTTAAGTCTAATCTAGTTATAGGTTTGCAAGTCTTTAAAATGACCTTGAAGAATTCTGAATCAGGCTCTAAAATGCTACATATTAACTGGAAATACAATGTCGAACAAAAAGAGGCACAGCAGAAAGCTATATAGAAAATTCTACAAAAGCTAACGAGTACATAAGACTGAATGTACATTTCCCGTTCTCAAAAAGCTGTTTAAGCCAATTCTAAAAATCTTTGCTTTATTTTGTTCTTTGAGTGTTTGATTTCTACAAACAAAAATGAGTAATTTCAAAATAAGGGAGTTGATTATTATTTTCATGGAGAGACTTCCTCAAGTCCTACATTTCTTAAGTCAGTAAAAGTAAAAAGACTGAGGTTAGCTGATCGAATTTATCTTATTTATTCTGCATGTAGAAACCCCCGACGACCAAATACGCTTTATAACAAAAAATGGAAAGGGGTTTTGAGCTAAGGAAATGTTTTTATTACGCATCAGCAGAAACAACAGACACAGAAACAGCTTGAATGTCAGTGGTGGATCTTAAGACCCTTCTCATGTTAGTCTGTGCAGCTGAACTATGTGATAACAGCTTGTTAGTCTATAGGTTTTTATTGAAATGCCTATTGAGTAAAACATAATTCATGCTGCTGTTCACCCTTAAAACAGGAAATAATATACCCATTTAACTTAATCACAATTTATATTACATGTGCATATTTCTAAACAAGTGCTGTAGATGGAGAGTTTGGTAGCAATAATATTTATGAATTACACTTTTAGTTAGCAAAGGAAAATGTGTGACCTCTTACATTTTGTTTGACATTTGAATTTGGTATCCCGTATATGTGACATGGGTGATGGATGCTTATTAACACAGTGTATAAACAGGAAATGCTTCTAAGCTGACCATTTATTAGCGCAGTATGTGTTCAAACTAAAATTTGAATTTTAGTTGCAGTATTATTCTCTGATGACCACAGAGCTGAAATATAACGCGGGTTTCTTTTTTCTTGCTTGCTTCTCTGTACAGAATGGACAGATTTAACAGAGTATAACTTTTCTATCTAAATCAGTCTTCCACATGCAGCCTTGAGTAATTATATGAACATAAAGGCTTTTCTATGAATTGTACAAAAATAAGAGTCATAGGAAATATATCCAGTGGCAGGATTTTCTAGAATTCGTAGTGAATTTTCCTGGGTTAAATAAATAAATATATGTGCCACATTCCCCTTCGCATCCTGACGTATGCAATGAGCCATTTCCCCCTTTACTTCATTACTGCAGGAACACAGGGAAGAAGCACCTTTAACTTCACCACAGCTTTGACAGTCAATCCCCTTTTGATCTATCCTTTGCAGGACTGGAGGCATAATAATTTTTCGTTCACACTTAATTGCTTTTTAAAAAAACACCTTAAATTCCTGACAAATATCTGAAAAGTTTTTCTCAGTGAAAGTCTCTGCACTTTGTCTTATCAAAGCAGAAGTGAAAAAGTCCATGTATTTAGAAGGATTCTTCCAGCAGAGGAGAATACAGTTTTTCTAAAAAGCAACCCCTCCTCTCTGATTTTCCTGATGATTTACTGGCGAAAATATAGAATAATACAGAGAATCTGTTTCCCTTTCTGTATCACACTTAAAGCCAGCCCTCAGGAGAGAGAACATGAATCTGTTTTTCCTAAGCACAGGCTTAATATTCCAAAGAATTTGGATAAAAATTATTTGTTTAACAAAAGAACTGTGATGAACTGCTAAAGTATCTCAAAGGGAAGATTTTATTTTAATTATATTTGTCCAAAGAGTTCTACTGTATTGTGTAGTGTAGGTCAAGGAAATTATTCTCTATCTAAAAAGTCAGTAGAGAACCTCCGTTTAGCTGTTATAAGTAGCAGGTATAAGACCATCTTGACTGTTACTATTAATATTAAATACCTTTGCTAAATACACAGCTTTCCACATTTCAGGACCCAATCACAGGAAGGTTAGCAACCTGGAAATTGAAACTGGCAGATCTTTAATCTAACGTTCTGCTTTTCGGTGGAAAAAAGTAACGTCTTTATAGATGAGAGTCAAAGGTTAAATTTAGTTTGTATCAAATTACAAAAATATGCTTTTGGTGAGGTTAGATTCTCATGCTCAGAGCAATTCGAACTGTAATGAAAGCAAACATTGAAAGAGATAATCCCATTAAAGATGAACTATTCACTTTAACCTCAAATATTTGGTAACTAAAATAAAACCATCCTAGTAGGAGGATGAAGTTCAGCTCTTAAGGGAAACTGGAACTCAATATCATACCTCAGACTGCACGACAAAAAAAAAATAGCACTCCTGTTTCTAAAAGAAAACCTTATTTTGGGGGAACAAATTAATTCATGTTCTCCTCTTGAGGCCTACACAAAACAGTGGTGACCCTTTTGATAGTCTGTGCTTGTCCACTGCGGAGTAAATCATACTTTTCTCCAAACAGAAGCTCTTCCAGAAATAGTGAAACCTACACGGTGCTGCCATACAGTGGGGAGTCAGGAGCAGGGGGATGAATGTCCCCAGCTGCGAGCTGGCTCAGGCTCACACGTGACATCCCATAGCAAAAGTCTGTACCTACTTCTCCTCCACGCCTTCCAACACCAGCAATGTTAGGATGCCTTTCTTTCATGTCAGTCCCCACAGTCAGGCACCTGGTTTCTGAGAGGGAACTAATTCTGCTAAAAACCTCAAGTCTGAGCTCAGAATAAAACCTCGAACAAACCTGATTTCAGTTATCGCAGTCTGTCCCCTGTGCCACCGCAGCCTGGCAAAAAGAGGGGGTGTAGTGGGACTATTTACCTGGGGCTTGGTCAAGGTACTGAGTGTGGTTTGTAGGTCCCGCTAGCTTAAAATGATGCACTTTTCTGAACAAAAAGAGGACCACGAAATATTTTTAAAGCCCCATTGCTAAAGAATTGAGCTCTTTCATATAATATGACAAAGCTTTTGGCTCTCAAGAAATACCAAAAACGTCTTTAATCCCTGAACTTCTGATACCCCAATGAAAACTCACCGCTAAATGCAGCCACAGCCAGAGTCTTTCTTCATTCCCAGGGGCCTGGATGCTGATTTCAAGAATTTGGGAAGAGTCTCATATTCTTCCCTTGTACAACTTAAAATAAACTGAAGAGATTTTTTTTTTTAAAAAGCTTAAAAAAAAAGGAAAAAAACAATCATACACTGATATTTCTTTTTTATGCCAAGTTTCAGCCTGGAGAAAATTTTATGGCTGAATTCTAATCCACCCCAAACCCTGGTTTATAACAGAAATGCTGACACAATGATAACTATAGCGTTACGAATGCTGGCGCTATGATATTTATTGCTCCCTAGTGCCAGCAGGGGTTAATCCTTATTAAATGCATTCATTTTCTGGTCTTGTGGAGAACAGATCATTTAGTGATCAGGCAGAGTATGGGTCCCTGGTAACGTTAATGGAAGATATCACACGAGACATAGTAAGTGAGGAGAGTAAGTGAGGAGTCTTTAAGGGGGCTACTGTAGGTGTTTCTGAGGATTAAGTGGCCTTCTCTGGGGGCTTGAGTTCAAATCCAGAGTGTCTGTATCCAAGAAGCGTCTTTGCTGCCACAGAACAGCACATACTGAGAAGGACTTTGTTCTTTTCAGCTTCAAGGAAGAGTATGAAAAGAAACATGACATTATCATGTATTTCCACAATCAGCGGTGGACCAGATCCCACAGATCTGGAATTATCAATCTCCCTCACACCTGGATACCCAAATCCTCTTCTACATTGAACTGTCCTGTTTAATAGTGTTGGAAGAGTGGAGGGATAAGAAGATCCCTGTTAAATATCTACCAGCTGATCCTTCTATTATTTACCAGAGAAAATGAAACTTAGAGTTTAATTGCACTCAAAAGATTTTCACATCCCGTCCTCATAAACATATATTTTAGCAACACTAGGAACTGAAAAATCTCACAAAATTTTCTCCATAAAACTGTGGGATGATTGGTAGGTTTTTTTTCCAGAGATTTACATGCTGGCATGGTGCTTGCTGTATCGATATGAGAAACTGGAGAAACTTAAAGGAAAGTTTCAAATTTGACGTAGAAAAGAGTAGGATACAGTGAGCATTTTAGCATTTTGCTCTTGCTCCAGGTTCTCCAGTATAAGCCTGGAATCACCTGCCAAGATCTCAGCCTTAGAAGTCAGTCTGCAGACTTTAAGCAAGGGGGTTGCTTGCTATGAAAAAAAATCTCAGGACGAAAGGAGTGAGCATGCGTGCAAAGTTCACGGTAAGTTCAGTGAATGATCATATTTTCCCCACAATAATAAATACTTCTATAATTTACAAATGCCTCGAAAGGCTGAGATATGTGGGGGATGCAGAATCAAAGTGTCTTGACAGGAGAGAGACAAAGGAATGAGCCAGAGAGTGAACTGACTACTAAAATTCCTCATCTCTGATTTGTTTCTTTTAGAACTTGTCCCCAGAGAAAAAGCTGCACTTTCTAGAGAAGCTTAAAAAATAAAAAGAAATCCTCTGGGTTTGTGAACAGTCAAGGGGAATTTAGAAAACCTTCAATTTGAGCACAGAGCCAAAGAACAATATTCAAGATTTTCTCCTCTTGTATTTGATAATCGTTTTTTAAAATATGAGCAATGAGACAGAGAAAAAAAGTAAGGCTTTTTAGAAAAAGATTAAAATCAGAGATTTTTTTTCTTCGTTTCAAGGCAATGGTCTGCCTTGCTGTGTGGAAGCTCTCTAGTAAAAGAGAATCAAAGTAATCTTCATCGGAACTACTTAAAACAAAAATGAGAGTGTTCAAGAGAACAGAAAGCCATGTCTTCAGCGTTGGGAAAAACATGTTTTCATTAAAAAGTCTTTTTGAAAGAAAAGGGGCTAATGTACATTCCCTTGATATTCAGAGGAACTGGAAATGAAAACAAAAATAGCTTTACTTTTGTTTAAAATTTCCACAAGGCAAAATACAGTGTCATGACCTCCTCCAACAGACAGAAAATAGAAAAATGCTCATGTGAAGAAAACAGCCACTGGAAGATTCGGAAAGGTGCCTTTAACAGGGAGGCAGAAAAAACTTGTTTCCATTTCTCTTTCTGACTGGTAGAAAGGTTTTGTGTTCAACCACGGGCTCCAGGGAAGCAGGCCAGCCCACGCACAGGACTGCAAGGTCCTGAGCATCCCCAGCACCTACTGGTTTTTAATGAGAGCTGGGAGGGGCGAGTGCACTGCAGAACTATTTAGACTCAACAGAACAGAGCTGTGGAAGGACAGGGAGGGTCAGGCATTGCTGCTTCACATCTGGCCTGTCCACAGCATCATCCAAAGGAAAAGGTGGTTTGGGCAAAGGGGGGCACTTTGCAGTTGACTGGAGTTTGGTAGCCTGCTTCCAGGAGATCATGAAACTTCTGGCACAGATGAATTATTAAAAAGAGAAAAGAACAATATTAAATCCCATTGAAATATTTGCAGGGATGCCAAGAACTTTCATGTCCTTCTCTGCAGAATGCCAGGGAAAATTCTGAGGTTCTTTTCTTATTTCTAGGATTTCTTAATGTCACTGGTCCGCTAATTTGTTCTCTGCCTTCATTTTGAAGAAGGATTGAGCTCTACACTGGAGGAAATATTTTCTCACCCATTAGCCATTTGACACAGAGATAGATTCTCAAGGAATCAAACACAGCCTCTTGTTATCCACCCCACCAGCATAGACTGGTCCAACACAGCTTTGTACATCTTTGAAGCTAGCAGTGTAAGTGAGCCAGGTCTTTTTATAAGGTTGCATGTGAAATTGTCAGAAGAATGAAACCATTTGCAGATGGTGGAGTGATAAAGATGGTACAGTATCTCACTTGTATTTGCCCCTCATTTCCTTGGGAGGAGAAGAAAAGGAAAAGGGGAGGAGGGGGCGGGGGGTGGGTGGGGGAAGGTAGTGGAAGGAAAGAGAAACTCCAACAACTGAAATTCTTTTGACAACACAGTGTTGAAGGGGTAAGTGAGATTTCTGGCAAAACCACCAGGACTCTGAAGACAAGCTGGCTGCTGCAATATTTATTGCTTTGCTTTGGTGAAACCTCTGACATCAAGGACTTTCTTAGTGACTGATTTTTGTCAGAATAATGCTGCAGGAACTGGAAGTGACAGATGATTTTTTTGGACATGAAGCTTGTGCGTAATGGCATGAGAAAGAGGACATAAAAAAGTCTGCCCTGAAGCAACTTAATGTGGCCCTGGAGAAAAGAGCTGTTATCACTGCTTACTGATGTAGTCACAGCAAGAGAAACGGTTACCAAAAAATGGATCCTGAAGTCAGACATTTCAGCATGGGGCAGATATTGAGTTGCGCTCCCTTATGGCAGCCAGGTGGAGATTGGGATTGGCAGGAGGAAATCGGGCTGAGGAATGCCTCCAGAAATGAAATAGAAACTGGCTTTGTTGTGCCAGGTCTATCCCCTGTATTGCAATACCACAAGACCATACACAGCAAAAAATAAATGTGTTGAACTTGATGCACATTGCCGGGGCTTGTGACGACTGCTGGTGCAGAATGAAATGTCTCTCTGCTTACGCTTCTGAGCACAGGGCATGGAGGCACTGTGATGTGCCTGCAGTGCAGTGACTGTAACTCTTCACAGAAACACAAAACGTCCAGAAAAAATGTTTCCAGACTAGCCATAGTATCATATATGCTTGTGTGCAGCCAACTCTTCAAATAGTAGTTAGTACCAAATTAATACAGAGCACCAATGGGAATGAAGAAAAGTTGAGAAATAATTTAAGATGTAGTCTAGAGTACTGGAGGATATTGTCAAAGTAATTGATTATGATATTAACCACCTTTTTTCTCAAGTCCATAGATCTTTGAGATGGTAGTCAGACAAACCTGCAGATCAGTCTTTGGCTTAGGGGAGATACCTGTTCTGCTTTTCTTCCCGTCAAAAGGTTCCAATTGAAAATCAGAGACAGAGTTACAGTGCTCTGCAGCAGAACTGCTATTTTTAAAGCTAGAGGCCAGTGTGGCAGCAAGATACCATCATCTTCTCTGGATATCGCGGCACATTTCTCTGCACTGTACAAACACACCTTTCTGCTCTGATCGCACCTCATGCAGTGTAATCATTCTTGCTTTCAGTGGCAATATCGTGAGGTATATAGTTGGCGTTTATGATTATGGTGGAAAAAAAAGGCAAAATCTTTTCAGACCTCAAACTATGTATTTATTAAATTTGTTTTGACTTGCCTAAGATTGGCTATAGATTGAGATGTGGGCTTTATTCAAGGCATAAATCTGCCTGAATAAAAACCAGACCAAAATACTTTCTATTTACTTATATTGTAAGTGTAGAAGAATTCCTTCCTGAATGGTTACTACAGCTCTTAGCAGCATAGGGAAGGACTGTTGCTATTGAGCAATAGATTACTCTGGAATGTGCTGCAACGGCTTTTGTCTTTTTTGTTTCATAGAAATGGAAAAATAAGCAACTAGTAACTTGCGAAACGTCTGTATGTGAGGCCTTTAGTGGGAATTTATAATTCATACAGTCTCAAAAGATGTGACAGGATTTCCAAGTACCGAAATAGCAGACACTTAAGAGATGCTGTAAATTAACCCACATGTGAAACCGCCGACTCTGTCATTTCTGTTCATTGACTCATTTCAGTTGAATTGACAAGGCAGGATTTCTCCCTGGATCTTGGTACATTACATACACCTGTCAAGTAGAAGCTTCAAGCTAGCCCTGGGGGAACATCTTTAAAAGATACTCCTGCAATACCAATGAACTCTCCCTCCATTGGCAGTCTGTTTCTTTAAAAGGATCATCAATTTAAGAACACACTGACCAAACCACTGCAATTTGCACAGGCCATGCTCTGGGGCAGAGTATGATAATACCTGGGTTTAGACCTGCACCTCTTCTTTTGCACCCACAAGTGAAGGTAGAGCTCGGCAGAAGTGAAAGGGTGCGTATCCCTTCGAAGTCAAAGTGCATCCCTTTGCAAAAGTGGTGTGAATAGAGCGCGAGCTCCCTTCGCCAGGCAGGGGATGGTGTGCTGCGCCAGTACCTCGGCCTGAGGGACACGGTAAGCGTGCTTCTGAAGGAAGCCTGGCTTTCAGTTATACAAAGCTCTAAATCACTAAGATTTTACAGTAACTCTCCTTAGTGTTGCTGATCTCTCCTAGATAATATTGCAGTATTCCAGCCCCACTGCTCAGCTAAGACCTGGGCATAGAGGGTGCAGTTGTGAGCCCTGCTCCCCGGGCTGCCATGAACAGTCTGTAGGTTGCTCCCAGCAACTGGTCCCCTGACTTCTTTCTCCCAAAGACCCCTTTGGCATCTGGCAAAATTTCAGATGTGAACTTGCCTAACCTATGGCAGGGGGTTCACCAGGGTTTCAGGGACTCCATTTTGTAACTGCTGCTCTGAGTCAGGCCGGCTTCTCCTGGGCATGGGCGTGAGTAAGAAGGACACGGGGAGCTCCTGCAAGAGGCTTGTGTGTTCAGCTGGGTCCAGGAGAGACCCCCTTCCCACCTCCAGAGGCATGGAGTCACTGGGTCTGCCCATTCAGGAATGTGGATATCAGTTCAGCTATGGGCTAATAAAGCAGATGAATTGTTGCCCTGTGCTTCAGAAAGCACGTCTTAACCCCAGCAGGACTTCGCTGGCTGCTTTTACACAAAACCACTTGCTTGCTTTGTACAAGATGGGAGGGTTCAGCTGACAGTTTAAACTGGGCTAAAATGTGTCAGTGACTTCTTTTCTTTTTTTATTGTATTTTTGCAGTGCACGCTGGCTAATAAAATTACAAACTCTTTTTAAAGGACTCCTTACAAAAATAAGCATATTTGGGCAGTTTAAATTTGTTCTTAATAAGTGGAAAGATTTACTAAAACAGGCCTGATGTGATGACTTGGGAGGGATTATTCACCATTGATGCCAATATATTCCAGACAGCCTGAAGAATTAAGCACTCCGGGTGTCGAAAGCAATCTGAATATCACCTAAAACTTGTCCTGAACAGAACTCTTGTCTGAGAGCGTCAGGAACCCCGTGCAAGTCAAGGAACTGCATGGGGGATGAAGGCAGGTAGGACCTAACTTTGCATTTTTATGTGAGCTTTTCAGATGGTGGTGTAGTTGAGCTCTGCAAAGAAATCTGTCTGATAAAGCCGAGAGGAAAAGCACAGCTTTAATAAATGGTGCGCTTCACAACTGCATTCCTACCAAGTGCTGCTGTCACTTACTAAGCAAATTTATCTCATTTTATTCTAAAGTGTGTTGGATTCCAGGTATTAGGAATTCTCCCCTGATCTTCTTATCCTGTTTGTGCTTTCACTTTTCTTTAAGGAAACAGATTCAACAATTTATAAACAGAATCTTCTAACAGTTTTGAACGATAGTCTGTCAGACGGGAAAGGAATCCCAAGGAATTGCAGACGCTCCCAATGGATCAGTGCATGCAGGTAGCACTGACATAAGTAGAAGCAGAGTCCTGGCAGGATGGCGCATCCTGTGAGAAGGGCTTTCCAGTAAGATCATCCCGGCATTGATGTGCTGAGAAATAGTCGACAAGAATCCCAGGAATTATTCCCAAGGATGAAGTATGGCCAAAGCTAGTGCTGGTATAGGATGCTGTTTTGTAAAACAGGCAGGCTCAGTTCTGTTTAATGTATACGTAAGTCTGAGTGCTCTGCAGAAGGCAGAGGTGTCAACTTATGTCATGTCCATGTTCTGTCTCTGATCGATTTTTCTAAGTGAGTGTTTTCCCAGATCACAGTCCATGGACAGCTGGCAAACAGCAGGAAGCTTATTGTCCAGTAGTGCTGGCTTTCTTCCTCATGTCCACCTGTTACAATGGAATATAGACTATTAAATACCTATTTAAAGGTGAGCTTGCTGTAATAGCTACAAGGATGTTACATTACTGTGAATGGAAAGAGAAAAAGCTTATTTAATTGAAAATGAATAGATTCATGTAACGACAGTGCCCAGAAAATGCTTTTTAGATCCAGTGTGGATACTTATTTATTTTATTTATGTTAGAAAAAATTCTCTCCACACCCAATTCTTTGTCTATGCATGAGGCTTGTGTAGGTTTCCTGTTACTCTCTTTGATCAAGTGGTGTTGCCATTCCAGATCATGCCTGACCCTCACCATTAGAACAATGTCACAAATCACACTGACCTCTCAGTTCATCCCACTTGTGCTAAAGTCATTATCAAAAAGTACTGACATTCTGCTGGCAGTATAAAGGCACATGGATTCACTTCTTTTTACTGTAGCATTTTGCATGTTTTACTAATGAGCAGGTGAAAGCCTACACTTCAGAAACCAGACTTGGATGATTGATAAAATATTTGTCTCCCATTAAAGGATTGGGCAATAACAGGGTGCAGAAATGTGCATTGGAGCATTACTTGGACTTATGACCAAGGCCACTCCAGTTGACTACATCATGCACAAGATATGTGACGAGGCTGGGGTATCAAACATTTCCAAAACTGCTTCTAGTGGCATTGCTCCTTTTTTATTTTCTTAACTACAGAAAGCAGCAAGTCTGAAATGTGCCAGTCTGAGGTCCAGATCTTTAGAAGGGTGTTTGCTACAGACTGGAGAAAGTTCCACTTGGCATGTCCTCTTGTATGACACAGCTAGTGATCAAAGCATGAATTCCCAAACTAGTTTAACATCTTTCCTTCCACAGCTATAAAAAGTGAGGACAGCATGAGGTGCTAGAGATCTTACCCCAGGAAAGAAGATAAGTTAAGTTCTTTAAACCAAAAGCATGGATTATTGTTATTAATTTTGGGGGCGACTAGTGTGTTTGTGAGGAGTAATTCAAAGATGGCTTGACTACAGTGACTAAGAGCTAACTACAAGATAGAAAGCACTTTTACATAATTTGTTTTATTTCTATTTTTCTCAATCAGATAGTCGCCTTTGAAAATAAGACCTGGAAAGTTTCAGCTAGCGAAATAGTGCCAATTCCAAGCCTGGAATCTCCCTTCTGCTACACACACAGTTCCTCCTCTTCCAAGTTAGGGGCTTGCTTGAGCTTTGCTACAGCTAAACACTAGCCCAGAAAGTTGGGCTCCAGATGCCCATTTGGATTACACACAGTTATTGTCATCACTACACAACATACAAAGATGTCAAGATCCCAATTTACAGTCCAGAGGGGAGGTACAGCTGATGTAATTTTATGCTAAGCCCCCATTCCCAGTGTTCCCCATTGGCAATGCAGTCTCATGTTGCGTGGTGGAAGACAGGCTGCCAGGGTCAGGACCGTTGTGCGTAGGTATGTAAAGACTCTCCCTTTGGGAACTAAACACTTCAGTGGGAGCTGAGTCTGGCCATAATCCTTGGATCTTCCTCTCTCCTTCTCTTGTGAACATTAAAAATCTATATTAGCTTTTCTTACCAGCCAAATTACTGTATTGAACATTATTTCTTCATAAGAAGTTATTCTGCTGGGCAGATCTGTTTCACATTCATCCGCTATGTAAAGCATCTCAAAAGGGAAGTAAATTGTACAGCTATTTTAAAGTCCCTAGTGGTAAGAGACAATCAGCCTCTTCCCTCTGCCCCAGTCCTTAGGTATTCCTGCAACCACTTCATTGCAGGAAAATGAATTGCCTAGATCCATATGAAGCAATTCGAGCAGGAAAAACCACACTCAGCTGAAAGATACATTTTAGCCTTTTGGAAATAGTTTCAGCTTTCAAGATAACTATTCCTTTGAGGGGCTCTAACTATAAATCCCAAAGTGCCCGCAAGCAGTTGGGAAGCAGCCAAAAATGCCAAGTCAGAGGAAAATAATTGTTTTCAAATGGTGACAAACCTGCAAGGTCGGCAGAGAACAGAGGAACTGTGCTGCTGAATGGAGATAGCCATGTAACTCAGGACTGTGAGTTCTGTACACTAAACAGAGCCGAACATCTCCACAGGGTGTTTAGCGTCTGTGAATGCAGAAGGGAACTGGTCTGCACTGGTCTAACTCACAGGGCAGAAATGATATTGAAAGAGAATCTAAAGACATCGGGTTTAGACAGAGTGTGCACTGGTAATGCTTTGGCTTGTTCTGGTTTTGTTTCCCAGAGGTGAAGAAATGACAGGGTTTGTATTTTTAAAATTATTGCAATGAAAATAACTTGACAGCTTGGTCTGGAGATTTCTG
Source organism: Larus michahellis (assembly GCF_964199755.1). NCBI lineage: Eukaryota > Metazoa > Chordata > Aves > Charadriiformes > Laridae > Larus > Larus michahellis. The sequence goes on from NC_133906.1 coordinate 15,426,649, forward strand.
CATCATTACAAAATGTTGTTTGAAATTGTGCAAGGCAATACAATAATTATCCGGTCAAGCATGTCTAAGGATGAATGATGCTTGGAGTGGAGGCTGGGAGTTTGCCACTGGTGTTGGTCTGGATTCCTTTGTACCCTGGACAGAAGCCTACGCAGTGTGGGAATGTACTGCGAGGGGTGCTGAAGCTTCAGGAACAGCATTGCTTTTGAAACTGCAGTTGCAAGTCATGTGGAATCAGCTTGAGGGAGCCTGGTGATTACTTTCTAAGGATATCTACATATAAAAAAAAAAGTATGCCTGGTGGTATAAATCAGCATAGCTCTGCTGCCTGCAGCATAGCGTCTACTCCAGCCGAGGATCTGGACAAAAGTACTTAGGCAACACAGAGGACTGAAAACTACCAGAACACCTTTAAAGCTACTGTGCCAGCAAGAAAGAGAGGCATTCAGCTGTGTGGAGTAGGCTTCTTTCATCTGTGGTAGTTAAAGCAGAAAAGTGAACTTTAGATTCTCACAATTTTACTGCATCTGTTAAAGCAGTATTGGCTTTCAACAATGAAATGAGTATTCAGTCCAAGTGTCTCTGCAGAATTTCGGGCACTCCATGAACGGATAAAATTTCAATTGCAGAAACAAGAGAAAGTACCAGACACAAATGCACCACGTATTACGTTTAAGGGAAGACAGTGAAGTGGGCAGGTTATACCGTGGGAATAGGCAGCAGCTGGTGGCTGACCCTGCTGTTATGACTAAGTCACCAATGAGGCCACAAAAAATTAAGAAAATTAGTAAGTAAGGGCAGCCTGCCTTTAAGAAATCCAGAAGGGCTGGTCTGTGGGCTAGCAGCAGGGAACTGCTAAGATCTGGGCTTGGCCTCCAAGCCGGGTCCCTTGTTCCCAGGCAGACGGAGTTGGCAACAGCCTGTATCACTCTCTGGTGGCCCCTCGGGCCAGAAAGAGGAGGTATATTGGCAGCCCAGCGAGGGAACAGCAGCCAGTTCCCCTTGCCAGAAATCAGGTTGCTACATTGGCGGTGAGAAAAAGGCTAAAGCAGGGCCCCTTTGATGCAGCAGGCATGGGGCTTGCAAGGAGACGCATGGAAAAGATGTGTGACCATGCCATACGCGGCTTGAAAAGCCCTCGCCAAGTGGGACTCACCAGTCAGATGCCAGCATCATCCTTCGGCGAGCGGTCCTGGGGGCCAGGCGCTGCTGGGCTGTCTGTGCTGGCTGGCGCGTGGCAGAGCCGGGTGCTGGCGCAGCCTCGGAAGTGACTCACTCTCCCACCTGGCCAAAAACTCTTCGGGGCGCAGCGTGGAGATTTCCTGAAGACATCTGTGCTTCAGCAGCTCCTGCCTCTGGAAGAGGCTGCAGCTCTGGTTTCCCCATGCACGGGGCTCTCTGCATATGTCTTTTCTCTTTCCACTGCTGTTCTGGACAGGCCTCCTGCTCATCCTTTCACTTCATTAAAAGGGCCTCAGCCCCTCCTCCAGCATCTTAAAAGACAGTGCTAGGAGAGTCAGCAGTGACAGGCAGAACTGGAGTAATCACTGCATCCTTTCACTTAAAGCTCCTGCAATTACCTTCCTTCTAGGTGGGAATGTCTCTCAGTGATTATCTGGCTCTTCTGACTTTCATCAGCTGGAGAGCTGCATCTTTGGGATTATCCTCTCGCCTCCTTGCCTACCCTTTAATGTCACAGGGTTTGGCCAGTTAGTCCAGTTATAGCTCCTCTCAATTCCAGCCTCATCCTCCTGCAAGAGTAACTCACAAATAAAGCAAAGTGGGAGTTGCCATGTTAATGTGCTTTCCTCGAGCCCTCAGGGAAAGGTCCTGAACATGATTTCTTCCGCTTGGATGGAAAGAGGAATTTCTGTTAGAGCCTCCATGAAATTACAGTCTTCTTTTTTTTTATGAAATGTAAAACAAAGTAAATATTACCTTAGAGTCTCTTATTCGTGTTGCAATAAAGTGAGACACTTCCTTGGAAATAAGTTTTAAGACACAAGTCTTATAATGTTCATATTTATTGGAGTGGAGTTCACAGCTGACCTGAGGTCTGGAGGGTTTGGAAGCAATCGTCTATGTGAACTTCCAATTCTTTCTCTCCTTCTCCAGCACATGAGGTGCAAAACTGGTCAGTTATTCAGAGACTTCCCCACCCTTCGTAAGCTTGTGTGCTCATATATCTCTCTTGGTACATAAAGAATGACATATTGCAGTGAATCTGCTGAGAATAGCTTGTAAAATACATCATTATATGAATCAGCCTCATTAGAAGTCTCCTTCTCTCATGATTTAAAACAGACACAGTACTTGCAGGAGTGGAAACCAGTGTGATTTTTTTTTTCTCTCCTGCTGGCATGTTATGCTCAACCAAATGTTGAAACAGAAGAAAATAATTCTCTGAACTCAAGGCCAGAAGTAGAAAGCAAGTACTGCATTACCCTGATGCCTCTCTGGCATAATTAAGGTCTTGGGTGTTTCCCTGGGTATGTGACTTTCCAGCTTCATTAATAAAATATTATGTTGCTCTTCTAAACAGCACAAAGCTGCATTCTCTGCATACTCCAAATCCCCCTGACTCGGGACCCCATAACACCTCACGTTCAGCATCCTTAGCCATTCCAGGCTTTTCTCCCACAGCTGCTGCTGTGTTTATGAAGGGGATTATAGGACATGGTGCCTGTGATAGCAGGAGACAAGGCTCGGTGACCCAGGAGGCCTCTCTCAGTCCTATTTTATGCAAGGACTGGTGCACCAGGTGCCACGGCTGCATGACTCAGACCTTGTTCAAATTGCTGGTATGCTGGTGCGACCACCTGCCAATGAACTCATAGAAGTTAGTGTTTTACCTTAGACAAGACTGCAGCAGATGCAATCCAAATGACACACCATGGATCGCAGCAGCTCTGGGCTAGTGGCCATCTCATGCAGGACTCATAGTAGAAAAGGGATGGCTCTTTGCTCCAAGGCAATGAAATAAGCTCTTTCACTCCCATTTGCTCTCAGCGTATTGTAGAGCTCATTGACAAACTGCAGGTTCAGCAACTTTTTATTGTTTGTCTCTTGTCACTTCAGCATGAGAGAATGTCGTATTTCTTGCCGTTATTTCTTTTAAACCTTGCCAACACACACCCTCCACACCATGTTTTGGTTTATAAGTCTCTGGCTGCACACTTCTGAATCACACTGATTTTTTTAATTAACTGTGATAAGTACAAGTACTCAGCTATCCTTGGTTGTTGTGGTCTCCTAATGCTTCCAGCCATGTAACCCATGGTCTCTCCCTGGTTTGCTCTGTATTGTGGGCTTGTCACCAAAGAGCCTTGTTGGCCAAACACTGGTGTACGTTTCTGTCTCCTACCCAAGATTTTAGGCCACAGACATTACCAGGAGCCTCGTTCACAATCAAGACATCACACCTTTGCAGGCAAGCTGTGTTTACCTTGAATTTACTTGTTTCCTAGACTCGGTTTTGACTTTTGCAGAAGTAGGTCAGAAGGTGCAGTCTGGATGAGTTTTGCTCACAGAGGTGATAAGCGGCTTCTGCTCAGCTCACGTAGGCTCCACAGAAAGCACCGCAGGCTCCGCTTGTACCTACAGGTACAAGCCCTCATATCCCTTTAGACACTGCCCTCACATCCCACAGCACCCTCAGGCTGCTCTTGCACCCACAGTGCTTTCAGTGGCTGCAAACACAGTCATGTTAGTCACCGGGTGCATCTGCAGGCTGCCTTTCAATGCCAGGTTTAGCTGGGCATAACGGGCCTGCTGGGATGGTCAGAGGCTGCATTAAATAAGCCACACAGAGACAGGGGCCGGAACTCCAGCAGCTGCAGTAGGGAAGGAAGGTCTTTAGTCTCTCCTGTGCTCTGGACATGAGCTAATTTTTTGTCAGTAGCAAATGCAAATCCCTTATTTTTCTTCTGCCACAGTGTAGCTGTTCTCGCTACTGATCAACGGATGGTTGCAGCGTAGTCTAAAAATGAAGAAGTGTTTGCAAAAACCCACGTACTCTCGGGCAACTGCAACTCACTCAGGTGGTAGCATTTCAGGAGACAGAACAAGCAAATTTCCTCTCTATTTCTAGACTTAATCATCCTTTCCCACACATTTGCCTTATTTGTCATGTTTTGGAGGAATTCTTTTTAACAGCAATTCACATAACCTTTGTGTCACTGCTGGTTTTGCCACTGACAGAAGTGGGTTTACTTTTTAAAAATCACTCGCTTTGTTTAACAATAACTATTTTACAAGACCTGTTGTGTTTCAGATGCGATTTATGCCTCGGGACTGGGCATCCTTTGCGATGCAAGTCTTGCCTCCTGCCCCTTGGATTTGATGGGGAGGATCTGGTTCCCAAAGCTGGGATTTCACAGCTGTGGTCTGACTGGCTTCCTATCAGTGCGCACAAAAGAACTGAGCACAGCTAAATACCCACTTCAAACTTCAGACTTCTCAGCTGGAACAACTGTTGCGGTTTGAAGTTGTTTTGTTAACTTCTTTGGCTAATTGATAACATCTGCATCTCACCACCCTTCCTTGTGTCTCAAGCTACTTCCAAATAGATGGGATAGATAATACTGTGGCAGATCTCAGTTTCTGTATTAGTGATATATCGTTACGCTTTCGGAAAATTGTCTGAGAACTGGGGGCGTCTTCAAATAATGCCTTCTTTTATAAAGATTTCTTTCACACAGTCGCAGAAACAAGCCCAGAGACACTAATAAAACCTCATGCTATTCATTTGGCATTTCTCTTGTGATCATGTTCAGATAAAAGAACTCTTGATTTCACACTTTTCCCCTCTGTATTTCCCTACCACACTTCCTAAGTTTGAAATTTACGTTTAGGCTTTAAAATACTGGAATTAGCTTTTATTTTTCATTAGTTTTCATTTTCTTTGTATTGCAATAGATGGATCAGGAACTGGTATACGTGATATTTTAGTAAATAGAATCCTTGTATTCAGGATCGCTCTTGAAGTCTGGTAATAGAGAGTGACACCACAGAGGTCCCAAGGAGACATTATGGTTGTAATGGAAATATCATATATCTCATATCCCAGGTCTGATATATCAGCTCAGCAATAAAAAGAAACAGGATATTTGCAACTATATTTTAACAGGGATTTTGCTGTTACCATGAGAACAGGGATTACTTAGAAATTTTGGTGAGAAAACTCTTTAATGGTTTCATCGATGTCTAACCCCAGGAGATTTCAGTTCTTTCACTGCTATTGAAATGGCTATTAATGCAGCGAAAATCAGAAACGTATGAGTATGTTCCGTTGATCTCAAGCTTAGGTCTCAGTATGGGTCAGATGGTCCCTTCTATCATATTTCAGGATTCCCAAGATCAGACCTGGGTTACACTAGAGACACGTGTCCACTATGAACTCTCTACAGGTTGACATCTTCCCAGGTCTGGCTGGGGAGAGGTTCCCTCCTCCGCCTCCCTCTTGCTGTTGGGATGGTTAGTGCTGTTACTGAGCAAGGCCTCGAGCTGTCTGCAGGCCCTGTGATGGGCAGGGAACTGACGTCAGCCGAGACTTGAAGGCTTGACATTGCTCAGCCAGCCGGAAGAGCCTCATGAATTTCCTTGTAAAAGGAATTTCTTAGGATTCAGGGAGACTTGTGTTACGTAATCCTTTGAAAGCAATATTTGACACAGGATAGGGCTATCCCCTTTATGAAGTCCCCAACAGAACCTGCAAGATGCCACGAGCACTATTATTGTGATTCTTTTATTTTGTGCCATTTCAGCATCACTAGCATCGACAAAAGAAGTTAGATAAAATCCCAAATACAGATCTCTCATAACTTCACCTAACGCAAGCTCAACACATTTGGTCTTAATCTGAGTGCCTGGACTGGGATGAATTCTGCAGGGCTGTAATAAAACAAATATTTTCCTGCACTGAGAATGGCTCCACAAAAGGTTCAATGTCAGGTCAGCACAGCGAGCTCTTTAACCATGTTTTGCTAGACATGGACCATGTCCTCACCTAAAAAACTGTCCCAGCTCCATAGCAGCTGGTGGAGTGGAAGTGATTTAAATAATTCCCCTCTTGTCCACTTTAAATGTTGGATTTGGTGAGCATTGGAGGAAAACTGGGCAGCAGGTACAGCCCCAGCTTCCAGAAATAAAAATGTTTCCACTAGAAAAATAATAAAAAAAAAGAATGAGGGACTTTCTGTGGAGTTCCCTTTCCTGCTCTGCCCTGCTCAAATTGGATTACTTACAGAAACAAAGGGAACAAGCAGCCTTGTTGCAGCAGACTAGTCCCAGGTGAGTAAGTGTGAGCTACTTAACAATTGGCAATATAGCGAGAGCTCTTTTAATTGTTTTTTCAAACAAACCTGAACCACCTGTTCTGCCATTTTAACGCAGGAACCAAAGGAAATGTGAGTCACAGGTGTATTATAAAAGGAAAGGCAGAGATGCTTAGGAAGGAAGCTTGTTTCTTTGCTGTGGCATGAGACAGCTTGGAAGTTCAGTGACTGCACGTTTTCTCTTGTTGCACAATTAGGGTGGAAATAACTTCAACATCAGAATTTGCTAAGGTTAGTAGTTTTCCATTCCTTTGCAATCATGTTGTCTGTTAGTACACCATAGATGAGCAAAAAACGCCCACTTCCCTACCTGGTAAATCCTAAAGCTATTCCTAAAGATAACATCACTGTGCTAGAACTCTTGGTTACCATATATTTATCTTTTATCAGCTTTCTTATGGCTGGGTGCTGTTCTGGAGTCAAGATAGTTCCCTTTCAAGGTAGTGGGAATTGATTATGAACTCTGGAGATAAAACTTAGTTCTTTAGGTGGTGACTCCTTTAATGAAACTGATTTATCAAGTAACTCTTCTAAAGCTTGATACTTTCCTGGTTTGAGGAGTGGTTCGTCTTCTACCTAACTGTGCATGTAGTCACTGAATGTTAGCACCGTTGTGCCAGACAGAAGCATTTTTCTCATTTTAAGACTCATACTAGTGCACAGAAAGATCTCACAACATTGACCCAATTTATAAAGAGGACTCTGAACAGAGGTGGAAATGAATGCAGGAGTTCTGGTTTCAGGTCTTGTACCTCTGACTAATTAATTATTCACTGGTATGAATCAGTGTATAGAAAGACATACTATGTATACACACTGATTCTCTCGGCTCAAAGCAAAGGTATTGGATGGGCACTTGCAGACCTTGATCAGCAAGAGAACCATCATGTGCTCATAATAGAAGCAGGTGATGCTCTATACCTGGGCCTTGAAGTTTTACTACTCATTTAAATATAGCAAATGCATCCAATATAATCTCATACCTCTTGGCAGAACCTAACTCTCCTTGTTCAATGAAACAGTTATTTACTGAGCTACTGCAGAGGCTGCTCTAGGAAGAGAAGATGGGTCTCTTGGTTGGACTTCCTGCAAACAAATCATCTGTGGTATATTTTCAGGAGAGGACCTTTAAGGAAAGATTGACCCAAGTATGTATTGTTTGTTCACTGGCTGCCAGTAGAGAGGTCAGTGTGTCCTGTCCTTGCAGAAGCTGGTTGAGTGAAAGTATTTCTTTATGGCCATTGCCATTTATCCTTTCATTTTGGAGCAGCACTAATCTCTCTCCTTTTAGGGTGTGTCAGTACATTTACAGACTATGATAAGTTGCCCTGCATTGAAGGGTTTACAACCTTATGTATATTTTTTGATTTTTTTGGGACACATATAGATCATGTTAAAAACCAGAAGTCCATTGTTCAATCAATCAAGTTAATCCTGGTGCTCCTTGATAACTATAGCTATCGCATTTCAGAGTGATTTTACTGGATATTACTGGGATTACTTGTAGTAGCCACTCAGTCTAGACAGGGGTTTCTATTACAGTGAACACAGACAAAAGGGTAAGAAATATTAATGCCCAACATCCATTAACCATGCACAAACTGCATATCAGAGAGTGGATCCTGTTCACTTGGCTGTGGTTCCTCCTCCCTTTTGTTTATCTCTCAGGAGGGCATTGGCTTTTTTAATTAAAAAGAAACAGGTTGCCTTAATAAAGGGGGGGGGGGAAGAGCTGCTTGAAAACTTTGCCATCGAGAGTTAGAGGAAGTTAGAGATCTTTTGATGAACTGACCCAATGTGGAAAGGTCCAAGTGTTTTGGCCCAAGAGCAGTCTTGAGGATGACTTTCTCTTGACCTTTCTGCAAGATGGAGCCAGAGCCCTGGTGATCTTGCTGAAATGAACAGTTTAGAAACTTGGATCTCTGAGAATCCTGTTGTGAGAAATATGGCAAAGTGGATCTCAAGACTGTCATCAGGGCTGGATAAAATTATACTACCCGTTGTTTCTGAAACAAAGCCATTTAGAATGACAAGCACTCCAGGAATGCTGCTCCTTCAATAAATGTAATGTGGCAGTGACATGTAGTTCCCACCATCCCCTAGAAGATAATTATACTGCAACTAAATTAAGACAGTTGGCTGATTAAAATTAGGCCTAGTTAACAAGGCACTGAGTGAGGTAATAAAGTTAAACTCTAAAGCATTTCAAATTCTCATTTTATGCTGCTCCACATGTTCAAACTCATAACACATGGGCAAACATTGTATTTGCTGCATAGACAGTTTGTAGTGTCACAGATTTTATTTTGGATATGGCATATTTCAGATTGTTGTCAAATTGCCCATCATAACTGAAGCTCCCCCAGGTCTGCCAAAGCACATTAGGAGTTAGCGTAACAGCAGAAACGCTTAAACACTTTTCTTACACGTGGCTTGCCATCCTGTATTCATTCACCCAAAGACCTTGATGTCCTTCTTGACACCCTTTTAAGACCTTGGGAATCAAAAGCAAATTAGCCTGCTGTTGGAAGGATCTGCAGATCCTATGGAAGCAGAAATTTACAAAACCATTTTTAGGAAAGGGGGGAATAAGAAAAAAAAAATAATAAAAATCTGCAGTTATATAAGAGGCTTGCAATTATTGTGAGATTCTGTTAATCCCTGGATGATGTGGCCAATTCAGTGCAATGTGGATACATAAATCAAGATTTCCCTGCAGAACTTTATCTTGGTGTAGACTTGGAGAACATACTCTGCATGCCAGTGCTCTCAAATCCTTTTTATATCTGACAGCTGATTTCACTGTGTTTGAACATGATATAGCAGGCACTGGGAATGTGTGTTACTGTTGCTCTCACAATGACTGTCATTCTGTTTCTAAAGCTGGGTACTGTCCACCTCCAATGTTCCACAGAAAATTTGCCTGTGACCAGAAATCTTGTCTGTTGGTTGGCGCAGCTCAATAACGTGTTTGATGGCTCCCAGGTCTTCCCTTCAGGCAGAGGGGAATAAGTAATGTGGTGTTTGTTGGGTTTTTTTTGTTTTTTTTCACTGTGGGTCAAGAGTTGCGTTTACATCCCTATTTTACAAATGGAAATGTTGCCAGAAGTTAAGGTCCAAGTTTATCAAACCATGTAAGTACCTAATTCTCTGGGTTATTTTAATCAGCAGTTATGATCTTAATAAAGTTATGGATATGATAATAAGTTACTTCCATAAAACCGGTGGAGCAGGGCAATGCATTTGGCTTCCCTCAAATTTTAGGTTTACCAATGAACATTCTTTCTCTTGCTGTGTACGTGTTGATCTTGATCCGGCAGCTGCAGGTCTGCTTGCCTTGATGCAACCTCTTCCCTTGAACTCTCATTGTCATGGTAATGAAACAAGAGTTTCTAGGGTATTTCTCACTGCAGAGTCAGAAAGTAGAGGACAGCATAAATTTCTGCCCTCATTTCCAGGAAGATCACTGTGGCTGGTGTTTTTTGCACCCGTATTTTGAAAGCAAAGCCTTTCAAATAAGCCCATGGGGATAGCCCTCTTTGAGCAGTCAACGGGTAGGCATAAACTATTGCTTGGAGAGGAAACCACATCCTTCCTTGGAATAAGTTTTCTTATTTTCTTGCAGGTGTGTGGATGGGATGTGGAAATTCCTGCTGTATTCTGGTGCAAGTAAGGTGTAGGCTGATCCAAAAAAAGCACATAGTATGCTGTTAGAGTCCGACAAGAGCAAGATCAGAAAATCTCCCCTATGGAAACATTGCTTTTGTCCAGGGTGTTTTGCCAGGCAGCATAACCTGACTCTATTGAAAGAGTTGAATTATTGTTACACAACTTTAAAAACACAGTATCAAACTATACATATAATTTGAGGCTGTTTTTAATGACCATCTTTTCTAGCGTGTGGTTCCTTCTGGTTTAAATGTTCTCAACGATTTGGTCAAATAAGTAACAGCACAGAACAGTATTTTTAGGAAAAGATGATGCTTGGCGATGGCTGGGGATTCTGTGGCTTTCACTGCCCTTCAGAGGGCTGGGACTAATGTGTATACTTTTCAAGAAAACAAATTAACAACTTGGGAATATTTTAGCTGAAATAACATCCAAGAGAACTCACAACTGTTCCTTTTATTGTGTGAGCTGATGTGAAGGTTTTTTTCTCTTTTAAATTAATATAACTGGACTGTACGTCTCCCTCTAGTTTTTATTTCCTTCTTTATTTTTTCATGCTTTCCTCTGTTTTTTTTCTTCTTCCTCATTCATTCATTTGTCTGTGTGTTCCTCCCACTATTTGTTCCTATTTTGCTGCTTCCCAGTTTTTCCTGCATTTCAAAATTACCTTGTCTTGAGCTGTTCCAACCGGACCTGGCAAAAGTTAGCTCCTCTTCCAGGCCAAATTACGCTCTTGACCTAATGTTGGGATCACATCTGATCCCAAATGTGCTTAGATTGAAAGGAACAACATTATAGAAAGGCTGGAGAAGAGAAGGTGGCAGGAAAGCTTGGCAGAGTGTGCCATGGACAGTCCCAGGACACCCCTACTTTAGTTGAGGCTCATTTCCACAGGGCTATCAACAGCCAAGGGAGGATGATGAGGTGTGAACAAGAGCTGGAAGAAACCATGCAGAAAATGCATCGCACAATGCCTCAAATCTTCTAGAAACAGAAGATGAGTACATATCCTTTGAACTCAAGGCCTAGATTTTATTATTTTAATTTTCTTAAATCATAGCTGGCGGTGGAGAAGTGACCGGGCCTATGAAGGCAGCACCAGAGAGGTCCTTACCAAGGAGTATCTGAAGGTTTTTTGCCTGATTCCCACTGGCTTGTGGATGAGGTCACTGTTGTACTGAGGAAGCTGGAAATGCAGGAGGCTTCTTCCCTGTGCCATGTCCTCTGCCATCCCTTCTCTCCTGCCTGCTGGAAACCCCAGAAAGCCTGGCCGCGTGGTTTCAGTGGATGACAAGAACCACCAGGAACTACTCATAGCAATATGGAATTAACTGTTGTGAAGGATGACTAAAGTTCTGAGATTTCCTCTTTGCCTTTTCTGCCCAATTTATTCTTCTTGACAAATCCATCACTTGACTGCACTGGCACCTCCCCTCAGTCCCCACTTTCTGGCTGCATAGCTCAGCTCTGGATTTTTAGCAAGCAAAATGTTCTTCAGACCTAAAGAGAATGAAGAACTGCATTGATTTATGTGACCTGAGATAACAGCCTTGGGCTGTCCTTTGAGCTTTTCCTGATTTCTTTCATTACTTCCCAAATGCCACCCAGGCTCCTGCAAACTGAGCAATCAACTCAGTACTATACCAATGTCATTAACTTCGGATTAAGCCTTTTTTCTTAAACTTTGTTAGTGGTGTGGATGTTCTGTAAGTTACAGGCTATGAAGGAGGTAATCGTCGGTGGGAAAGGCTGGCCGGTGCTACTTCATTAACCATCTGGCTGGGAAATCCTGATTGTACTACTTCAGACAGTTTTAGAAAGACTGTTGAAGAAGTAGATGGTTTAAATGATAATTAATAACAGTATTCATCTCAGTGATTCTCTTGGCGAAACTCTTGCCTTAACATTAGCTTTCAATAAAGCTCTGCCATTTTAAACTTTCATTTTAAACAGAAAAATGCTTTTAAAGTTCCAGATTTAGAAGATTTTACAGAGCTTAATAAAAATTCACTTTTCAGGCAAAGTGCACTTGACAGCTGTTTTGGTACTGATGGTTTCTATTTAAAAACACGTTCCTTTCATTGTCTGCATCTTGCAGAGGCTGAGATTCTTTGTCTTGCTTTCTCTAAGTTTCTCTTACCACCTCACAGGCATCGGAGGGGGGGCAAGTGCCTTCAACACCAGTGAAGAGAACTGGATTTTATTCTCTCACATGACTCAGCTCTTTGTATTGATGGGGGAAGGATCTGGCAAAGAACCGAAGATGCTCTGTAAGGCACACAGTAAATAGGATGGTCAAGTGTTCCGCCGTGCTCTACAAACCGTCATGGATACAGAGGTGGCAGGATGGCCAAGTGCACCAGGCCTTCACGTAGGTGAAATATACCCTTAATCCTTACCCCTGCTCTGTGACCAACCTACCAGGTATCTGGGCAAAGTACTCCAATGTAAACTAGTTGGGACAGAGGCGACTTGTTATTCCTAAATTGCCTATTTCCTTGAACAATAAGGTCCTATAGAGACAGTAATGACAGTCCTGTGGGAATCCTGCTAAATGCTGTTGGCTTCGGACTGACGTTCGAAGGACAAATAAGCAACAGCAAAACGATAACCAGAGAATAATTTTTTTGGGGAAAAAAGTACTGCACATATGAATTTAGTGGGTAAAACCTCTGTCTGGAGAGTCTAGGATGTGGCTCATCCCACTGTCCCATTCCTGGATGCCCCTTGTTTCAAGGAAGAAGTGAGCAAAGTGGAGAAAAGGAAATCAAAAAGTTCATCTCTTGCCGAAGTAGTAGCTGTATCTCTTTACCAGCTTAGCACTTCTGGGCCATATATTCATGTAGGAACCCCAGTTGTACTTCTTTTTATGTGTATTGACTTAGTGGAGTGCAAACATGTTAAAAAGTTCACTTTCTCCTTTATACGAGTCTATAAAAAAGCTCTTAAAATGGAGTCATAGGGTTTCAATGAGACAAATGAATGATCAGCCGAGACCTAACAGTCCTTTCTGATGGATTAGGTGCTTTAGTGTGAGAAATTTTAAGATGCTAATCAGCCTGGAGAGTTTTCATGCCTCCAGCGCTGTGTAATGATACAGAATATTGTGATGTCTCCAAGTTATAATGGAATTGGGGAGTAGGATGCAGTAATAAGTATCACTCATGATATTTGATTCCAGTTACAGCTACGTTTTCAAAAGTCTCTAGGCAGCAGAGATTTCTTATGTATTTATGGGAATTTGAGTAAAACTAAACATATACACACTAGCTTGGAAACTTTTCTAACAGCTATTTGGACACAGTAATTTACAGAAATAATTGTAAACACATGCACGAGTAGATCAGTGTGTGTTTTCAGTGCCTGCTCTTAGGAGAAATAACACATTAACATATTTTCTGAATTTTGAAAATGCACTGCAAAATTGCAGCTCAATAAACTTCACTTAATGTGTTCTAAATTGATGACACCAGTATGATACCAAGATGTTTTCCAGTTGGGATTTAGGAAGACATGACAGAAGTGTTCATAAGAGGACATTTCAGCACAAATTTTAACTCACACGGAGTTGATCAAAAATCAACTCTCCAGCAAGGAATGTGTCTGTTTACAAGACTTTGGAAGGGATCGATTCTGCCGCCGGAGCAGTAAAACCCACATTTGCTGCAACAGCTCAGAAGCAGGTTGCAGTTTGCCAGAAGGAATCATTTACTGTTACATTTTATTTCTGTACATTTGGAAATTCTGAGCTATGCCCCGTCACTTATCATTTGCAGGCACGTAAGGGCTGTGTTTATATTCCATGTTGGTCACTAAGATCACAAGCATGATCAGATGATCAGTCACTGAGAAAGGACAGGAAAAAATCCCAGGATATTTCATCTGCATTTTTTTCTAGGAGTGGTATTATTTTGGGAGATAAAGAGCAAAACTGAAGTGTTTGAAAGCAATCCCCACGACAGCTCTCTTTCTGCAGGTTCACTGAGCACCAAAAGGATGCACCTGAGCTAGTGCTGGAGTTTGCTAAGGACACAGGCTGGAAATGGTTAACTAATAGCATGGGGCTGGGAAATCAGCATTCATCCCTGGCACAACCGCTCCAGGAATGGTGCCAGGAACCAGTAGCTGACAGCTTCACTAAAACCAACAGGACAACACTATTAAATGCCTGGGGTCTTAAATGGTGAGTAGTTTGTCAAGGTGACACACTTGTGGTCTTTATCGAAGTGCAAGCTGAGAGACATCTCTGTTACTTAGAGAAATGTGTAACCAATGGAGTTTGTGAGCGTTTATGTTGTCATTACAAGAACAAAATGTATTCTGCATAATTACTAAGTTATATTCTGATAGGGATTCTAATTTAAGCCTGTTACATGCTCCAGCAAAGCAGAAAATCCCTTACTGAGCACCGTTAATAATGGAGCATTAAGAATACACTGTTTTCTTTTCTTGCTTTATATACATCTATTTATTTTTAAAACAACTGGGTTTTGGTGCTTTCTAGGATTTCTCTCCCGAGTGCTGGAGAGATCTTTTCCCTGGAGCTGGCTAGAAGGGGGAATATCTCTAAAAGCCTTTCTCATAATGTTCCCTATGCCTTGCTGGGACCAGTCCTCTCCCTCCCACTGCAGTCCAGAGCCGGGCCTGGGGCAGGGATTTAGGTGGAGTGAGGGGGTTTGTTAGCTCTAGGGAAAACACATGGCCCAGGAGCGGCTGATAATGTTCAGAGGCTTCTTTCCATAGGGATTACACTGAACTTTCGTGTGGAGAAACTCAGGATATGATGCCAGAGGACTAAAATACCTTTCATTTCCTCCCAGCAGTCTAATAAGAGTAGAGTCCAGTGAAGTGGGCATGTCCTCAGGGATGTCTCAAGCATGGACTCCCAGTTCTGCAGTGATGGTGGGGCTGTCCTGGCAGTCCTCCTTGGGGGCTGAAAGGACTTTTCAGGCTGTGCTGATGTGTGGGGTCCCTGCAGCTGATGTTGAGCAGCTGCTTGAGGGCTCCTCCTGCAATATCTGATGGCTTCAGCCACCAGAGCTTGTGGAGTGCTGGGCTGCAGATCCAGCCCTGCCCTCTCCAAACCCAGGTGGTAAAGGTGTAACCTCGTTGTGTAAGGGCTTGTGATGAGTTTGGGAAACAGAAAACAATGCTCTTTGAAATAAAAAGGGAAGGAGAGGACAGTGAACCCCACAAAAGGAAATAGTTGAGAAGGAAGGCAGGAGGAAGGGCAGATGGGGTAACTCCTGGCAATAAAGCCTTCCTAAAAACAACCCCACACCCTGGGCCGCTTCTTCCGCTACTTGTGCACAACACTGGCAGAGCAAGCAGCCAATGATAACAAAAAAAGACGGCCACTATCAATCAGGTTTTGCTTGTTGAGCCACTGGGAATTTGTATCTGGTAAGGTTGTGGAACTGCTCCTCCATTTAGTGCGGTGTCTATCTGCAACAGCGTGGTCAGAGAGCTAAGAGGGGAGCAATCCAAGGAACCTGGCTTCCTACGGGGATTCGTGTACTGCAGAGTCCTGTGGTCGGAGGGTGGTTTAGCAGGCTAACCCCTGCCTGCTCCACTTCATGCAGTTTGCTGCTAGGATCCATGGATGTGTCTCTCCATGCCACGGGGAATGAAGGATCCATGGATGTGTCTCTCCGTGTTAGGGGAAATGAGCTTTTGTCTCCAGTTACGTTAAGGCACAGCAGTACATTAAGCAGTGGAAAAAGAAGGCAGAAACAAACCCTTTCCTGGGCTGGGCCCTTGCTGAACTATTAAATGTAACATTAGCATTACGTGGCTTTATTATGGACACGTGCACGCTTGGATTTAAAGGCCAGCGGCTAGACTGAGCAAACATTTAGTGTGGACAGGAGGAGGGAAAACATCTATTTTCTTGTGCCACTACAAAGGATGACTAATTACCCCAGGAGCAGCTGCAGCGCACTTGAAACCATAGAAGACCAGCTGATTCCCACCAGCTTCCCCAGCCAACTGGCAGCACCCGAGACCTGCCAGGTAAAAACCAGGCTCTGCTTTGTCCAACTCATTAGAGCTCCACTTGGAGAGAAGTGAGCAAGGAACGAGCTTTGCTTCACTGCTTAAAGAGCTACTCAAAAAGAAAAAAGAAAAATACCTGGAAGAAATATTTCAGTCCAAAGTAATATTTACTTGGGTGCTTAAAACTTTGTAAAATGCCCCGAAGGTCACAAGCCATTCATCCTGCTGTGTATTTCTCTTTAAGAAGGTGCTTGTAAGTACTACTGGAACACATGTGTGATGAAGGGTTGCCATGGCAAACAGGTTTTGGCACTATTTAAGACAGAGTTTTATTGCGCAGCAGAATAAATAAGCATGTTAAAGCCACATACAGTAACTTGTTGGCACATACATTAATGCTCCCAAGGGCTGCAATAACTTAAGCACCCTCCCTTTAAACATTTTTCAGCGTTTTTTCTTTTTTATTGACTACATGCATTTAGTATTAGGGCTAGGAATGTCCCATTTCCACCCCCTTTTGAAGTGAGTAATTGAGGCAAAAAAGGAGGACTGTCTAATAAATCATAAAGGGGCATTGTGCGCAGACAAGAGGGGCAATTTTCCCTTCCCTGACATACGTGAGGATAAGCCAGCATGAGTCCTGGCTGTGTACTAAATCCCCACTCGCTCCCTCCAGACATAGGAGTAGATCGGCGTGTTTATATTTCTGATGGAGCCGGAATAATCAGGAATAGTTTCACACCATTTTCTGCAGTTTCTCTTTCGCTCTTTTGTGCCAAGCCAGTCTTCTACCACTCCGCAGCAGTGAGTAGTTACTTTAGCTTTGGTCGTTTTATGAACCACCTGTTCTTTTCCCAGTTTGGCTCCCAGTTCACACCAGTGAGTCCCGTCAGGTCTGGAAACACTGCCAGCTTCGAGGAAGTGCTGCTGCAGGGAGGCAAGAGGCAAATCTGTGCCTGTGAGAGGGCTCAGGTTTGTGGTGCTCTTAAAGGTGAACATAAATTACACTTTATAATGAAAGCTCTGGTTTAAGAAGAGTTATTAGTGTATTAGGCTGGGCTTTATGAGCTCCGAGGTTTCTGAGCCGTGTGGGAGGTGTGACGCTGGCTCCCTCTTCTGTGGGAAGCAGTAACTTTTCTGATTTGGAGAATTTTGAAGCTGCCAAAAGCCACAAAACCTCCCCCATCCCCTCCCACCTGGGAGACATAATAACACAATTAGTGCAGACGTGACCAGATAACACCCAGCTGCAAGGCGTTATCTCCTCCCCCGGGGAGCGAAGGGTGGCTGAGACATTCAGCTGGAGCTGGCAGGAATTTTGTTAAAAACTGGGCAATTGGCGAGTGCGATGGACCTAATTCTCTTTGTTTATCGGTCAGTAAGGAAATTACTGGGGGAGAGCGACAGAAAGTGCATCTCGCCCTAAAAGATGACTGCAGTCAGTGCTGGCTCCCATTATACTCAGAAGAAAAATCCATTTTACATATTCCCTGTGGTTTTAGGATGCAAGCTGTAAGGTATTTTACTCTTCGGGCCTCTTTCGCCTTTTGCCCCATTGCCAAGACGACCCCACGGCCTCCAGCAAGGCTTGGGGAGATCATCGGAGCCGCTTCTCGCTCCTAAACTTTGCTGTACACTCAGCTATTGCTGAAGTGTGCCCAAGCCTCACGAAACGGCGGGGGGGGGGGGAAGAGTTGATTATTTTATGAAACATACATTGTAATATCGCATACTGATAGGTTCATTATGAATTACAATTTGCTGAATAAGAGAATTCACGAGGGAGGGATCGTGCATGGAGAGAAAAGAAAGAAAAAAGGAGGGAGGCGGTTTTTATGCCTATAAAGGTGTCTCCTGGGCATAACCGGAGTTGAAGACCTACATTTCGTTCTAGCTGTTTGGATTTGCTTGCAATTAAAGCCTAGTGGAGCTGTCAGGGGCTGTTGACAAATATATTATAACCAACTTAGGTTAAGCGAAAGTTACTTAAAATTAATCCATCCCTGCACAATGCTCCCATTTCACTTCAGAAGAATGTGCCAGGAGGAATAAGTACAATCCTGACCGTGTTCCGAGAACCTCCTCAAGGTGGAAATTTGCAAATAGGGCTACTGTAGTATGTAATGAGAAGCTGCAGGGCTCTCAATTATCCCACATAGTCTGTCTCTTTGCAACTTGACTGACAGCTAATTATGCCGGTGCCATTTTTTTGGCAGTGGAATTTAATCTCCCAGATGGAAAGCAAATCAATCTGCCCATCGCCGCAGCTGAGGCATACTTTGCCTCAACTTTAATTTATTCTCCTAAGCCTAAGAAGGCTAGTCATTTCAAGGTACAAAAATATCAAGTTTCTTCCGTTAACCAGGCTGGTGAAAAAAAGTGTGGAAGAGTTGGGATTTCGTAGGCTACGCTGCGAAATGTTGTCACTCCTCCTTTTGTATTAGGAAACAGCAGCATCATCTCCCATTGATTCCTGGTGGTGGAATCTGACAAGGAAGAAGCATTTATGAGCGGGTTGCTAGTGATAATGGTTAAACATGAGTTGTGGAGGCATTAAGTAGGATTCTATGGAGGAATGAACTAAATCTCTGAAGAACTCAACACAAAAAGGAATCGGTGGCAATTTTCAAGCGCTTTAGCCAGCGAGCAATAGCCCCGTTCCCATCGGGTTTCACGCCAGGGATAGAAATACAATCCTCCTACTTACCTGCACTCTTCAGGCCTATCAATTATGCTGCTCCCTCTGAGTTGCTGTTACGAATTTAGGTATTCCTGTCCTCTGTAAAACCATCGGAGAGCGGAGTGTGAGTAGTTACCACAGGCTGCAGCCCTCATCTTCAAGTACCCGGGCACCTGCAGCGCCTCTCAATGCTATCTTTCAGGCTGGAAACCCCAATTTTAGCTAGGATCGAAGGGAAGGGAGCCCACAAAAACTTGGTGTTAATGAATGCTGGAAAATCAGAGCCTTATTTTTCTGCAAACACTTGCCTGTTTGGCTAACGCCGTTTCAGCCTGTGTGTGGTACCTATGTCTTGTGTGTGGTGTTACTTTCCCTTTTGGGGTACTCTCTCTGAATTCTCAACCTCTCAGTTATTGGATGTATGTACTCTGTTTTTTAGACAGTTTACAAATAGAAAGGTTCCTGATTCCCCTTTTTACCAAAAAAAGCATTTCTAAAAGTGCTTTGCTGACACCTAATGAGTCTGATTCCTGCCTTTCTCACACTTCTACGAAACCACAGCCGTTTTACTGACTCTTCCTTCGTACATTTGCAGGCTGAAGGATTACAAGCTCTCCTATCTAGCTATTAGTACCTATCTTTTTATATTTTCATATTATGCTTATAAGGATGTTGATGCTGCTCCTAATGAGCCCTTGGGTGACATTTTATAATTATGATGAAATCCCGTACATGGAAGCATTTGTTCCTGACGAGTCTCTGGGAGAACCGATGTTCTGAGGTGTCCCACCAGTGCATTCATTCCCACACTGCGTGTCGTATTTCTGCAGTGGGACAGTTGAGAGGGAGCCTATGCGATGCCCTCTCGATTTGTGGAGAGGAGAGAGAGCATTCAGTGGATGATCAGAGTGCTAATTAATCTAGTCTGTGGGAAGAACGATCAATACCTGGGGAAAAACAGCGCAAGGAGCAACCGAACATGGGCTTGGCAAGTAACATCCTGGGTGTCTCGTTGCTGAGTTTTGAGGTTATGATGCCACTTAAAGGTGCTAGCTGCAGGCAGTTCTTTGAAAATGTACATGTAGCAAATGGAAATCCAACATAATCTGGAAATAACTTGCTAAATGGAGCATTATGAGGCACCCCACCATTCTCACCACGTGTCAGACCTCTCCTTGTAAAGCTCTGTAAACGTTGGCGTGTCCTGATGGCCAGAAAATGGGACCTCTTCCAGTGCAACCTCGCCGGCAGGGCTGCCTCCCCCAGGGGCTGAGTTTCGGAGCACAGTTGTACCAGTGCAGTGTGGGGATGGACACCACCTTCAGGCAGGGACGTGGGGCAGCCAGGGAGGGTCTCGGACTCTTTAGGTGGAGGCGATGGTTTGAACTCAGAACCCGCCGGCAATTAGCGCTGTGCATAAGGTAACGAATTCCGCTAACGGGGAGGGACCAGCTTCAGTACACAGGCAGCTGCATTACTGGTCAGTTTCCAGATGGTTTGAGATTTATTACCCTAAAATTACATTGTTATTTAAAATAAACTACTTTTTTTAAATAGGCTCAAGAAATTAGAATAATTATTTGTTCTTAATTATCCTAGAAGTTTAAATGCTGATGATGAAATGTACAGTGGAAGAGCTAAGACCTCTGCGCCAAACGCGAGGACTGCAGTGCCATCCTGCCTATCGCTTGTCTGAAAGCGGGGGACAACAGTGTCCCCAGGCTGCACACGGGGATCAGAATGGGGAAAAGCTGCACCATATTTCTGTATTTCCCTCCTGGGTTGGTCCTTGCTCAGCCACCTTACTTTGACTGATGCCCCAATCTCTGCTGCAGGGTGATGAACCTCTGCCTTTGCCAAAACGCTAAATCCAAACTTCCAAAAAGTTGCTATCCATACAGGAGCTGAAGAAATGCAGCAGGATTTGTGCTTGAATCTTAAATTCCTTGTGGAGCACGGAGGGCTGATTTCAGCGGAATGTAACGTGAGACTGAAAGTCTAACCTGTCCGTCAGCGCATCCACCATCCAGAAGACGCATCCGCATTGCTGTGAGCACGTAATCTGCGCTTCCCAAATTGTCTTAGAAAAGTAAAGTTTGTACAAATGTTGTTCATTGCTTCCATTATTCAGGATTTAAAAAAATGGATTTCAGGAAACAAGGATTCAAAAAGGCAGACGAGCTACAGCGTGGTTATGAACTCTTCTTGTTTGGCGGGGGGGGGGGGAATGAGCCTAAACTTGCATTTTTGCCTCCTTCCTCTCCGGGGCACAGTAACGCTTCTGTCACCAGCTAATTGCAGCGACAGCCCAGCCTGGCGATGCCACCAGGAATGTGGCAGGATGATTGTACCCGCTCAACAGATCGAACGGGCTGACAACTCAGATGAGGAAAGCTTTGGGTGATCGGCTGGAAAAATCTGAGGGAACTTCTAAAGCTCCAGAATTTGGTGCACCCCAAGGACAGTGTTATAATGAATTTCCTACTGTGGAAAAAGTCAGTTGACTAGAAGGAGAAAAGGAGTGGAGAGCAGGACTTGAAACAGTGAAATACTTGAAAATGCTGTTGGCCACAAAACGCTTTTAACCCTTGAAAGTATTGAGAGAGTTGAAGAGACAATGTCTATTTTAACCAGTGTTTGCAGATAAGACGGACGTACCAATAAGAGAACCAGCTGTAAAGGCACTTTCACTGAGATTTTTCCATACGTGGCCTTCCTCAAAATGTGATTAATATTTTATTTTTTGCAAATGGAGCTTGCGCATTTAGCTATAAATCCTAGGGAGAATCCCAAAGTAACATTGTCCTGACCGCAGTGCACATACTAGCAGGGATTTCGTCTCCTTTTTTTTTTCTTGTTATGTGTGTAACCTGATATGGTACTTTTTAGGTTCCTGAATATCTGCCATAATCTCCTCATGCTGTCCCATGTGGCCGAGTTCAAGCTTGTTCTGGGATCTCTGGCTTTCCCGACAGAGCCCACTGGATTGCGGGACCTTGGCGCGGTGTTCGTCAGGCTGCGGGAGAGGAGGGTGAGCACAGCTGAGCACCGGGGCCATGGCACTCCTCCTCCTGGCAGAGCCACCCGGCTACCGGTGCGGTGGGGACCAGCCGGGTGGTGGCTCAAGGCCACTTGCGGAACAGGCTGGGTCAACGCAACAGACTCAGGGTATTTTCTGAACACACAGAGGGCTTACGGGCTCTTGAATGAATGCCAGGAAGGAAGAAGATGTTCTGGCTTTTGTACAGGAGAATACAGTGACGCCTCCACGACACCAGCTTCAAAGCTGCAAATGCGTTAACACAGGAGCAAAACACAGTCCGTGGTTGTGAGTTAGAATGAGAAGAGACTTTCTGAAAGCTCTTGGGCTGCGGCCCTGCCTGCCAGGGGAAGCACAGCACAGACCTTGTTCCAGGCAATGTAAAAAGTCCCCAATAACTGGTTTTGGTGACACTGGGACATGGTGCCGAGAGGTCAGCAGGCGGGAGCTGATCATGGCCCTGTTTTTTGCAAAAGGATCTGAAGCCGAACAAAGCAAAGGGCACATGGAATAAGGGGAGCTGCTCACGGAGCCAGTGGCTGAACATGCAGATGGGACTTGAGGCCAGAAGCAGCAAGTCCATGGGATCGATTTATTAAACGCCATTGGAGGCTGTACTTTTAACTACTTTGAAAATACCTGCGGGGACACACTTCGGTTCTGTTGCTGACATTAAAACTTTGTGGCTTTAACAAAGTGAGATTTTTATACAGTATAGTAAATTGTACAGTGCAAGGAGATCCAGAAGCTGTAACTGCACACTCATTTTGATGTGGATGTTCCTTCTGTGTGTAAAAATCCCCTTCTGTGCTGAAAAAATTAGGGCCCTTCTCACCTCAGGTACCCGCTCAGCCCTGCTGCGTCTTATTTTTCAATCCTTTTAGTGACACCTAGTGAAACTAGTGGAAAGCGCAGTTTCAGTTTATAAGAATCAATGCAACTGCAGTAACACACACTTCACAATTAAATGCTAAAAAGTACTGCACCTTATTTCATTTATTGCCACCTGAACTGCTGCCTTTGAAGAATGATACCAGATGCATTTTGGACAGTTAAAAATTTTAAGTTTGAGCCCATCGTATGGCCAAACACCTTAAAATTTATTTACTCTTTCCTCCTTTTGTGTATGTGTTTAGAATAACAGTTATTTAAAATTTTGTCTTCTGCTGTTGTTCCTCTACATAGTCCACTGGAAAGCTGTAAGTACCTGGATGTCTACACAAAAAAAAACCCCGCTCTTGCAGGAGCTTAAACTACACATTTTTAACATTTGCTATTCCTGAGCTTACTGAAAAGTCAGTCAGATTTGGTCCCCTCGCTGCCCTGGATCAATCCAGAGCGGATGTGAAGTGCTCTTTCATTGGCAAATGAAGTTTTCAACAGAGATGGAAAACGTATGCCTGCTATCTAGAAAGTAGGCGAAAGACTTCAAAGGAAGAGCTTCCTCTTTTCGGAGCGAGCATTCACATGCGATCGCTTTTGAACGTGTAACCTCTTCTTTCTCAAAGTACAAAAAAACAAGTGGCTTCCGTAAAGGTTTATGTTGCTATGGATTTCAGCTGTGCAAATGATATGGCAACCAATACAAACCGGGCTCATAAATATTTGGAAAAAAAACCACAAAATGGCTTCAAACAGGCCAATATTAAATGACTGGAACTAGTTCAAAAACTCCTGGGCCTTGCTTGATCTAAAAGGCTTCAACCTCCCAAACTAAACAGCCAATTAAGTCAGATTCTGAACAGGAGGATCTGAAGCACCAACTGGAAAGTCTGAACGCTCACCAGAAAACGCTCTGACGGCGAGTGTCGCCAGGCACGCACCCAGCCAGCCAGCGCAGGTCCGAGGCCCAGCATCTCCAAAGGCGTTTCCAGGCCACTGGTTCAGATCTGGTGTTTTATCACCCCTCTCATAGCTACCTTTTCTGGATTTAGAAAACAAAGGCTTAAAGGAAAAATTAATTCAAGTACACCAACAGCAACAGTTCAAACATTTTACTAAATCAATTCACACGATTTCAAAATTGTAAATATAATTAAGGACAACAGGGTTTCTGTATTTTTTCTTCCAGATTTATCATTAAGACAATAAACAAACACAAATTAGGTTTATAGCATCTGTTCTTTTAAAAAATGAAAGGAACGCCACTCGATGTATTGATAAAGCACCACAACACAGTTACAAAATAGGGTTGGCCTGTTTCTTTCACAAGTAAAAGACTACGTACTCCTAACGGCTTTCTGCTTCGATCCATACTTCATTAAAATAAAACTATAAAATCTCCTAGATTACACTAAGTTCAGACGATGCCTGGTATACAGTGCATTAACAGCAGTAATGCCAACTATCAGTGCCAACATAAAACATCGTAGAAAGTAAAAATGAAAACAAACAAAAAACCCCAAAACAAAACAAGAAAAAAAAACAACAAAACCCCCACCTTTATTCCCCTAGATGAGCAAAATTTAAAATAAGGGATGCTCTGCTTCACAAGGAGTTAAGGATTTGGGGAGGACGATGGGCAGAAGAAGGGGCTGGTACTGTCGCTTTCTAGGCTTAGTTGGCATCTAGTTTGGCCATTTCCTGCACGTATATCCCTATACTCTCGCTGTCGAAGAGCACGAAGTACACCGTCTTGATTGAAGAGGACATTGTTGACACAAAATAGCTGGAGATGGCTTTCAGGATCAGCTGAGCGGCCGTTTGCTTTGGGAAGCCATTTCTAGAAGGAGAGACAAAAACCAAGAAAGAAACTCCAGACTCGCTGAACAAGGTTTTGACAGTGTGACCTCGCAGGAAACGCTCAGCCCTTTCTCTACCGCAGCATGGTAAATAAATAAAGCTACAAAGCCAGTGTTTACAGTCGGGATTAGAAGCTACAAACTTGTTTGTTTAGGCAAGACTTAAAAATGTTCAAACAGAGGAAAAACATTCCTAAAATATGAATACGGAGTCCACACACATTAATGGGTTGAACCTTACAATATCTGATGGGTCAATTATTCTCGTTTAACGGTGTTCCCGAAGCGTCTGGGAAAGCATCATATACATTACAGTTGCAGAGCCAAACCTGACCTGAAAGCAAACCAACCGTTAAAGAAAAATAAAAAGGGATAGAGAAGTCCATACAGAAAATGAAGCGTGAAAAGACACAAAGTACAAAATGGTTTTATCACTATTAATGGTTAATAATACAGCACAAAATTAAGGAAGTTACTTGTACAGCCTTGCTGCAGACTGAAGAGAATGAGTTCTAGTAGTTTGGTAGTGAGAAACAGCTCTGGCCATGCCCTCACCGTTTCAGACGTGGTAGCAAAAGTGAAGCAGGGTGAGTGGAGGTGAGCAAGTCCGCTCTCCTGGGTCACGGAGGGTCTTGCCCAGGTGGGGTCAGTCTAACCTTCCCCGGCTTGGGAAGCCACAGCGGCTGTGGCGGGGCCGAGACAGACTTCAGGGACTTGCTGGCTTTTCTAAACCACCTCAGCACCGCTTCCGACACTCCTTACATCCTTTTTAATCACAGGGTGAGTCAATCTAAGTACGGTCCTAAAATAAAATATGTTGAAGGACATCTGCTTGGTATCAACCAGAGAGATCTAAAAACCAGAAGCCTTTCTACTCCTCTAGTAATGCCTAAAGAAGAGACTCCTGCTCCCCTCTTCTGGAGAAGCCACAAACAACAAACCTTGCTGCTTTCTCAGGTGACAAAACTGCATGACTGAATTTCAAAGCTCATTGTCTAGCCCGGGAACCCTTCTTACAAGTTTTTTCACATTTTTATCTAGCAGCCCTTGTCTGAAAATTTTATCCAATCTTAAAACAGGTCAAGCACAAGTAGAATGGTCTGAACCAAGCCATGACCTGAACTGTGAGTTTTATAGGTCATGGCAAACTCCTGAAATTACACGTGGTAACTACTTTGACTGTGGCCAAAGCTCTGCTGGGGCATTACTCCTGAAGCACTGCCACCCCCCCAGACTGAGGTTTCACCCCAGCCGAAGCTCGAGCCCTCCCCGAGCCTCAGAAATCAGGCTGAAGGTGATGGGACATGATTGCTCTGTTACGGGTAGGGCCCTAACAGAATTTGAAAGAGCCCATTGAACGTGACCTGGTCACCTGACATGCACTGACAGATATATGATGGTTAATCCACCTGTTATAAAGTGTGTACTATTAATACTACTAATAATTTACAGATTACACAGATGGCTGAGTTTCGCCGGATTTCCTCAGCAATTCGAAGAAGCTGGGCTACATTCACCTCTGGCACTGACAGGTGCAACATCACGTAGCATTTGCTCACTGAAGCACCAAACCGACAATAAAGCGCTGTTGTACTCTCCCTCTCATTACATGCTGCAAGACACAGAATGAGAAAGGCAACTGCCTGTGTCATGGCCCGCTTCCTGCACATTACCTTACCATAAAAATATACACCAAGAGCAATTCTGTGGTAATGCTGCCTGTAATGTGATATTATACACGCTGCCTGAAGATAATACTTGCAATATTTCAAAAATGATGACATGACGTAGCTCACGCTGTTTCTTTCTTTTCTAAAAATGCTCAATTTTTTCTTTTATTGAAGAAGAAGAAGCAGAAAAAAAAAGGAAAAAGCATTGTGAAAAGACCTTGTACTCTTCTGAAGCAAATTAGGTGGTCAAACAGAATCAGCTGTGTGACAAGTTAATCAACTGAGAGCATAGTTTTGACACAGGAGCTACTTCCTACTGTCAGCTTACATAGAGAAAAAGACACAGCCTCAGCATGCCTCCACAGCTGATCACTTGCTAGTTACTTATGAACGCTGCATCCTGACGTATATTGAACAGACCTTTGAGGAATTTTGCTCCTGAGCAGGAACTGTCAGGCAGGCCAGCATCAAAATCAGGGTATACGCTGTTTCGGAATTGCTTGCTTTGTGGGGGGGACCCTGAAGTCACACAACTTCCACTTCAGTAGTGTTCCAGCAGGGCGGTCACAACAGGGCAAATGAAAGAGGAACGCCCTGGTCAAAGGGAGACCCACCCAGGGAAGCTGATAACAAGTGAATTCTTTAGGATCACTGTCCCAAAAAAGAGGAGGGAGACAGAGTAGAACAACCCAATGGCCATGTGTGGGCTGCAAGAAGAAACAGAAACCTCTTGGGTCGATCTACCGGTCTGAGTTAAATTCTTGTGGAAAGGCAGTTTGAGCCTTTAGCCAAGCTAATGTCGATTCGGATCAAAGTCAGAGCCTCAGAATGAAATCCCTCCTCTGAGGATGATTTTATGTTCAATCCCTGACTCTCCTTTCCCTGTTCTCCTGCTGGCCCTACCAGACTGAACTCCAGGCTACCTTTTTACGGCACCCTACTTGTGCTTTCCACAAGTTGGCTGTAGCTGAGCATCTGGCCCACTGAACGCTACAAGTATGCTATTTTATTTCCCCCCCTGATTTATTTGAACTGCCCTCATGTAATCCCATTCCTCAACTATAAAAGAGAATGAAACTGTTTATGTGGGTTTATTGGGTGATGTCTGCTTGACAGATGTCTGTACTAGAACAGCTGCATACATGTGGTGTCTTTGGCATTCGCTGTCTTTAAAAGCTTTACTTTTATTTTTTTTAATGCTTCTAACTTCATAAAAACAAGTAAAGAGTATTGTCAGAATATATTCTGTTCTCTCCAGAATTAATTTATGTTTGAATATCTCTAATTAAGAGGAAAAAGGGAAAATACACAACCTCATATATTTCTCAAGGCTTGTTGATCCCTCTCCATCTTTTAAAAGCACCACTGGCTTGAGTGAGACTGACGGGCATATGCCAAGTGGAGAACTCAGCCACAGACCTTGCCTGGCAGTAACCAGATTTCATACCAGAACGTGAATCTCATGGTTATTCAGGGTTTCATCATCTTCCAACACCAATCAACTACTTCGCAACAAGGGTCGGGAATGGTCCTTTGCTGGGAGCTGCCCAGAAAAGAAAGGGCTCCGTGGAAGGTACTTTACATAGTCTCGCTTTAGGCACGCACGTGACCAACTCCATAGTCACTCTACAGCCCATGGAGGAACAGTTTCTCCCAAAGAGCAACTGAGAGCTTCTCTTTGCCTGAGAACCTGACACCTAATTCAACAGGTTAGTACGAACCCTCCACTGTATTTCTCTACTGTTCTATAAAGTAGGCTCATGTTACCTCCTTAAAACGACACCCTGGCAAATTAATCTTATTTGGAGCTTTGTCTGATGCAAGTCGCTTAAATTTATTATCCTTCTTTATTGTCATTCACCCACAAGCTCAAACAGCACTTCCTGCCCTGCCCCACAGAACATGCAGGAATTAATCTGGTGTTGCAACACGGCACAATGGGAAGAATATTCTTGCTGTACATCAGCCAACTTCTTTCATGGCAAACTGAAAAGGGGCAGTTGTTCAGGGTTAAGTACACAACTGTGTAATTCAGCCTGGATTTGGCCCTTGGTCTTCACACTGAGCCATCGCTACATGTTCCAAACCTCCCTCCCCAGCCCAAACCCAAGCACCTCAGATCAGAAGTGAAGTCTGTATTCAGACTCTTAAGAACACAATCCAACTTTCAAAGGCACCGAGCATCCTGTACAAAGCCAAAGGACCTTCACTTTGGACTTTAGCTTTCAAAAACCCTGGCAAAGGCTTTTAAGGCCTTTTTTATTTTTTTTTCTGACAGAGTCACATGATGTAAACTGCACGGAATTCAGCTCATGAATTTTGGGTGAAAACTTGAAGCGACTCTGCAAATCCTGAGAACCAAGGCACTTCAGGTTTGCTGCTTCAATGAACACCAAGACGTGTACTCTGGACATCATATCATCATCATCATCTGATATATATTGCAGTAAGTTTAATTAGGCACTAAAACTAGATTCTTCATGCTCTCCTCCACATCCCCAATTTATATGAACAAATTGACAGTCTGAAAAAAGTCTTTATAATATCCTTTATAACATCTTCTTTAAAAGTTCGTTTCATGCTCTTTAACCTATTTGCATGCTTTAAGATTCTGCTGGGGTCACTGCTAGACCTGCCAAAGTTGAACTATTATTCAGGAGAATACCTGCAGGCTCCACGCACAGCTCAGACAAACCTAGAAGAAACATTTCATTCAGGGAACCGATCTAAACGAACAAGAATAAAGTCAGCATTATACCAACGGGGCTGGTACCTGAGAAGGGACTGGAACACAGGAGATGGCACTTAAAATATGTGACCTATTTGGCATCAAGTACCGGGTCTGTGTAACGGCCTTACCTGCCACTGCCAATTGAAGGAAATGCAATTGATTTCAGCTTCTTTTCGTCAGCCAGAGCCAAGCAGTTCTTCACCGTCTTTTCCAGCAGCTCCTCGCATTTGTCTGAGCCCCAGCCTGGGCTGTTACAGTGGATCACAAATTTTGCAGGCAATCCGTGGCCGGCACTGACAACAGCTAGTGAGAACCGAAAGTGAAACATAATTGCTTTTCTCTCTTTAGGATTAAAAGAGCGCATATGTGATTAAAATAACAAACAATTGATAGACATTCCCTCAGCCCCCGTGAATGTTTTAGGTTACAAATCACATAGCCTTAAAATATAACAACACGATCACAGAGACTTTGCATTTTCCATTTCCAGCTGCGCTTTGCTGTGGTAATTTATAAATCATAGCTATAATCGATCTTATTTTAGGGAGAGCAAGAATTCATGGCTGACATCAAAGAAAACACATTTATACCAGGGATTGTGCAAACTTGTGTAACATGTAAGGAAAAAAGCAGAAATCTGTTAGAATGTAAACCCATTCAAGGGATGGTCTTGCTTTAGTTCAGTTTATTGCAGAGCTACAGTAAATACCAGGATGCCGGGCAGTCGCGCAGAGTTACGACTTGTGTGACCTTCAGCTACTCCTGCTAAACACACGGTTTGTTTCGCCAGCTTCTGATCTCACGGCAGCCCAAACCGGATCAGTTCAGAGCTATTAATGCTCTGCAAATTGGTAAGGAAGGCTGGAAAAGAGGTGAATTATGATTTTTGCTTTATTTCCAGCTTTGTTGAGTAACTGCAAAGAGAACATTTTGCATGATTTCAAGACTTTGGGCCTGGTCTTATTCGGGCTTTTTGTGTACGGGTCATCCGAGACCACTTAAACAATGCTGGGTTTAGTTTATCTCTTTCATCACATTCTTCACCGATGGTTGGAGGGAGTGCATTTCTAGATTTACAATGTTTGATTCATGATGTTTATATGCCAACAAGAGAGACCTTGTGTGTACAAAGAAAGGAAAAAGAATTTTATACCATGCTAATCGTATATTATCACCAGGATACTACCACGGACATGTGGGGACTAAGAGGATGCAGCAGATCCTGCCTACAGACTTCCGACAGTCGGGGATTCTCCAGCCAAGAGACCTTCTCTCAGCAGGAGAACACAGTCTGGGGTCACCAATTCCCATCACAGAGCAGCAACACACTGCGCTCCGCCCACCAGCAAACAGGGTGAGAGCATCGCTGCCGTTTCAGAACTCACAGCTCTGTGCTTGCAATTAAAAACTTGTAACTTTGCTTTGCTTTTTTAATTAAAAAAAAAAAAAAAAAAAGAGGGAATAGAAACACCCCAATCACAAGCTAAGGGGAAAAAACCCATCTAGTCAAAATCTCACAAGAGCAAACACTGAACCTTTACAAAGAGTCAGCCCCCTCACAGGCACGCTTTGGGACATAATCATACACGGCCACAAAAGTGTAGGTACAAAATGTCAGCTTGTGTCTTCAAAAACATTAATAAAAATACCAATAATTTAAAATAAAAATAAAAATCAGGTTTGTAAAGGAGCTTAGAGGCCAGAAACCCTCTACTCCATTCTGGAATGTTTATGAGGCATATTGTTATTTAAGTATAGTATAAATAACTCTTGGAGCACAATCATCACATATGGATACTACCCTGTAGCTGCTGCAGGAAAGAGAAAAGACTTTGTCATACGGCATTTCGACCAGGGGTTAATCAGAAAAGTACATTCTGACGGACAATGGAAGCACAAGCATTTATGTTCTTATGGGTTTGCAGATTCTCAACATGTTGAATAGCCTCAGTGTTAAGGCAACATTAATTTGTCATAATGTGCGACTAAAATGTTGGCAGGTTCAGAATACATCATAAATCCAAGAAAAATCTATTAAAAGCAGCTGACATCTCTCTAGTCAGATGTGAAATGTGGATAATATCTTCATCCTGAAAGAATGAAATAACTGTATTGATACACATCACCAATTTTAATATTTCTCAGGGAGTGTTTCCTAGGGTAGTCATTAATCAACTCATTAGGATTCTGTTGAGGACAACTGCTAATTACCAAGAGCAGCTGTCCCTTACTTCACATACAAATGCTTTGAAAGGGGAAGTCAGTTATGCTTTTGCTGTAGAAACAGAAAGAGAGAACCTTGGACACATTCTGGACTAGTTATAATTATATTCCAAATAAGGATCCTGGTTATTCGTAGATCAAAGGGATACCCATGTAACTGAGAAATTTGAAAACTAAATATCTGCATGACTGAGAAATCGATGTGTATCAATTCTTCTCTCGAGTCCTCCAACAAGTCCCTAACAGCCGGTTTCTCCCGGTGTAGCAGCCTCAGATCTGAGGGATGCACTGAGGGCCAAGAAAAAAAATCTATTTGTAAGCAGTTTGGTCTTGGCTGATAAAGAATACCGTACTGAAGTAAGAAAAAAAAAAAGTGAGTAATTGATTCTCCATATTTTTGTAAAACAAGAAAACCTTATTAAAATTTTTTAAAAGCAAGGAAAAAAAACCCAACGTTATTAAGAAGTAAACAGTTGTAATTTTTCCTGTCAGAGCTGAAGTCTTGCATCTCCTCTTCAGTTTTATTCAGAATTCGTTTACAAAACTGCGCACACTGTATTTATTTTTATAGCATAAACACAGATGGCAGAATCAGCCTTCTATATGAACAATATGTATCAGCAATTTCACAGATGGTGTAAAATTATATATCGTCATTACCCAACTTTGTTACTCATATAGTAGATTTTTCTCAGATATTACATAAATTTTGATAACTAGGCATCACAAAGTCGTAAGCTTTTATAGTGATGATTCTGGCACTGATTAAACCAAGTACCCAAGCAGATGCTTAACTTCAAGCACGTGCTTAAGTTCAGTGAAAGTCAGCGGCATTTCAGCAAAGCAGATGTTTAAATAGAGTTGGACTCAACTATTCTGAAAAATAAGCATCTAATTAATTGCTTCTCTGAACTGTGCCCTTAACAATCGCCATTCATTGTGTCTGTGCGTAGCTGCAAATAGCCTGCTTTTACTTGTGATATTACACCACTACACCATTTCCCAGGTGCTTTGCTAAAGGTTACTCAAGATGCAAGGTGTGTATTTTAACTTTGGAGAATACAAATACCAGGTAACCCATAGAAGCTGTCTGCAGACAGCACGAACCCAAGCGTCGTACTAGAAGGAGCTTGAGAGGAAGAGCGCGGTGCCAGCGCCACCGGTGCCCGCGGTGTTTTGTGGGCAGGTTTCCGAAGCGCAGAACCTCACCTCCAGCTATGTCCAACGGCCCGTTCTTTTTGCGAAGCTCAATGACAGCTTCCACAAACTCCTTGCCGCCTTTCTTTTCCAAAGTGCTCCCTGAACAGAGAATGGTTAGTTTACTCCTCTGATCCCAGGTTGCCACAGCAGACATGTGACTCATCATTATTTTTTTATTACATCATTCTAGAGTTTTTGTGCCCAAACATATTTTTGGGGACTGCAAAGTAAGATCTAAACCTTTTGGGACTTCAGAATTATCTAGTCATTAAAAACAACAACAACAACAACGACAAAAAGAAAAAACCAAAAGAGACAACCCTAACAACCCAAAAACCTCACCTCGGTATCCCTTGCCGACATTCTCAGGCGCAGATTTTAAAGTCAAAACATCTGTCATGACATCCCTACCTCCTTCCTTATCATGAGCATCTATTAGTGTGAAACGCTCCAGAAGAATGCGCTAGCTCGAGAGTGGTTGAAGGTTCATAACTCCTTCCCCTAAGATTCATTTCCCCTCTCGCTTACAAATTGTTTTAAAGAGCCATTTGCCACAATAAGAATTTGAAACTCACCTGATCTTGGTCCCTGACCCCAACAGGTGGCACCAGGAATGAAACAGTCTCGTGAGTGCAGCGGGCTGCTTTACTTGGTAACTGCCCAGCTTGTTGAGCCACCTTTAACCAAGAGGAAGAGCCTCAGAAATAAGGAGAATCTCTAAGGAACATATTCCTCCAATGAACTTCTCTAACTACAGCTAAGGAGCTGGACAAAGTCATTCTGGGAGGAGAAGAGCTGTGCGGTGTTTCAGGGCAACCAAAAGGTACGCCGTTTACAAAGGCAGTCCATCACTAAATGGTTTAGATCTTATTTTGCAGCTCTAGTTTTAAATATTAATATAAAACAAAATAAAAAAACAGCCCAAGAAAGCATTTTCCTAACTACATAAGCATCCCACATAATTTTGCACTGTGCACGTTAATTATAAAGGTAGATAAGTAAAAAGCAGTGATATCATAAAGGCTCTGATTTGAGATATTACTTTGAAAACTGATTTCCAAAAATTCAGAACTAAGATCTCTAAACATTTATTTGGTGAAACCCCTTACTTTCACTGATGAAGAAAGAAAAAACGCATTTTCTGATGGAAGTGCACATACTGTATGCTCGAGGAAGCAGAGCCCCCCCTCCAAGGTTCCGTTTAGTAAATAGGGCTACAGCTCTAAGGACAAAGAGGACTGCGAGATGCTTTTGTTCTGACACCATTGCTAAATTTCTTCCAAAATGAAGATTAAAAGTTGAAAACAATGCATTTGTTTATTCATTCAAAAAGTGTCTCTGTTACCCTGCCTCTATTTTGCTATTGGCAGTTTATTGCTTTTGGGGTACAAAAGCTGAGGACAATTAAAAAATGGATGCCTTTTCTTTTGCTTTTTTTTTTCACAACCAATTCACATGGGGTGTTTGCCAAAAGCTGGATTGCAAGGTCAGAGTGTGATCTGATCTTTGTGCTCATTTAAGCTTTTTTTTTATATAAATACTTTGGTCTAAGTTTATTTAGCAAACTCCTCACTAAGAATTTTCCGAAACTCAAAGGTACCTATCCCTGTGCAACCGAGTGGAAGGCACCCCCTTATAAATCTCTTGGAAAAGATGGTAGTGGCTTTATTTGTAGCAGCAGTGTGTCTTAGGAGAGCGGGCTGGGGAAGGAAATCCACCCTAGAACGGAGGGGCTTGGAAACGCAGGACCCAGGGTGCCCTTTGCTGCACCCTCCAGCAGATGTGTGTGACACCGGGGGCTTCCCAAATGACTCCCACAGAGAAGGGATGGGGAGGGAAAGAAACAGTCCGCCATTCTAGTTATAGCCTGTATTTCCATATCATTCATATTTGTATATATTCCAGTTATATTCCCCTTGAGGCCGTGAACTTAGATCCTAAACCCCATGACATTCATAATCCTTAATTTCTCGTTTCAAGGGGAAACATAATTAAGCCTTGTGCAGAACCTAGGAACAGAAAAGATCTATTAAGTAGGTCATTTCTTTGCCATTGCAAAGCTGTTGTACATTTAATGGAATTTAGCCTGGTTTGGTTTAATTCAATCCAGAAGGATCAGCTTTTTCCCTTCTACTGGGAATTAATTTATAATTAAAAGCAATGAACAACCCTGTCAGTTTATTTCACCGAGCTCTCTTCTTGCAGATTTGGTACAACAGAGAGCAAAAGTCTTATTTGGTATGAATTGGTGAGGTTTTCTGCATTTACTCCTCAATTACACTCTTCTTCTGATGAATAGTGAGGGTTTATATTGAAATTATATTCCAGAACTATGTTGTAAATTAGCTTCATCTGGGAAAGGACATACTGTATTTAACCATTTTCCACTACATTAGCAAGTTTCTTGATGGAAGTCTTGCTTCACAGCTTCAAGGTTAGTAGCTTATTTGCTCACAGGCATAAATATGTGTCACTCCCATGAGAATAAGATCATTATCGCATGCTTTCCAAGCAGGCATTGGTATCAGTGTTGAAAACAGCGTTAGCAGAAATTTAGGCTGTAAAATTCTCAGGATAAGCCCCCAGTACATTTAAATTGTTAGGGAAAAAACCAACAAAAATTAAAAAAAAAAAAAAATTTAGATGGGTAAAAGTTAATCATTGGAAGCTAAGCATTTGTGCACTTCTATTCCTTCTTACAGCAGTCAGAGGCACCAGGAACCTACGCTAAGGAATGAGCAGTACAGCTTCGAGAGATGATTTTCTTTGTAGGGTAGCAAAGCATTTCTTTGTCAAAGGGTAGGAGACAAGCACATTAGCTAAATGGGTCTGACAGACTTTAGAAGCATATTCTTCAGATACAGGGTATTATGTCACTCTTATTTTAATGTCTCTGCAGCATGTTTAGCCAAGGCCCAGCTGTTCCTGCCCAAGAGGCCATCCAGAGCTCCATCAGCCCACGCGTCCCTCGGGCAGTAGCCCCTTTGGAAAGAGCAGGCGTGGAGGGAGGCCATTTGCACAGCGATGAGGCTTAGGTGAGATGTAGAACACAGGCTGGGATCAGGTGATGTTTTTTTTAAAGCGTCATCACCCTTACCAGTAACTTCTGTATTCAGTCCAAATTCTGATTTGCCTTCTGTAATTACCACGGCAGTTCAGTTAAAGGACTGCTACCCTTTTATGAAATCCTTCAGAACACTGTATGCAGAGTGGCGTATTACTAAGATAAGAGTTACTCAGGGGACGCTTAACATACTGAATTAAGATGTCTGTCATGTTTGCTACCGTGCCTTCTCTCATCGGTGTACCTTAGGTGACTGACTGCCTGAAAATCATCCATGTACGTACGATTGGCCGTGTACCCGTGGCCGTGTACTTGTGGGCGTGAGGACCGTGGAGCCGGGCTATGAAAGTAATCGGTCCGTAAGGTAAAATATGAAAAAACTAACCAATCTTAAGAGTTCAGAAAATACAGATGGGCTAGATCCAGCGCGTCAGATGTGAACATCTGAAACTTGGCATCGAGATGGGGTACTGGAACTGGTTAGAAATCTAAAGATCAAGACTCAAACCATATTCAAGACAGGCATTTAACACGTCAAACAAACAATGCGGCAATTCATTTTCCTTGGTCACACGCCTGCATTGAACGTACTGTTCCTGCCCTTCAAATTTTGGCGGTGCATTCTGTTGTTACTTCTGAAAGTCTGATTTGGTGATAAAAATCAGAACCGCCTACTGAGTTTGCAATTATTCATTTCTTTTTGTCATCAGTCAGGACTGCTGGAAGTGAGAAATGAATGCAAATCTGCATAGCTACAACAAGCTTGTGGCTGCTGATTGACCATGCACACACATACAAACTCCGCAGCACTGAACTTTCCATTACCTACTTCACCACCGGTGTAGAAGTCAGAGTTTGTCGGGTGAACGACAGCATCACTGTCGATCGTGGCAATGTCAGCCTGTACAACTTGCAACTACAACAGGTAAACAGATGTATATCAACCACGTTGGACAGAGACCCAGCACAGGCTCTACATTTACACAGGTACCAACGTCCATATTTTCCTACCTTTACA
This sequence comes from Larus michahellis, assembly GCF_964199755.1. Lineage (NCBI taxonomy): Eukaryota > Metazoa > Chordata > Aves > Charadriiformes > Laridae > Larus > Larus michahellis. The sequence continues at coordinate 15,463,014 of NC_133906.1, forward strand.
TCTCCAAACCTTGCGCCAAAGGAGTATGCTGAGGTGTGTGTGCAGGTGTGTGTAGAGAAAGGGGTGTAGGGAACAGGAGGAGGAATCTTGAGTATGACATGATCAAATAAATGTTAAAATGACAAGTCAGAGCAATCACAAGAGATCATTTCCAAAGTTTTAAAATCAGCTAATACCCCATTTCACTTTGCAGAAACCTAGAACAACCAGTTCCCCACAGAGCATGACACTAAAATACGGAATCTGTTTAAAAAAAAGAAATTCAGGATCATCAAGCCAAACAAAATAACTAGTTTCTCCATTTTGTCAGCATCAATAAGCTGACAGGCACTAATCTTCATACGTATAACGATTCAGCACTTTGTTTCTAAAAATGACAGTCTCCTTCAGAGGAAACCATGTATTTGCAGACAGGTATGTACTGAATTTGCTTTAAAAAACATAAATGATCGTTCTTATATTTTAAAGGTAAGGCATATTTTCTAACTATGCGTTGGAATGGCCGAGACACTTGTAAACTTATACATATTTCTGAGAAACGCTGATTTAAAAATTAGCCAGCTTAGAACTTTTTCTTGTTAAATTACTTGTGTACATTCCCATAGGAAATGCAATAGTAGAAGAATTATGGGTTGTATTCCATTAAGGAAGTTTAAAAAAAAAAAGACAGCAACAGGAGTAATCATCAAAGAAGGGAATGCAGTACATAATGCATGAAAGTTAATTTTTCTTTTACTTTTGCTGAAGAACACACTTCTGTTGAAGAAGGATTTTTTAATTTTTTTTTCCTCAATCTGGACCAAGATAGAAGCTTTAAAAGCGATACACCATCTACAAGAGTATCTACAAGTTCATTGTTGGTACAATATCAGTATTTGTTTTCAGCTGAATGTGAAAGTGACAGGGAGTAATTGAAGCATAACGGAAACAAATTATTTGACTGAATTAAACATGAAATCAAGGTAGGAAAGATTGGGGCATAGTTAATTATTTAATCATTCCTCTTTAGAAATTTTATGCCTACTCTGAGTATCAGAAAAACCCCCGAGATTGCAGTTAGAATGGAGAAACTGCTTATTTTGAAAACAACCTGACAAAAAAGTATTTTAGTCCTCAAAGTATCCAAATAAGAAACCCCCCAAAATAGCTAACAGTCACATATGATCATTATGGAAAAGAATTTAAATGATTTGTTTTAACTGAAATCAACTTGAAGACTAGCAATGGCTGCAAGTATTCAGATTTGGTGAAAAAAGTCTTTCGAATACAGTTCTTCAACAAAACAGAACCTGCAAGATTTGAATTTCTGTTCTTATTAAATGTATGAAGCCCTAGAGAGTAAATTCTGGGTTCCATAATTTCCATGTGACCGTTAGTTGTGTCAACCCATGCCCCATTTACCTAGGTCATCTTTAAGGTCAATGTCAGCATTGGTAGGATTGATAATGGCCTCCACCTCGAAGCCGGCTAAATTACTGATTTCACTGTGAATAAGGTTCAGCTGAAAAGAAAAGCATGAGGTGGGAAATAACAGGACAGCTGGGAAATCACAGAGAAGCTGCAGAAAAGTGAGCTTTGCAACACAGATGGAGATAGCATCACTGCAAACAAATATGCAAAATAAAAGGCAGGTCATAAAGGAGGGTTATTATCCAAAAAAATTTCAAACACAAGACTCAAACATTGTTCGCACTGGGAGGATATGAATGTACCTACTAACAAGCTCTATTCTGGCTTTATGCTGGCCACTATTTGGGATTCTTATTTTGGCATTAATAGAGCTTATTTGTTTCTCCTCAAAGTATAGATGAAGGACACCCTGATCATTTCTTAAGCATCGATTGCTGGAACATGCCATGACTGTTCAGCACTGAAACTGGATAAAAGATGCCGCTCCTCCTGCTTCAAGCCAGCAAACATGAGCCTATCTTTGAGAAAGCACAGGCTTGTCTCCGACGACTCCTCCATCCTAGCAAGGGGACGTGTTCCTTTCTCTTTCCTTATTAGTGGTCACCACGTTCTGTCTTGCAGGCCCTTCGCTTTTCATCTGCACAGATCTGCTGCCTTTGTGAATGTCAAGTACTGTAAGCTGGCACTATTAGGAGCTTATTGCTTCTAGTTTTTATTTTATTTGCATTACTTCCTTCTGTCATTTATGAAAACAGAGACTTTAGCCCCACCCACTAATGCCCGTTAACTCCTCATTTAACACCCCTCTATTTAAAAGATGCTTCTCAATTGCTGCCTGAATCATTACAAAATCAGAAGGATTTCTCATGGGCATACAGTAAGGTGAGGAAGTCAGCGCAGCTATCTAGAGATTAACCTCATGTCCGCACTTCATGCTTTTAAAAGAATAAAAAGAATTAATGACATATGAGGAAGGGCAGATTTCAACTTCTAGCAACACATTTTGAGCAAGACTTATAAACTAGTATATAAATAAAAAGTCAATGAAAAGACCAGCAATAGGAACAAACTGATCCTGCTATGCCAAACCAGTGAGGATGGTTTATTTGGGAAGTGCTTAGAGGTGTAAAGAGACAGCACAAGTTGCTTACTGCTGATGGTTTGGGTGTCTCGTCACCGTATGTGACCCACACCACAGAAACAACTCTGTAATTTGAGGCAATTTGATGCGGTTTTCTTTACGGTGAGGGTGACAGAGCACTGGAACAGGCTGCCCAGTGAGGGTGTGGAGTCCCTTTCTCTGGAGATTTTCAAGACTCGCCTGGATGCAGTCCTGAGTAACGTGCTCTGGGCAATCCTGCTCTAGCAGGGGAGTTGGACTAGATGATCTCTAGAGGTCCCTTCCAACTCTGAAATTCTGTGTGATGCAAATGCCAAACTGGGCAAAAGTCAAACCTGCAGACAGGTATGTGAGGAAGCTGATAACCAGGGGGTTGTGACGCTGCTTCATAGCCAGTGTTGGGAAGTCTGATTTCATGTGCATCAAGTGTACTACCGCCAAAACTTAAAATACTTTAAAGTGCAAAAAATTTTCTGGACTCTTTCATGTGGGGAAGCACATTATCGGCATCATAAATTATGCTTATATCTAAAACACACATTGAAAATCATCATTTGCGTAGCTGATTAGGCAATATGGAAAGCAACTGTGAAAGAGAAAGTTCTCATTCATTTATGCAAGCCCTGAAGCCAGCTGCAGTTAAGCCAAAGCCTGCTGGGTTCAACCTATGAAGCATAACGTATACATTCAGGCATGGCATTTAATCTCATCACTAACTCAATTTTGTCTCTTGGTTTTTAATCCACATTCTGTAAACTCTTCAAATCTTCTTGTGTGTGTGAGTTTGTTAATTGGGAATACGACCCAGTTCATGTAACCGATACAAGTGAATGGGTCATTTAAGGAGGCCAACATCCATACATTTAAGTTTTATGAAAAAATTATTTCCATTTCATTCATGTGATTATATGAATTGACCTTCTTTCTCTTTCTAAAGCTTGCAATTTCATAAAATTTGCATATGTTGCTTGAATAAACTACGTTCCTTCAAAATAGGGTGATTTTGGCTAAAAATGAGTGTAATTCACAGTCCTGTTTTAAGTACAGGTCTGTTCGGGAATTTGCAATAAAATCTAAGAGAGCTTCCTTTCCAAATAGCTTAGAATCCTTTAATACTTCACACGTGGCAAGTTATTCATACTTGAGTTTGAGTCTTGAGTTTGACTACAAGCAACTGCTGTTTAAAAAAAAAAGTCAAATCAAATCAAAACAAAATGTTAAAGAAACTGTATGAATTTTGAAATAAAAAAAAAAAAAACAACAACAAAACACATGCACACACCAAAAGACTGTTTTGTGGAGATTTTAGTGTGTTCCTAAGCATGTTTTGTTCATTTTATAGGTGACTCTCTTTGATCCCTAATTCAGCGTTCTACAAGTTTTTGCCCAGATCTATTGTCTGCCGGACCCCTTTGGTTTCAGACCTTTAATCTATCTCTGCGCCTCCTCATATATGGGATTTAAATAGCAATTAGCTGGCAATTAAAGTTTCAATTTAACAGCAACAACAAAATGCTTAAAAAGCTGCCCATCACTGATAGCATGTGTTGGCAGTTAAGTATTATTTTGCTAAATTTTGCATTTAGTGTTCAGTGCACTGTTTAGCTATCCAATTGCCAAAAACAATTAAAACAAAGAGTCAGAAGTTTTCCCATGGAATTAAATCCTCCAACAAGTAATTGCTCGATTTTACTATCCAACAGCATGAAGCATGTATTAGACAGAGGCGATCCCCTAAAGGGCTACTTCAAAAAAATAAACAATTGGCACAACTTGCATATACATGTGCAACAAAGAATGGACATAACTTTAGGTAACATTTAAATTAAATGTTAGTCAGATAAAATGCAGATGGCATTTAGCACATCCATGAGTATTTTCTGAGGCAAGCCTTGCGTTTCTTATTACAGATAAAATTACCTTTAAAGTCTTGGAACTTTTTCTGGTATGAATTTCATACAGAAAATGGAAGATGCTTGTTGGAGCCCAAACCCTAATGCTTAGGCTTGAGCTCTTACAACTCTGCCTCTACTCCGTAATTGTCTCAGGAAAAACAAACGAGTTAATGTGCAGAATACCACGTTTCCATTTGGACGTCACTTGTAGGATGTGCGATTGTTTACATATTAAACTAGATTTTAATACTTACTTAGTGTAGCACTAATAAACTTCTACAGGTATAACTGAAGGGTTCTTTGCCACTTCCTGACCTCTAAGACTTTCTAGCTGAATGTCAGCAGTTACCTAAAGATTTAATGCAGTAACAGTACTTTTTAAAAACTGAACAATACCCAGGTTCGCAACGTTCTCATTTGTGTTTTCAGTAATTAAATCTGGGGATATTACAAGGCTGAAGAGCCATTTTTCCAAATAAACCCCTTCGCTTTCCCTTCTGCAAACATGGAGCCAACAAAAAGATTTTTCCCATTAAACACTTATGAATGACATGATATTAAGAACAGGATTATTTTCTTTCTTTGCATCTAGTGAATTATCTCCTGATCCAGCAGACAGCGGTTTTGCAGACCAGGGAGACATGCTGTAAAGGTGTTCGAGGATGTCACAGGAGGTTTGAAAGATACCAAGTGCTTGGGTTTTTTGGTTTCAGGTTTCTGTGTTTGCACTGTAGTTTATTAAGAACACACAGAACATGAAAGTATACTGAAAATCTGTATGTACAAATTCAAGAAAAATCAAGTAACTGTGATTAATATGAATATTTTTGCTTTTCAAATGGAAAAGCTCAAAATGTTTTAACATATTAAGCTTTCCTACCATCTGTGTGAAGAGTGTAACTGTATTTCCATTTCACAGATGGGGAAGGCAACAGAGAAAGAACGTGATTTACAGTATCTCAAAATCGGCCAAACCCAGGACTCATGGTTTCCAGGCCTCCAGCTCAACCACCTTAACACGCTGTCCTCCCTGACAGATTTTTCCTTCCCTCAAAATGCTTTTTAAGGAGCGTGAGGCTACGCTGAATAGAAGGGCCTCCTCCAAACGAGCAAACACCTCCTGCCCTCACACGCTTTCAAGAACAGCAACATGCACAAGTCTAAGGAATCAAACTGCAACTGTCCAGAATCGCTATTGAAGAAGATTCTTAGTTCATTAAGTTTATGAATACCATGTGGCACTAATTTAAGACAACTCTAACAAAACAGGTATTTTTTTTCTGTTAAGCAGCAGACTTAAACTTAGGTCAATATTTTAAAAATCAATATTATCTTTTTAAACAGCAATTGCATGTAGAAATGGCTAAGCAGAAGCACTTAACCAATTCAAAGTCACTAGAGTTTTTATAGATAACCATTATATTTAATTTGTAAATTTCCAAAATAAGTAGCCAGTATTTGAGACTTCCATGTGTCAATTAAATAATTAACAACTGCCACCGTCAATGAGGTCGCAGTCTGCTAAACCTGCATGTAGCACAGACGTCCTGGCACACCCCCGAGCCTCCTGGCCCAGACAAAACCACCTCCAGTTTAGGAGAGAGGATGCATCCAAATCCCACTGATTCCATGATGGAAAGTTTTATCTTTGCCTTTTTTATCAGGAGAAAATCAAAATTACTTGGTAATTTCAAAATGGCATGTTTTGAAAATAATTTCTGGGGAATGGGCTGAAAATATTTCTAGGAATAAGCCAGCATAATACTTTTGTTTGGTTCATTTTATGCTAAATGAAATCTCTTTGATCACTACAGTGCAAAGGTTTTTTCATTTTAAGTTTTTCACATTTTCAGTATTAACACAAATGCTTAAAATAATTTAGGTTGGTCTAAATGTGCTATTTTGGGGGTAAACCAGAACAAAGGCATTAATATATTATTTATCAGCTCAAACACGGCAAGAATTTCATTTTTAACTCACACATAATAGGACACAGAAAATTCTTATATTTGTTAGACATACCCTACTTTTCTTAGATTTTTACACTAACCATTTACTGCCTCTAAAAAGTTTCCCACAGGGAATCAAAAGCAGTATATAATCCGTGCTAGGCACAGCTCAACAGCACCTCTGCATTCTCTGCCCCTCAGAAAATAATCCATTCCATTTGGAGTGTTCGTTCACAGGAGACAAAGGGATTTTCATTTTTCGTTTCATTTTTCTTTTAATTATGTTTACTGTGTTACAAATAAAGGCTAACACATCTGGCCCCTCATGTGCAGGGCTAAGCGACAACAAACCAGTACAGGGACGGACATGTCCTACCAGTAATTTTTTCAGGGGGCTGCACTCCAAGTGGGTGAGAAAGCCAGAAAGTCCATTTCCCAGTACAAAGAACTCACTGGAAAGTTCTACAACAGACACTGGCTTTGCTCATCCCAGCTTAAAGCAGTCCTGGAGTTCACGATTCTCTTCCACTGAGCCCAACAGCAAAGCCCCATGGATTTGCTGGGTCAACACAATGCTAGGTCTTATTACAGGTTTCCTACGGTAACTAAAAGGAATTCAAAGTCAGGTCCAGAAGTCTGACGTTAATATCTTTCTTCATACAGTAGTTTATAAATTTAGGGTTCTAATCTAGTCACCAAAATGTTTTTAAAAATATGTTCAAAATCACCTCCCTAGTAGTAGTCAAATAACACAAAAGCCTACCAAACCAGCCATCTAGCTCTAGCTGTAAAATTAAATGTGGAAAATCAGAAGTCTTGCAAAACATAACGTTACTCTCATGCATGTTAAACTTAGCAAACAAACTGGGGAAGGATAAATGGAGAATAACCTCAGCATGAAATAAAAATGAGTCAGAGGAGATACATTCCACAATGGACAATGGCTCATCTTTTATGACTTACAACACAATGACCTGATTACTGAATGATAGAAGAAAGATGCAGTTTTACTTAAAAAAATTTTGTATCACGAACTAAAGGCAGGTTTCAAGATAAAAGACCAAATTAATTTAATGAATCGTCTCTTTAAATGGATCCTCTCTTTAAGCAGATCTGTATTTGTGTTAAACCACCCCATGTCCCAAAGCATATTCACAGGGAAAGAAGGATTGTTGACTTCTAGCTTTTCATAAATGCATCATTCATCGTTATACAGCATTAACTTTTGTAAATAACAAAGCAGAACAAAACACAAAAATCACTATTATGAACAAATGTCTAAAATAGGTTTTGAAAAAAACCTGTAAATCATTTACATCAACAATAAAGTGGGCTGCCCATTGGAAAAAAACATTTTATTCTTAGAATAATCTCATCTTTGGCAGAAGCTTTGCTGTAACAATTATGCTGTTTATGAATAAGGTGAGACAGATTACAAGCACACAGGCTTTCCTTCTATTGAGTATTTAAATATGTAGCCATATGAAGACTCATTTATGTATTTTTAAAACGTTCTGAAAGTTATTTCAGAGAATTGCTTTGTTCAAAAACTAATATCACACACCTCCTCAAGTGCTCAGTGGGGAAATGTCCATTGTACCTAGACGTTTTGGGGAAAGGGGGGTGGTGGGAGGGGGTATTCCCTAAGCAGCACTGAAAAATACGTATTCATTTATAAAAATGCAGGAGCATACCTTCTGGCCAAGAAACAGACTTTTGGTGGACAGGACTGTGAAACCATCTGCAGGAGTTCCCTCTGTTGTACTGTCAGCACTGGCTGATTTGCTCACTTCTCCCTGCTTCTTCTTCCAAAAACACAGTTAATTAGTTAACTCAAGGCTAAGAGAAAAACAGTTTAATAACACTAAGATATATGACAGGCCATAAATGCTTACCAGGCAATAAAATGCCAGTGCAAACACTGGATTTTATCCTTTAGACTAACTAAAGTGACTGATTACAGCTGAAGGCATCAATAGGGAAAATGACCTCAACGTCTGCATATCTACATGTCTTTTCTTGCCTACGACAGCACACAATTCAGATGACAGTTGTCTTCAATGTTGCAGGAAAACATATAAACAGCCCCAAAGTTTTAACAGCTTTCTAATGGCTTGTGTGGAAAAAGATAATGTATCTATTTATATGTGTGGGCAGACAACCATTTTAAGGCAAAAACTGACTTGTCAGTTGCTTTGAAATCTGGCCATCCTTAGAGGCAGTGGCAGGAGAATAGAGCTACTTTCTACCTGACTAGCAGTAGGAAATGGGTTGAACAATCTTCTCCCCCTTGTTTAACACGATCACCTTCATCTCCAGTAAAACTGTAGGGGGAGAGGGACTTCCTCTCAACCACCATTCCTTTTTTCAACTGTGTCACTGAAGCAAAATGATAGGTTTTAGGAATGAATTGATTTACTGAATAAAAATGAGAACTATGAACATTTTGAAAAGGATGCTTCATGAAGCTAGTGAATTGACTGCTGTGGTTACAAACTCAATTGGTGCCAAAAATCATTTCATATTCTCAATAAAATTACTACTTATGATTTAATATAAATATTTGGTGCCTCCGGCAATGCCTATCCTGAAGCTGAAAAGCACACCTGGAATATTAAGCAAGCCACTGTTCTCTTACTGTCCCTTTCCAAAGTACATAAACTAAATCTGTGGCTGAGCAACTAAAATGACATTGATGCAAGGCTATATTGGTGCTTCTAGAAGCTGTAAACATGCTTTACTTTACACAAATGTTTAGAAAATTAGATTTTCATGGGTCCTATTTCAATTCCCCAGGAGTTTACTGTCAGCCAAATACCAATATAGTAAGCAGACAATACAGTTTATTGTGTGGAAGAAAAACAGAACCCCACAACAGACTTCCTGCTTTTGTAATCAAGTAGGGGGGGGGGAAAAATATCCAGATTTAGGGAAATTATTAGTGCACAGTTATTAGAAGCACTGCACTTGAAATGTCAGCTATTAGGTGTTCTAAAAGACAAAACTAAATTCAACAGTTCAACAAACAAAAAAATGAACCAGAAAAAGTGACCAAGTAAACAATAACAGAGACACAGGGGAGGAATACAGAAGCTTTGTTTGACAGGGAAAGCAACTTTTCACATGCACTGTCCATTTCGTGTGAAATTCAGGTACTTTTCTTCCTACTTTCATAACCTATTGCTTGACAGTAGTTGTTTTGCAAAAAAAGATCCTTGGTTACACACACACACATTAGAAAGATTCCCTACTCCTACAAACTGAAACTGAAAAAAGGAATGAGGGTATGTTCTCCTTAGCTTAGAAAGAGATGTTATTCTTAGTTTCCTAACAAGAAAAAAAAATGACATTTTGGTCCTCTTCCCCTCATCTCTCCACTTCATTTTGAGTAAGTTTAGTTGATTACTAGGATTTAAAAAGACGCAAGTCTAAACATGGAATATTCTCAGCTGTAATACACGAAAAACCGAGAGGGACATTTGTGGGTCTTTAGCTCAGCCAAAGAAATTCTATGTAGCCACAATACAGTTTCTCTGATGCCGCAAGTCTCAGCTACCTGCTGTAGCAGAACTGCATCCTACTTCAGAAGGAGTATTTCACCCTTTTTGGATTTCATCAAATCAATTAAAGAGGAATCTTATACTAAGCTGGAACACAAAAAACATTTAAAACCCCAACAAACAACAGAAAAATACAACACTTGAAAACATGACTCTGACATGCCAATGGCTGGGGACATTATTACAATGCAAGTGAATTAGGCTGTTGTTTTTCTTCAATATTTTGGATTGCAAAACACTGCCTTAATGTGACTTCACTTTTGAAAAAAATACCCAGATTCCCCATTTCTTGCAGACACATATCAATACTTGAACAAAGTCCAAGCAAGCTTACTCTGCCTTGCCCAGTGCAGACACCTGCGCAGCCACCGCAAAGCTGCCCCTACCGTTGCTACGTAAGATCTCGTTTGATGTTGGCATCTCCAGCCTGTGCCTACCTAACTAACGACTGTTTCGTACAGAGTTATTTACCGCTTGCCTGCCTGTCCTGCAGATCTGTGCCCCTGCTGAGGGTTTTCAGCCTTCCAGCAGCACTCCTTCAGCATCTGCTTACGCTGCTACTGAAATCCTTATTGTTAAGAACACATGGAACAGAACATCTACCCTACGTGATGCTCCCTACAGCTACTACAAGCAAGTTTGTTTGGTTTTAAAAGAAACAGATTACTCTACCTTGGATTTCCTTGCCCCTTTCTTGCCACCTGTTTTCTTTGATACAGTTTTTTTCTGTGATGGAGACTTTGCCTTCTTTGCTGGAGGTGGAGTGATGATGGCTTCCAGTTTGCCTTTTGATCCCCGCTTCTTTGCCAACAGCTCTGGGTGAATATTGGGTAACACTCCACCACTGGCTATGGTGACCCCTTTCAATAGCTAATAAAATAAAAGTTGCAGATGACAAATTTCAGCATTTACTCACCAATAAATAGAAAACGGCAGTTAACTGCAAACTTTGTACATTGCCTTAACTGTTTTTTGTATGTTTCTCAACACATTATCCTTGAAGAAGAGAGACATGAAAAGTATATGAAATGAAGCTGATCACGTACTAAATTTTAACTATAAAGGGAATATGTATTCTTATTGCATAATGCTTGTTACTGTCAGTATCTCTTGGGCTCACACAAGATCTGTTTTCTGTGAAGCCACGCAATGAAGACTGTTACCCAGCTGCAAGAAAACAGGGCAGCTTGGCAGGGCAGCCTGCGTGAGGGATGGCACCCAACGTCCATGGTACAGGACTGCAATGGGTACCACGCTCCAGAGAACCCAATATATGTCCCAATTGCTGAATCTTCTTGAAAGGGCATCTTTTAAAATGGATTTTTTTTTTTCTTAGAAAAAGAAACTTCAAATGGAGGGTAACACTTATACAAATCTCTATACCTGGAAGTCTTCAAAAAAATCTTTAAGTAGTTGAAGAAAAGCAGATCAATATTCAAAAGTGTGCAGTTCATTCAAGCCTTTAAAAGCAGAGGTGAAATATATCATGTTCTGTATTTAAAACCACTTTAACCCATTTTTTATACATCTAACTGGGACTAATTCACTTATTCAGGAGGATACAAATGGTGACATCAAAGTCCCTCAGGTACTCCCACCTTCTGATTCGTGTTTACTGCTCCCCAAGCACAACTCAGAGAGGCTCCAAGCTTACGAAGGGATGATGAATGGAAAGTATTATCAAATTTCACACAGACCCAGAAGGAGGTTGGTTTGGGGATATTATTTTTTTTTCCTGCTCCATCATGATACACAGGTTTGGAAAAAGTATCTTTTCAGATGTGTTTTTACAGCACCTCACACCAAGGCACATTAATCCCAGCCAGCGCCTCCGGCTGACACCACAAGACTGTAATAAAAACATCCAAATATTTTTTGGTTAAATTAAAGGCCTCTTGAAATCTGCAAAGGACACAGACTTGCAAGAGTTCCAGAGCTCTTAATTCTGTGGTCACAATGGCAGACTTTAATGGGAACAGGATAGGTCCCACCAAGTCCTAAGCTGCTTAAGGGAGAAAACGAAAACAAACAAAAAAAAGCATCTAAAGGTTTTTTCCATGTCTCTGTAGAGTTTATGACAACGTCCCACTTTAACAGAGGTAGTCGTGATAGTGCGAGCAAATGTCACATTACAGCTCCACTGCATTTTTACACATTTTAAGAGTCCTGAAATAGATAATTAAGCTGAGCACTATAGTTAGATACACAGGCAGTGTGCTTGTGAATGAATGAGCAGTTTCCTGGTGGGCTGCTCAATAAGCAGAGGTCTTGAGTTACAATTCAGCTCTATGGAAAGACAATTTAAAAAGCCCTAAAGGAAATCCCGGCCCTCACACAGTGGAGTTTTTTCTTACCTGATTTAATTCTTCATCATTTGCTACAGCTAACAGGATGTGTCTAGGAGTGACTCGACCCTTCTTGTTGTCCCTTGCTGCATTTCCAGCCAATTCAAGAATTTCCGCTGGGGAAAAAGTAAGCAACTTTTAATTACATTGTGATCATTAAGAAAACTCAATGTGTTATTTAGCATCCCTGCAAAAAGATACCTGAATTATATCATGTTATTCCTAACTGCTGTAGAACACCCTCAACAGACATCTAACCCTAAAATCATCATTTTCTTTTTATATGGCTAATAACTGAAGGGCGAATGCACACCTGAAGTCCTGTAGTCTAACCTATATGTAGTTTTTTGTCCTTTTAAAGCAGTTCCCCTGGATTATTGACTCAGTGTTCTTCTCAAGGCTACTGTGTGTTTATCTCCTAGGATCCCTCTCCTGTCAGGTGATGGAGTACTAGATGTACAAATGGTTTTTTTTCTCAAACCTGTCATAAATGTGAGTTCTGGCTTGTATCACTTTTATTACTAGAAAAGACGCTATTCTCAGGTTCTCATCTTTAACATTATGGAAGCATGTAAGCACACATCCAAGTTCGGACACTAAAAATACAAACTGTGCTGTTACACTGACTTAATGATTTTTTCCTCTTTGAGAAGTTTCTGTCCAGAAAAAGTAATTAATGAATTATGTTTGTTTGCTTCTAGTAAATTATCTCCTTAGAAAAAGTTTCCAGTCCTGACAAAATGCATTTAACAGCTGTGGATGTGATGGCTTTTACTGGAATTAGGAAAGATTAACTTGCTCCTTTGCAGGGATCTATGAAGTAAAAGGCTAGAGTGTTACCTGCTGATTTATCTGTCTTCAACTCAACAAGCCTTAGGCAAAGAATGCAATTAATTACAAGAAAGTCTGGGGAACAATTAAAAAAAATGACATAACGTGTTTGTTTATCTGACTTTGCAATTATGTGCTATTGCTGTCTCCACTACACATAACCTTTCACCTCCCTCTGCAAGGACTGTGTTTCACTATTGCTTTCGGTATATTTCCTTTTGCAATCCTGGTAATGTTTGGAGAAAAAGAGAAAAAAAGAAAATGAAAATGCCTTTTTTACATCTATTACATACTAATATATTTAAATTTAACATTAGAATAGGGTATGAGATTGAGTTCACATTTAACAACTGACTATACCATGAAAGCTCTCCCATAGGCGTGCTTTAGAGGCACACACAACTGAATTAAGACATTAATCTCAAAATGAAGACGACTAAAATCAAAGCTCACATGACCATATACCTTTACCATAACACATAGTAAATCTCAAGTAATACTACACAGCACAGACTATGTCTGAATTTAACATGATTCTTCAATTATTTTTCATGCTAAGTCCCGTAATAACCTAGTTATGACACCTACTGGAAAACTTACAGCTGCTTCCGGATGTTCTACAGTTAAAAGCTTCATCGAGGATTTTGGTAGGCCTTCGCTACTTTTGTGCTCTTCAAAGTGCACAATTAACTTTATTATAGGGCGAGATAGAATATTAAGTCTAAGCCCCCAAAAGTAACTCAACATTTCACGCTGACAACAATTGCTTTAATTTATTTTTAAAGAAGGATTAGCAGGGTAAGGTCAACCTGACTATGCTTTCCACACCTCCAAAGAACTCAATTAAGCTGGCATAATCCTTTTCACATACTTCTCAAAAGCCACAGTGCAGACATACGAGGTTCAGCTTGCATTCAGCGCTGCATACAGCCGCCGGTGGTGACACAAGACCTATATCACCTTCCAACGGAGACGCTGTGCTCTCGGTGACAGCCTGCGCGTCCCCACCGACCTCGGTATGATTCTGTGTCACTGGAACAGCCCAGCATCTCCACCTCTCTACATTGGGAATTGTTTTGTTTGTATCTCAGACTTTATTACCGGTTGAAAAGCATGAGAAGCATTTGCCGCAAACAGCAGACAACTTTTTGGTTTCCCTCTGCTTCCCCCACCTCCGCTGCTTTACTGCATCAGGCACCGCTAAACAGTCGGGCCGTGTTATTCTCTGCAAGTGAGCAGCAGAACTATGCGGTTTTTGTAACGAAAGAGTCTAAGAAAGTGTTATGCCTGTAAAGCACAGAGGAATGTTTTATTTGTTCCTCATAAAACTAAAATGTCTGCCTCGTACAGTGGAGAACTGTTCTTGTAAGTGCTAAGCCCTCTTCCTTGGACAGGAAACTCATTTTGAAATTACAGTTTTCTAATGGTCCTTTAGGGAAGTTGAGGTACCCCACTTCCTTTTTGGGAACAGAACGCTCTGCACTGGCATTGAGGACCACAAAAGAGGAGCTTGGGGAGAGGGAGAGAGGAGGAGGAGGGTGGAATTTTTCTTCTGGCCTTCTCCTCAGCTCTCCGATAATAACCAAGCATCGATCATGTGTGTAGAGACCCACAGCAGAGAGCACGGCAAAACCCAGCCACGGGGCACCAGGCTGGGCAAAGGGGCACTCTCCCCTATCAAAAACCAGGAGATTAGGAGGTATTCGAGCTGAAGCCAATCTAGGCAGCAATTTTTAGATTTAGCACTGTCAGAAGACGAACCTAATCCAAACCCAACAGATCAGAGCACGTATAAACGCTAGAAATGAAGACTTTCTGGATCCGGATGGGATCCAGACTACTTGCTTGGATTTTGCTCGCAGCCAGCTTTACTTTCACATCTGTTTTATGCTACTGTAACTCTAAAGATTTAAACGTTTTAAACGTTTAAATGTTTTAAACCAATTTTATCCATGTTTTAAACCAATTTTAAATTAGGTTAAAATCTAGCTCCCTCTGTAAGGGAGCCGACCCAAATTTCCAGAGTAATCACTCCGGATTTAGGTGTGAAGCTGGAAAGAGTAGTAGGTAGGAAAAGGTATTTAAAATTGAGATTGGATCTGAATTCTTAGGAACCCATCTTTGGAACCCCTGCCATTCTACCAGGTCCAAGGGTTTGAGCCATTGAAGAGTCCTGTTTCATTAAAGGTAATCTTCCAACAGTGGGAAAAAAAAAAAGACATTTTTTTGAAAATAAAAAAAAAAAATAGACATGATTTTGAATCAACTCCTGCAACTGAACAGGGTGAAGAGAGAAAGCTTTGCTTCCATGTATTGAGGCAAAAGAAAGCGTTAAGAGCTTCCATGACATCAGGATTCACTCAGCTTGTATTTATCCAGCCAGAAGACCAAAACAAGAACATTTTACAAAAATGAGGCCTCACAAAAAGGATGTAAGTTGCATAATGTCTATTCCATTCCTTTCATACATTCACTCAAGGCATTTCCTCCCTAGAGAATAATTACACCACCACCACTCAGGCAAAAGGCAGCTCTGAGACACACTTTACAGAAGTACTGAACACCAGAATCTCTATTTGTTTTAAAAAGAAGAAAATATACAAGCTATTCAATATTATAATCTTTTGATGCTATAATTCTTCAATTACTACATATTGAAATTTTAGGTTAATATGACGAGATACTCTTTATATTTGCACAAATGGCTTTTTCTGTGCTTTTAAATAATTTCAAACAAAAAAAGCAAAACAACATGTATTGCTTTCACTGCAGATATAAAACAAGCCAGCAGAAAAGCTGTGGGAAGTACATAATTAGGAAAGAAAAAATTAAGTAGGAATGCCATGTCAGCATGGACGGACAGCTGTTATGTAGCAAGAAAAGGGACAGATGCCTTAGGAGTCTGACTATAATACAAACACATAAATTTGATTTCAAAGACAGAGTTGTGGTCAATATTTTTCTTCTTTGCAGTCATCTTTAGAGTTGTGGTCAATATTTTTCTTCTTTTCAGTCATCTTTAAAGTAAATGGTTAAAGTCGGAAGAGAAAGTTCTAGAAGTTAAGAAATTTTCTCTTAAAAATTAGCCTAAATGTAGTTCTCATTTATATCAAATGAAAAAAATCCTCTGTGATATTTAGAAGTAGGTGGATGGACATGGGTAGTGAAAACTGGTCTAAGCCTCTTTTCAACGCTTGAACCAAAATTGAGTTTTCTGCTGAGGTTTTTAAAAGTTCAGTTAAATATTTTTTAAAAGAAAAGAAAACAGGTTGCGTATCTTTGTACTTAAGCCTGAGATAAGACCACAGGAAAAGCTGCTCTCAAGGCATTTCCTACTCAAACACAACCAAAAAATGTTAGAAGTCTCCACAGAAACCTCATCCTGAAGCAAGTTTTCAGAGCAAGTTCCTCATCCTTTACTTGCAGAGACCCTGATCTCTTGGACGTCCTACTAAGTTCCCAATTTCATTGTTTGCATTTCCCTGTTTCACAGTGGTACCACTCTGCCTTGAATACCGTTGCTTTGGTATTTCACAACACTTGCAAGTTTTGGAACAAGAACTCAACACAAGGCTAAAATGAAACAAATTGCTCTTAGACCTAAACAAAGCGGGCACAGTAGCAACTGCAGACCTGGATGGAAACAAAAGCAAATGCATTTTTCTCCCACTCCTGGAGAACGCTCTAGTTAATTTATCCTACTTTTCAAACAAAATATTAGTGGTCATTACTGAATAAAACTCCTTTAAAGCCTAAATGACAAGGTCTTTAGCTTATCATGCATTCCAGGCTATAATACTTTCGAAATATAAATACTGAATTCAGTCTGGTCTGAGTTCATCCCCAAAATCTTTTCTTTTTTTTTTTGGTTTACATTTCAACCTAAAACACTGCTGTTGCATTGAATCCCTTTGTCCACCTTCTCTGCAGGGAGATGAAATCATAGCTTTGAAAATGAAACTCTTAACAACTAACAGGTGATGTGTTGACACAAGGCCAGTTTCCGAGCATGCAAGTTCCAACAGGAACAAGTCAGGGGTTTCTAAAAAAAATCTGAAGCCTCTTCTCAAAAGAAAATTCAGAGCAATATCCAGAAATCAAAGAAAAATGAATGTTGATACAATTCCACTGAGAAAATATGTATTTGCTACAAAGCCAACTACATGACAAGGAGTCTGTTTATTGTAGTTTAAATTAATCATCCTTCCATCAGCATTTTATTGACTTCAGAATCATTTTACATGATTCCGTAAGGTTTTAACCCAATCAACCGAGACTGTTAAGAGTTTCCTGCATTCTTCTCTCTGTGTATTCCACCCAATCCCCCCGGAATCTGCAGTTGTGAGAGTGAAGGTAGAATCATTTAACAACACTTTTCCTCTCATGCATTCCAATAAAACAGTTCTCAGCCTTGGTTCAAAGTAATGGAAATTTGATGCAGTGAAAATCAATTCAAGAAATTTTACTGCTTTGAACAAGCCTTGATGAAACCTCAGCTCTCACCAGGGCAATCATTCTCTTAGGATGTGATAAAACCCCCAAACCCTTCAGTCTTTGGTGTCTGAGCTGTATCAAAACTAGGCCCCTCAAAGAAGAAAGTGTTAACTTTGCCAAGTTATTGTAAGTTTTGCATTTCTGTGAGGCAGATGACAGGCTGATGTTTACATAAAACTCAAGTTCAGGCCACAAAAGCCACTTCCACTTAGAGCCTTCTGATCTAACTCAGGCTTCTTTTCAGCTCTTTTCTAGACTTTAATACCATCCTTTTTTTTTTCTGTAAGAGATAAAAAAATTAGGAAGTTAAACAACATTGTAATTTCTCGGTTTACTATTGATCTGTAAAAGGTATGAGAGCTTGCTTTTCAGGGAAACCTGCGAGTTTCATCTCAAATGTTATTTACTACAACAGTCACACCTCAAGTACTAACTTAAAAAGATATAGCCTATTTCTTCTCCGCTGAATTCAAGAATCCTTGTGTCAAACCAAGTATCTAACTCAAATTTACCTTTTTGCTTTTTCAGTGAAGCTTCCTCTACCTAGCAGTTTACACTTTGCTGTTACTCCTAACAGTTTACATATGTTTCAGAAACGCGCTCAAACATGATTAATGTAACTGCTGCCAGACAGTACTTGATCAAGTGCAGGGCGTACGCTTTGGTCTGGCTGTTAGAGAGTACAGGAGACTACTCAGGTCTTGAGATTGGTCCTGGCTGTCTTTCACCTTTGCAGGCACACGTTAGGAACTGGCTTTTCCAAATATTAAAGATGTCAAGTGGCTAATACCAATCACCTACTGAAAGTCAGTGAACATTAATAACGTTACTAACGAAAGAAGAAAAGGAGAGGACTTCATACTGTAAATTTGGATTTCACTGGAGTGACTCCCAGCCCTGGGCTTGAAAGAGGAAATGGATGTGTATCACAGGGGTGTACGCCCCTGCCCCTACAGAGAGGAGCAAGACACACAAGCCAGTGTCAAAGGCTTTACCCTATCAATGACCAAAGGCGATGCAAACCATACATGCTGCGCTCCCACGTGTACTCATTTCATCGTGATCTGGCAGACGGCGATAATGATTTTATTAGATACTGCCTCTGACAGTGAGGGAAGCAGGACTCAAGGTTTATTACTGAAAATATTAAACTGCTGTTGTCTCCAAGTCATTCCCCCACATCAAGTCTTTTTGTATCAAGATAGCAATGAAAACCATAATAAATACAGGTATCTGTAGTAAAATACAACTGTAATTATTTAGAAGAAAAATATTTACAAGTATTTCCCCCATTACTTTACAGAAAGAGAATACAGGAGTGGCTATGTAGCACATTCAACATTTTTTCTTGGAAAAATCTATGTCTGGAGAAAAAAAAACGTAAAAAATCTATTACTTTGGGTGTTCTGTGGTAGGTGAACGTATGGACTTTGTTCCATCGCAGCAAAATATACATCTAGCCTGACATCCTGTCCTCTGCCAGTGACCAAGAGCACATGCTCAGGAATATTAAAGGAACAGACAAAATGCTGTTTTTCCAGAATATTCCCTCCAATTCCAGCCATGCGCAGCTTAGCAGTTTCACAGCTTAGAAATATGACTGTTACTAGAATGAAGAGTATTTAATTCTACATATAAGGGTATTAAAATATAAAATAATTTAACATTTTCAAGGGAGAAAAAACAATTTGGTGATCATGATGTAAAAAAAAAACCAGCCCAGCATTTTGTACATTATCACAATATGACACACGTCACAATGCAAATTCTGACACATTTTTACTGCTCTTAAATAAGTGTCTATATTGACATATGAGTATGCACTGTTAGGGCTTTTATTGTGAGAAGATGCTTTGGCTTTTATTGTTTTTCATCAAACCTGATCTGTGAGCTTGGAGAATACCTTAGGACCCTAATCAGGTAAGTAATTTTGTATCAACTTTGCTTTTGTAACTCAGAGATCCACTGAAGTTTATGGGACTACAAGATAAGATAGGTTCATACCTAAGAGTTCACAGGGTTGGAGGCAAGGAAGGGCTTATCAGTGAAAGATAACTCTTCATTTATATACATTTGAAGCAGAGTGATCCATGAATTTTTAAGTTCAGAAAGAAAGTTGGTCATTCAACTGGTAACAATGCAAAGTTTTATATCTAGAGAGGCACTTCTTACAAGTATAGCAGTTTTAAATTGTGACAATCTCACTTATGAGCATGACGCAAGAGGAACGTTACAAAGGAGCTTTGCTATGCTGATATTTTCAAAAGGTCTCTGCTTGTGAGGCTATCGCCATAAACAATGCTGCTGTAATTTAGGTCCAGTATTAATCCACTGGATCAGAAGAGGCAGTTTCATGCTTGTTCAAGTAAGGCACGGGTCCTACAAGCCCCTAATTTATTTTAAACCTCTTTTGGGACACGGTCTGTGGCACGACACCATAATAGGGATTAGTGTTTCTAAAGCTGCCTATTTAAATAGAAGAAATGTATCTTGGTAGTGAATGCACATTTCAATGGTATCACGAAGATACTGACAATTAATTCCCTTCTTAAATTTCATTACCGCCTAAGGACCGTTATTTATGGTGGTCTCAGAATGCCTGGAATTTGAATCTGCTTTTAACCTAACACTTTTTTACTGTGGACCTCTGAGCTCCCCTCTGCTTCCAAGCAGAAGTTCAGCAGTACATCTGCTTTGACAAACAGGGCAAATCATAGTTTTCCTCTGTGACCCTGTAAAAATTTTCAGCAGCAAGCAGAACACAAGAGGTGAACAGCAGTTCAAGTTGATCAGCTTGCACATCGGAAAGTGAGCAGCTGAAGTGAGCAGCTAAACTTACTGCATTCAGGAAGGACTTTCATTTTGCAGCCAATCAGTTGCTGGCTTAAGAAAGTTTTCCACATCGAAAATTAATCAAGATGAAAATGCAATGACCTGAGCTCCAGCACATGAACCTCCATTAAGGGATTCTGGTGACATCAGAAAGCCTGAAAACAAAAACTCAGGTAAGCACCAGAATGCCTCAGATGCAATTCTAACTGTGGGATTCAAAAGGTGCTTATTTTACATTTCGACAAAATACATGATCAACAGCACACAATGGGCAATAAAAATCCAGTTGAGAAAAAAAAAATCTAATGGAGAAAACAGACATTTAACATTTTCTCCTACCTTACTTCAGTATGTACAGAACATATATAAATCAAAGTCTCATTTCTTCTGTATTCCTGTTCTCCTGCTGTTTTATAAACTTCTCCTTCTCCTCATTTGCTATGACATTTTGGCAATTGAAAATTATTTACAGTGTTGAGAAGACTATGGGGGGCAGGGGGAGCAGAAATCACTTGCAGGCCTGGTTCCTGCTGCCTTTAAATATGCTCAAGAGATTTCTAGTTTTTAAGGGCAAAGGAGTATCTTTTCCAGTTAGTAAGAAAGTTTGGACTATCTTGTAACTTGTGCAAGCTGTGCATCTGAAGGGAACAGACCTGATTACATGTATGGCTGGTCCCGTTCTGACAAATACAAACTACGTAACTTCATCTGAGTGGCTGCAACACCCCAATGAAGGCTGTGGCCATCCTCCTAGTTTAGGGTTTTTTTTGACATAAATTGATACTGATGCACCACTTTGCAGAGAAAATGAATGGATTCTGAAGTACATGTTAGGGAAGATAAATAGGCAACAAACAATTGTAAAACAAGTGCCACAATAAGGAAAGAAGACAAAAAGAATTACTAACACTGAACATTTTGCCTGCTTAAAGCGGTTGATAATGCTTAAAATTAGTTCTGCAGCATAAGCAGAAATTAATCAAACGTTCTGACTATTCCCTGCAAGATAGGCAGCACTGCATGACCTGCTACTGTAAAGAAGGAAAATAAATAAGAACCATACGTTACAGTTCTTCAGCATCCCCACTATTCCTTCAGAGTAAAGAAAGGAAGTAAATCCACTTGCTTCCCTATCGGTAAAACTCAAAGGCACTTTTTCTGCACATTCACCCACTAACACACTTGCACCCTATTTCCAGTGGACATTACACATTATTTCCTTACATGAAAAGTACGAAAGAATAAGCAGATGGTATGCTTAAGAAACCAAAATGGGTGTGCTGATGAGAGAGGGTTTTTTTTTGTAATATTACTTGTAAGTAACAAAAACCTTTAATGAATAAGTAAGAGAAGGAGAATACTTGCTGTGCAACCTATTTATATGTCAAGTATATTGAAATGCAAGATAAGGAAAAACACTTCATTAGGAGAAGACAAATTGCACATCTAATAATATAGTAGTTTTATTTTTAAAGTTACATAACAGACAACACAGGGAAGATGTACTCCAGCCAGCCCCTGCAGAAGAAGTTGTCAGAAGCCAAGAGACTGAAATGCAGCACAGCAAAGACACACTGTTTTTAGTTCTGAAGCAGACAGAATAATTCCTGTGAGCTAGAACACTGCATGTACCTGCTAGTGAAGCTGTACTGTGTATAAACACGCTAATACAAAAGTACTAGGACAATATAAATGTAGATTGCAGAAGCACTTCATCAGGTAGACTGAAAAAGGGGTTAAATTACAAACAGGCCCATACGCTACAAGAAATTGTAGAATGCGTATTTTTAGTTTCTGATGAGCAACCAGACATACATGGTAACGGTGAGTTACCTTCAAAACACAAAGTGAATAAAGTCATAACTACCGATGGACCCAGAACAGAATTTCAAGTCTGAACAGCTGGAAGCATTACGGAAGTTCAAATCTCAAATTGAACCAAACCAAAAATCCCAGATCTGAGCACATTATGGGCTAATTTCGTATTTACAGAGTTAAAACTTCAGCAAAGGCCAGCAAAATTTAGCACCTCATCTTCTAAAGGATTAAAGTCAGTGCCATATTCTGCGCACACATGAACTAGTTTTCAAACATTAGTAGGTTCCTTTCTATTAGGTCACGTCTCTGTCATTTCCCCTCTGAGTCTTTTCTGAAGTTCTTTCCTACAACTGCTTTTGATATTTTACGTTTCTCCACTCCTTCCTGGATGCACAGGATTGCTTTTTTGATTTAGCCAATTTATTAGCATGCCACTTCACATGGGCTCCTTCCTATTATGTCACGTTCCGGCTTTTATTTTGAAATGATTGAAATGCTTTGATTTAGTCTCAGATCACGTGCTGACATGAGCATCTTTAAAAACCCTCCTGGAGAGAAGTCAGGATTTCTCTGGTTTTGTGAAGTAATAACTGCCAAGAGGTAAAAAGAACACAAACCAAAAATCTCCAAGCATCCCATTTCAAGAGAGTGTTTCTGAATTATACTGAAAAAGGATGACCTGAAGTTCAGAAAACATACTGAGCATTAAAGGCTAAAAAATTACACTATATAGAGTGTGAAAAACTTAACAGAAAGAGAAGGGGGGGGGGGAAAAACCCACCAGACTGAGAGAGTCATAAAACATAAAACTATTTACTAACTCAGTAGGGAAAGAAAAGAGTATTTGTGCTTTTGAAATGCATCTGTCTGTAAGAATGAAAGAACACCCTGAGATACACGATACTAAGACTATCTACCTAGCCTTCAGAGGAGGAAAAAAAAACAAACCAAAACACCAGCTCAAAAATATTTAAAGGGAGAAAAAAAGAAGGCGCTTTTCCCCTTAGCTCTCCTTTCCCCCTTCCTTTTTTCTCTTTTGGCTTTTTTTTTTTTGACGTTAATTTCCTCAGACGGTTTCCCAGGATGCACAGCAGTTAAAGAAACACCTTTATTTCCTCAGCCTATTCTTAGCTGCCTAAACCATCACTGCCTCAGTAAACACTTTAAATCAAACAGTTAACCAATAACATGTGCTGCTCATTAGCAGTGCCTCAAGCTCACCTGTATTGTTCTGTTTCTTTAAAAGGGCAGCATTCAAAGTACCCTTCACCCTAAGAAGCATTTTATTTGAGTTGTTATTGCTGCAAGCAGGAACCTTGCTGAAGGAAATGTTAATTTTTTTTTAAGGCCATCTATGCAGTTTAAAAGCATTCTTTTAAAGAAAAGGCACAAATAAAGAAGACTATGAGCAAGTGGAAAAAAAAAAAAAGGATGTTTGATGGCTGAGAAAATTCAATAATGTAATATGAATACCTTACAGAAAACAAGCACTCCATTAACTATTCTTAAAGTTACCAATCTTCGTCTTTAAGGGAGGAAGAAACTTTACAGAAAAAAACAATCAGCCTATTTTTGTTCTTCAATGCCAATATCCCTTATAAGGTGTCTCTTATAATATAAGACAATTATAAAATTGTCTTAACAGTCAGGTCGCTTTGGTTTTAAATACTCCCAGCAAAGTTAAACCGCACGCTTTGCTACTTTGTGCTTAAGTCAAAGAAAGAATGAAGTGCATCTCTTCCTCAGAGACCCAGCACATGCTTATAGCTTAAAGCCTACTGTCCCTTGAAACCCTTCTATTTGCTGCAACCAGAACATTGACATAAGCAAATGCACTGTAAAAAGAAACACTGCTATGAGAAATGAGATCCAATTCAAGCTTTTCCTTAGTCATGCTAATAGAATCTGTCTCCAAACCCTAATCCATCTACCACTTGTGTTTTTTTGCTAGATCCCTAGCCTACAGGTATCTATTTGTAAGTCAGTCTGGCAACATGAATTTGACTGAACTGGTGGTTTATTCTTATCTTTTCCTTTTTTTAAAAAAAATTATTTTATTTTAAGCAAGCCACTATAGTGAAAAGCCCTTAAATTGATGCTATTGCAGTTGGGGTTAATTTTCCATTGGAAGACTACTTCTGTAATGTTGTTTATGGGGTAAACTTGCAGGGCTTTAAGTCTCTCATGAGTGGAGAACTGCTCCGTAAAGATCTTTACTTGCATGTTTAGTTGTGTATGTCTTTGGACAAAGCATTTTCTTCCTTTGAATTTTCTTTCCAAACAGAGGAAAAATAATACTTTCATCCTCAAAGAAGGTACTGTGAGGATGAGATAATTATTTAAGGTGTTCTCATTCTGATATGATGAGAGAAACAGAGAAAGGACTACAAATGTAAGCAAAAAAGCTATGTTGATCTGGGGCAGATGGACAGAGTGTGCATTTATATGCAGACTGAACCAAGCAAATTGCAAACGGCATATGCAGTCTCAAAAATAATCTGTAAATTGAACAAAAATGTTTAAACAATGCTGTAAGCAATCTCAGCCCTGTGTAAACACTGAGAAGCGCTCTATTTAAAAGAAATGTATATGCTTAATAGACAATTATAACCCAAACAAAGCCATCAGGCACAAAATTGGAGCAGGCAGGACTGCAACACTGAAGGCCCAGCCCATACACATTGACATCAGCAGGAATCCTTCTGACTGCCTATGTGGAAAAGAGTGTTTACTACAGGTCAAAGCCAATCTAGTGCTGGAACGCACCAAGGCCATCAAAGCCCTGAGGCTGGGGTAGGGATGCCTTGATTTTGGCTTAGATGTGTGATCAGCATAACATTTACTTCAGCTATAACTTTTTTAGTCATCTATACAACAGAGGATCTTTTTCATTTTTTCTTTCTGTGCAAACTCAGCTTGTATTATTATTTTAACTGCTGCTATTTCACATTGTTCAGCAAAACCTACCAGTCAGATATTCCAGTACAGCAGCCATGTACACTGGAGCACCAACACCAATTCTATACTTCGGGTGGCCTTTCTTAATGTAACGTAGCATTCTTCCAACAGGGAATATGACCCCAGCCTTTGCAGAGCGGGAAGTCTTGGTTGACTTCTTCTTTCCACCCCTGCTGGACATTTTGTCTGTATTGGGTCTGGAACAGCACTCTATATATTAGGAAGAAAAAAAAAAAAAGATAAAGGGTTATCAATAAGGACTGATGCTGTAATACCATATAATGAATTTCAAGACAGATCAGTGTTTTGGAGTAGGCAATGAATTAGGGTGCCTAAAACATACAGAAATGATTAATCTGCTTTGGAATTACTTTTCTAAAATTCCTAACAGATTAAACCCACTACCATTAATGGAGCAAAGCGTGATAACTACCTAATGTAAAATAGAGCTTCTGCATTAAAACAGAGGATGCTTTCTGCAAGGAGACAGACATAACCCTCTGCTTTCGGGGAACAACTCTTGATTTGGCATTTGAACAACTGCAGTAGCACCGTTATGCTCATTAATAACGATGTTCCCAACTAGGAAAAACCGCATCCACTAAAGGTTTCATAAAGTGTATTCACCTTCCTTAAAGAACTAGATTTTCAAGCGTGTGTGAATTTACAGAACAAAGGCTTATGCATGGCAAACTACATCTCCTGTACACTAAATGTTCTATTTTCCGAAAGATCTGAAATGAACCCCTTGAGATTTGAACCTACTGCAAACCAGCTATCTCCACGTCAAAGACTGTGCCACCTTCAATGTGTCCTCTAGGAATCTGATGAACTTCAATCTGCCACCTTTCCTTAACATAACAGTGGTCTAAACACCCAGCAGATATCTGACAACTGTATCTCAGTTTATGTCGGTGAAGAAACCTACTGCTGATACAGCCGTCACACATATTTTTTTCTCTCTTTGATTTCTGCTCAGGCTGTAAATAGAAGCTGACAAATCCAAAGAGGTGGAGGGCTTGCAGACTCTCAAGGTACCTTTGAAGGTTTAGGCAATGCACTGGGTTTTGAAATGAACTCAGAGGAAAGGAGACTGCCCCCATTTCCTCCTCCCTCCCGCATGCCTGAACTCTCAGGAAACCAGCAGTATGCATCAGCAATACACATACCTCTGTGCATCCCAGATCTTTCCTTGCTGCACAAATCCTACCTAATACAAATGCAAATTCACTGGTGCGTTTATATACTCCACAATGAAACCTCCTTAAGCCTGCTTTCCCATCACACCATTTCTCTGCTTCCCTTCCTGTTTTTCTCTCCTTTATTCTGAATTCTCTCCTTGTCCTCAAGAACCTAACTGTATTTGCCATACATCTGAATCCACAATGATTGAGTGAGCTCAGAATTAGGCAAAACAGGTTCACCAGCCTCACTTCTAAGTTTTGCAACTTCTGTTCTGTGCTGACATGTCCCGCAGTCTTTTAAATCTCAGTGAGTCACCGAGATTCAGACTACACAACTATCAAATGAAGACCACTCAGGATAACTAAAGAAACACCAGTATCAAACATTTATTTTCCTTTCCACTTCCACACTCCATTCATCAGAGAGTCCATAAATGCTCCTTAAAGGTAAACAAAGAAATCCCATCTTATTAACTCAGTTGAAAGTCACACTACATTTATGAAACTGATCTCAAAAAACTGACAGGAAACTTTGCAAGGGGGAAGCCATCAAAAGGGCTCTTTCTCCTCTCCTCTGCTGTGAGCTCAGCTCTGTAACAACTATTATTCTGCAAAGAGGAGAACAAAAGCCAATTTTCTTGCCTTGAGAAACTGCCTAACTGGAGCTCACAACTGATTTCAAAAACCTTCCATTAAATTGTGTTTTGTCATGTAGTTAGCTCTGTCTTTGTTAGCAAGAAGGCTGGGTGTGGCTTTGAGTTGGCTATGGACCTTCTGCCAGAAATTATTTTCATCCTTCATAATCCATTTTCATCAATACTACAGATGTTTGATCTCACAAATGTTAAAAAATTCACTGAACCAAATGCTTGGGAAAGCAGGCATGAGAAATACCTGTGCTTCTAGACTCCCCCATAATCCCTTTGTTTTGTAACTGATCAGTGAATGATGCAAAATATAACTTTTCTAGGAAAAACCTACAAGCCTTAAGCAATAAACTTCTATTAATCATTTGGCTTATGAGTTTATGGGATAGTCAGAATAGCTGGAAGAGAATATGGAAATCCTTATTTCCTGATGTTGGGGTTTTTTTTCTTTGGGAGTGTGTCATCTAGCCATCAGCTGCTGTAACATTTGGATCAAAGTATGAGTTAAGTATGTAGCAATACAGAATTACTGCCAAAGAGGCTTTGAAAGAGATGGAGTAAACACAGCTCACCCAACCTAAAAATCCAAACGGAAGACACACATGGGTGGCTGTGCTGTCGCTGGTAACAGAAAGAAAAAGAGCACTGCCCTTTCATTTTTAGTTCCTAGACAATGACTATTGATAGAGAGGTAAGCGAAGTGGTTCCTTCATACGTCCAAATAAATGGGTACTGTGTATCGCTGTCTCTGGACACATATGACCTGTCCAAAGCCATGCTGAGTTTGCTGTTAACATAGTATCATTTGTCATGCTAAACTAACCTTCCTCATATAACCCTTGAGCAACTTGCTGTTAGTTTCTAACCTCTTTCACATGGTGTTCAGAAGATGTTTTCTCCTTTAACATGCTATTCTCTGCTTAATACCTCCAAGTCTCCTGTTATCTGCAGCTAACACCTACCCGTATATAAAACGGTGTATTTTTTTCTTTCATAATAAGCTTATTTTATCACTTCCGCAAACTCTAGAGGTTAATTTCCCCCTTTATTTTATAGTCCTGGTCACATTTCTCTCACTAATATTTAGGATAACCCTGAACCTATCTTGACAATTAACCTGATCTTCTCACACTATACATTAAAGAGCTTTCTAGCTCTAAGTCTATTTGAGAGGAAAAATTTTGCTTGAACTAGAAGGGTGGGGGGACTTGCATATTGAAAAAAGCAAGAACTTCTGGAACTTACAGCATTAAAGGTGAAACACAGTGATAAAGATGAGGTACGATAAAGATCTTCCTGTCTCAAGGATCCCATTCCTACAACACGTAGTGAATCACTGTATCATTAGATGTCGGGGAAGGAGGGAGGGAAATTCCAAATAAGTTTCAAGTACCACTTTTAATTTTGCCAATCATGTAATTTGGAAGGGGAAAAAGAGAGCCTGGCATAGACCTTTTTGGGGCTTAATTATGGATTCAGGATTTGCAGAACCTGTTTGTCCTGCCTTTGAGTGGAGGGATGGCCCAATGAGCTCTCACAGCCTTTTCTCTAGTTCTAGTTCTCTATGGCAGAAGACAAGGGGAAGAGAAGAGATTTCGTTTGCAACAGCCACAAAACAAAAAAAAAAAAAAAAAATGTATTGAAGTGAAATGTGAAGAGTATGGCAACAGATCAAAACCAAGGAAAATCCTGTGCCTTACATGTTCTCAAATGGTTTATCTTTGTAACACCAGAAACTCTGGAATGCTGCCAACGTTAATGAACCAGAGCTGTTTGCTGAGTCACTTCAAGCCAGCGGATGAGGAAGGCAACCAAAGGAACCTTATCACATAGTTCAGACAAGATTTAAGCAGGAAAATTAAAAATAAAAAAAAAATAAAAAAAGAAGAAAATCACAGTCAATGACAGTCAATGGACCAGTCCTTTCCTTTCTTTCCCCTCTTCTGCCGTTGCAATGGAATTACTAAGAAACTTTACCAAATACATTTCAAAGTGTTCTAGTATTTGACAATAAAATTATTTCATTTCAATGTGACAGTTCACAAAATTATCCCTGTGATTATCAGGGGATATCACTGAGGAGTCATCTAAGTCCACCTTTGACTTCAAATCAAATTTAATGCAATATTCTTCAGTGGTTCTGCTGTGCTTGGACACAGATTGCCCTAGTTGCAGAATTTAGCACCTGATTCATAGCCTTTTGAAACTCCCTTAAAGACAGTAGCAAGATTCATACTGCTTTCTAAGATATCAAGATTCACAGAAATGTGAATCTGATGGCATATTAACTTGTCTAACAGCAAAGATTCAAGCTACAAGACTCCTCTGCTGTCACATCTTTGCAAGCCGTAAATATATTTTCTAAGAAACAAAATATTTAGGTGTAGTGATGAAATCAGCATAATTAAAATTTTTCTGTTTGAAATCGGCTGTAGGAACTCTGGTTGGCCATATTTTTCTGTGTGAAGATAGATACTCCACTAAACCACACTTTCAAATACCATCTTCCTAAAACGCGCATAGGCATCTGTTTTTCTAAAAGTTTAACATCACTTAATTTTGAAAGTACAGCCTGCACCTCCTGGTAAAGTGATACCTAATTTCCAAATACCAGTGCTTGATTAACTCAGTCAATTTGACACTTTCATGAAACAGTAGTAATAAAAAAACCCTGCTATCAATAGTTTTCAGGTACTGGTCTTTAATGACTTAACAAATTACTAATGAATGCTACTGCTGTCAGGCAGGGACTGTTCTGATCATGGACTTACACTGGTGTATTAACTACACTCAGGAAACAGATGATTAAATTTAGATCACATCACGTCAGTAAGTGTAGTGGAATCCAGGACACTGTTACTACAATAGGATAAGTATTAAGATTCAGTAATTATTTTTTCTCCTCTTTCCAGTACAAAGACTAAGCTGGAAAGTTCTTTTTTTTTGTATCACAAGAGATTAACTGCAATGCTATTTTCTTTCCATTGTTTCAAAAGATAAACAATGTAAGTGCTGCCATTCTCTCTTAAATCTGTCTATGTACTATAATAGTAGCCACTCACCAAACGCTTTTTGAAAAGGTGCATTTGAATTTGCTTTGACAACTACCTTGCTCTGTTCTTGGCTAATCGGAAACTAGTCTGGCATACTTATAAAATGCACTGCTTATATAGTCAGTATAAAATGGTCTCTAACAATGCTTGCCTAGCACAACAGTGTCTCAGCCAGTGACTGTGGTTTCTAGGTACAACAGTAATAAAAGAAGAGCTAATCACTCACTTATCGTTTGACCTAATGTGATTTCAAATTTTAGCTTAAATGCTTTATATCAAAGCACACCTTGTGGTCTGAAACAGACTGAGGAGTGAAACCTGTAGTGAAACAGCCGTTCCAGCGCTATGTTAATTTCTCATCTGAAAAGGCAGCACCATACATACATTTATTTGTGCTTGGAAAACTGAGAGAACATTCCTCATCTAGGAATGCCCAGTAAGTGTACTTTCTGTTGAAGATTAATAAGACTAAAATTCCCATAAAGAATGTGAAAAAGAGGAATAACATTTTCACAAAATCTGTGTGCAAAACAAAATACTGTTGCACAATTGTATTCAACTGGCAAAAGTCCCTCCCACAATGGGTCTGAAACCCCAAAACAAATATCCCCTTAATGCACAAACCTCCACTATGAACAGGACTGGGAGCATGACAAGAGTTTTAGCTGGGCATCCTGCCACCAATAGTCAGGAAAATGTAAATACAATTGTCTTCACTGACCACTGCTGGGAGTACTAGCATGAAATCAAGCCCATTTGTGCATTATAGCTTTTTGTATACTAGGCAGGAAACAGAAAAATTGATACAGGACCTTAAATCACTGGACCATTTATGAATTCAATGTTCAGAAAAACTGTTTTAAAGGACATTTTGCAAACTTCTTTGCCCCTTGACATTTTTGGAAGAATGCAAAAACACACGAAAGAATTCACATGGATGCTTCCAAGGCAAAATAAACATGTAGAATGAGATTTAGACTGCTGGGGGAAGGGAGTGCAAGAACTCAGCCCACTGAAGCAGCCATGAACAGCATGATTCTAGCATCACTCCAAAAGGAGTGAAGACCCTCTCTTCAGGATGGGTCTGGGTAAAGAAGTACAACCTCTTTATGTGCCTGTAGCCTCTTTCCCTGACAAGTGAGCAGGCAATGCACTCCTTCCACAAACACCGAATGTTTCTTTTTCAGATTTTACCTCTAGGAAGCACTGAGATGACAAAACCTAATGCTCACTGTACCAGGTCAATATTCCCTCTCCCAAGGGAGGCTGTCTCTGGAGGCTCTTTTTCCCTCTTGTGGCATCAGTTCTAGATTCCTGCTCCTTTATCCCTACTTTACAACCTTGCTGGGGCAGGACTTCCTTTTATACAGAACGGTCAACAGGCTGTGATCCTGGTTACCGGAGTTGTAAAAAAATGCTTTCAAATTTCTTTGAGAGCACAAGATTTTGACCATTCTTCAGGAATATTACTCTATCACCTATCTTGTCAAAGCTTATTGCTATATATTGTAGTTTTACCTGGAAAACCAGGCAACTCCTAAGGATAAATTTAAGCATGCTGGTTTCTTTTAAGACTAAGTTTGCGGTGGTGGATTTGTCTTTTTGCTAATGCTGATCTATAAAATAAGCAGTGCTTAAGGACTCTACCTATATTACTATCATTAGGCCAAATTCTAATTTTACTACAAGTTTTTAGATCAATTACGGCTTAATCTACACTGTCAACATTTTGCTTTACTGGCCATCAGAAGAGTATGCCTTACACACAAGAAAGCCAAAGTTACTCTTTAGGAACCCAGAAGGCCTAGATTTCAGTATTAAAGCTTATGATACATAAAACACAGCAAAATAACCTGTAACTGTTACTAAGTAAGCAACAGCGTAATTCCTTTCTTTCAGAACACTTAAAAAAAACAACCAAACAAAACATGTTGGGTAGTTTTCTGGAGAATGCTTGATACAAATCTTTCATACTCAATTGCATTAAAATATATTTTTTCAAAGCAGCAGTAATTGTCTCATTCCCACCTAAATATTTTAATTCTGGGTTGAGCCAAAGAACCCAGGTTTCTGTTTTTATTAATTGCTCACTTGCTCCTTAAGCTCATTTATTTCTTCTGCTCTTAGGAATGGGGGAGGCAGTGGATCTGCAAAGTTCCCTACAGACCTGTTGCTAAGTGACAGCCACACACAGTCCTGGGGAAAAAATGGTCGTTCGTTTGGATGGTCAAGAGATAAATAACAAGCCCCATACAAATACATTTCAACAACCAGTCTCCTTCCAACAACACAAATGAAGCAACTTCAGTTTTCCAACCAGCCTACTTGCATACGAGCTGGTTCCAAGTGCCGGCTTCAGATGCAAATTAACAGGCCTTCTGCAACTTACTTTTAAAGATTGCAGAGGAAAGAAAAGGATTATAGGAAGATATATGTTACAGAAACAGTTTGCTCCCCTTACTGTCTCCTACATGCACAAACGTGTCAGTCTTTGGTCTACATCCAGGCGCTCCTGTGATATGCCTTGTGCCGAGCCCTAGGAGCCCGCATTCACCTGCGTCTTGCGGCACTTGCAGTCCCCCAGGAGGAACACCCACAGCCAGAGCCAGGCCGTGCAGGTTGCTCGGATCCTGCAGGCAGACATATTGCAGGCTACACAAGAAGTGACAGTTCCAAAAGAATAAGGGGCCCCGTTCCTAGACAAACATTTAATTTTTACCACTCTCAGAAGCCTTTGCTTAGGGTTTTAAAAAGGTCATTTGGCTTCTTTTTAACTAAGTCATTCACGTGTGGCAGGTAACTTTTATGCCACGCTTTCTTCACCCCGAAGTGAAACACACCGAAATACACGTTCTGCTGCTTTTTTTGCGGTCTCTCTACATTATCTTCTCCTGCCCGGTGACCCGCGGTGGGGAAGACGGGCAGGGCTCCGTGCGGGCGAGGGCAGAGCGGGATGAAGAACGGCGGCTCGACACCCCCCGCCCCCCGCCTCGGGACAGCCGGGCCTGCGGGGTGCCCTGGGCTCCTTCCAGCCGCCGTGCCCAGAGCCAGATTCAATAGGGATGAAACCCCGCTGCCACCATTTCGCTGGGAGCGGGGCGCATCTCCCCTCTTCACCCCAGCCGCAACAAGAAGAGGCAAAACCCAGAGCCCGCCCGGGAGGGAGGGCCCCGATTTTACTTCAGGGAACGGCGGGAGGGGGGAGTGGGGGTGCTGGGATCCCCCCTCCTCCCTCATAGCCCACGCCGGGCCGGCTACCATCGCGCCGCGGCGGAGCCCCTCAGCGCCCCCCCGCCTTCCCTTTCCCCCACACGGCGGCAGTGACTTACGGCGCGGCCTCCGTCGGCAATATGTCGGCCGGCGGCGGCCCCGCTGCCGCTGCCTCCGCTCCGCCCGCGGGGCCAACGGCAACGGCTCGATGAGCGAGCGGCGAAGTCCCACAATGCCCGGCGCGATCGCGCGTCACATCCCCCCACCCCGCCGCCGGTTGGCTCCGCCCCTCACGGCGCCCGCCTCGCGCTCCCTCACGGAGCTCCCGGCCCCGCTTCGCTGCGAAGCGGAGCGGGGGGGGGGGGGGGGCGTGTGTGTCACTCGCCACAGCGGCCACCCGGTGGTCACTCATGCCGCTGGCGCAGGCCCTGGGTTTCCCCCTCCGGCCCCCGCGGCAGCTGGCCGCCATGCGGGCGGCCCGGCCTGGCTGTTGAAAAGCCCCTTCCCCGCGTGGGGCTGGGCCTTGGCACTGAGTCCGCCACAGCTGCTGCCGGGCCGCCGCTCCCCGCGCCTGGCCAGGCCATTGTGTACGAACGGGCTCGCTCTGCCGCCTTCAGCGGGGAGGACAAAACGGGGGTTTATGCTACGTTCTTTCCCAAATGGAGTTTCTCGTTCAGGGAGGGAAGTGAAGGAGTGACTGGGACATTACCGCCGGCATGAGGCCTTCGTGCTTGCTCGTCTTGCCTTGTGCTGTATAAAAATGGCTTGCTGCCATTTTATAAAGGCCCCAGATGGAGCTTTTGGAGGAGTTTCTGCATGGGAGATGGGGATGTCCTTGAGTGCACCTTGCTGGGTGCCCTGGCCTGCATGCCCAACGGACAAAGGGAGGGTTCTCCTCCTCTCCTGTCTTCTTCCAGTTGCCTTCCCTGCCGGCAGCCAGTGGAAGAGGGTAGCTGCCACAGCTGGCCTTGGCTGCAGGATAGACAAGCCGTGACAGATTGCGTCTGTGTTTACAATGGTGGGACTAGAGGCAGCTGGAGCTCTCAGTGTCATGGAAGACTCCTGGCTTGCTTCCACTTCCAGACCCTTCTGCTGCTCCCGCCCGAATGGAGCATCACCTTTTGTCAGAGCCCAAAGCAGGATGCCAGCCCATAGCCTCTTCCCCAGTGTCCTTTGCACTTCATTCGCAGCTAGAGCTATGACAGGTGACAGTGGCACAGTGGCGTAATATCATCACAACTACCAACAGTAAGTAGAGGCAAGGGGTTTGCTTCACGCTCTTCTCATCAACCACCCTAGTCTCCAGCACTCCTCATTTTGCTCAGTATTAGCACATATTCACAGTACCTTTGTCACACAAAACAGAAAGCATAAAGGAATACAAAGGTTTAAAGGAAGAAGGAAAATCAGGGAACTGGGGACAGCCCGTATAAAACATCTGGGGCTGGTCTAGGAAACATCCCTTCAAAAAGTGTATCTGAAATCAGGGGCGAGAAGTCGTAGTACGCATAGGGCTGCATGCAATCCGTGTGTCCTATGAAAGCAATGTCCTGTGTGATTCCACCAGCCAAGCTCAGGCATTATAATTGTGGTATTCTCATCTGTATAAATGGTCACTTAGTCTGTTTTTTAACCCAACTAAACACTCTTGTCTCCCACGACATTTCTCATTACTTTTGTGCAGCACAGGGTCAAATGCAGCCTTGGCCTCACTGTGCTCCCCGAGTGCTAATTGTCACCTGAATGCTCTTCAGACATGCAGTTTTGCCTAACAAAGACTCCCCGCTAAGTAAGGTACCCTATAGTCCCTGATTGCCCTTAACCCGAGGGTATGGATACAGTACTTACTGAGCCATCTGCCCTGCTCCTCTTACACAGCTGAGGACGCACTCTGCTTTCCCCGTGTTCCCATCCACACACACCATCTCCCTCCCGCCTCCTCCTCCTCCTCCTCGTTCAGAGCACAGTGGAGCTCGGCTCCCTTTTTCCTTGCTGGTAGTGCTACCCACGCAGTAACCCTTCCCGTGTGCTGTGCCGAATAGAACTGGTCGTGGTCGTCCAATGCTTGGCTCTTCCCACTCAATTTGCTGTCACCCACACTAGTTTTATTTAAAAAAACAAACCAAACAAACAACTCCCAAATATTTCTGTTGACATGATGAGCTGCAAAGGCTCATGTGGAATTTAAAGAACCCACAACATTGATGGGGTTGATGCAAGGTGAAGGGAGCTGACCTACAAGAGCAGATAGAGTTATCTAGAAAACCAGTGTGCGTCACTTTCTATGCTCTTCTACTGTTGTCATTCATTTTGTCATTTTTTTTACGGGGAGTCTCTGCATTTTGTGCTTTTGAAGAAAGCCTTCAAAACACAATTGGTGAGAATTTCTGGAGTGAGAGCTGCCTGAGTTTGCAGAGGGCCTGAACAATTTCTCCATGAAATAGGATGCTAGCATGGAGACCGCTGTTGATTATTTTACTGTTAACATCACCTGGCTCACCTCCCACCAAAGCACAGATTGATCATGCTGAACATCTACTGTGTCTGCAAAGAGCACCCATTTTGAAAGCACACAGTGTGTCCCAAATGGCTAAAAGGGATCATTGCTTACAAAAGTCTGTGAACCTACACTACATAAACTACCTCACTAAAACAAACCTTGGCTTAGATTTTATTCCCTTTGCCAGTTTAGTGATGTATTTATTTATATAGAGAATGATAAAAAGCACCTTTCCAGAGCTCCACTGTCTTTATGATTAATATAAGCAGTTCATGTTCTTACGTTCTTGTATTCTTACTTCATATTGACACTCTGACTCTGTAATCAACTTTAGCAATCTCAAGGGACTATTTGCAGAAGATAGTTCTGAGTGATTGAGAATATAAAAACCTAACTTGTTTATGCAGCATAGGTGGCAGAGAGGGAAATATTACTTGGGAGGGGGCAGAGCAGTGTAGGAAGAGTTGTGGCTGATGGTAATCCTCTTAAACTTAGATAAGCGTTTTCTCTTTGGGATAGCTGTCTTAATTCGGAATGCGTTACCTCATTTGTCATTGGTGTTTATTTGTCATTCTGTGTTTATTATATTGGATATTCAGAATGCATGTCCTAGGTTACTTCAGTTTGCTGAAATATCTCTTCAGGATATGGTGTGCCCAGCCAGCAGGTCTCTGCTGTTTTCCTTCCATCTTCACATGGTCAAAAGAAAGTACAGATTCCTCAGGCATGACCTACTTCTCGAAGGGGCTATCTGAACCTCCTTCAGCTGCTTAGTCTCCTCTTTTTGCAGACTACACCACTAATCCATGCTTCAGTTAACTCCTTACAGTCAGGTTCCAATCACATATACGTACCGGTAGTGTGCCTAATGCCATTGACATTCATGCATTCTCCGTCAGATGGGCACAGTGACCTTGTACCAAATCCAGGCAGTGCTCGTCACACTCTTAATGCAACCCACAGACCTAGTGCCCGTGGAGTATTAACTGTGATTTCCAAAGGGCTGACACGGCCTTGCTGCAGATTGCTATAATCCACCGTGGTTGTTATTATATTGAGCAATTGCCCACTACAGTACTTGAATGTGTGTGGGACACACACAGGCTCTTTCACTTTGCCCTGGTTTCCAGCCGCCGTAAAGATACGGAGTTTTTCCATTATTGAAAATTACCTTATCAACATCAGGAGCTTCTGCAAGTGAGATCAACCACAAACTGGTGCTGGAACCATGGTGTGTTTTGATATCTGTTTTGTGCAGGGTCAGAGCCATTGATCTCAATGATCCTTTTTTATCTTCATCATCTAGACAAACAGAGAACTGCAGTTTGGTTTCCAGCACACTTCAAAAACTGACAGCTGACTTTGTTGGTGAGATGCTGTTTTACACTCAACCTTTATCTACCACAGCTGAACAGAATTAATTCCATTTTCAGACAGTCACTCTTGGCTTTGACATCCAAGTCATGACAATTGTGAAGGTATTCCCCCTCTTCGGAACATGGAAAACAATTATTTATTTCTGCCTTGACGTTCTCAAGGCACTGTTGACTCTATATTATTGCGAGGCATATTGTTCTATAGCAGAAGTGCCAACTGGTGCTAATATGTTATGATGAGATCAATACTTTCAGGGCACAAGAAGTGGATGTCTAGGATTCATTTCCCAGGCTGGAAGATAGAGATAAGTTAGTACAGATAATTTACTTCTTTTGTTCCAAATTTTTGAAAAATTTTTGAAAAAATTTTTTTCAAAAAAAAAAAAAAAAGAAATTAGTGCTAACCAACTTCTTCAAATATCCGTGCCGTTTTAGTAATTGCTTTCTCCTAGAAAAATATCAACTATGGAAATTTTTTAGCAATGCTTATGCCCCCTATCAAAAAAATGCTTAATAGCATTGAAAATGTTGTAAATAAAATGTCACCTTTTTTTAAAGGAAAGCAAACTTTTTCCATTTTAAATCTGGAAAATGAGAGACACTATGATAATTGAATTGATAATTGAACTTTTTAATGCAGGTTTTGAAATCATTCATACAGCTAATGGATGCTGTGACTTTAAAAAAATGCCAAAATCTGTAAAATTATAATTAATCTGTAGAGTAGAGATACTATTAACCTCCGATAAAATGCATTTCAAAACCTGCTTCTTCCGAATAAAAGCAAAATGCTGTTTTGAATTATAAAATCAGCAGCCCAACGTGACACAGTGACATCAGGAAACGTAAATGCCTGTTTCCAGGAATATGGAAGATGTGTGCTCTAAAATAAGAGTGAAGCACCCTGGAGCCCGTAGAGAAGAGGAACACTTGTCCGCCTCTCGTGGAGGCAGCCTTCTGCTCCCAGCATAACCTGATTCCAGGTTGGACATTAAGCAAAGCAGTTCATTCTCTTCTGGTATTCAAAATGACCTCTTGCATGACTGCATTTTTAATGTCAAGTGGCTGGGGAAAGTTCTGTGTTATTGTGCAAAGAAAGTATTAAATCTAAGAGCTATGATTTATATTATTAAGTCAGAGGATTCAAAATTACATCCCATGATGATCTGCTCAATGGTTCCTGGTAGTTGGTGAAAAGCTTGGTGGAGAGTCATGCAGTAATAACTCATATTTCTTATTTTTAGTTATTAAATCCCATTGCTTCCCCAACATTAATTTTCCATGTAAGCAATAGCTATAGTTGCCAGAGGGATTTTATATAATTGCAGATGGTAGGAGACATAGCTGGTAATTGCAGAAATGCAGAGGGAGATGTCCAGGAGGTGATCTTCTATTAAGATGTGGCTGTTGCTATGGAATACTTTACTAACTGCTGTTCTGCATGAGAGCGCTATGATACATCATTTCAAATAAGAGGTTATTTTTAAAGCGGACCCATTTCTTTGCCTGCAAAAGCAAAATCAGATCACCTCTCTGAGGAATATGATTTTAAAAAGCTCCTGTGCTGGACAACAGACATCATATAGAATATAGTTCATGAAGGAGTCAAGAGAATTAGAGTCCACCATAATACCAGGCAGCAATTAAATCAGGGGATTTCATATCCATCTCATGAGACAAATCCTACTCTATAAATTATACAAAACTTCTCTTGCAGAGATGAAAATCACCGTCTGTCATACCAAACAAAAGCTTACTAGAGACTAGTGTCCTTAGTTTAAACTGGACTTCATGAATTCATTCATATCAGAGAGACCATTGTTTCTTCTGTGTATGTTCTCTGTGCGGAGAGGGGGTACAGAAGGAAGAAATGGTGGTCCTGGATGCTTGTTTGTGATGGACACAGAAGTACAAATTGTGCCAGCATGTTCATGTCAAAAGTAGTGCCACGTGACATGGTCACCCTGGGCTTTGCTGAAGGACCCAAAGAGCTCAGTAGTGTGGGGAATGCAGTAGCTGTGTTGTTTCGTAAGGGTGGTTTCTGTCTCCATTTCTCTTTGGGAAATGTTATAAGGATAGGTTAAGAAAACAGTCATGAGTTGTAACTTTAGTAATGCTGGATCAACAAGATTTGCCAAGTCACTGCTGTACTCTATAACAGTCTATCTTTAGCTCTTTGTGGAGTAGAAATCTGAAGAAAAGCAGCATATGAGAGCAATGGAAAAAATTTAATTGAGTAATAGACGTGAATGACAAGTTCTACTGCATGCTTTGCTCGTCATAAATATCTACATCTTGGAAGAGTCTGCGCGATGACTGAAGCACATGAAGTTTTTCCCATGGCATGGACAGATGAAAAACTTCAAAATAAGAAGGAAACAGAGCAACATCTCCCTCTACGGGAGTCACCTGTATTGCATCCCCAGGCTCTCTGCAGCTGAGATCTGCAGGTCTGACTACCTGTCCTCATCAGCTCCTCCTGCTCATTCCAGCAAGTCTGTGTGGGCACACGGTGAACAGATGCTGAAGATATGAACCATAACTAATTATTTCTAACTGAAGTCTTGGTTTCTTGACAACTACTCAGAAGTTGTGCTTTTAAAGAGTTTACACATGTTAATGAGAAACTCAATGATTATTGATGGGTGTTGTGCTTCTTTTTCCTAACAGACTTTGCAATATGATTGTGCTTACGTGTGCTGCTTTTGATGGGGTAACCAGCGTGCAACTAACTCTATATCACCAGGCAAACAGGTCCATCCTGTGTCCTTTGACAGTCCAACCCTTCTGCATAGTCCCTGGAAGAAGAAGGAACCAGATGGTTTTACCCATTAGAAAGGGAGGAAAAAGTCACTGTGCTGAAGCCAAACAAAAGTCTAGAGATGTGAAACAGACTTTTTTTCTGTCTTCAGATTATGTCACTGGACACAATGGGAATAAGAAGGTGCCTGTAATGTAAAAATACTTTTTTTTTTTTCCCAGAAAAATATTCCTTGTTGCTTTTTTTACATAAAGCCCTACATTTCATTTTGGGATATCTTATTCCCTTCTACTTGCTTCTTGCTAATTCGTCTGGTGACATTTTTGTCCATAAAAAATGGCTTATGGAAAGCATTGAGGTGAATATCTATGAGTAATATTCCAGGATATTTGTTTGGAAGTGCTTAGAGGGTCATTCTGAAGCTCGTGGATCAACCAGGCAAGCAGAATTAGTCTCCAGTGTCAGTTGACATGTCCCACAAATTGAGCTATGGAAAGTAAAGCATTCTCTGGGTGATAGTTGCGGTGAATACTTTCCAAACAATTCATACAATGGGAATACGGTCACATAAACTGTTTATTGCATAATAAATGAATACAAAATATGAATATGAAACAAAATTAAAATTGAAATTTTTCAACATACTATTTTGAGAAGAATATGTTTAGTGTTTGGTGACTTCCTGAGTATACTGATTATTGTGAATAACCCCCATAGCTTGGGAATGTGCCTCTTAAATTAACTTTTGATTTCCCTATATGCTATGCACTGAATTCTCAAAGGTTTCTGTCTCATTAATATAACAACATTTTTCTAAGGTCAGGCTAGTTTTGAGAAAATACGAGATATGTAGTTTTATGCTAAATTACCCTTATCACACATGGAAGCATTTACTATTGCACAGCATTTCTCCTGAACGCACCTCATATTCTTAAGCTGCTCTATAGATTGTTTTTCCACTGAAGTTGCTTTTTAGGTACTAAAATAGAGAAGAGAAAATAAAACCCTAATTTTCTTTCAATATGTGGTTTTGTAAAAACATAGGCGTGCAGAAATCCCAACTGCAGGAAATGTCAGCTTTCTGCACCGATCCCATTACCCTCGTTATCATGCATTTGCATTGCGTTCTGTACAATTAGTGAAGTCCACTGCTAAACAATTACTTCAAATATATCTGTGGAAACTGGATTTGGCAAACAAAGCAACATCTGGTCACTCAAACCAGTACCTCAAGCCTTCTTCATGAAATATATTCCTTTTTTTTTTTTTTTATTTGTTGCTGCTTCTTAGACCCATTTGCATTTCAGAATATTTCTGGGCTGTTGTGTCCGACGTTTTCAAATGTGATTAGTGATTTTGCAAATCAGATCTATTAGCCATGTATCTATTAAACAGACCTATAGAGATCATTAATCACTTTAGAAAGTCTTGCTTAGTGTTTTTCTTAATGGGATGTATCATGAGATCTTTCTTAAGCCCCTTACCACTGAAAGGGGAGCATCCTTAAGGACCTTTACCATCTCTTTGTGAAGACATGATGCCATTAAGGAGCTCAGCCAGCAGGTGGAGTTTAAATTGCATTTAAACAGCAGAGCTTTAGATTCTGATTAAGGCTTAGCTGAAACTGTGCTGCTGGAAATGCCTCTTACTGTCAGTTCTGGAAGAGTGTTGGGTCGTTAAAGGTTTCATTGGCTGTCAGATCGTTTACATGTAGGCCACATCGCTAGTGCAAAGGTGGCACATATAGTTTATTAACTCACTTGCATTGACTTTGGAGTAATGTGGAGGAGTGCTAAATAATTGTCACTATGTGTAAATTAATTAAAAAAAAAATTCACTTGTCAATTTTATATATACCTGAGCAGACATGAAGGGAGACAGAGCACTCAAATGAACCGAATACCTAATTTAAGTTATTTTATTTATTGCCTTGATGGCAAAAAATAGGATTAGGATAGGATTAGGGTAGG
Source organism: Larus michahellis (assembly GCF_964199755.1). NCBI lineage: Eukaryota > Metazoa > Chordata > Aves > Charadriiformes > Laridae > Larus > Larus michahellis. Next base: position 15,504,927 of record NC_133906.1, read on the forward strand.
CAATGCTTCACTAGAAGCTGTGTTAAGCACTGAAAGAGATGAAAGGGTCAAGAAATATCTGACAAAAATCATAATGCTGCATTGGTAGCAATGGGAGGTAGATGAGAGAAGGGTTTATTGCATCTGTCACTGAGCTTTATTATGAATCTAGTGCTGAACAGCAGCCAAAGCAGAGAAACTAGAGCTGGCCGACCCTTCCGAGCAGGATATGGCTATGGCTGGCATCTGCCTGGGAATGTAGCCAGACTCCAAGGCGTATACCTCCATCTCAGAGATGAGCTGTGTGGTCTGGCACCACTTTATCTTACACTATGAGTTCTGGCTTAAGGTTAAGGGCAAGACCTGATTTATAAATGCTGCTATGATAAGCTGTTCTGTTCTGGAGGCAGTTTCTTCTGTTATCCAGAAACCAAAGTGAGAAGTGTGTAAGACTGTGAAGAAAAACAATGATGGGATTTGCTTTGGCTAATAGAGATGTAAGCAGTACTGGCAGCTAGGGAAGTCCTTATGTCACAGTTTGCAGGGGAAAAAAAGATAAAAATAAAGTTGCACCATGCTGTGGTGATTTGTGGGGTGATATTTTTGCACCTTCGTGACAGGAATAGCTTGCAGAACCTCGCGGAGATACCGTCTATGAAATCTAAAGTCATACTGGACACAAAAGCAGGCAGGAGCATGCAAACAAGAAAGGGAAAACCACCCAGCCGGGCAGATCAGGGCCTGCGAGGTTACCCTGCCTTCCTCCGAGCTATGCAGGAGGAGAACGGGAATTGGCAGCCATGAAAAGCACACGATGACACAACCCGATCGCTGCAGAGACAATGTGAATTACAGGCAGAGCAGTGGGGAAAAATATACAGGCTGAAATTTCAGTTGTAGAGGCTACAGAAAAACTACTGCTTTAATCTAATCCAGGTCCAGACCTGAACTGGTGCCACTAAAGCTGTGACAAAGGACTCAAAGGAGAGGTGCAAAGCACGACAAAAAGCATGTGCAAAGCAGATGACACAGGCTGCAGAAAAACTGCTGGAAAATGCCCAGGCTTGGAGGCATTGAAATGTCTTTCAGGTCCTTGCATTTGAAAACACAGTCGTATACCCAAATCAAGCAGGCACCTGCTCAGCAGAATGCCTTACGAGAGAGAAGGAAATAACAGGAGCTATAAAAGGAGCATCTCAGCACCCATAAGGGATGCAGCAGAGAGGGAGCAGATGGACAAACAGCATTAGACCCAAGTAATGTTAAACAAAGCCCTAGCAAGAATTTACTACCTAATACCCTCTGCTCAGTGAATACATTTCACCTGGCAAAAAGGAGAATTTTCTCCATACTAAGCGCCAAGAAAAGGAAAGTTGGCAACTGATGCTGGAGAAGGAGAGCTGCTGTGGCCACCGAGGCTGTCGTAAATAACGCGGGGCAGCATTTCGGGAGGCCGGCCATCCCTGCCTGGGTGGTCTCAGACAGCGAGCCCCGGTTTATTCCTGACGATTCACTAGCTGCAAAAATTAATGTTATTTTGCTTGCCACCTTAGAAAACCTCAGTAATCTAAAGGCCTGGATGATGTGCTTTCTGCTGTAGCAGAAGATTGTCTTCGCTGATCTAAGGATCTGTTCCAGTGCTGGGTCTAGTGTTTCAGTTTCACATCATCACTCTCTCCCAGCTCGCCAGGAGGCAATGCTGAATCAGCAGCTCACTCCATGAAGACTTCTTAAAGAAAGCTACAAAAAAAGCAAAGAAAATATATGGCGTTCCACTCTTGAAACGATACGCTATAAACTGCCTTTCCAGTCTCCCGGTGCAATGCTTCATGCCTGATGTCAGCATACTTGTGTACTTTGGTGCTTACAGTCCCAACATTATTATACCTGCCAGTATTGAAAGGAGTTGCGGATATAAAGGAAGAAAAATGTACAAAAGATGAAGGCTGCAACTACTGGCAAGCTATAAACCTCCCGAAACTATAAATGGGAAATTCTGCCAAGATCAAGCTATTTCTTTTTTTTAATTAAATAAACTTTCCCCATATTATTTTTTCCTTCAGCTTCTAAACAAAAGCTAGCTACCAAGGTATGAGATATGAGGTCAATGGGATGCACCTGAAACCAGATGGGATCCCACCAGTAATGCGATGCTTGGATTCCCACATATTAACTGCAATGTTTCCAGCACGCTGATTTTTATTTCAGACATCAAAAGAAATGAACAGGCATTAAAAAAAGAGAAGAGGGAAGGAATTAAAAGTCAAGGATGGTGGTTTGCTGTATAAGATAAAAGAAAGGATGGTGAGTTAACACTGATTTTACCTTTTGAGTTGCCTCTGAACTGCTGTCAATCAGTTCTGCCATGAACTCCAGTTTTACTTGGGTTGGCTGTATATTCTGTGGGATCTGGTCCTTCACTGCCAGCATACCAGCCTCTGGGAGAGAATTTACTATGGAATAGTGCAAAACTGGCTCTATTGTAATGTTTTTCAGTGAAAGTCAGACTAAATTTGGGGATTTTACATTTGTCAGGGTTGAGGAGTTCTTGGACAGTGACCTCAAGACTGTCACAGAGACTTCTAGAAGAGGCTAGTGGCTTTTTATATGTGCACCGAAAAAATGGCAAATTGCACTGAGGCTGGGGAGGGCAAGCCTTCACTTCATTAATCAGTAAATTACAACAGATGGTTTTAAAATTACTTCATCGGCAGTGAGGTTTTGTTTTCTGCAGAGATCCATGCCATCAACTCAATTCAAAGACAAAGCAGACAGTGGGTGTTTTATTATTATTGCATCTTTGCCCACTTCTACCAGTCAGAGGGGATGAGGAGGGAGGAATGTAAAATGGGGAACTGGCCGTGGGAGAGGATTATAGAAAACCATCACCTTTGGTTTATAGGAAACTTGTGGTTTTTTTGTTAAAGGGCCTCTGTTTCTGTGCAGGAGCTCCTGCTTCTGTATCATGTAGCTTTAAGTGTGCAGGAGACCTATGGTAGCTCGCCACCAAGGGATATTGCCTTTTTTTAGGTTATTCTCTGCAACGTATGGTCATGAAAAGTTCACCTCCTGCTGCAAAGAGCAGTGTTTGTTACTGTCACTGCTGTGTGTGTGTGTGGTGGTCCTTTGTAGATGGCTGTGCCATAGTTGCTGCGATACAACTGCAGCTCTGCTTTGCAATGCTCCTTCCTTTAAATGCGGGAAATAATGGCCACGAAAATCCGTTGTTCAAAAGGCAAGGGGAATCCCCCAGTTTTGCTGTTCGAGTGGGTTAACTACTGAAGTTAAAAAGAGGCAGTTGGGATCAGTTTGCAATGTGTAAGAATTGCCATTGACTGTTCAGAAGAGGGGATTATAGCGTGAGAAGCAAACGGTTATAACATTACAGCTGGAATGAGCAGATTTAAGCTATTGAGGCTGCAAGAGGATTTATCAGAAGAGAGTTTGCTGATTTTACTAAATAAAGACCTCCGTCAGATATACATCTTGAAGATACATATTTTCTCATTAAGCAGTACCTGCAGTGTATTGCATGAGGTGTTTATTATTTTGCTTTATATTGTTATTTGTCAGGGCTCTGGATTGTGTAAAAGATGCTCAAGTACCACATTCTCCTTGGCTCCTGGACTCCCATTATGCAGACAGCATTAGCTGGGCTATATCTATTCCTCCAGAAGTCATACAGGAGACATGTTACTATATTAAAAGACTTAAATGTACAACCCCAATGACTGTGTTTTGGTTATCAGACAAGCTAACAGCTATAAAATCAGAGTTAATGTAATTAAACAAAATTTCAGTGTTATAATAATATAGAAACTTGCAGGGAATGTAGCAGTATGTGAAGACAACCCCTGCACAGGGCAGTGATGTAGTGTGATCATGTTTAGGACTTAGTCTGTACTTTCAAGAAGAGATAAATCCTGAATGTAGCTGCAGAGCTGCCAGGGAAATGGGAATGAAGAGGTGCTGGAACGGTTTCCGCGGGGTCTGGCAATAAATAGTAAGAGGGTTAGAGAAATTATGAATAAGTCCAATATTTTACTGCAAGTTTAAGGGGGCAGGAGGGGGAGAGTAGTGTGACAGAAGGTCATGTCCCATGCACAGCCAGCACGATGGGAGGTCTCTGATTTGCTCAAGAGCTTAAAACAGTTGAGTCCCACTCAGGTCTTTTTTTTTTTTTTGCTGCGTAAGCACCAAATCCAGAGAGGCTTCACTGTGGGAGGTTTCAAGTTTCATCCATTTCATAGTCTGGTTGATGCCCATATATGAAAATTATTAGGAATATGAGCTGATGCTGTCCACTTCCAGCTGGTGAGTAACAGAGGTGGGATTTTTATTTCTGGGAAGTATCAGCCTTTCCTCATGAGCCAACTCAATTCCAGCCTGTGCACCTAATGTTTTCATCAGACGTTCAGATACAAGACGGAGCTGGTGCCTTTGGCATCCCGGAGATACTCTTGATGGTTTTAGGCAGCCACTAGCAGGATAATGTATGTGCAGCAAAGATTTTTGTAGAGGTATCAGGAAAATACAGAGAGAAACCGATTTGTTAAAGAAGCAGATTTAATCCAAGTTTTCTCTTTGTAAACCTCTCAGCAGCACTGTCATTCAGAATGGTAATCTAAAGCAAGTCTTTCTCTGATGCCAGGAGGGAAACCAAACAGCATTTTCCTCATGAGAGAGTCAGCTCCTTTGTGAATCCGTGAAGACATGTTGCAGTTCTACCCTTCGGGAAGCAATGGTTTCAAGACACAGCCTTTTTTTTTTTTCACTGCGGGTTGACAGCCTTGCCACACATTATTGTGTTTTTCCAATTTGGACTCAGGAAGACTAAAGTAAACCAAAATAAATCTGGAGAACAAGGACATTGTTTTTCTTTTTTTTTTTTTTTTTGTTTTTGGCTCATTTCTTCCTAGAGGCATTTATTACGTTCTATAGAAAAAGCAAGTTGAAGCAGAGAGCCAGCATTGCTACAACTTCAAACAATTAAAGGCCTTTTTGTGGCAAGCCTGTGCTGCTGTGCCGAGCACTCATACGCAGTGGTTAGCTGCCTCTGAATGGCATTTGAGCATTAGCAGAAGAGTTACTTTTTGATATATTTCTTCAGATCAAATTTGACTCCCCAAAGAGACTATTAAAAAACTTAAACCCAAAACATGCGAAGGTTTACAATAAATAATGGAAACAACTGAAAAGCAATGCACAACAACATGAAGGTTTCCTCTACATGTCTGTAAATTAATGCTCCCGAATCCCAACGACCAACCAGATGTACTGTCCAAAAGGTGGATCTCCACAGTTTGACTCCAAATTTTGCACACATCAAAGTCTAAAGCTGTTGTACAAATGGCAATAAAACCAACTTACTTTGTTTGGTGTGGTCGCGTTTTCAGGCTGACAGCAAAGACAATAAACAGTGAAGAGTAAAGAACAAGTTTTAAACTGTCTTTGATTAATCTAAACTGCCTTCAAAAATAGAATCAAGCAACTAAGCTAACTGGAAATATATGGCACCGAGTTGTCCTTTGGGGTGAACAGGCACAGCTTCACCGAAATGATGCTGCTGACACCTTTGACACCAGAAGACAACGTGCTCATGGTATTTTACCCCAGTGACACTGTGAAGGTCACCACCAGCCACGTTAAAGAGATGTTCAATGCTTTATGTGGTGCAGACTGCACCTACTCCTGCCTCCCCTTCCCATGCACGACCTACAAATTCTGCAGATTTGTTCCCTGTTCGGTCACGTCTTTGAGCCCATCGCCGTGGTACGGAGGCACCGGCAGTGCTGTACATCAGCTAGTAGGCATCGGTTCCGTGAGAAGAAAATTACAGCTGTGATTTTTATTATCGCTTTACCACAACCTCTTTTCCTATGATTCATATTGCCTGAAGAGATTAGTTTTCTTTACCATTTAACCTTTCTCAATATTGCTGCCTGAACCAAATTTATGTCTAGGATAAAGCTATGTCCTCTTTTTATTGAATCCAGGTACTTTTCGTAATGAAACCAAGGTCATGTGATCTTTGATTGTGGTACTTTGAATTCTTTATTGAAAATGTATATTACATATTTTTATGACATTAATTAAATGTCTCAAAATAAATGACAACATAAAAAATAATTAATGTCTCTGTTTGGCTCATTATCTCTTTGCATTTGATTTGTGTTCAGAGAGCGGGAAACTCATCTGACCCATATAGATTTAGACTTGGGAGCACTGCCTCATGGCAAAATTTAGGACTGAAGAGAGAGGGCTCATTTCATGAGTATGGTACTGTATTTTTTTTATTTGCTTGCAAGTTCCCTGGGTAAATTGCATTCTCATCTATACAGGATGTTATTCCACCTTCATCACCAGAGAGTATCTGAGTGCCTTCCAGCTAAGCATTATGTGATCCAGCTAACATCTGCCATGCTCATTCTCTCTTTCATCCTTACCCAAGCGTGTGCATGTTTTGTTGTTGGTTTTAGATCTACATGCTGCCATGTGTCAGTGTTACAGAAAGTCATATGTGCATCAAACACTCTTCTAAATAACTTGCATATTGATCCTGCAAGACCCCTCTGGTTTATGGCCTGAGATTCAGAAAACTGAAATAGGGGTATGAAGCTATTATAATCTTGCAAGACAGAAATAATTATAAAATCCATCAGGATTTCATTATCTTTATGTATATTTTTATATTATTCCAGCATCTTGGAGATCTTTAACCATGAATTAGACCATTTGTACTAGAAGCTGTACAGTCTGTACTTCCAAATCATTTACAATCTAATTATAAGACAACAGATCTTGTCTTTTGATACATTAAACCACCCTGTTATAGAAGAAGGATGCAATTGCCTATTAAATCTCATAGAGGAGTTTTGAATGTCAGCAGAACTAGATTTCTGTTAAGTCTTACAAGTAATTCCTACGTGGGTAATATTAGCATTGTTTTTATTATTGTTCATAATAGTAATAGCCTGTACAAGCAGATAGAACTATGCCCAAAAGGTGTTTAAAAACTCTTTCTTTAGCACAGAAGGGAGTTCAGGTCCTGTTCAGACTCCAGTCCAAGCCCTACTTAGGGCTTCATGAGAGAAACCATCTGACAAGGTACTTGCAGTGGAGTATGGATGCTCTTGAAAGACAAGTCCAGTGTTAGAGGACGATTGACATTTATTGACTTCCTGCACCATCTAGTGGGGATTAAAATTAATTGCTATCATTTTATGAAGACTAAACTGTTCAGGATGCCTGTGGCTTCCTCTCCTGGGTGCTGAGAAGAGCACCGGAGGACTCAGTTCTCATCATCTTTTGCACAACGGGACCAGGCTTCATTGGGACCATTAGTGCCACCCAAGACAGCATTATAACTCTTAGTGAAGCACATTGCTTCCAGCAACACATAGGACTCAATCCACTTGAATTTTGGCCAAGAGGACCATTGGGGAGGGCAGACCTGAAGGAGCATTTCTGGTGTGTCATTGAGCTCTGGGTATATGCAGGACCTTGGAGTCAGGCAGGGCTCCTGGCCATGGGAAGCAGAGAGTGCAATGAAGACCTAGAGAAAATAGTTACAGACTATTCTGGTAGACTTATGTTGTGGTTGGGGCGTTGGGATGAATTTCAAGAGGTCTGAGTGTGATTCCTCCTCTCTCCCATGACCTGGTTGGAGTTACAGCTCTGAGGCCATCCTGAGTGACTAGGACTTAGGAGAAACACTTTTCATCAAATGTTAAGTTTTTGAGGTAGCCCAGCAAACCACAGAGGAAGAGCCAACATCTGGTCCTGTAGGTGGAAGCAAAAATCACTGCTGTAACCTTAATATAAGGCATTTCCTTGAACACAATTTGCGTAATTATCAGCGAACAGGATGACATTAGGTGATTACACTCCTGATTTTCTGTTCAGGAAACAGCAGCCACTTTTTTTCTGTTGCTGGGCAACAGAGATATGCTTTGAAATTTGGTTAAAGTAGTGAGTGATAAACATTTTTAAATAGACATGATACCACTATAGAGGCAATCCTAATTGCTATAAACAGCCAGGAAGCTGGAAAATCCCTCCTGCAGAATATAGTTTATGAATTAAAAAATCGCCCAGGCTAACTGAAAAGGAGGAATATATGAAAAGCTTGAAGAAGGGGAGAAAGAGCAATAATTATTTTCGTATGATTGTCTTTGTTATTCCTGGTTCAGTTGTTGTTCAGTCAACCCTTCCCTTCTTAGAGTCTGTTTGTTGGACATGGTCATCCATGTATACATGTATCATTATAGCAATAATGAAAAGCACACTCTGCCTGGGAAATTGGCATGTCATAGGCTGGAAATTGGTCTGTGGAAACTGTTCTTCACTGCAGATGTTCTCCCCTTCAAGACCAAGGCCTGTCTTCACCTGTCATTTTGGGAGGTTTTGGTCCAAGTAATGGGGACCGGATGGATTTGAATTGCTGCCCTTATAGTTTGGCAGGTCTTCCTTTGGCTTCGCTTGAACAAGATTCCGAGGAGTTAGGTGACCCATGAGGAGTTGGGCCCTACAGAGGTGTCTGCTCGAGATCTTCCTCCTCCTTCAGAAGGTCCCAGCGTTACATAGGAGATCTAAAGGTGACATTGATTCTGGGAGCCTTTCCCAGCTGGGGTCAGCTTTGTAGCATGACAGAAATCAGAAAGGATAAATACCTGAATGTGGTGTCTGCTTTGTTTTCTCCTTGTGAGTGCAGGATTCCAGTTTTCCAACATGAATTTCACACTGGCAGAACATCACTCAGTTGTTGCCGTAACATCCCATGCTGTTTCCTAGTTTGCAATGGCAGAGTTTCCTATGCCTTTGCTGTAGGTTTTTTTTTTTTCCCTTTTTCCTTTTGGTTTGACACTGCCTGTCACTGCAGGCTCTGACACCTGCTTTGTTGCTGTGGCTCAGGGTTTGGAAAGATCTCAATTGCCTTGCACTGATCTTAATGTGAGAGGCAACTGGTGGGTAAAGTTTGTTACTGAACCTCTGAAAATAGAATTTCCAGCTGTCATGCTGTTGCTCTGCAAACACAGACAATATGACTGTTTTAAAATAGTATTTTCTTAAAAAAATCCCACACTGCAATGTGTCAGACCAAATTTCTTCCTGAAAGATGCTACTGCATTCACATTGGTAACCACAACATTTTTCAGCTCAAAATAATTATAAAGCTGAACAAGACAGCTCTATTTCTCTCCTCGCTCAGAAAGCAAACAGAAGTGGGCTGTTATGTTCCTCGGTGGTTGGGATGCTGGAGCTGTTGTGGAAAGGCCTCTGTCATGGGTCCTGCCAATAAAAGCTAATACCTTCGCTGGGGAGGTCGCACTGGTTTGGTAGTGACAGCTGTCCATTAACACAACCTCTGAGGCTGTTGTCCGCTGCCTAGCGAGGACAGCCAGCTTCCTGGTCCTAATAGTCTTCAAGCATATTAGGAAGCTGCCTAGAAAAGCATCTTCTTAGGAGAAAGAATCTAGTGTTCAATGACATTTTTGAATATTCATATTTAGATTTACTGAGAAGAAAAAAGGAATGTCGTCAATTTTGCATGAATCTTCTATTGAATTGACTTTTTTTTTTCCTCTTCATCTTTTTTGGGGGTAAATTTTGCCAAAACATCCTTTAATTGTGTGTGTTGCTTTGACAGATCTGGCAGAATTGCAAACAGAAATGACTGCAGTTGCCATGCTGAACATGTGAAAATGGAAACTCAATGAATATCCCTCTTAAAAAATCTGGCTTTAAAGGCTTGGGTTACTTCTGTTTATTTAATTAATTAATCCAGGTGATGAAAGTGCTGGTTTGAAATGCCTCCTCTTGCCTTCCCCCAGACGGCTCTGCACACACGCCTCAGCCCTGATCACCTTTTCTAATTCATGGCTAAGCTTCTTAGAAGAGTAATTTCTTGGCATTTTTGTTGTTAGTTGCTTTCCACAGTAAGATTGTCTGTGTCGCCTTAATGTATCTGTCCGGCTAATACGTACAGGCTTTGCCTTCTTTGCTTCTCATTTTGATTCTGATCACAAACACAGAAAAAAGCCATTCTGGAACTTGGATGGGTGTTAATAACTAATGGGACCCCAACAAATAGCCTGAAATACAAAGGTGGGTCAGATGAATGGTTTGTATAAAAGTAACTCCCGGTGAACCATCAGGTGGGAATTAAAATTTAATTTAGAATGTACTATCACTGCTGTGGTGGTGGTGGTGGTGATTTATTTGATTGACTGCTGGTTTCTTTCACCTTTGCAAGCCTTAGGTTTTTACTATCTGAGGAAATTAAGGCTGAATTGCAGCAGGAAATTCCTTGTACCCAGGTGTTTCTGGTTATCCGACGAATAACTCGGCTGGTGGGGAGGCGAGGATTAGGATGGGATGGTTTGGAATCTAAATGATTCTCATTGCTTAGTACCACACATTGACATTCTGGCAGCCGCTGTATTTGTTCTCAGCAAAGGATGGGAAAATCCTGCTGCGCTGAGTAACAGGTCCAGCAAGCAGCGATAATTTCATTGTTCTTTTTCAATAGTTAGGGTGAAAAGCTGGTTTTATTGGGTTGTCCTGATTTAATGGACTGAATTTCAAAAACACTATTGAATGCTGTTGGGTCCTGATTTGAGTTGCCTTAATAATGCAGCTGCTTACTCTACTGTTCCTGTTCTCCAGCCTGACTTGTGCTCCTTTTCCTTCTCAGATGAAAGCATGAAGGGCCCAACCTCAGTTCCACTGAATTGCTGGGAGATGGATCAGGCTGGAAGGCCTCCAAATGGCTGAACTGCTCTTTTGGGAATGAACACAATCAAAATCAGGATTAATTCAGTGACTGATGACCCTGTGCTGGACCGAGGTGGTGACGGTAGACTTCATAGTTCAACTGGAACAGAGAAAAAAATACACCTGGATGAAAGTAGTGCTTTCTCACCTGAAAATTCCTGATACAATGGACATACCTTGCAGTGTGGGCCATCTTGGTTAGCATGGAAAACACACACTGTCTTCCCTTCCCTGCAAAGCTCTGGGAATGCAGCTTCTCCAGCACCACGATGATCTGAGGGATGCGATCCATTAGCTGGTCCTGCAGCTGCTGTGGCCTCTGGGTGCCTGTGCTCTGCATGGCCCATTCCTGAGGTATGCAAAGGGTACCCAAACATAGGCTTTGCTTTCTGCCCCAAGCTCCAGAGCCCTCTGAATTACAAGACATTTGTTAAGAGATCCCTCAGCAAGAGAGGCAAAGTCAGGAATATACCTCCCAGAGCCTCGATACACTTCTCAAAATATAAATTGTGCTCCATTCCATACTTCAGCTGCTCATGAGAAATAAAGGGATTAAAAGAGACAGAAATGTCCTTTCCTTTGCCCAAAGCTGAGGAAATCATACTTCATTTACTGCAGTGAAGCTGAACAGCTGAATCAATGAAACTGCCATGGATGTGCAAGCTGGCAGCCCGGCTTGTAAAAGAAAGAGAGAGAGGGAGCAAGAGAGAGAATTATTTCCCCAAGCCTTCAAAGTCCTAATTCCTGCAGACCTCTGGGCTTGGTTGCATTGTCAAAACTAAGTGGATGGAAACAGGATCATTTCCCTAAAGCAGTCATTAAGGAAAAAGACTTCAGATTATTCAGGGTTTCAGGTACTGCCACAGCAGCCTAATGGAGTGATAACCAGTTACATCTTCCTGGACTGTACCAGCAGACACAAGCCCAGTTTTGTAAAACACTAAAGGTATCAGCTCTCCTCCCCAGTGCCACAAACTGCAAATGAAATAGCCCCAGAATAGAGTAATGCTATGCAAACCGCCTTTGGTGCCAAATGGAAATGTAATTTGTAGGCATGTGTCAGCAGAGAAAGTCCTTTCCTACTGGAGAAGAAATTCAAGCAGCCACATGGAAATACTTTAATTTCAGCATTAACCATCAGAGGAGATGGCTGTTGCAGATCATGGGAGCCAGGTAATTTAGTTCTGAACTTTAAATATGTGCAACGCCAAGAAATATTAGGGGATGTGGAATGTTTAATGCAGCCCTGCACCATCAGCGCTGCAGACTCAGGAGGGGAACCAGAGCAAAGCTCACACTGAGATGATTGATACCTTCATTGGAGCCACAGCACAATATTCAAACTGAGAGCTGGCTTTGAAAAACCTGCCCTTAGTCATGAGATAGAAAATGAGCCTGGAGGTTGCCACCTTCTCCGTGGTGTGTTTTGGACGGTTGGCAACCTGTATCTGCCGGGGGGAAAGGATGGAACTGATGCATGTACCTGTGCCCCCTTCCAGTTGGCAGCCCTCCCTCCCTCGCTCCAAACTCCCTGCCCCCAAACCTGCGAATCCAAATAGCTCCAGGGTAGGTGGATTTTTCCACCCTGTTCCAGGTCTAATTTCTCTTTCAAACTAGTACCGTATATCTTTCCCCACCTCCCACTTGTCACTTTATGGCTTGCTGGGTCTGTTTCCTTTAATGCTTGAAAATATACAGTTAAAATCACCTTAAAATTTACTAATATGCCTTTTTATTTGAAAGGCTTATTTCCCTGAAAGGCTTTCCCAGTCTTATATGAGGGCATGCTCTCTAATATTAAACATTTTTTTAAAAAATGGGTGCACATCTGTTTGATTTTTAACTGGAAACAAATGGTGAGAGTGGAGAACATAAGCAAAATTATGCTTTAGATAGCTATAAAAGGTCATTTTTGCTTTAAAGTACAAAGGATGAATAGGGGCATATGACACACATAATAAAGGCAGAGATAGGTTTAAAATGCCCTCAGGCTAGGCTGAGGTCAGCTGCTAGCTTACAAGAAAAGACACATTTTGCCCTCCTTTTTTTTTGCCACCCAAAAGTGTGGAGTAGCAAGCTGGGATCTGTGTGCAAGGAAGGTCACTCAATCTCTGCTTTAAAACCCATCACATCTTTCTCTATCATTTTCCTAAGGGATACTGAACTCTTAAGCCTAATAATTGAACAATTGGCCCCAAACTAACCCCCCTTTCTTCCCGGATGAAAATTGGGGAAGGTTGTGGCTTGTCTTGCTGAGGAAGCCATTGCTTGTGCCCTGCCATATGATGAGAAATTTCTCACTATCAGACATCTAGATGATCTGCAAAAAAAAAAAGTGTGTTCCTTTCAGGTGTGGACAGGAGGGTTTCTGGTGGAAATGCTGAAAACAAACAAAATTCGGTCTCCCCTGCAGCGGTGCCAGTGCAGCAGTGATGGGCTCAATAACTGGGTTTTGCTTCTGGTTGCAGATTTAGCCAGTGCTGGGCTTTTTTTGGTTTGAAAACCGCCAAGTACTCCCTGTGAATTTTGAAGGGGAAATGAAGTGGGAAATGGGCCATTTCTCATTTAGAGCTGGCACGGGACCAAACCAATGGGAGCGGATGAGATTTCCAATAAAACCTTCCTGAAAGGCAAAGGAGTGTAGAGACAAGATGCTGGTTGTAATCTGCCTCCAGCCATCTGCTCCAGAAGCACTGGAAATGCAGGGCAGGGTACAACTAGCACCTTGTCGATAAAAGGGAGATGGAAACATCAGCTCGAATTTGGTCATCAGGTGGCATTTGCATCTGCCAGAACATCTTTTCTGCTATTAGAGACAGATTAGTGAAGAGATATCGAACAAGAAGGTCAAAACCTTACATGGAGCTCCAGCCCTCTAAGGCTTATTTGAAGCCTCGTACTTGTTTCTGTACTGAAGGGGCAAAATTACTGTTTCTTTGCAAAGTAATGCAACTTTTCAGTTGATTTTCCCCTTCTTCCCCGCAAAACACAAGTAGGTCCTTTATCCTGGCGGGAGTTATTCAAATCCTGTCAGCAAATCATGGGACATTTCTAAATTTTAGACATGAGATATGCATGTGCTTTTAAAACATTTGGAGCAGAAACTCAGTCTATTTTCTGAGTGTTCCTGAGCTTTGTAGTCCAATCTGCAATCACTAGAAAGCAAATTGTCCATAGCTCCATCCCATAACACGTAGGTTATTAATGGGAACCAGGAATCCTCCTTCAAAGGAACGGGAACATCAAGAATCATATCTGTTTCTCATGTTCTAGAAAGCATTTCACAGTTTTAATGATTATTCAAAGGGGGGAAAAAAGCTGGACAATAAATTCAGGAGCTAGCTTAGTTACAGAGGGGTATAAACGCATCCTCTGGCTGAAATGCCTCTTATTAAAGCCTGGTACGCCACGCTTTATCATACCAGGCACACAAGCTTTCAGCTGCCAACATGAGGGCACGCTGGCAAAGAGCCGACCCAGCTGCCGTGGTTACAGTGCCATTGTAAACTTTATTTTTTATGCTCAGCATGTATTGAGAGTGATCCCTTTGTTCCATATGGCTTCCATATAGTGACACTGCATCCTGTGTAGGAGAGGTCAAGGAGTGGATTATCAGCAAGTGTTTCAAGTCAAGAATGAAGGGAGCTGGCAGGGCAGATCTGCACAAAGCCTGTTCTGTGCTTCTCATCGGTGCGGTGACCTCTGGGTTGCAGTGCCTGTACGTTCCCCCCCTTCTCCCTTCATGTGCCGAGCACAGCACCGGCTAACGTGTTAGCACAGCATTTCCCTGGCAGGTTTTTAGAGGTAAAAAAAAAAAAAAAGAACAAAAGCAACCCTGAAAGCCTGGCTGAAATGTTTAGCTAAGAGCAGGGAGGCCAGGAGTAGGGAGAGTGCAACATAGGGAATGATCTGCTCCCATCCCCACCCCCACCCCCACCTCACCCCACCCCACCATCCCACTGCCCAGCGTCCCTGAAGCCAGGCATCAGGCTGCAAATGCCAAATACTCCCACGAGCGTATTAACCCTGGTGTGATTAACAGTGAGGAGAGGGAAAAGCTTGTAATCCTCCATGACACTTTTCATCATCTTGCTCTCCTCAGAGCATCCCTGATCCTCAGGGTGGCATCAGGAGTGACCTCTGCTCTGCGAGAAGAGCTCTGCTCATCTCCCCTCCTCTCATGCTCCAGATCCAAGCCCCAGCAGGGTGTCACAGCAGGGAGAGCGTTTGGGGGACAGCCAGGTGGGCTCACCCACATTAGCCACAGTGCTTCTTCTGTCCTTGCCCCAGACACAGCCAGGGACAGGGATGAGCATCACCCGAGAGCTCCCTGGTTTCCCTTTCCAGCCCAACACTGCTGAGACCTTTCTCTGGATCCCGGGAACAGGCAGCAGGTCCTAGTCCTGCTCAGGTTCTGCTTCAATTATATAATCCCTACCAAAAATCACCATAGGTAGTTTTGGGTCTGTTTCTCTCTAATTTAGAACAGTTTGAAAATGGAGTGAAGAGCAAGTTCCTCTCTCCTCTGCTCCATGATTGGAGAGAAAAGTTTGCAGAGCATGAGCTTGGGGATGGTATGAGAGAGGAGAGTTCCTGGGGCAAGCAGGGCAGAATTCCCCGGCACTTCCTTGCCCATCCTGCTCCCCCCCATCCCCACTGCTCCTTTCTGCCACCTCAGACAACAGCTTTGATTTCTTTTCCAATCACCAAAATGTTTCTTTTGTCTCTCAGAGCATTACACCAGGCATTGGTAGGGATGCAAAATTAATAACTAAATTTTAATAACTCATGACCTGTAAGACCTGAGCAATTATAAACCTCATAGGGTTATTACCGACCAAGTAAAAATTATATTCCATTTAAACATTCCTCATATAATATCCCCACTGCAGTCAGCATTTCAAGAAAAACAGTGTTACCAGTGCTGTTTCTCTGGTACCTAATGAGTTAGCTTTGGCTGGGGATCAGGAGCTTTTGACGGTGTAGTTTACATTGACCACTCAAAGGCTTCAGATATTCTGGACCGTATCTTGTTGTTTAATGATATAAAGTTAAATTGGGGCTGAGGGGAGTGTAGTCAGCTGGTTACAGCAATGCTGGAGAAAGTGCACTGAAACCTTATGCTCAGCCCTCCTCCTCAGGAGCAGGGATGGGGCTGGAGCAGGACTGGGGACAGGACTGTGTCTCCAGCAGTGACAGCAGCCAAGGGGCAGGAATGGAGCCTCTGGCATGGCCTAGGGCACTGGGTACTTCAGGGATGCTTGCAGGGGATTGCACGGTGACATCCTCCCTCTTCACCCTTGTAGCATCTATTGGCAGGGAAAATAATTTCGCCTTCAGTCTGAACGTCCTTTGAAGTTTGTAAAAAGTATTTATGAAGACGCCTCTTCTCTTGGGTGGGAGCCTTGCGGGACGGCGAGGAGGGGCTGTCACATCCCTCCTGTTTTAGCAGCAATGCCCAGATCTAGGGGCTGGTAACCCCTCTCAAAGGAGAGATTTCAGACTGGGAATAGTCTGGAGTGATCCAGAGAGTCGGAAATATGTAATCGCTGCCATAAAAAGAGAGGCTAAAGACAAGGATTTCAGCTTGGGAAGGAGGTGATAGAGTGGGAGTACGGCAGGGATCAGAAAAAACTCCATGTGGACAGAGAAATTGAGAAGGGAATGATTAGCCCTTTTTGTCATAAGACAAAAGGAGGCAGCACTCAGTGAAATCACAAACAAAAGTACAACTAAATCCTGGAAGCAGTCCTGCAGCTCTGCTGGTCGGTGGGAAACAGGGTGGCTTGAGCCTCAGAGTAGGGAGCCCCTACATGCCAGCGTGCCAGAAGCATGAGAGGATGCCGGGGAAGCATCACGCTGTATTTACCTCATTTGATTTTTCAAGCCTGAGCACCAGCCACTGTCAGGTGGTTCATCTTTGGTGTGACCCATTACACGCATTCTTATGTACTCCTGATCTTATGTCTATTTTACCATTAGTTCTTTGTTCGCCCATGAAAACAGATTATCATTCTCTGTGATTTTATGTGTCAGGAGGAATATGAGCCAGCAGTGAAAACAAATCCAGAAAGTCCTTCCCCTATGCTCTATTTACACTGTATCATTTTCTGTCTGATTTGATTTCAGTATCAATATTTTTCCTTTTTACCCTTGTGCCATGCAAAAAATGGAGATACTAAAAGAAATGGCATGATTATTTTCCTGTTATCTTAACAAGATAACATTATCTAATAAAGTTATCTTGACTCTGCTGTGTAGTACAAACAATTTATTTGGGTTAGAAAGAAATATTATTGACTATTTCAGCTTGATGACTCTGAAGCTCATTTAGAATAATAAACCCCACTTTTCAGCTGAGTATCCTGGAGTGTTTAACGTTTCAGTTTAATGGTGTGGCAAATGGATCTCAGAAACTGCAGATATTTGGTATATAGAATGCTATAGAAAACCCTATCAGTGGACTGTGCCCAGGTGGCTTACATAGCATCCAGCTTGGCAAGAGAACTAAGAGTAAAGCAAAAACGTCTTTTTCCCCTTCCTGTACTTTCGTTGGTAGCTTCTTTTTAAGGAATAATGGAAAAATCCTTAGCAGGTGGCATTTCACTCTCTTGCTAAAATATATCAAGTTGTTCTTCTATGTTGTTCTTCATTGGCTCCTTTGTGGTGGACAATGACATACTGAGCTGGCTGAGGTCTGAGAATATGCAGAACCAGCTCATCCCATTAAATTAAAGGGAAAGGTTGGGAACCTTGCACTGCAGGGGGGAATTAGTGCCTTACCACCATGTAAATGCATAAAAGTAAACGCGTAGGAGACATCAGTCCTGTGCAAAGTATTTGATTTGCTTAATTTAAGCAAAGACCTCAGATATTTGATTTAAACTTCCTGGGTGAAACTCTTCATGGATTTTTCTTCGGAGATTCATGGCACAGGGAGCTGGAAGCACATTAGATTAGGTGCATCTCATCTATCACCGGCCAATAAATGTTGCCCAGCTCATTTCTGTTTGGAACCTCATAACTTCTCCTTTGCCGAAGCACATCTTCCAGGAAGGCATCCTGTCTTCGTTTGAAGACCTCAAGAGACAGAAAATCCAATTCTTCCTTTCGTAATGTGTTAATCACCTTCATCACTCAGAGCGTGGGCTTTGTTTCCAGTTCAATGTAGCTGACATGCAAACAGCCGTTAGATCTTGTTAGCGCATTAAAACTAACGAGATTTTGCTCTCAACTCGTTTGGACTAGACTCTCATTTTCATGGAAGTGCTGCCAGTATTTTAGCATCTGAAGTTGGTGACTTTTCTCAGTGTGACCAGAAAATGTTTGCAAACTTCCAAAGAATGGTGAAAATCTGCTGTTTTGTCTGGGAACGCAGGATTGGTTAATTTTGTTCAGACATACAACTTGTTTCTTGGTCATGGTGTAACTGAATCATTAAAATTTCCAAATTTTTCTGTATCATATCAGCATATTAAAATCTGCAAGATCTGAAGCATTTCTTTATTATTATTTATGGTTATTTATTATTTAACCTAAAAATGCCATCTGGATTCTGATAATACTCTCGCTTGTTGATTGCAAAAGAACTTGATGCTTGTTTGCTATCTAAACTTGTGATTGTAAAACATAAGAATAAAATGGGAGCAATTTATTTTCCAGATCAAATTTTCTCTCAGCAGGATTAAAACTGCCACAGCAGTAAAGAGTTTACAAACTCACTAAAGAACTGTAATAACTTCCCTTCTCACTGCTGGGTCAAGGAAAGGTAATACATGTTTCCAATCAGCTTTGAATTGAACTCAAATTGTAGGTTTTATTTCACTTTAATCCATATGTGAGTTCACGTTAAAGGTAAGAGAAATCACAGGACTGCAAACATGGAGTAGAGTTAATTAAATTCTGCAGCTCCTTTTGGAAGAAGCCCTGGTTCTCCTTATGCATAAATGTTTCCAGGGTTGGTCTGAGGGCAAGACCAACCGGGAAATGGCTCTGCTGGTGCAGCAAGGACAACAGCTAATGAAGTTATAGCGACCAATTGAAGTACATTGAGAAAAACCTTGCAAAACATGGGAAATATTTATTTTTGCTGAGCTATCCACAAAAACAGAGCTTCCTCCTCTCCCCTTTTCCTCTGCTCCAGAAAGAAAAGACAACATAGCCCCAGAGCTGAGAGACACTGGGAGGGCTCTCAGGAAACACGGCACATTCTCGGCTCAGACCCAAACAAGATCTTTCTCCAAGGCTGTTCCTGCTGCAAACACTGCTTTTAGAAATGATAAACACTTATTGGTCCTCCTTCTCTGTTTCCCACTTATTGTGGGAATTGGTTTTTTTTTATTATTTCTGGTTTTCTCTCCGATCCTGTTTTAAAAGTGTTCTGGAGAAGAGCTTCTACTAAGTGGATGAGACTATTCACTTTCTTAAAAGTTAAGTCTGCATTTCACTGTCTTGCTGAACTGGGACCTGAGCTCTGGCCACTTTCCAGAGTCAAGTGCACTAAGCCCTTGCTTATCCTTCGGCGGGTCTCATCCAGTGTGCAGACTTCAGCCCCCGGCTGCATGCACCTGGAAAGAGAATCTTGAAGCAATAAATACTTATTTCATGGTTTTGTTTTGGGTTTTTTTGACTGCTGCGAAGTCCTCTTGGAGCATCTCCAATATTGACAGCAGTGTTTGGTGCAAGTCAAAATGATGGTTGTGGCTTACCCAAGATCTGCACATCACTGGAAATTTGTCTGGGGGACATGTCTGATGCGCACAGCAGAAGGATTTGGGGACAAGAGCTGGCTGGTTACTGCAGGGAAGGCCATGCACATTTAATTCTGCACGTGGGCATGAAGCTGAGCCCTTACCAGCGTGCCAGGCTGGTCAGCAAGGTACAAACCTCAGAAAAAACGTGTTTTGAATGTATTTTGTTGAATGGTGGATTGAATCATAAAGTCGTAGAATGGTTAAAGTTGGAAGGGACCTTAAAGACCGTCCAGTTCTAACCCCCTGCCCTGGGCAGGGACACCTCCAACTAGATCAGGTTGCTCCAAGCCCCGTCCAACCTGGCCTTGAACCCCTCCAGGGATGGGGCAGCCACAGCTTCTCTGGGCAACCTGGGCCAGGGGCTCACCACCCTCACAGCAAAGAAGTTCGTCCTAATACTTAATCTAAATCTCCCCTCTATCAGTTTAAAACTGTTCCCCCTCGTCCCATGGCTCCCCTCCCTGATCCAGAGTCCCTCCCCAGCTTTCCTGGAGCCCGTTTAGGGACTGGAAGGGGCTCTAAGGTCTCCCCGAAGCCTTCTCTTCTCCGGGCTGAACCTCCCCAACTCCCTCAGCCTGTCCTCATAGTTGTGAACAGTTTGGAAAGTTGCATGTTCACCAAACGCCCCAAAAGAGAAAACTCTATTGGTGCTCAGGTTTCTGGTTGCTGATGCTTCTATCTAGAGTAACAACACGGAAACTGCATCCAGGGAAACAAATTTTTCTTCCCACATGAAGCTGGCAGCGAAAGGGTTTTCTGTCTAAAAATGAAGTGTGTTCCAGAATGAATTACTTGCAATGTGCAAGGTTCTGGAAAAGCAAGCGTTCCTCAAGCACTACAATGTGACATTTTAAAAATCTGAATTTTAAAATAATGCACAGTGCATTCGTTTTGCCTCATGCAATAAAATAAAAGTTTCCCTTAAACAAATGTGTTATTCTTAAGCTTCCCGCAGAATATTAATGAGATTGCGAGTCACTGCCATCAAATGCCAGATTCAGTGTCTCCTGAAGTGTTTCTTGGGGGCTTTAATAGGCCTTGGATCAGGCTCCGAAAGATCATCCTCTGGGATGCAAACGGCAACTGGCCTTTCTGAAGCCTGGAGCTTCACCTTCTGCAAAAACTCATCCACTCGACAAAGGAGCGCTTCAGACCTCGTTGGGAAGAGCTGAGTTCATGCTGACGAGTTCTTCAATTTGTCATAACCATTTTAATAGCAAATTCTCATTTTCCTGTATTCCTCTGCTCAGATGCTTGCAAGAGTACTTGAAAGTTATTTGTCCTCAAGGCCGCAGGTATATGAAGAGGTTGTTTTCATAGATGTGCCTAGCAGCCTTTCCCTTGTTTCTCATCCTAGCTAGTTAATTTCCCCTCTATACAGAAATGTCCTTGGCTATTCTGAGGTTCTGGTTCCTGAAGTTTCTTTACTGGCAAAATGAGATGCTCGAGTGCTCTGTCCTCAGTGTTTAGAGGTGATTTCAAAATGGTTCACCGAAATTCTCCTTTTTGTGTAAACACTTCAAAATTACTTCAGCAAACTGAAATACTTGCACATCAGCAAAACAGGTTTTGACGATGATGATTTTGTGTTCTGCGCACCCAAGTACCTTTGACTCAGAAGGTGTCCTTTTGTATAACAAGCTTTTCTCTCTTAGTAATTTCCTGACTGCAAATTCAAGCTTTTCTTTCGGACAGTTTTGGACATTTGAACACAGTCCTGTTTTCTCTGTTAACACTCGAGTGTGCTAAAACAACAATCCTTATCTCATAAGTTCTCATCTTGGAATGAGCCTGGTGAGATTTTCTGTGTTGCTTTGGTCTGTAGAATTGTCCACTCCTTGAAACAAAGCTAATTCAACTCTTCCTAGTCCAGCTTTTATTCACACATATAATGGTGGGTTTTTTTCATCAGTCACCCCTGTTTTAGCTGCATCGACCTATCAGTCCAGGTTGAGGCAAATCAGTTCCAAGTTTGAAGCAAGACAACTCTTTTGCGAAAACATCCATAACTACATCCATCATACTTGGACTCCACAAACATGAAGCCCACCACCTAATTGCAATCACAGTCCCTTCTCTTTATGCTGGTGACTTCCCTTGGTCACATTTCTAAGGTCAAATGCCAGGAGGAGGTTAATATCAAAAGGTTCAAGGCAAGTAGGCTGACTCCATATCCTTCAACCTGAAGCTGTACGTGCTCTTGCAAAGAACAGATCATTAACTTCGCAATGCAGCTGCTAAGAAATGTCTTTAAATACTTCAGCTCTCAAGTCAGGGTGATAGCAGCTCATTAAAGCGCAGTGTCTGAGCCCTCTGTTCAGAGAGGGTTTGGAGATCACTGCTGTTTCTTCCTTCTGTTCCATCAGAACCAGGAAGGAAATAGAGCTCGGCTGCTATTTTATGTCCTTGTGCAGAACGTGGTGACCTCAGAGTGGAAGCACTTGCAAAGACATTCCTGTCCTGTACAAAAGCAATCAAGATTGCATTACTCGATGCAGGAACCTCAGTGCACGTTGGGTTAAACTGGAAATGGACTTCCTTGCTGGGAGCTACATTAGGAAGATAAATCCATAAGAGCTATTTGATATTCTCTAACAAGCTGAGATTTAAGTTTAAACTAGCAAAATCCATCCTTTTATTTCCTTCTTCCCCACCATAGCTGCAGCCTCCTGCAGTACGGGGTGGAGGGAAGGGGTGGCACCCAAGCCACTGCTCCTGAGTACATCACTTCACATCAGTCTCCCTATCAAGGAAAGCCACATAAACAGCTGATGAAAGTCCTCTTTATGAGCTGATTATAAGCTTTGTCATTACTCTGAGCTGAATGTGTCCATATTTTTGGCATATGTTTGATCCAGGTTGAACCTGAATCTTTATAGATGAGAGTTAGATGCTGATGTCTGCAGTGCTGCAGTGCTTGCTCCTGAGCTGCCCCGTTGGGAGGAGGAGACTTTCGCCCAGCAGTATTCCCATGTTTGTGCACGCAGTGGCTTATCCCTATTACTGGTTATGAGCAACAGGCAGATTGTGGCTTTAGAGGAGGTTTGCCTAATGGTCACAATGGGGTTCCTGGAGGCAAAAACTAAGAGAGAAATCCGACTATTCCATGAAAAAACATGGCAGGATTGTGTGTATGTCCAACAAGCAAAGGAAAGCCAGCAAATGTGTTTCCCCTCTGGGGCATCTGCAGGAGATAAATCAGCCTTGCTCCTTCTCAGGGATGTTTGAATTATCTGGGATGTGGCAGGTATGTGTCGGACACAGCTTCCAGTTGCCCATGCTCAGAGCTGTGAGTGTGATCCTTTGTCTCCGACGGGTCCACGCTGCCATTCCTGGGGGCTGAGCAGGTCGGGGGGCAAGGGGAGCCCTCTGCGTGCAGCTGCCCCCTTGTTAAGCAGAATTTCACACCCGCAGCCCATTAGAGCAGAGCTCTGGGATCAGCACTGGCTGCCAACAGGTTTCTGGGTGGAATTCCAGGTCTGGAGCAGAGCTTGCAAAGCCTTAACCATTTTGTGACCTGGGTAGTAAAGAGAGGGAAAGGGAGAGGGAGCTCCTCCTCCCAGTGGGAACCTGCAACAGCCACGGGTGTTGGAGGGGGTCCAGCCCAAATCCGTGGTGAGTGGGGGGAGTAGCTGGCAGGGCCTCGTCATCACAGCCCCCTCTTTCTGAAACATGCTTCCTCTCATTTGGCCCACCAGATTTATTAAACTTGCAGGCAAACTGCAAGGACCATCTGTTTTCCAGGGACTCTAGGGATGAGTGGAGCAGGGAGGAGAAGGTGGCTTAAGGGGTAATTGAAGGTCTTGCAAGTGCGTCTGGTTTTCTTTGAGGGAAGAGTGGTTTTAGGCAGGTTCTTTGTCTACAGCTACAGATTTTAAGTGATGTGGTATATTTTAATGCATTACTGGGTGGTCGGATGACATGGTAAGACCTGACAAGGTTTATTTCACAGATCACGCAACGATGAAGTGCTGCTCCTGCAGCACGGGTCTGTCAGAAACAAGGGGGAGAACAGCCAGGAGAATAGCACAAGGCTTGGCTGGGCACCAGGGAACTTGCCTTAAGTTTGACTTTTTCCTTAGCAGGATTTTTTCTGACTTTAGATTCCCTCCCTTCCCTGCTCCCAGGCTGACATGTGGTTTTGAAGGAAGTAGAGCAAAGCAACTTAAAAGCCAAAAGGGTGACACGATGCTGTATTGGAAGGGCCATAATGGACAAAGGGAACGTAAGACTCAAAGAAATGATGACTTCAGAGGGTTGAAAACCATTATTTTCTATCTAGTCTGCTGCCTCCAAAGATGACAGAGGAGCAGAACCTGAGCTGTACCTCTCTGTTTGATGAGACTATTGCCTTATGGAAGGTTGAAAACATATATTGTATTAATTTTCACTTCATTTTGCCTGAAATGACTTGAAGTATGTTTCTGTAACCAACCAGGCTCATTCTTAACTCTCCCTGCTACACATTCAGCAAGAATTTATAGGCAGTGTTAGAAGTATTCATATCCTCGCCTATTGTTCGAGCTGAAAGCCTCTGTCCTGGAAAAAGAATTGCACTTCCTAATGCTCATCCACAGTGCTGTAAATCAGGAGCCAGGGTGAGTGCACACGCATCCTCTCCTGTGCTGGCCATAATGTTCTGGGAACGTTTCTTTTTATGAATAAGTGCTACTTCTCTTATCTTGATCCCTTGATCGTCTGGGAAGAGATCCAGTTTGGTCTATAGGTGGAAAGACCTACAGAGCTGAGCAGATGCTGTGGGATGCTTCCAGAGCGGGCAGTGCTCCTAGGCAGAAGAAGCAATACCAAACCTTACTCTCAGCCACGCAGATGGGTTCATCCTTACCACAAACAAGCTGTGGTCATGTCATGGGACTCCGTGCAGACACCCTGCATTCAGCATATGTTGCAGAGAGCTGAGAAGTAGCCAGGGACCTGCTCATGGTGGGCCTTGCAGCCGTCCTGGCATGGTGCAGGAGGATGGGGAGAAGCTCTCAGCACAGCCCAGAGCCTCCTCTGCAGCCCCACCTTGTGCTTGTGCTGCCTTTTCTTCATTTCCTACAGTACCTCCCATCTCTGGGACGTGAAATGTAGCTGACAAGCTAATCGAAGAAGATCACAGCTAATGAAGCAAACCTCAGGACAAGTGAGAAGAGGAAGAGATCCAGTCTGCGAGGGGAACATCAAAGCTGTGGTTCCTGCTGTTTTCATTCAATTGCACTGGGCAGAGAAAAGGCAATTTTGCTCTCAGGGAAACTGGAACAGCTCCACTGAAGTCTGTTCATTCCAGAATTACCTTGATGAATTTGAGAGCAGAAACTGGCCTGAAGTATGTATAAAAATTTATTAAAGCTTTGGGACAGACTGTGCTTTGCTTGAGTATGTGGTGGGGGAGGGAGCAGGAATTTCCCTCTTCCTTCCCACAGGAAAGTGCTATAGTCTCTGGCATTAAAAAATGCAGAACTTAGTACATTTATTTGCCCAAAATGACATCATCAAATGGCTCAGGGAAGGTCGGTTTGAGTGGGCTGGAAAAGGGAGAAGGCAGCGTTCAGCCTCTGTTCCCCAGCTGCTGCTTCCACATGCTCCGGTGTCCCAAAGAGCATCTCACACAGGGCCAAAAGATGTAAAGCCTACATCTCCCACGTGTGGGGAGATGTCACATCTCTTCCAGGAAAGCCAATAGGTAGATGGAAAAAATGCACATCTTGCTGATTTGAACATATTTTAATATATCCAAGATGTGATCCTGTCTGTCTCAGTCACAAGCACAGTTCTCCCAACTCCAACAAGAGCTATGTTAGGTCCTTGGTCTTCTCTGGCCAGGAGGATAATAAAAACTCGTGGTCCTCTGGTCATAATGGCTCATACTGGTCATCCCACATTGCAAATATGCAGAAAAGTTCTTAAGCATAGTACTGAAAAAATATGTAAAGACAAGAAAATGATGGACGTGATGAATAATTCCCCTGACGTCATGGCGCCTGGCCTTTTGGCTGATCCTTGTTTGCACCGATGTCCCCAGCACTGAAATTGCAGCAGCTCTGCTGGCATTCCTCATTCCCTGACTCCAGTGGAAACACCCTGGGGATGATGCCAGCTTTCTCCAAACCTGTCCCCAGAAGAGAAGATGAGTCATGAGGAGGAGGCCAAGTGGGGAGTGCTGTGGGCATCACGCCTGTCCTCTCCAGGGCTGTGCATCATCTGGCACAGAAATGGGAATACAGTCGCCAGATCTGTCACCCGCTGGAGGTGTGATGCTGTATTTAGTGTGTTAAATAGCTGTTTTCTCTGCATTGTGCCTGGAGGCTCTTGCATGGGGAGATGTGGAGTGGTGTCAATCTGCAGCACCCATAGGTGCTCAGGAGGGTGCTGCAACAGGATGCACTTGGCTCTGCTGATGTTTCAGGCAGCAGGATCTCCATTTCAGTGCGGTGGGTTTTGAAAGCCCTGAGGATAAGCTGGGCTCTAGGATCGCAAGAAAATATTATCTGTCCACACAGGAAAGCCATCTGCATTCACATAGAGGGGCCTGAACACACTGCTTGGTGCTGGGGTATACTGTCTGATTAAAAATAGTGACAGTTAGTTTTACAAAGAGATTTAACATCTTCTTTAACGTTGCTGATTTACTTCCTAAAGGAGTAAGTAACATAACACATGCTACTCTCCTATTTCATGGTAATCCTTGCCCTTTGTTGTCAGAATACAAGCCAAAGGTGCACATTTTTCAAGGAATTGTTTGAATTACTTTCCTCATCCTGATTACTTTTCTTCACTTTTTCCTCCGTCAACTGTCCTTTGGGTATTAACCTTGTATTTATGCTCACATTAACCAGGGTCAGCATCAGAAAATATTCTTGCTCTTGCTTTTGCTCAGCCACCTGGAGAAACAGAGAAAGAGACAGTACCAGACATATACACTAATTTCTAACATGTGTTTCCTGCCAGTTCTGGCCTCGGCAGCTCAACAACATAAGTCACCACGGGAATAATTGCCATTTGAGTACAGTCTTTGGATGTGCATGAGCCTGAGAAAGCTTTGGCATGGAGTGAGTGTCCTGTTGAATATCAGCAGGCTGAGAGCAAGAAGGAAGCCAGCCTTGGTACCGACTAGTAATTGGTGATGCTCAAAAGATTCAAAGTTTGGCTTCATCTGAGCTACTTACACAAGTTGGTTGAATAATAAAAGGAAACGGCTGTAAATTGGGATGAATATTTATAACTGTGATAAAAACACCCTCTGTTTGAATATTAGAAGAGAAGCCTGGGAAGCTGGGTATCCTGCTGGCCATGCTATTTCCAAAAACAGCCAGCAGGATCAGAAATGGTTTGGGTTGCTTTCAGGGTTTCCTTGGCATGGAGAAGACACATGAGGTTGGACTTGTGGACCTCTGGCTCTTGCTGTGCCCTGGGGTGCGCTGTGGCTGCAGTGTGTCCCTGGCCCTGAGCAGACATAGCTTTTGTTGCTCAAGAAGGCATCTGGCCCTCAGTAGCTGGCACCCACTGGCCAGGAACTTGGTGGCCAGGAAAAGATGCTGTCAAGGAATTAGAGAATTCTGAGACTATTTATTTAGACTTTGTCTGCAAGTGGATAAACGATATCTCACCTAAGAAAGCTGCAGATGTCCTACCCCTTCTCTGTATGTCTGTAATTTCCATTGCCATATGTAATCATCCCAGTGCTCAGATGGAGTGGGATTTTTCCACAGTGTTTTGATTTGGCCCAGCTTCTGCCCTCACTGGAGCAGATGGGAGGTTTGCTGTTGACTTCAGCATGAACTGAGTTTGGGTTTGGATAACCCAGTGGTGTCCCGTGACAATTAGGTCAGGGCATGTGGCAGAAGCTGTGTTCTGCCCGCAGAGGGAGGGACGCATTTAAGGATGTGCCCAGTTCAATCTCATTGGAAGTCCCGATGACTTCAGAGATGAACCTGGCCAGGAGCATAGCTCCTGGTTGAGACCATATTCCTCATAATCTTGGAAAGGATAATGCTGTGGAAGTTTTTCTGCCATTCAGAAATGAAGGCAGAGCAGCCCCAAGCCTGATTTCTCATGGAAGTGAATTTCTCCCCCTCTCCCACTTCTTCTGCCCTTCCATGACTTGTGAATCTAGTGAACAATTTTATCCAAATTGGGCAAACGGTAAGAAAGCTCAGATATAATGAAATTCTTAAGAGTTTTTGAGAGTAGGAAGCAGTATTTGTTTATACTAATTGAGAAATATTACAACACCAGCTTAGGCAGAAGATACTCTGGAATCCCCATGTGTCCCCAACCCCAGAAAAGACTACTCCTGCTTCACCTTTAAAATCAATCACAAGGAAAAAAGTGTGGAGAGATCCAGGCTTGATTAGTTTTGCTGTTCGCAGACTAAATCTCTGTGTTAAAACTCATAAAGAAGTTAATAATCTCATTTCTAGCTGCTTTTTGGGGGGGGGGGTGGGAGCAAGCTTTTTAGCAGTGGGGACCTGGTTTCTTCTAAAGGCTCTGCCAGATGACTGTAATGCCAGAACCCTTTCCTACTGCCAAGCTAGAAAGACACGGCTTTCAGAGCCATCCTGTGCAGGAATGACAAACCCCCAGGCAGAGGATGCAGGATCCAATGAGCCCCTGCCTGCCCCGAGAGCTCTCCTCACACCGACGTCTCCTTTTGGAAAATCACTGCGTGGACCAGGAAAACCAAGGGCTCAAATTCTGGGGCTCCGTAGGGGGAACCAGCCTTGCCAGGTTTTCCATTACGTTATTTGTTATATTTTCTCTTATTTCAGTAGATGTGAAACCTTTTTCCGGAGGTAAAAGGATACTGTTGGAAATGTGGTATTGGAGGGAAGCCCTTCCCCACCCAGCTCTGCTCCCCAACCCGCGGAGCAGAGGGGATCACGAATCACTTCTGACTCTATTTCTTCCATGCAGTAATTTCTAAGGAAGCAACCCTTCTCTAGGCTGCCTTTCTTGCTTCACTGCAGGGACTATGAAGCCCTTTTATGGCTTTTCTTTTTCCTAATTTGAGTTTTGGCCCGTGCTGCTTGTGTGGCTTCCCCAAGGTGGCTGAGCTCTGGTGCGAGTTCTGCTGCGGCTCCGTCCCAGCTGCCGTAACACCGTTCCTTTGCCGGTTGCTCCCTTTTTCTGGGGCTGTATGTTTGGAGGACTGAAGGAATGAGGGACATAGATTGGGAGGGGGCCTCAAGCCCATCAGATCCTCTCACTCTTTCCATCAGCTTGCTGGGCTTGCCCAGCCAGCATGGTTCCCAGAACAGCTTTTTTCTTTCCACTTTCAATAAGCTGGGACCCGCAGCCATTTCCTTCTGTTTTGCTGCAATTATGGTATGTGTTGGGTGCCTCACAGGTGTGAAACGATCCTAAAGGCTGGTTCTTGTGCAGTGGTCTTCACCAGCAGACCCCCAGGCAAAAAGGGTTGACATCTTTGCTTTCGTTCTCAGTGGGGAAACTGAGGCACAGAGGAGGTCTGTATGAAGCAGAGGCTGACCTGGGGACAGAAGCAAGGTCTCCTGCATACCGATGCCCTATGTCCCTTAAGCCACACTGCGTATCATACAGTCCCTGCTCGAATGCACGAGCCTTTTCTGTAAGAGGCCACGGAGCCGGCAGAGCTGCTATTAGCCAAGGCTCGCTCTCGATTAACCTTGTGACCAAGGCTTGCTGCACACTGAAATCCTTGGCCATTTTTTAAATGCTGTCTGTCAGTTATTCTTTATGGGCCTCCAAGCAGGGCTTTCCCATGTTGAGTCAGTTCTTAATTAGCAAGGTTTAACAGGACCTGTTTTTTTCAGCCAGAAGTAAGGCATTGCTTTCATGCCCCATCCGTGACTGCTGCAGGAGGGATGCACAGGGCTAGCGCAGGCAGTGATGGCCGGGGACGGTGGTGGGAAGCTGGGCAGCAGCATTAAATACGCTCAAAATCCTTTCTCTTTTTACCTGCAGCCCTATTAACGTACAGCCTGAGCCAGGGCTGTGCTGGCTCACCGGCCTGGGGAAGGGCTGATCCAGCTGCACATTCCTAGTGCAGGTTTAAGCAGTAACTGGTCAGGATTTTAAAGCCCCCATTTCAGGGCATATGCAAACCTACAGTTACTCTTTTATGTCCCAGCATCTGCCTGCGATACGGAAACATCATTTATCACTTCCACAGTGTTCTGGTGCTGCCATAAATCCCCAGCACTGCAGCCGAGTCTTTCTTCTGAACAGGTTGCCTGTGGGGCAGCCCCACGCTGCGTGTCTCCAGCTCTCCAACACTGGGGTTTTATTTCTCTTGCATTCCTCCTGCAACTCAGCCTTTAAACATCTTCCTTCCTACTGACCTGTGAATGGGTGAGATGATTACGTTTTACTCTAGCTCTCTTTTCATGTTGCAGCTCTTTTTCATAATCAAATAAAACTGCTGCTGACATGAGCATCCTGCTGCCTGCCTCTTTTTTCCAGACACCATGCTGCATCCCCTCAGTGATATCCATACTTTTCCTGGGTGTGGACATCCAGCTTTCTTGTCCCGGGTTTTGTCTCACCTCTTGGGGCTGACCCCAGTAATGAGAAGTTAATTATTCCCACTGGTAAAATGTGGGGTGAAAAGCTGTGGCTCCCCCCAGGCACGACATGGACATGCCTGTCACCCCATGGCAGCCACGGGGTGCTGCCTGCAGAGGCGTCTGTGTAGGTGCTGCCGGTGCTATTTAGTCATTTGTTTTTCCTAAAACCAATACATATGTGTATTTCTCAGTGTTTACCCAGGACCAAGCAGATTTCCACTGCTGGAAATTCAGCTCATGGATTCCCACCGCAACAATTCAGCGCCAGTCACAGAGGAGGTGGGAGAGGAATGCTTTTAGCTAAAAATAAACGTGTGAAGGCTGGCTATCGAGACCTTTTCTGCCTTTCCTTGCCAGCTTAAAATGTTCCACCTCGCATCATCCCTTCCCCTCCAGGAGCTGGCAGCAGAGGGATGCTGCACTTCTCCCCACAGACCTGGCCTGGTCGCTGCTTCCCGTTCCTGGCACGGTGCCATCCCCTGCCATCCCTCTTGCCTCCAGTGGTCCCCAACATTGTGGAGGGACCCGTTCCCAGTGTGGCTGGTTGGGTTTTTGGGGTGAATGAGACAAGAGAGTGTCCGTGTATGTTTTTCTGCCACGCTGTGTCACGCTCAGCTCAGAGATTGGGAGCGCTGAAGTGATGACACAAAACTGGCAGATGAAGTGTCCTCATTCCAGAGGATCCAGGACCTCTGCGCCGCCTTTCTGCACAGCCCAGGGATTTTCGTTTCATTTTTACTGTAACTACCTTCTATGGTCCATAAACTATATTGTTTTCATTTAATTCTGGGAACATAATGAATTTCTGTGGGCTTGTTTCCTGTTCGGTGTAATATCTTTGCTAGATGTGAGGTTTATTTCACAAGCTAGTTATAAATTTACTCAGACTCCCAATTGTTTCATCTTGGGAGCAATCAATAAAAAGAAACATGAGGGAGATTTTAGACCCTTCACATCCACTGAAATTCAGGGATGTAAATCCGTCGTCTGACTTTTTTTTCTTTCCCTGAGTGCTGAGTAATGTTGGAAAAATGTTAAACCTCATACTGGTACCTCAGTGTGCCTAGGTAATGGCCAAAGTGTGAAAATCTCCCTTCTTTACCCCCAAAAGAGCATTCAGCGTAAAAAAGCACATTAGGTGTTGTGAAGGGACAATGAAAAACTGCCAAAGAAGGATGGTTCCTCGGTGTCAGGGTCCGTTCTGTGTACAAATATCCTTCATGTCATGCCCTTACCTCAGCCCAGTCCACTCTGCCCCATCACAGCATCACGCAGGTAATATCTATTTTTTCCTCATTTTTCTGAAAACTTGACGAAGTCCATAGGATAAAAGCTAACCTTCCTGTACCTAATCTGTAGCTGGCCCTTCTGTGCCTCCTAGCTGAAATACCCAGATTAAAGCTAACATCTGGCTATCAGCAAATAGATTTAGAGCAGCAAATATCTATTTAATTTTCTAGATTTATCCCCTTTATTTTTTTGCCAATAGCGAGAATGCTAGGAGCTGCCGAGCGCTCTTTTGAAAAGCTTGCCAAAAAAATGCCTAATTTCTTTTCTTACTTGTGCAAGCCAGTTGGAGATTACTGGTGGTGTCAGTCTGGCATAAATAAAAGGAAAATCAGGCACAGGCTGCCCAGGTCACCGAGAGCCGCCTGGGAGAATCCCCGGCATCCTGGTGCTTTTACACTCAGCCTGAGGTTGCTGCTTGTGCCATCAGGTGCTGCTCACAGAGGGAGTGAAAAATATCATCATCCAGACCTATTCTCCTCTTATGGCCACGTTTCCTTGATATTCTCCTCAGTATTATGCTTGAAAAGAAGTTTGCAGCCCCACCAAGCCCCTGCAGGTTTCCAGCAGCCCCCTCGCTGCCTGTAGGACCCATTGGCGTGCTAAGAGCCAGCTGGTCACTGCACTTCTTCTGTCCCATTTTTCTTGCTGCATCCACGCAGAGCAACCAATAAACAAGAATTGCATTGTGCCTGAGCTGAATTTATATTTTTTGTTTGAAAGCAGACCCCAGAAAGCTTGAGCTTTTCTGTTGCTGGAGGTTATTTTGCTCTGGCTTCTGTCTCCTTTGCTGACTTTCAGCACTTCTCTTTCCCTTTATTGCTGTGGGCTAAGTGCAGAATCAACAGGAGCTGCTCCTGAGATGCGAGAGGCAAGCATGGCTTGTGAAACAGCAACAAAAGCTTGAAAAGTCCCGGTTCCCACTCTCTTGATGACTGTATGAGTGCTCTTCATGCGTTCCAGTGCAGAGAGAACTGAACTCACATGAACCGTTATTGAAGCAAACTTCTGAGTGGGCGAGGAATTAATCTGCAAGAGCAAATTCTGCATCCAGGTGTGTTGCCAGCCCTGTGATGCTTTAATAATAAAACAGGTCTTGCCACTGAATTCAGGCATAATTTAGGACATGGTATTGTTAGTTAAAAGTAGAGAAGGCTTTTATTATATCCCTAAAGAGCAGATGAACCAATTTGGGTTGATTTTGTATGGTTTTTGCTGTTTACTTCTCCGTTCAGTGTAAACCTCTCAGCTCTAACGCTTTGTGATGGAGCAACAATCTGAAGTCGCAGGAGCTGGATGAAATGTGGATGTTCAGGGTTCAGCATCTGTAAAACTTCCCAGTGCAGTTGCATCACCAGCCTTAGGGGGTTTAGCTGAACTACAAAAAGAAAGAGAAGCCAGAGATGTTAAGACCCAGCAGTTAGCACTGGCTTTCGACCTCTTCAAGATGCGTCTCCTCCACGTGGACTCCTTTGGTGAGATGCTGGGATGGGGGAAGGCAGGACAAGGCAGAGCATCACCCCGCTGCTGAGTCTGGGGCTGTTAGAGGCTGAGCACCCGGTGCTGCAGGGGTGGGAAGATAAAGATGGAGCTTCAATCATGGTCCTTTGCCCCTGAAGTGCTCCCATTTCCCATGCTGCCCTCTGCTCACTCAGCTTGGTGCTGGCTGGGAAGGGGACGAGGGATGTCGGTCATAACGGGATGCTCATGTGCATGCAAAGTCCAGCATATGTATTTACACACCTTGTCTAGAGAGCTGTGGGAGCAGACAGCCCGCTGGAACAGAGATCCAGAATAACTGGGGAGTGAGCTCGGGTGTGAGCACAGATGTGGAAGCATTTCATTCTTATTTACTTTTCCAAATTTGGTTTGAATCATTTGTTATCTCGAGGGGGAGGAAAAAACCAACACCAGGCTCGCTCCTTCTTATTTTATTTGTGTAGAGGAGATGTCCCAGCACACAAGCTGTCATGGAAACGTGGAGGAGTGTGAAGCAGAGCTGTCTCTTGAGCTGCATCCCCAGCATCATCCCTGCAGGCACGAGCGGCTCTGCCTGAGGGCCTGCCCTGCGCTACTGCGGCACGGTGGCTGTAGGGACAGGTGAGGGGCTGCAGCTACCTGCATCCCACCCAGCCTCCTACGGCTGCCCAAGCCTCCCCTGGGCACCATTTCTCCTGGAGAGGTGACAGATCTGTTCATTTTCTTAAAAAACACTCATTAACCGGAGGCAGTATGAATCCCGTGTGCCAGGTCCATGCAGGCAGTGTTTGTTCTGTAGCAATTTGTGCTTGAATTACAATCACCAAATACACAAACTAGTTCCTTGCAGTGAATCCAAGGAAACCAAAACCTCTAGGAAGTACATTTGGAGGATGATTCAAACCCACCTTTGTGCTTGGCTCTGACTGTGCCGTGTCACCCTGCTCAATTGGCCAAAATGGGCTAGAAACAACGCAGTTCCCAGGGCTTTGTTCTTCCCAGCAGTTGAGGAAACTCCATGGAAAAGCTTTTCACCTAGTATTTTGGTGCTTCCATTTTCAGTTCTGTTCAAGACACACGGGAGGGAAGGTACATGACAAAATCACTGTAAGAACAGGTCCGGGGCTGGATCAGTTGGATGTTTCAGTGGAAATTTGGACCTGAATCCTTATTTCCCGCTGCGATATGAGCTTGTCTTCTGGCTGAGTTTTCTTCAGGATTTGTACTTCTTTTTTTTTTTTTTGAGGGGGATTCTTTGCAACCAGAAATTCAAATCCCAGTCCACTGCTCTGCGGAGATGCTCGCACTTCACAGTCCAGGGGAACTGCTGCTCTGCATCACGTCTTCTGCCTGGGGCCACCCACGGGATGCTCCCCCACGAGCATTTAGGAGTTTGCTCATGGAGAAAGTTCTCCACTGATAATAATTAGAGCAATTAATGCCCAGAAGTGCAATGATGGGCACCATCCCTTCACGCACACTGGGGTCACAGCCTGGCCCTACTGACATCGGTGGCAAAATGCTCATAACCTGGGTACCTTTCACCCTGCTTTCATTTATTACTATTCCTTATCCAATCCATTAATTTCTTAATCTTCCTTATCCCCACCCAACTGCTTTCTCTTCTGACCCCCAGTATGTTCATTTTATGCATTTACGCCCCCGATCTGGTTGTGCAAATACATCTTCTGTCTGTAGCGGGTCCCCAGTAAATCAAACCTCCAGCTGCGAACATGGGAAGCTTTGTGTGGCAGCAGGAAATTCGGGTCCTTTCTCCCTCCCCCAGCCTCTGCCTCATTTATATCTGCAAATCTGTGATCTGGCCTTGAAAGAATCTGTAATGACTCATTGCCTCTCCTGGACCTACTGCCAATAACACAGTTAGTTATAACCAGTTAATTAACTGGAAAGTCTAATTACTCAAAATTCAGCCTTTTCCTGGGATTTTGCTGTTGCAGGAGAATGCCAAATAATAACTGTGCTTTTCAATATAACCTCATTTTATTTTTCTTGGGGAACATACAAAAGTTATGTGTAAATATTTCTTTCTCCAGTGAGCACACTTTATTATCCCTTTTCCTTTAGCTTTCATTAAAAACTGCTCCCACCCCTTCTTTAACTTGAACATATAAATAAATAACGCCTGATTCAAACAACCTCAGCCATAAAAACCTGCTTGAAAAGAATCTCAGGCAACTACCACATCTGGAATAATAGTCAACATATTTTAGAAAGAGACTTCATTTTTCTCACACAGGATACTAAATCATGATGGCTCCATGTGCCAAAAATAACACAGTGGGATATGACTATGGGAGGACGTGAACCTATAATGAGGTTCAATAAAGTACTAATCTTATGGGGTAATGCAATCTGGTTTGCTTTTGCTGAAAAAAACCCCGCCTCTGTACGCGTGTGTGTGTGTGAGTGTGACTGTGTGTGTCTATACATGCTGGTGTGCTTTTTAAATAGGATTCTGGTGTCTTCTTTCAAATTCTCTTCCCTGTTTTGCAATGCAAATAAATATTTCAAAGCTCATTAGTTTTGTCCCAAATTAGGCTCATTCCAGGAAGGATGATGGATTCCACCTGCCCCAACGTTTCAAGGCAAGAAAATCTAATGGGACAATCTATTGCTGTGAGAGAGGAAGAGCTTTACCATTTACTGAGCATCTCCAGAGATGATCAGTGGTGCAGTACAATTTCTTCAGGTTTGACATGATCCCTTCTGCTCCAGTTCATCCCCAGTTAGAAAATTAACCCCTAATTATAGGTCTGGGTATTAAAATAATTCTTGAACTTGAGGAAATAGAAGATGAGTTCTTCTTGGTACAGCACCATGGAGCTGGGGCGGAGATGAAGGTGACAACAGGAATGAGAAATATGGGACAAAACTAAACAAAGGGCAACTCTGAATTATAGAAGACTCTCTCTAATGCTGAAAACGCGTAGTCTAGAGTTGTTGGAGGGAAAGGGGAAAAGTCTTATTCCTTCAAATACTTTTCTCTTGGTAGTGGAGGAAGACTGGCAGGGGTGGCTGTGTGCCCACTGAGGGGTGACACACTTTTTCCCCATTATTCTGGAAACTCATTTTCCTGGGAATATCCTCCACCATCCTATGCCTGGATCAGGGTCCAGCCGTGCAGCGGGCAGGATCTCTGGCAGGATGGTGCTGAGGTAGTTGCACACAAACCCAGGATGGAGGATCCCACCTTCCTTTTCCTCCCTTCCCTCATGGGTCTCACCGCCCCGATGAAGGAGGCAATTTGCTTCCAGCTGATGTGAAAATAGTGAAATGGTTTGGTCAGGTCACCCCACTGGGCAGGGGCAGAAACAGGAATGAAACCCAAATCTCTGGAGCCCTGTCTAATGCATTACTCGACATTTTTAGCCCGCAACATTCTTCCTTCCCTTCTCCAACTTTATCCCCAGGAGGCTGCTGCAAATGTTATCCAGCACTTGGGTTTGTTGTGACATGAGAAGACATGACACATGGATGCTTTGGCTCGGGGAACGCTGCCCCGGACGGCTTTTGTCAAACATAACTCAACGTTTCCCCAGACATCTTGATCACCAATATAGTGCCAGCCCTTCTGAACAGCCTATTTACTACACTGTAAATAAATCTAGCTTCAACCGATATATTTTTTGCCATGTAATCAGTCTGCTTTCATAAAAATTCACCTCTCTTGGCATTCATTCACATGTGCCTTACAAATGTGCACACTGTATTGAATCAGATGTGTGGGAAATATATATTTTTTCCATATGGATCCCAATATACCATAAAAGGTTTTCCCCTGCCCCCCTCTCCCCTCCTCGCAGTCTCTCAAGGGCATATATCATAACAATTGAAATCTGATGAGAAAATGAAAAAATGCTCGGTGTTCATATCTTCCAAGTAGTTTTCCAGAGTCCTGCTGCTGAAAGGGACATAAATCATTAGCAGCACTCAAGCGACGCTGTTACCTGAATATACAAAACAAAACACGCTGAGTTTCTTGCTACTGGAAAGAGGAAAGTATTGCAGCTGCAAAAATATCTTGAAATTGTTTATCGTTCAGGTTATGTGGAACTGGAGGAGTCGTGCATGCTAGAAAAGATGGTAGCCAAAAAAGGGGGTGCGGCACATTGCAGGCATCTACCCGGCATGAGGGACAGGGAAGGAAAGCTGGAACATTTTGGTGCTTTCCTGCCCTGGGTGATGTCCAAACTGGAGCTCACCCAAACGTCGTCACCCAGCTCTGGACATGCTTCCAGACATGCCGCTGCAGTGGCAGCATCCCATGGGACGGAGCAGGGGTGAGGCCTCCGTTAGCAGGCGCGAAGGGCACTCACCGTAGTCTGCCTGATGTTCTCTGAACCTGGCACGGAGGGAAGGGGGCAGAGCAGCCCGCAGGAGCCTTCTTCAGACTAATAGAGCCTCCAAGGTCGCAGCAATGAAGCTTTCCTGCAAGCATCCTCCTAGCAGATGGCCTGGTCTAACCTGCCCTCTTGACAAAATAAGTAAAACTGAAAGTAGTAAAAGAGTAAGAAGTGTTTCACCAAAACGTCACCTTCTTTTTTAATTTTAATGTTATTTTTTTAAGCGAAACATCTAAAAATGACAGACCTGAAGACCTCTGGATAGTTCTGTAGACAGTCAAAATACAGGCGATAACTGTTACGAAAATATTGTCCAAATCATTCACTTCCTGCCCCAAATTTTGGAGTTATACTATTAATCAAAAACCCCAAGTGCCTTGAAAACCATCAGGTTACTGTGTGTGATGAATACATTCCCAGAAACCATGTTCTGCTCCGGGATGTGCTGTCAGATGGAAAAGACGCTAAAACCTGATACTGGGTTATAAATGGTGTGTGACGCAGTGCGCTCTCCGCAGCGCCTCAGCTTTCCATTGCAGGCAGGTTCAGCATCCCACAGTCCCAAAAATGTCCCCTCCAGCAGACACAGGGACACCAGCTGATTCAGGGTCTTCTTGCGGTCTGGAAGAAATCAGTAGCAGAACTGAGAGTAAAACCCATGTCTCCCCATCCTGTCCTGCTAACTAGCAGCACATCCTTCCCCTGACATGGTACAGGGGGTCATGCAGAAGAAAAGAGGAAAACCAGTCTCCTTCCAGCAACTGTGGGGCACCCACTGGTACCCCATGGCATCTCTTCTCCATTCACAACTAAAGGACAGCTCTTGAGAGTGTGCAGGCTTTGCTCATGAGCAAGGAGGATAAGGTGGCTTTTCCCACACTGCAGCAACTACTCCCAGCTTTCTGGCTCCATCTTCTGGAAGTGAGACAAAATATAGATTTATCAAAGCCTGAGCTTTTCTAATGAGTTTATAACAACACCTGCTGGTTCTGTGGGCCCTGCAATATTTCTGGAGCAAACAAATCCCTTTCATAATGTACAAAACTTGTAATTAACATCTGTAAAGTGCCTCTGCAAAAAAAAAAAAATATGAAAAGAGGACATCTCAGCGGTTAAATGAAACCCAAGCTGCAGGTAAGGAGCAGGAGGTTAAGCAGTTCAGGGCTAGACCATGCAGGGTGGCCGTGGGTTTTTTGCAGGATGGATCAGGCAACACAGCCAGCAGCAAAACAGCATTTTCTGTCTCTTTTTTAAGTCATCCCCCATTCAGTGTGGGAGAACAGGTGGATCCAACACATAAAAGCACTCTGACCACTCAGTGGCCTTTCAGTTAGAAAAATGAAGAAGAGAAATAGCTGAGAAAGGATTTCAGAGCTTGGCTGAGCAGGGTGACACTGGCCACGGTGACACTGGGACAGGACTCTTACCCATCCTCTCTAAAAGAGTCAATTCAGAAATCACAGCTTCCCAACGCCGTCAGGCTGCTTGTACTCAGCATGAGAAAGATGGGGCTTCCCGAGTGCACAAATCATCAGCCCAGGCTTTTTGATGGCATTTCCCCACCCAGTGTCAAGATGCTGCTGTTCTCACCCAGGGCAGGCTGTAGCGGTGTGTGCAGAGCATGGGGAATGGAGATTCTGGTCCTGAAATACTGTTGTCAGTGTTGCTATAGGGCTTGGAGAGCAGTGACAAATTCTTTTCTCCCCTGTTTAACATAGGGAACTGCCCTTTTAGGCTGGCAGAGCTGGGACATGTGGGGAGCAGAGGGACATGGGGAGTGATGGGGCAGATGGCCTCCCACATGCGTCCCAGGAGCAGCGCTGCCTGCACAAAGCCATTTAGGGTACAGAAAGTTTTCCACTGCTTTATGCTCACTCTCTGCAAAGCAGACTACCCCTCCGCTACTCGCTTTTGGGTTTATGCCACGAAACGTAGGTTCCCATGCACTGGGTGCTGGTGTGGTGGCCGTGCCAGGCAGATGCTTGCCTGGGATCATAGAATCATAGAATTTGTCTAGGTTGGAAGGGACCACCTTTCAGATCATTGAGTCCAACCATCAACCTAACACTGCCAAAAACATCACTAAACCGTGTCCCTCAGCACCACGTCTACCCATCTTTTGAATACCTCCAGGGATGGCGATTCCACCGCTGCCCTGGGCAGCCTGTTCCAATGTTTGATAACCCTTTTGGTGAAGAAATGCTCCAGCTCTGGTGTGACACCGAGGGCAGCCAAACACGAGCCCAGGAACACAAGTTTAAAAGGTTCAGGTTGCTCCTTTGTTATGGGGGTGCATCTTGCCTGCAAAATCTAAGCCCTGAAGATCCTCTTAGATGTATTAATTAATTTCATGTGGCCACTATAACTAGACAAGAGCATCTTTCCCTCCCTCAGGGCCGCAGTGCCATGCACAACCCACCTCGGAGCACTCAGCAAAGAAGAATTTTGTTCACCTTCATGGAGAAAAATCCTTTCCCCGTTTCCCCTCCAGTTTAGGTTTGTGCCAGAGGGTGGTGCTCGATACATGCTTTGCTGGTCTTACTGCGCGGCTGCTGAGGTTCTGGGCTGATACCTGGGTGCAGAAGGAGGGAGGGGGGTCTTTGGCAGCTCCTGCCCGCAGAATCACCGCAGGGCTGCGCGCCCGCTCGTGCTTCAGAGGCACCAACAACCACTTGGGATGGAGCATTTTGGGAATATTCACCCTAAATTACCTCTAAAGAACTTGATTTAGAAAGAGCGCTCTGTGCCTCTGCAAAGCCAGCCCTTGTGGTAAAATCCACTAAAATTAAGGCGTAAAACCCTCAAATCATAGAATCATAGAATGATTTGGATTGGAAGGGGCCATAAAGACCATCCAGTTCCACCCCCTGCCCTGGGCAGGGACACCTCCCACCAGCCCAGGTTGCTTGAAGCCCTGTCCAACCTGGCCTTGAACCCCTCCAGGGATGGGGCAGCCACAGCTTCTCTGGGCAACCTGGGCCAGGGGCTCAACACCCTCACAGCAAAGAATTTCTTCCCGAGATCTCATCTAAATCTCCCCTCTTTCAGTTTAAAACCATTACCCCCCATTCTGTCGCTCCCTTCCCTGATCCAGAGTCCCTCCCCAGCTTTCCTGGAGCCCCTTTAGGGACTGGAATATGGGAGTCTATTAATTTCCTTTATGCCACCTGTAACGGGCTACTTACCCTGACCAGATATTGCTGAATTGGGCCTGCAAAGTGTTTCTAAAGTTTTTACTTAACTTTCTATAGTTTACTTGTCATGATCTTCTGGTTCACATTAATCAAAAATAAATTTAAGGATATAATAGGTATTAAATATCTTTAGGATTTTTACTTCAGGTTGGTAAACTGTTATGATTTTAAAAACCTAAACATGAAACAGGTGAGGGGATGAGGCTGTTGTGTATTGGAGATCTTTCTTGCCCTTCATGCAGGAAGAGCGATGGTGTTTCGTGGCATTCCCCATCTCCTTGCAGCCCAGAAGCACACGCTGCTTCTGCAGGATCAAAGTCTCGAGCAAACCAAAGTAACTTCAACTGTAGAAGCACTTTTCCAAATTTCAATGGAGAGAAACAAAGATGGGCAGAGGGTTTGCCTTTCAAGGCCAGGAGACATCTATTTCCTCCTCACCAGCAGCATTTTGATGGCTCCAAGGACATCCTCATCACTCTCCAGCAGAGAGGCAGAAGTTGCCACACGGTCATGTATCCTTATTATAGCCATCAGAGTAATTGAGTAGATTATTAACAGTTATCCTATTTAAAAAGCGATTCTTGCAGTGAAAGGATTGATGTGCCGAGCAAGCAGCAGTAGACTTCCACTGCTACATTATCTATTTGTTGGTACCCAGCCACTGGAAGAGACACGTGAACGAAGTGAAGCACGTGAGCATTGATGCTCACTGGAAAAGCTGCAGAATGAAATGCTGAAATTCCCAGAGATACCCCAAAAATGTGCACATTGAATTCCCAATTGTTTTAAACGGCCGTAGAAATATAATCGCGCAGGTATCTTGAGACTCTCACCTCGTTTCCCCACTTCCTTGCCTCTCCACATATAAATCTTTGTCTCTGGGTTTCTGGTATGTGACTTATGATTTTTAAGTGCTTATTTTGGCAATGCACAGTGGTGGGATGTTTCAGCTTTGCCTGGAGGTTGGAGCAGGATTCTCTCCTTGGAGATAGGTTTAAATGTGAGGGACTTGGCCAAAAACTTCCTGATAGAAATCACTATTCTCCAAAGCAGGACTCTTCAGGAAAAAGCCAGGAGGCCAATTTGGACGTCTGTATGGTTTTTGACTGAGATAATTGTAAACCATGGGATAGTGACCTGAGCAAACAGCAAAGCAAACCACAGATGATCTGATTAGTTTTCTGCTGTGGACATTTTATCTGTATGTTCAACACAGAGTGAAAGACCATTCTTCAAAGCCCCAAGCGTCTTTGGGGAAATCTCCTGTCATTAGTACCCATGGTGATGTCAGTCAAGCCATACCCCAGCTCCCGGGCAGAGAAATCCATACCCCGGCCCAGCCAGCCTCTTCCATAGACGTGGGTGAGCCGCTTTCTGCAGGATGCTTGCAGCAGATACGATTATATTGCTGAGCGAACATTCACTTGCTGCTGGAAGGCACTTTGAAAGCCTCTCTCTATCTCTTTCCTTCCTCAGGGGTAGGAGAGATTCCTTCTTCTAATGGCATTCCTAGGCAGATTTGGGAGTCTTGTAGTCTTGGAGGGAGATAGCTTTTTTGTTAATATTAAAATGCAAGTGTATTTAAACATTCATTCTGGTCATTATGAATAATAAAGTGAGGTAGTGAAGTATGAATACTGCATGTTGTTTCAGCTCTTAGGGATCTGAGTTTGACTATAGCAAACAGTTCCTAATGTCTCTTAGGCATGGCAACGTAACCCAGCCCAACGGGACATGGTGGGACTGCAGCAAGGTTTCTGCATCCAGTGGGTACAGAGATCAAAGGCGAGGCTCTTTGAGCCCATCATGGGATGGTAATGATTCCATTCAGCATTTATTAAATTAAAATAGCTTTCTAAATTCCCGGCAGTCCTTTGGCCATGTAATAGTGGGCTTATATTTAGCATGGGCAGCATTTGCAACATTTAAACGTTTTCAGCATTCGGGATCTGAAAATGACTTGGGATTATTTCACTCCCCTGACCTGCCTCGCTTTTCACCTGCAAACCAAGACTGCAAGGGAGGCCAAGGGAGAAGGGAAAAGGCTGGGCTTTATGGGCTGGTAGTCACAGACTGCCTGCTCTTCTTCTAGCACGGGCAGGTCCTTCCCTGGACAGGTTTGCCTTCTCTTGAAGAGTGTTATTTTGCACTTTATCAGCATCAGCTTCACTTAGTTTGCCTGCAGAGGCCATTATTACCAAATATTGAGGTTGGTGCATTTAACAGGTTGTTGCACAACAGCAACTTAAGGACAGCAGCTTATTTCCAGCAGTTTTCCACTTTGACTTTGCTCCCTTCCCTAGTGCCTGTAATTCCAATATGAACCACAGCTTCTGAGGTCACCCATTTTTCCCATCCTAGGAAGAAGTTGGGCGAGAAATAGATTATAGACTCAAATTTCGGTGCCTGGTGAAGTCACTTGGTTCAAACTCTGCTCCAAAAGCATGAGCCCTTCTCCTTTGTACATGAGGGCAGCCTAGAGTTTGGTGTGGCCCTGGGAAGATCCCATTCTGACGGGCGCCATGACAATAAACGCGTTAATTATATTAATTAATTTAAAGGGGCAAAGGTTCAGTGGGCGGGTGGTGCTTTTGTATTTCCAAACCAGTTAACTCAGCTCAAATTCAAACCTGACCAAGACAGATCTGCTTTGACTAGCAAAACCCAGCGCACTGCAGAGACGTGGCCATGCTCTTTGTACGAGCCCAGCCCCTGCCCAGCCTCGGTGGCTGGGATGAGGCATGTCCTTAGGTTAACAGAAACCCAATAAGATATCAAATTAGTTGGGGCTCCCTGTTCTTTTTGAAATCATCAGGAGAATTGTGATGCACCAGGGCGCAGGGTGCTATTCTTCCTATCTCTTAGCTCCATTGTGCGGGGGTGAACAAAGCCAAGAGGTGTAATTTAAAGGTGCTGTGACCTCCCATGAGCAGCTCTCCCCATTGTGCTGCCGGTTTTGTTTTCTGTATGTGTTTTTTTTCTCCACTGAGATCTACTGATCATAAATATGCATGAATAAAAGAAGCAGGGGAGAGGAGGGGAGGGGGGGAAGGGGGCTCATAACCAGCTCAGATAAAGTCCTTTTCTGAATTTTCCACTCTCGGCTTCCTGACGTCAAATGAAATAAGGGACCACACCGCCGGATTAGCTCAGCCGGAGTTCCTATTTCCAATTGTAAAAGCAGAACCCTGGCATGATAGCAGTTGTTATAATTATCACTTACAGAGGAGTCTTATCATATAACAGCTTCTTTTTATTCGGGATGGAGGAGGACCAAAGGGGGCTGGGGGAGATAAT
Source organism: Larus michahellis (assembly GCF_964199755.1). Lineage (NCBI taxonomy): Eukaryota > Metazoa > Chordata > Aves > Charadriiformes > Laridae > Larus > Larus michahellis. The sequence continues at coordinate 15,548,603 of NC_133906.1, forward strand.
TCCAACCACAGGGGTTTGCGTCTTCATTCATCACTTTTCAAACAAGCCACTGGAAAATTGAAGTCCCTGAGCAATTTACAGATTACAGCTCTCTCCTGGTACAGGGACACGTGTGGACACACACACACAGTCACTCAAGACATCGGACATAAACCCGGTATGCCTTGGGTGACCATTGGAAAGAAAAAAAATTCCCCTCGCCCTGCTTTTCTGCTCCAAACTCGGGCAGAAACGGACGTAACCTTCCCTTTTAAGCCTAGCAACTCCAGCCTGGCCGCACAGCTCCTCCTGGATTAATCTTTCTTTTTTTTGGCTCAGTGAATTGTGGTCAAGGCCATTGTAACGTGAGTGCTGCCGGGGTGCGGATTGGCTGGAGGAGGCTCAGAGAGGCCCCTTTTCACAGGGGACTAATTGCTTTAGACCACCAGTATTTGGGAGCTACAGATGTCTTCCTTAATTTGCCTAGAGAGCACAATCGGCCCCATCTGTTGCATTTTTTTCCCCCCTCTGTCTCTCAAGTCGCCTTCTTCCCCCTGTCTGCAAAGGCCTAAATTGAAAACTCATCAAAAAGTAATACAAGAGCAGTTTGGCTGGGAAGCTGCTGCCGTGGGGCTTTGCCTTTAATAAAGGCCCCCCTGCTACTTTTACACATGGGCTGGGGAGCAGAGAAAGGAGGAGGAGGAAAGAAGAAACAACCTAGAAGGAGGGGGGGGCGGAAAAAAAGCTCAAAACTAACAGCCAGATGGGATATTTGGAGGCAGGATAATTTGATGTGTCATGGCTGGAGGAGAACAAGGGGCAGCCCCTTGTTTTCTGTGTGTACACACAACAAAATAGATGACTTCTGGAGAAGGGAAGGGAGAGGAGCTGGGGGCCGGCCGGGGGCTGCCGATCTCCACATCTCAGTGCTGCTGGTGGGGGCAGCGGTGTCTGCCGTGTGGTCGGTGACTTCCCCAGCACACACCTCTGGGCACGGATGGAGATGGAGAGGGGTCAGGAGAAGGGAAGGGGGAAGAGAGAGGAGATGAGCCCTTGCCCTTCTGCAGGGCTGGGAAGTTGTCTTGGCCCAGAGGACAATATGTAGGGTTTGGAGTGGGGATGTTGCACTTACCCATACGCAAGAAAACAGAAGAGGGTGTTGCTTTATCCTGGCTGAATCAGTGCTTTGATTCTGGAGCATGAATTGGAGCTGCATCAACCACAGGCTCTTCCTTGCGCAGGCTCCACTCCACCTCAAACTCAGCCCTGGGCAGAAAGAGAGGACAAACCCAAAAAATCTCTTAAAATATTAATTGGAAAGGTTGTGGGGGAAAATATACCTCATCTTTGTTCAAAATCCCCATCACAGCTCAGCATCAGCACGTACAGCTGACAAGAGGGTTGTAAAAACCCACATTGTTTAATGCAAGTTGAAATGGCATTTTCTTATGGCAAATTTGGTGCTGGTGCTGTGCGGTGCCACAGTGAAGGCACCAGCCATCCCCGACCCAGTGTGTGCTTGGTCTGCGCCCGTGCAAAAAGCAATGAACGTGTTCACAGCCCATCTGGGAGAGAATAAATATTACCCCATCCCATGCAGCCCACAGTTTGCTTGAATCCACTTCAGAAGCCATGAGTAAAATGGGAATAAAAAACTCTTAGTCCCAGCGCTGTGGCGTAGATCCTCCAGGGACATCTCCTTCCAACAGCGACCACCTGGGCTGGGCCAGCACGAAGAAACAGCCGGTTTTGCCTCATCTGTGATTTATTTAACACTGAAAGTTTTTCCCTACTTCCTTCTCTTGCCTTTAAATAATTGTGTTTTGTGCAGTAAGTCAGAAGGAGTGTGGCGGGCTGGTCATTTGCTCTCCTTTATGCTAAAAGAGAAGGAAGCTCAAGTGATGGAGAAAGCCCCAATCATCCTCCTCCCACCCGCCCTGGCTCCTGCCAGGAGATGGGCACCATCCAGGGATGGGTGCTGCAGCGGCAGGAAACTTTTTGGTTGCCCACAGCAGAGGAAGGCAGGGAGCTGCCCGTGTGGGCAGGACACCGTCTGGCAGCTGTTCAGGCAGGACAAATGAGAGGTTCTTCGTTACCAGGCTCTGTCCCGAAACCTGAGCCCTGGTGCCAGCACTGTGGCTGTCAGCGCTTGATTGATCATTCCCATTTCCTGGCTGTCCATCAGGCGTCTCTCCCCGAGCCCTCGGAAAGGTTTTGTTTAGATGTTCAGTTACAGAGGAAAAAAAAGTCCATTTGTCTTGAAGGACCCTCTCAAAACAATGCAAAAGAAATTGCCACAGCAATTTAGTGCTACTGCTGGGAATCCTGTGAGGACCAGTCTGTGGGCTTGGGACCTGTGGGACTGAGCTGGTGGCTCCCACATCTGCTGTAGAACAGCTTCCAGCCATCGCCACCATGAGTCCCCAGCTTGCTTACACGATCAGTAGCTTCTTTTTAGCGAAGGTTTCCTAAAAAGAAGGGAAAACAGTGCTAAGTTTGTACCTCTACTAGCTGAGATGGAGGCATGGAACAAGGTGCTTTCACTGCTGGATGGATCATGGGGTCCCCAAGTGCACCCCGCAGTCCCCAGGCTAGATAGAGACAGGGAACAGTGAGAGCTGCACTAATAGCTGCTTTCCACATTTCATGCACTGCCATTCTGCTTGGGAGTGGGGAAATTCTCCCCCCTGGGGAATACCGAAGGTTTTTCTGTCTCGGAGGTGCTAAATGAGGTCCCAGGTCCCCTCTGGTGCTGGGGAATTTTTGGAGAAATACCCACCTCAAACAGCCTTATTGCTGTCTTGGCTTTTTTGCTTATTACTTTTTGCTTTTCCTTGGGTACCCCCTGATTAAAAACCCATGTAATTATTACTTCTCCTAGGGGAGAAAAAAAAAAAGGGCACTTTAGCAAATTGGGAAGATCTGGAAAGCATTGGTGGAGAACAAAGGCTGCAGGACCGGGACTTCGTGGTCCAGGCTGTGTCCCGGGAGCACTCTGGTGACCTGCTCAGGCAGAAAGCCCACAAGCGCGTCTCTGTGCTGGGGCCAGTTTCTTCCCTTCTCCTTGGGGAGAAGGTGTGAATGGCTTCCTTGAATAAGTCATTGGATAGCCTTGGCCGGGTGCAGGTCGGCTGCTGCTTCCCGTAGGTCTCTGTGTCTCTACTCAAAAACTGGATACTCTGTTGTGACATTTATTTTTCCTCCGGTGGACTTCAGAAAAGAAAACAGCTGTGTGCAGGCCAGGGGTGCTGATGGGGAACAGCGATGCTGCAGGCCATGGGGCTAGAGGAGAGTGAGTCGGAGTGATGGGCACCCATCTTGGCTGCCTGTGTTTTCTCTAAGGGTTAAATTAAAGATCAGCAGTTGAAAACTTTTAGAAGAATATGGTAATCAAAAAAAAGCAGCTCTAGTTCTTGTTGTCGAGGCAGCCCAGAAACTGTTGAAGAGCCACTGGAAAAGCCATTGAGCTTTTGTCTAATAACTCCTGTGATAATAATTAGCTCAGCCAAGGCAGATTTTAAAGGGGCTTTAAAATTCTTGTTCAGTGGCTTGAAAGAAGAAAGGCAACCAGAGGCTCCTCTCCTCCAAACATGAATGTGAATCCCACAAAATCCCATTATTACTCCTCTTTTAGATCAGCAGTTTGATCAGTTCAGCCTTTTCCCTCCCCAAGGCAACAACTTTCCCGCTTTGTGCATGTTTTCCCCCTCGTGATCTGAGCACATCACCATGCACGCAGAGCCTAGTGCCCTTCTCCCCTGAAGCCTTGCCAGTGGCAGTGACTTGCTGTCCCCACCATGCCAGCAAGGGTGACAGAAAATGCACAGGTGGAGGCAGAGGAGGGAAGTCTGTTTGCAAGAGCACCCACATTCACCAGGTTATTTTTCTTAACTTAAGAAGAAAGAATTTGTTGCATTTCGAAGCCTGCTGATGCTCTTAGGCTTTGCTTTCAAGATGCCAATAAAGCTTTAGTACCTGACAGAGGCAAAACTTGATGGTCTAAAACTCACCTCTTCATCCAGAGCTAGATGTAGCTACAGTGGAAGGTAAAATTATCCTAAAAATCCATGGTTTGGGTGATTTTTTGAGTGAGCCAGCCACAGAGGAGTGGAAGAAGAAATGCTGACACGAGCCCAGATCTGTTAACCAGAGACCCTGCTGTGCTTTGCCTCTGCTGGAGACTTTCCACATGTCTCTCTTCCCAGGTTCACTGACATTTAGAGCAGCTCACGGGCAGCTCTAACTTGTGCTCGCCAGGATTAAGTGGGGAGCTCTGGCCACAGGACTCCTCCACCCTTGTAGTCAGTGCATTAGAGAAGCCAGACGTGTCTCTACTGGGAACATCGCCAAGTTGGACACACTTATGACCAAGGACTTAGAGGGAGTTTCTGCTCTTTTTGCACTCCCAGGGGACACTGAGGTACCTTTCTCAGGAAAAATCTGTAAATTTGCAAAGATCCACAACCACCAAAAGCTCTGTCAGCACAGCCAGGAGCTCAGAGGTATTTCAGCAAGATTTGATGTAAGAGAAGGGATGAGGAAAGAAGAAAGACTTGCAGTTGGGAGAGGGAGGCACAACCCTTAGGCAGCTGATTTTCCTCCTGGCTGAGTACCAGCTGAATTCATCCGTCCCTTGAAGACTGTGCACCAGATCCTCACGACAGTTTGATACAGCTTTGGGCGAGAATAATAGAAGCAAAACAGGTCATGAAGCAATTGAAGACATCTGCAACCACATGCGACGGTGCTGGGAAAGACTTTCCAGGCTGGGAACGACTTTCAGGCTGGGAACTGGTGCTCCAGGTTGCCCAGTGTCTGTACGACCTCAGCCAAGCCGTGGTCCTGCTGGCCAGGAAAGAAGAAATACAAAGAACAACCATTTGGGGATGAGCAATGACCCCCCCCAGCAGGGAATACAAGCATTCCTCCTGCTGGAGCAGCTCGGCTTGTAATGCCACAAGAAACGTCGAGTTCAAATACAAACCCAGTTTCTTTGCAAAATTTTCTCTTTTTAAGGGACTAGAAGTGACACTGAGCTGAAAGCAAGTTTTGCTGGTAAAACGCTAATAAACTACTTTGGAGTCTCATAAACTAGGTTGGGGTTTTTTTTTTAATGGTAAATAATAAAGGAGTTGGTTTTTGTAATGGCAATTTTCAAGCGGCTGGAGCAGAGATCAGGAGTTCAGCCTCTTTCCTTGTTCTGTTTGTGGTATATTTATCTTCATGAAGAGAATGGTAGCAGAGGGATTTATTTTTCTGAATGAATGTCTCTAAGCCCCCCATACCTCCAGGGCTTATAGTAAGGTTGGATCCAATGACAGGAGAGTCAACATTATAAGCCCTTAGAGAGGGCTGAGTGCCTTGTAGATAGTCTCAAGTGGATGCGCTTTCAGCGCGCCGTTACCCCGGCTTACATTAGTGGCTGAAGAGACTTTGTCTGTCCCCGATGCCCTCGGGTGACCCGCGACCCCTGCGACTTCGCTCCGCCGAGATCTGACACTCACGCGAGCCCCCGGCCGAGGAAATGGAGAGGGGCATTGTGCCGCGGAGAAAGAGCAACACAAACACGGGGGGGTGTTCTCAAAGGAAACAAAAACCCAGTGGAAAAAAAAAAAACACCAAAAACCAAAAAACCCTCCCCAAACTGGCAGCGAGGGGTAGGCAGGGAGAAAGCGCAGGCACACGCGCTGCTGGGCAAAGCCACCCTGGAAAGCTGTCTGCTGGGGGGGTTTCTGGAGCTCCTCGGGCTCCTTCTGCCATGGGGTGTCTGCTGGCTTTAGGTGTAGCTGAGCGAGTTGTGGTGGGTGATGGAAAATGCGTTTCCCTATGAGTTCTGCATTTCTAAATATAAAAACAGAGTAGGCTTGGTTTTGCTTTTTGGGAGTGCTTGATGAATGTGGTGGCAGACATACAGCACAGAGATGATTTGCTGTATCCATATATCCCAAAGGAAAAAGAGCAGAGCTAAACCCCACTTGTGTCTCGGCAGAAAATGCTGAAACTTCATTCGGAGTTTCAAATGTCAAAAAGGGGCTGGAACAGCCCAAGCTTCTGCATCCTGGAGGATGCCAAGGACCGACCTGACCCCCCCGGGGTGTGTGATCACCCACCTGTGGGTCAGATGGCCAGGCTGGCACTGTCCCTGGGGCTGGCACTGTCCCTAGAGTGACACTGTCCCTAGAGTGACACTGTCCCTGGGGCTGGCACCCTCCTTGGGGCAGGGGGTGGCGGTGGGGACAGGTAGGATGTGGCAGGGGTCTGTAAGCGAGCAGGGTCACTACCGTTGTTGTTATGCACGGCCAGTGCCTTGCTTTGAGCAGTTCTTAATGCCCGAGAGAGGCCACCTTGTCACAACCAGTGGCTCCCTGAGAGGAGTGGTGCTTGTGCAAACAGCCACATCTGCCCAGGAGCTTTGGACTGATTTGGGGTGTTGAGGGTCACCACCTGACTGTCCCCAAACCTGTGCCCAGCTGCTGCTTTCTACTTAAGCGAGACAGTGACATCTCCATACAGCCTCTGGCCACTGCACCGAGGGCCCCAAAGAGTGTGAGATCTGCCATAAATCACAAGCCGGCGGTGATGGCATCATGTTCCCATCTCCCCTCTTGAAACCTGGGCTTCCCCCACCTGTGTCCTCCATCCCTACTTGGCTTCAGGCCTTGCTGTTTGGCTTCAGGCTCAGATCCTGCACTTTGCAGCACTTCTGGGAGGACACCGGACATATTCTCTCCCTTTAAATAGGTGCTGCGGTGGTATGGGGGCAACCGTGGTACCGACCGGGGCAGGGATGGGGAGGAGGTGACAGCGCAACATCTTCCCCATCACCTTGGAGAGGTGCGACATGCCGCCTCCCAGCCCACCCAGCGCATCTGAGCGTAGCCTATGCATGGGAGCATTTTCCAGATGCCAGTGTGTGTTTAAAGGCTAAAAAGATGAGCGGAAAAGCCCATGTCATGGGTGCCTGAGCTAGCAGGAGAATTTCACCAGCATGGGGGAGCGTATTGTCCCTGGAATGGCTGAGTGGATTTGCATGCTTAATTCCTGATAAGCATTTTTGGAGGAGTAATCTGATAAAATCTTCAACCTGCTGATAGCATAACCTTAATCAGGTCTCCCTCATAAAAAGCCCATGGGACTTCCAGCTGCCAAGTGTGCAGCCCACCAGCAAGGGAAGGGATGTGGTCACCCATCGCGGCCGGGCTGGGTCGGTGCCCAGGCCAGAAGCCAGCGCTCCCCATGTGGGGAAAGAGCAGCGCAGCCCCTCTGCGGCCCAGGACAGACGGAGGAGAAGACGACTTTTATCCCATTGTTTTTCCTTGTGATTAATCCATCTAAAGTGCTCCTCTGCGCGTAGCCAAGGGCAATGTAAGAAAGAAGCAGTTTGAGCTTTGTGGGGCTTTTTTTTTTTCTTTTTTTTTCCTCCCCCTTTCCAAGTGTGCTTTACAAACATCCTCTGCGCTCGCCCTCTGTATTTGCAAAACCGTCTCCTTCTGCCCATGGCTCCTGATGAAGTCCTTGCAGAGCTCCTTGTCCACCTCCAGTCTTTTCAGCACGTATTCAAATTAACCCTTTTGTCCCATTCACACCCCCTTTCTTTGGCGGATATTGTGGCTTTGCCAGCAGCGATCCAGCAGCGGCTATTCTAATGTAATTGCATTCTGGCAATGCCTTGAGAACCTGATCAAGATCATCCCGCAAATTTAATCCCTCCAAATTACAAAATGTTTACTATCAATCACCTTTACGCAGCTTTATTTCGTGGGCTTTCTTCAAGGAGAGAGGGGGAACGTGTGTGTTGCCAGAGATGCCCCTTCACGTCTCCAGCTGATCACCTCAATGGGACCAGAGTCAAATGGTCAAGGCCATATGCGTATGAAAGCCCGGGCTGCGCTGCCAGCTATTCTCTCTAGCTCTGCATGGATTTCACACTTTCTATCCTGTTAAAGTGCCTACCATTTACTTTAGCGTTGATTTTTCTTTTCCATTTCTGCATCCTGTGTCATCTGGATTTAATCTAGTTAGCAGATTTTATGCCTAAAATTGCATTGTTAAAGGGAATTGTTTAAATAGAGACTTGGTGGAGAACCCTGAAACCCCTGAAACCGGGGTGTCCCCCCGCCCGGCTCCGGCCGCACATACCTCGACTGCTGCGGCCCTGGGCTGGGTGCGGAGGGGCTCGGAGGTGGCTTTGCTTTCTTGAAAGCATCCATTGCTATTTTCAGAAGCACAAACAGATGCAAATGTCTCTGCAAACATTGCACAATGAGATGCAGGGAGAGGACAGCCTTTCAAAATCTCTGAATAGCCCTTCAAAGCAAGTCTAATTAGGGTAAGTAGAGGTAATAGGCCCACTTGCGTTTTTTACACTCACATTTTTCCCCCCTCAAAGCCTGCAAGGCTCTTTTTCCCCTATAGCTGGGGGAGGGAGGTATATACCCTTGCTCGTTTGTTTGCGCTAACAAATGTAGGGATGGAAAGAAGGGGGAGAGGTAGAAAGGCGCGAGGGGGGGAAGAAGAGAAAAATCAATCATTTGAAAAGTCTCCTCTGTTAGTTTTTTTGTGTGGCTTTTCCTGGTGAGATAGATAGCGGCGGAGACAGCAGCATCCCGGCTGGGGCCGGGGTGTGGGGCAGGCACCAAAGCAGAGGCTGCAGCTCGTGTCATGTGGAACTTCAGTAAGTGAAAAAGAAAAGCAGAAGGTATGGGCTGAATACTTGGGTAAATCAGTAATAGAGCTAAAGGGCATATGCCTGTAGGGAATATGTTGGCATAAAAGAGCTTTAAGAGGGGCCATTCATACTGACAAAGGGAGATTTGAATTGCTGCCTTCACAATAGCATGAAAGGATGGGCTTGGGGTGTTCTGAAACAAAGTGGAAATCATACTGCCCTGAACGGCTCTAATAAGCTTTTAACTATTTTACATTATGGCATTACCTCCTTTTTTTTTTTTTTCTTCTTCTTGTGAGCCGAGTGCCAGGACCACTTAAAAGTGTGATTTATACTTTTTTGCTTCATGGTAACTTTGGAGGAAAATAGATGGGGACTCAAAGGCAGTAATTCAGCTTTTTTCAAGACGAGGAGGGGGAAATGCCATCATTTCTGAATGTCCCAGAAAGCACACCCGCGCGCCCAGCTCCCCGACTGCAGCGGCAGCACCCTCCTCGCCTTGCTCCAGCCTGGGCCAGGGATGCCGACTGGTTGCATCTACCACCTATCCATCCGGCATCTCCCATTTAATTGTGCTCATTAGCAGCCATGCAATCAGGCAGACATCACTGTTCACTGCCACTTGGGTTACTTCACTGTGCAACTCAGGTGGGCTTCAGCGTGCGCTCCAAAAAATGCAGAAATCCCTTGGCAAACCCTCACTTTTCACCGCCAGCAGAGGTTCAGCACCTCAGCCCGTATCTGGGGGGACTTGTGGGGCTGCCGGTCCCACTGCCTGCCTGGGAAGGAGGCAGTTGCCTGGCCTGTGTGTTGGGAAACGCACGCTGGCTTTGTGTGTGCTGGGGCTCCCTCCCCGAGCTCCCCCCAGATGGTGCGATCGCACGACTGCACTGTTAAAATAGAGCTCGTATAGACAATTAGCCAATTACTCACTCTGTCATTGCACTTTCTTCTTGTAACTGAGATGCAAACTGGACTATGTCTTCTTTGGTAGCTTCATTCATTGGCAGCATTATTTAATGACACTTTTGTCAGCTTTGGGTCTGCCCAAAGATTTCTGAACGTAGCTTTATGAACCTAGAAAGGGCGCCCCGTGGAGTGAAAGTGGACTTTGAACCTACAGACGATGCTAAAGACAATGAATTTCCCAAAGTCAGGGAAAGAAATCCAGAATGTGGCTACCACAGGGCATGTGGCTCAGCCCCTCATTGTCAGCAGCAGCGGCTACAGAGAGAATAGCCCAGTAGCCAAAAGAGGTTGAGCATATGGACGCATGGGCCACTTTCTCTGCTTAAATATCTCAGAAAAAATAGCATTACAAGTGCTGCTGGGCCCTTTTTAAGATGGGAAGGTTGGGTGGCTGGAACAGCTGTCCTGGACCAGTATCTCACCTCGGATCCTCTCTGAGAGTGGCTAAAATTAAGTTTCTTTGCTGTGATGGGTGTTTGTCTCGGCCACAGTTTAGCTTCGGTGCAGCTGTGAAGCACTAACGTAGTGGAAACGGTGAGAGAGAGAGGTTCGGTTTTGCTCCTGGCATTTTTCAGGGAAGAACAAAAAGTCACCTACTGCCTAATGAAGGCAACTCCATCCTTCTACATATGTTTCTTTGAAATGGCTAATGATTTTATTATCCATAACTTTTGGCACCAAGCGTCATTAGTGTCTCTTATTCATGTCTGAAGTTCAGTCCCATACAGGTACAAGAACGGCTCCCCAGTTATCTTTAAACACACTTAAAAAAAAAAAAAAAGGAAAGAAAAAAAAAAAGAGAGAAAACAAGAAAAAAGAAAGAAAAGAAGGAAAAAAAGAAAAAAGAAAGAAATCCCATCTTTTTCTTTCCAGAGGCTAGAGTTTCTGTGAGATTTCTCTCGTGGCTCCTCCAAGCTTGGTTAGTGTGAAGCATGCACTGCACACACACAGTCTGGGGCGTCCACAACCACCACCACCTTTCCTCGGCTGACAATTCCCTTCCCTGCATCCCATATGGCTCCGTGGATCTCCTGTTATCCCAACAAGTGCTTCCCGGGAGGGCAGGGCAGGTGACAGCCGCGCCGGTGACAGCCACGGCGGGTCAGGTAGCCCGGACCCTCCTTCCCTGGGACCACAGACCTCATTAGCTGCCACTTGATTTATCAAGAGGGCATTATGGCTTTGGAAGCTGACATCTTTTTGGATTGCAAATAGGAGAGGAGGAAACTGTACCCTGTGAAAAGATTGATTAAATACTAATTAACCTCTTTTCTTAGATAATGAAAGCACTTCAGTGAGCTGGATAAACACGATGCGCATCAGTTGCTCTCCTGGAGAAGCAACGGGTAATTGAGAGAGCAATATCCATTACTGATGTTGTGACAGGAAAGGTTTTCCTTTCAGATTACAAAAGACTCGGTGCAGGAGAGATGGTACTCAAATAGGAAGGAAAAAAAAGTCATATTTCTTTTATCTCAGGAGTTAAATCCCTTCGGTTTGAATAGTCATACCAGTGAATTAAAGGAAAAAACTTGTGCATTTATACTAAGGATACACAAGTAGAAAAAGAAAAATAATTAAATCAAGTTACTTGGGCTTTGGAAGGAGAGATTGACTCGGCTGCCTGTAGTTGCTGGTCTTTACTGGTAAGGTCTCTAGCTTTTCTAGGTTCTGGGCAAAATAATCTATAAATATTGCCTGTTTCCAGTGAATCCCAGAGACCAAACTGGAAAACCACAGGGAAAGAAGAGATGCTTTTTCTGGTCCACATTAAGATTTACAGCGTCCCCCCTTACCATCCTAAGGCCACGTGCTGTTCTTCCACAAGGAGAGCAGCCTTGCGAAGGAGGACGTTTGCTTTCTCAAAAGTGAATATTTTCAAGGAGAAGTTCAGGTGGGAAAGGACTGTTCAGTGCAGTTTGTTCAACTTTTACCTGCCACTAGTGATTGTCATTCTTTCTGATCCTGCCTTTGAGACTCTTTTTTTCAGTGCATTATCTGGAAGGTCCCCCCATTTCCCATGGGGAATCCAACGTGAATATGACCATGCTGGGAATCTTGTCTTTCTCCCTTTGCTTTTTAACATTTGCCTTCTCCGTTTGGCCTCATTCGACTAAACTGAAGTGTTCGTCAAGGACCCCTCTTGGTCCCCATGGTAGGGAAAGGGACAAACTCCTGGGTCCAGGGTGTCCCTTGGGCTATATGTACCTTCTCCTACCACCTTCAGAAATGGACTAACACCATCTTAGGTATGGGATTTTGTATTTGCATCTTTTCTATTTGCAAATTTTGTGTTTCTTCAGGTTTTCCATCTCAATGGAAACCTGCAAGTTGGAGAAGCATGGTGATCTGCTAGGTTTGCACTGGGCTACAGATACCAAATGTTGCTGTAGACCATCCTGCTGGAGGTACTCGTGGGTATGATTTTATACAGATTGCTGACATCTGCCATACAGAGAGGAGCAGAACAAGTTGTTTGTTTGTAGAAATAAGTCCAATTAACTCCTACAGATGGAACTTAATCCATTATTTGTGCAACAAACCATTATGGTCCGTAATCGCCTTGGACTGCCATTAGACACCTTTAAATACTTTCCTAGAAGGCAATTTTGTGAAATCTTCAGGTTAAAAAAAAAAAAGATTATCCTGGAATGTGCAGAATGTAATAATCCAAGAAAGACACAGTGAAGTCCTGAGGACTCTGCCAAATCCCTGTTTGGGAAATAGAGGCATCAGTCCCCTCACATGCTTCAATTCATAATTAAGCACATCTCATGGGCATGAAGCGAGAGTGGAAGAGAGGCCGTGCACCAACACAGGCTGCTCTTTCCCCGAAGCACCATGAATCTCCCGGGTGGAAAGAAAGGGAGCAGGGGCTGAGTAGTGCAGCTAAATGAATGAGCTCAGAGCAGGGATGTTAGTGAGACACTCTAAGCATTTTTTTTCCAGTTACAGCATTGCTGAACTCGATGTTGACGCTTCCATTGGCACAGTGCATGCAAGACCATGTCTGTGGGCCCTTATTCACCATTACTCAAATAATAATGCTAATCTCTTCTCTAAAAGTCTTGATTCAGCAAGTTTTACTCTATGCAGAAGTATGCTGCGTGCTCCGTCCTACTGACCCTTGCCAAAGCCCTACTGAAAGTCAACGAGTCAAACAAATGGGGTAGGAGCCAAGTGAAAACCGTTTCTTGTACCTGCAGAATCAAGTACATGGCACGGAGAAGGGTGGCATCTCCGTCCCAGCCTCTCAAATGTGATATTTCTTTTTCCTTTTTGAACCATCAGAGTTTCATAAGATTTTTGAACAGCGAGATGGGCGGTACTAACGGATGCTGCTGCAGAGACAGTCAAATGGAAGCAAAAGTGGGAGCCCTGAATAACAATGAGTGCCATGCCATCATCATTTCCATGCAGACAGAGAAGAGCATTATCCATTGGGCAGAGCCTAGTCACTCTTGTCTAGTGGATCTCAAACTGGAAGATTGACAACTGAAAAAATAATAATAACAATGATAATAGAGGAGCATCGCTTGGCGTGTGGAGCTTTGATCTGGCAGCAGCAATGCCTCATGTGAAGCTTTTGCCACCTCTCCCGAGAGAACAGCAGCCCCAGCAGAGAGGCGGTGGGTGGGAAAACCCCATTTGCAGGGGGCACAGCTATTTCACCACCACGGCTCAGCCTCACACTCCTCATTGCCCTGGTGGTTAATAACAAGGCTGGGTCCCACAGGATCTGGTACTTCACCACAGCTCTGTGACATCTCTGATATCTTCAGTAGTTTTTCATCTTGACCATTCTGCCTTTGGTTGGCGAGGAAGAGAGAAAAGGGACTAGTTGATGATTGGCACTATTACCAGGCTACTGGGCATAAAACTGGTTTTAAGAAGTCAGTTAATTTGTTAATTTGTTAAGACTGTTTATATGAACAAATGCTTCAGTAATGTCCTTTGAAGACTATAAAAGTTCAGCAAAGTATCAGCTGAAAGTATTTGATGCGGTATTTTGGCATCTCCATTCTGCAGTGCTCACGTACAGTACGGTCAGTAAATCTGCTTGGTCCTCAGCAGCTCTGCTCCTCCAGATGATTTCTTTTAATTGCATATGCCACCAATAAAAAAGCTCCTGGAAATTAGTTCTCACCTGCTTCTGTTCTGATAATCTCTACCTACTATACAAATTGGTCTTAATGGAGCATTTGAGCCCCAGAGATCTATAATTATAGTATTAAGTTTCATGTGCTTACAGGTAGTAGCGCAGACTGTATTTTACAGATCATGTACAGAGGAAAATCAAAATCTACAACAGATTGACACCCAATATGAAAATCCTTCTGAGGATGCTCTTGTTAATAACTAAACCCCACGCATTGTTTGAGCCTCACCCCAGCAGGGACCACAGTAACTGGGGCACCACATGGCACCGAAATCACAGAAAACACTTGTTATCTAAAACTTGCACAGAATTTTGGATTTGCAGCTATTTGCTCACTTTTTTTGAGTATGGGTAATTCACAGAGACTCTCTAGAGCTTCAGATCAGTTGGGAAAGGCTGGAACAGAGTAGCTCCGGTGCTGTGAGGCTGCTGGGGACCTTGTCGCCAGAGCACATGAGCCTCTTGTAGATGGTAGCGGACTGTTACCCCATGGTAAATCTCAGCAGAGAGAAAGTGGGATAATCTCAGTGGTGTTTTGAGAAAGTCTGTGCCAGAAGCACGTTTCCCAGCTAGCAGGGATGCCCTATCTATGGGGCCATCTCAGACTTTCTCTCCTAAGTGAAGGGGAATTAAGGACTTGCAGGACCTCCTGGCAGAGGGTCCCTAATGCTTGCATGCCCTGGAGGTGGATGGATCCGGCAAGAATAAAGGATTACCAACACCTATCAGCAGACATATGAAAAAAATGCACATACATATATCTAATGTAGTGTCAAAACTCAAAATTGAGCTATTTCAGTTATTTCTGAAGTCAGTAAGGGTCTTGCCACTGATTTCAGTTGGACTGAGATTGGTGCCTGTTTATGGAAATTTTTTACCATGTAACTATCTGGTATTTCCAAAGAAATTTGCCAATGATTTCCTCAGTTTAATTCACCTCTTTTTTTTTTTCCCTGTAGCAGTGCAAGGAGATGATTTTAGTGCAATTAAAAAAAAAAGCTGCCTGTTCGCAATTGGGGAAGCCTGTTCCAGCTCCCTGTCAATTCACCAAATGATTCTTTTGATAAAAATAAATACAAACCCCGTTGTTGTAAACGGGGGTGCAGGTTGGTCCTGCAGCCTCTGAATATAGGCATTCCATCTGTCCCAGCGGCAGATTTGTTCAACTATGTCTGAACCTATCACCGCTCGAGGGAAAAACTGTTCTCTGACTCATGTTAATGTATGAATCTAATTGTATCCTCACGCAGTTTGCAGCTTTCATTGCCCATTAGGAACATTAACATCATACACTGAGTCCTGGTAGATGTATGGTCTTTATATACTGCATAATGTCCACAGATCTCTGCTTGCAGCAAAGAAAACACAAAAGAATAGAGGATATTTTGAAGTTTTGTGGAGTTTTTTTTCTTTTTTTTTTTTTCTTTGAGATTGAAGTCCAGTGTCTTGGGACCCAGTGACTTTAGATGACCTTCCGTCTCCATGGACTGTACTAAATTTCAGCCCCTGGAGGCTACTCCATACAAAACCTCCTGGCTTTCAAGGGCAGGTGCAAGCAAAGCTTCACTGCGTCACAGATCAAGACCTGTTACTGCCAGAATTAGATTTCACAAATCTCTTTTATTTAACAGGACATCATTAAGGAACTGGCCTATACTGGTTGATGGTGCCTTTAATTAATAGAAGTATTATGCTGCTATTAGGATTTCCAAGCAATAACATTCCCTTTTCAGCATTTATACTTACTGAGGAAGTAACGTGGATGTGTGTGTGTATATAGACAAGCATAGGAAAACTCTGTTACAGAAATATAAAGACAGCAGACTCAGGCACTCAAAAGGGAGGAAATGCTGACACTGAGGTGTCTGTGTTATCTTAATTTGGCTCCTCTCCTATTTTTTGTGGCAATTATATGCCCCCATGTTATATTTTTGATCATATCTCCACCTTCTTCATTACACAGGAGGGTTGACTTTCAGGCACAGATTTTGCCTGTGTGATAAACAGCTTCTCAATGTTTTGCCTGACGCTTTCAGTGCTTGCCCTCTGCCTTCTTCCCTGCACAGCGTATGATCGTGTCCTGAAGACTGAATTTCTTCTTGGGCTTTTACAGCAGTCCTGAGCGTCTGAGTGCTCTGAAAGCTCTGCTTAATGAAATCATTAAATTCACTAATGATGTGAGGGGGGGGGTGGTACCCGAGTTTGACAGATGGGAAACTGAGGCATAGGAAAATGAAAGGCAATTCATTCCACTAACCCTGAGATGTCCCATCTGAGATGTGTAGGAGCTGAGTTATTCGAGCTTGTACAACACCGTATATCCAAGCATCCACCTCCTTTCCCCACAAACACCCCATTAACTGCCCATACAGCTCTGATGCACCAATGTTTTAGAGATGGCTGGAGAGACATGGTTGAGCTGCCTCATTCTCTCCCATAAACCAGGGCAAACAGAAAAAAACTGTTGCTTTTAAGGGTGTCTGAGTGCCCAGTGCATAATGGGAACGTTGAGAAATGCTGAAGAGGGGGAGGATGGAGACAAGAAGAGTAGAAGCCCTTCAGCAAAGTAGGATTTGGGGGGGATCAGAGTGCTCCCCCATTGCACACAAATGCAGGAGAAAGGAAAGGCTGTGGTTTCCCGAGAGTGGAACAGACTTTGTGGCCATGAGGACCCCTGTGGACACCCCCAATGTCTAGCTGTGCCAGGGCTGGCGCCAAGCCCATGAACCCATCCCACCGCGTGACCTGGGGAAAAGGGACGGTTTGTGCCAACCAGGTTGTCCCAGCGCTGCAGGTTTAAGCAAAGCTGTGAGCTCCATACTCTCTTCAGGGGTGCAGCATCCTCTCTGTGCCCCAAATCCCCCAACACTTTCCAGCTCCCCTTACAAACCATGGCGATGACAGCCCTGAACACCAACACTGCTGGTGGCACCCGCTCTGCTGCATAGGCTGAACGAGTCTCTAATCCCTTCTCTGTGAGACTCGGGGGCCAGCTGATGTTTGCAGGTAGCCGCACGTGTCTGTGGCCAGCATGGTGTGAGAAACGACGGCTTGGCCCGTGCTGACTGTCGCCTTGGGGCAAACGCTTCTCTTCCACCCCAAGCTCCTTCTGAGGAGCAAAAACCCCTGAGCTTAAGAAACAAAACTCCAGAAGCACCGCTGAAATTCAGTAAAAACGTTAAAAATTTTATTTACAGGGTAAAGTACAATTTCTTTTTTTTTTTTTAAAAAAAGAACCCACTTTGATAAGAGGCATAATAATAGAATAAAGCTCTTTATGTACAAAAATACAATTTTCATATGAATGAACATCTTGAATAAATTAAACCGCTATCCGGCCCCGTCGCTGAATACCCCGTGTCTGCTCCTGCTCTAAAGCAAGACCGCCGCGCTGGGGGTCAGCATCTATAATGCATGAGCCTCCCCGCTCGCCCGTCGGGCGCAGGGTCCCATCGGGGCCGGTGCTGGGGCCCCCCCGGGAGGGGCTGAGCCGCCCCGGGCGCAGGGCAGGAGGGATGCGCTGAGCCCCGCGCTGCGCCCCGGGGCCGCATCGGCCCCCTAAGCCTTTTCATGGCATTGTCAGGGCGTTCAAACCAAATTTTCATGCTCGTTTTTCTTCGCCGGAGAGCTACAAATTGTAAAATTGACTTTTCACCTCGTCTGCGGCAGCAAATCTGTCGCTTTTCTTCCCGGTTTTCGGTGTCGTAGGGGAGGCGAGGCGGGGGGAAAGGGGGAAGGGGCTGGAAGGGGGGGGGCTGGAAAGTGCAACGGGAGGAGACACCCCCCCCCCCAACCTCCCCGCTCCCGCCCGCCCCCGGCCCTCGGGCGGGGAGAGCCGGGCGCGCCCCGCGGAGCGGCGCGGAGCGCTGCGCGCTAGCGGCAGGGAGCGCCCGGGGGGGCGGTGGCGGCGGGCAGCCCGCGGAAGCTGCGCAGGCTGTCGGCGGGCGCGTAAGGGCAGTCCTCGGAGGTGGCGGGGCTGCTGGGGCCGGAGGCGGAGGCGCAGAGCGAAGGGGCGGACGGGGAGGCGCTGGACAGCCAGGAACCGGCGTCGCTGCCGGGGCTGGGGGGGGCGGCGGCCCCGCGGTAGGCGGGGGGCGACGGGAGGCACTGCTCGGCCAGGCGGAGGGTCTCGGAGAGGGCCCAGATGTAGTTGTAAGCGAAGCGCAGGGTCTCGATCTTGGTGAGCTTGGTGTCGTCGGGGAAGGTGGGCAGGACGCTGCGGAGCTCGTCCAGGGCGGCGTTGAGGTGGTGCATGCGGTTCCGCTCCCGGTCGTTGGCCTTCACCCGCCGGCTGCGTTTCAGCGTGTGCAGCAGCGCTTCGGTACGCGCCCGCGCACGACCGCGCCGCCGCCTCCGCTCCCGCGGAGCTTCCGCACCGCCGGCGCTGCTGGCCGCCTCCGCCGGCATCCTGCGGGGAGAGAAGACGGAGCCCCCGTCACTGCGGGCAGCCGGGCAGGGAAGGGGCGGCGGGGGGGGAAAAGTGAAGGGGAAGGTGCGAAGCGGACGGGGAAGGGATGGGGGGGGGGAAGAGAGGGAAAAAAAAAATAATGGGGGTGGGAGGGGGGTAGTGCTTGGCACGGCGGCACCGCGCCGAGCAGGTGCCGGCGCCCCGCGTACTCACATGGAAAGGCACTCCCAGGGATGCAGTAAAGCAATAAAAATATAAGAGAGGAAAAAGCAAAAGCGTCCCGCTGCAGGGGGAGGCAGGGCGGACTTCGGCGCTGGATGGGGGAAAAAAAAAAAAAAAAAAAAAAAGAAAAAAAAAAGGGAGAGGCGGGGCGGGGGGGGGGACACGCGACCGCTCTTGTCTTTGAAGTGCTGCGGGCTGCGATCCGCTCGTGTGAGCGGCGGCTTTGGCACACGACGGCGCGGCCGCCCGTACTTATAGCGGCGGGGGGACAATGGCCCCGTGGCCGCCCCGCGGGGCCGCGCCGAGGCGGCAGGTCGGCCCCGTGCGCCGCGCCCTCCGGAGCGTGCCCGCAATTACCGCGGGCAGCCGCGCATCTGCCGCGCCCCCGCGGGAGGGGGGGTGAGGGGGGACACCCCCCCTTCTGTCCCCCGTCACCCCCCTCATGTGCCGGGAGCGGTGCCCGGCTTGGAGGTGGAAGGGTCAGCCGGCCGTCCCCGGCCGGAGGGTTCCCATTCTGGGTTTAAATCGCTGGGATTTGGGAGAAAGCGGTGAGGCCAGACTCCCAGAGGATGAGCCGTATTTTTTTCACCCGGATGGAGGGTTTCTTCGGGTTTTCTCTACACCTTGCGATTTTTCTACGCGTCCCCGTCAAAGTGAAAATACTCTGAAATGATAAAACTTTTTAACTCAAAGCAGGTTTTTTGCCTCCTGCATTTCAGAAGTGATTATTTCCGCACACTTTGGCTTTTGTGGGCTTCACTTTGAAAAGGGTTTTGCAGGTGCTCAGAAAGTTAAAAATTCCAAATGGCCTTTATCTTATAAACTTCAGTGGTCGTGAAAGTATTTATACAATTCTTCTTTGTCTCTGGATAAAAACCACGAACTGTGCAGTTTTAATTGTAAAGTTCTTGCTGCCGCTGCTAATCCCCGTTAAGTGCCCAGGTATCACTATTTAACGCTTTGGGAAGCCACAGTTTTATAAGTGGCTAAAAAGTTTCCAAATTCTGGCGTCTGGCGTTTTGCACCCTGACTCTCCGTGCCGAGAGGAAGCCCCATTGTCAGCACTCAGGTGCTTGCCTCTCTGGAAGGTTTTCAGTTTCACTGCCCATCAATAGCCATTTTTGGGCATCTGTGCCTACACTCACATGTAATCACATGCTTTACCCTTCTATTAGATGTAGGTTCATTCGCCCCACTGTGATTTTCTCCTATGCCTTTGATAAATGGGTAAAATTGACAGCGTAAGTTGTTGTCTTTACCTCTCTGTTTTAAGCTCCTAGCAACCACTCTTTACTTGAACCTGAGAGTGGAGTTTGCTATTGGAGGTGTTCCGTCTGCTTCCCCCCCCCTCACTTTGAGATGATCCAGGAGACCAGCAAACGGCCACAACCAACCTTCTTTGTGCTCGAAAGATCACGCACAGAAGTGAGCAATCCAAAAAGCCCTGGGAGATGAATATTAACGAGTCGCAACCTAGAAATAGTTTTCCAGTGGCCGAGCTGGCAGAATCGGCTCCCTTTCTGCTCTTTAACATCTTTATATGGCTACAGACCTTCGATGTGCGATATAACCCCGTAAGGCCAGGTGACGGGGGCCAGGCTGTTCCGCTGCAGGGACTGAGCTCTCTCAATCACCGGCCCTGCAATCAGGCTGATGTTTTTAGGGCCCGTGCATACGTAAATGACTTTCTGCGCTAAGTAGTTCCACTTCACTGAGTTCCTCGTGTCCTTAAGCGAGGGCACGATTCGAGGCCTCGGTCGGCAGGCAGAGATCGGCGGTGGGGTTCCCAGCAGAAACCAGGAGAAAGTCAGAAAGGACCCAAATTTAAAGGTTATGGAAGCATATGGCAAAAATGTTAAACTTTTGTTAATGTGCACTTTGTATATAGTGATATAAACTGCGGTGTTGTCTGCAACACTTTGATTGTCTTTTGTTTAGGTGTCTTTGCGCAGTCAATAGTTTATTCATTAAAATGTTTATGATTCCCTAGAGTTTCACAGACTTTGGCACAACCGATCACTTGTCTGAAAGTTTGCAGTGAAAGCGCATTATTCATTAGTCCTTATCCATCATTTGCCGTTTGTCATTTGTTATTCTCTTGTTTTAAAAGTTTGTGCTCCAATCAAGGAGGGGAGAGAGCACCATGTGTCTCTGTGATCAGTCACAGCCATGAATAGCCAGCGCTGAAGTGAATGTTTCACAAACAACCCATAGGCTGAAATTTGTTTGCATAATCTATTCACTGCGTACTTATGAATAACGAATGCATTCACAGAATCAGAATTGTTTCAGGAAGCCTTCGCAAACAGAAAGAAGTGCTAAATATCTTGGATAATTTATTCCCGATGAATAATTCAACCAGTTCTATCGCAGGCAGTCTACTAATTTTGCAGATAAATTATTCAGCCAACGCAGATAATAGCTCTTACACCTTATGGGCCTGCTCCTATGGCATTCAGCTGCTAAGGTTTCTTGAAGTTTTCTGAGATCGGGAAAGAAAAAAAAATCCCAAAATGAAACAGGACCTTTGATTTCAAGGAACATAGAAGTGTGTTTCCAGCATCTTGCTGATGGCCTTAGTCTGATTTTTAGCCTTTAGTATTAGCTTCTTTGCCTTGATATAAGTTCAGTAAGCTCAGATGGGCTCGTAGATGTTATTAGTTTCATATTTTGAGCTCTAAGGAAATTTGCCGTAAATACCTTTTGCTTTGAGACACCTTACAGCACTTAAAAAAAAAGAGAGAAAAAAGATTCAAATATAATTTTTGGCTATGGAAACTGTAAAAGCACAGTTGGATCTGCCCATCCTTCGCTACGCGGGATGGCAAACTGCTCATCTGAAATCAGAGCAGAATGTTGTGGGCCCATTTCCATGGGGCACGTTTGTCACTTGGTGGACCCGGGACCTCGAGCACGAAGCTCACTCCTCTGTCCTCGTGCTGAGATGTCAGATGTTGGGTGTCGCTCACAGCTGGACTCCAGAAAAAGTAGAAATTAATAAAGGCGGTTGGAGAAAAGGTGCCAGCAGGACTCGCAGCAAAGGCTGTTGGTGCTCGGCACCTCTCTCTAAATGCACTGTTTCCAGTGAGGAAAAAGCTGGTCCATGAGAAGATACCGTTCCCTGGGTAAGTGTTTATTGTAGCTTGTAAAGGTGACTCCACCTTAGAAATCAGCCTCACATGTCAAAAATGACCACAGTTACGATCATTAGAGCAGTGTTATTGTCACTCTTCTCCCCAAGCACAGAAATGAGCAGTTCACAGTAAAACTGCTCCCGCAATTGGAAGATGCCTCAGAGAAGTCAGAGGTACTTCTTTTTTTTTTTTGAGCTTTAAGATTCACAGCAATAACACTCGCCGTACTCTCTGTTTTGTTCCATTAGTACCTAAGGGCTTAAACTAATGTTGGGACAAGTGTTAATGTGTCAACCGGGAAAACACTACTTTTTTTTGCTCCCTCATTGTCTGAAAGCACGGCCAGAGCGAGAAGGCAGAGCTGCCTGCACAAGATGCTTTGAACTGAATTTGGAGAGGGGACGTGGCTTGTGGCAAAGCCATCACCCTGGGAGCAGAAAGCTTGACCCGGTGCCTTGCAGGAGTAACGGGAGGAGCACGAGGGATGCCCACGTCGATGCAGCAGGAATGTTAAAAATAGATAGAAAACCAGAAGATGGCTCGATGGGGCAGCTTGTGTCCCTGTGCTTGTGTGGGCACGGTACAGAGCGTGGTGGCTCCTTCTCCAGCCCTGGGTGGGGACAGAGGCGAGGGCCACAGGGATGGACATACGGTGCCGTGCCCCTGGGACCCATCGCCTGGCCGGGGTCGGCTTACAGCTCCCGTCCCGAGGCTACCGGTGGGTTCAGGGGTTCACGCCTTGGCTGCTGGCTAATGGACAGCCCTGCAAGTCCAATATTTGAAAAGGATCTGAGCCCGCAGGGAGGCAGCGGGAACCCCTTCTTGCGGGGGAAACGCCTGGCGAGCAGCTCAAGGGCTTCACCTAGAGAGGATTTGGCCTCGTCTACCTGCCTGTGGCCAGCGTGGGGCCTCGGCCGTGTGCTGGGGGCAACTGGCGGGAGGGGAGCACAGGGACATCGCAGGGAGGGTCCCCGAGTGCCAGGGGGTTCCTGGCCCTGAGGAGCCGGGTCGGCTCTGAAATCCCCCCTGAGCTCCTGGGAGCTGCGGCCGGGGCTCAACCCCTCCGGAGGCTCTGCAGAAATAGTGGGAATGTTTTATTTTCAGGTTTTAAACGTGTGATGTCACTTTTTCCTTCTTTTTGGAAGCGGGGGTGGGGGGACGGACGGACGAGTAGGTAAACGATTGTTCCCTGCAAGCACAAATGTATTTTGTTTGTTGTAATTAAAATGTTTTAATGAGACAACCATAAAATCAACCATTAATTATTTTTTTTCAAACACTTCTGCTTCCTTTTGAGCTAGGTCTATTTAGAAATAGTTTAGAGAGTAGCCTGCAGTTTTATTCTTTCTTCGGTATTATACACAGGAGTGGAGAAGTCATTTATAAATAATTACACAATGTTTTGGGTCTTTGGGTTTGTATAATATATCAAAGCGATTAGTACACGCATTGTTCCATTGTAAATGGTTTTTTTCCCTTCCTTTCAGTTTCACTTGCCTTGTCTTCTATCTAAACCTTTTTCGTGAAATCCTTTGTCTTCCTCATTCTTTTAGCTTGTTACAGTGCAGGGACATTCTTCTTATTCAAACACTCACAGCATGAGCAAAGAAAGCTACTTCTGTCGCATCTTAAGTTTTACCATAACTTTCTGGCATTTTCTTTTCTTCCAATTTTCCCAGACTACTGATAGGGTAATGAAGAATTATAACATACATCAATTATTGGTGCTCACGGTGTATTATGCTCCTGAATTCAAGGGGAGATAAAGAGAAAAAAAAAAAAAAAGAAAAAAAAGCGCCACTTTCTGTGGTTTTTGAGGCACATGAGAGAGGACTCGGCGCTGATTATTTATAACATCTTTCTGAGCATCAATTATGTTTGACTCCTACAACCACTTCCTTGTCCCACTGGTTTTATGGCCAGAAGGAGTCATTTTTGTGTGTGGTAGCTGCGGCATTTAACTTGTTTCTTTTATGAGGAGCCCAAACAATGCATCTTCAGGCCAAACAATCTATCTCCCCGAATAATAGCCCAAGTGTCAGTCAAGCGCTCGGGGCTGGGAAATATATGATCATGGTAAAGGGCCCCGGGAAGAAAGCCTGGAGATGGAGGGGTTTGCGCGGGGTCCTCGTGCGAGTCCCCGGCACAGCGGTGCCATCTCCCCGTTTGGACACTGGGTGCCCCCAGGGATGGGGCTGGCTGCCTGAGGTTTCAACAACCCTAATCCGAGTTATCCAAGGAAAAGGGCCAAACCCTCCTGGTATGGTCATGCCGCCGGGGTACGCTCCCTGCCCAGCCCTTCCCCAGCCTCCCAGCTACCACATTAACTGGGAAAAATGAGATTAGGATGTCACCTCCGAGAAACGAGCCCTTTTTTTCCCCCCACCTTATTGTGCGAGAGGTTTTTCTTCTCTTCCCTCCCCCCCCCTTCTCCCGCCCACAATTCCCCCTCTTTTGTTGATTCGTATTTTGTTAATTGAAGCTGGAACACTTATCCTAAAAGAAAGGGACAAAATTCATTGACTGCCGTGAGGATAAAATCCCCCCAACAACGTGCAAAGCAGGAAGCTTAACTACACGCTGAGATGCTCAGGTTTTCTTTTATACCTTCCATATAAATAATTCTGCTTAGCAGTGGCTTTTATTTTTATTTTCTTTTAACTGCGATAAAGATAACCTGAAATAATTGAAGCTCTGTAATGTGGGATGAAATTGAGCCTGAGTTTTTTTTTTGGGGGGGGGGCTGTCAGGGTCCCTCCAGATCTGGGGATGGAGTCTTGCAGCCGGGGGAGGATGCTCTGGGACCACCGGCAGCCCCCAGGTCCTCCAACCGGCCCGCCATGGGGGCCCGGGGGATTTGCTGCCATTTGCATAGCAGGTGTTTGGTCCTGGGCCATTCTTCCTTAAGGGAGTTTTAATACGGGATAAATTACCAGGAATTAGGAGGAGGCAGGCGACAAGAAAAGCGCTCGTGGAGTCTTCTCCCATCCGTGGCAGGGAAAAACGGCGAGAATGGCTTAAGAAAAGGAGAAAAACCCAAACGCAGCAGCTCTGGCCCCAGCCTGGAGTGTTTGGGGTGCACAGGGGTTGGAGGGCAGCTCGTACCGACTTCTCCTGAAATTCAGGTTTGAACTCAGGAACGTAGTAATCCCAGAGACAGTAATACGATTACTGGCCTGGGGATCTTTTGAGTCAGTAGGTCTGGTAGGGGAGTTTAAAATGTTAATCCCTGGTATAATCCCTTCCCTGGCATTGTATGTACAAGGGTTGAACCCGCAAGAGAATGGCCTGTTTCCTTCCCCGGGCTTCAGGGCGGGAGGGCAAAGGCTGGGGAATAACCCCCGCACTGATGTGCACGCAGAAACACGCGTGTGGACATGTGTGCACCTGTGTGTGCCCACCTGCTATGTTACATACATGTACCCACAGCCATGAACACGCAGGCCCGTGGACACTCGTTTGTGTGCACACACACGCAATCACACACGTGCACACACGCGTGCACACACGCAGCTCCTGCACGAAGTTTTATTGCTGTCCCAAAGATGGGGAGGGACTTCTTGTAAGGGCATGTAGCGATAGGATGGGGGGTAATGGCTTCAAACTGGAAGAGGGGAGATTTAGATGAGATCTCAGGAAGAAATTGTTTGCTGTGAGGGTGGTGAGCCCCTGGCCCAGGTTGCCCAGAGAAGCTGTGGCTGCCCCATCCCTGGAGGGGTTCAAGGCCAGGTTGGACGGGGCTTGGAGCAACCTGGTGTGGTGGGAGGTGTCCCTGCCCGGGGCACGGGGTGGGACTGGATGATCTTTAAGATCCTTTCCAACCCAAATCATTCTATGATTCTATGACAGCATCCAGAGATTTTTGGCAATACCTGTAGCTGTCATATTTGGGGTCATATACTGGCCTGTTTGTAGTCTTTTTGCAACACCTGGCTCTGGCCGTGGCTCAGGCCACGACAAATTGTTAATAGCAGTGGTGATACCAACTTTCGCGTACGTTTGTGTGGGCGTATGTACATCTGCACACAAAATGGGAGAGGCAAGCTGGGTCACCAGTGTTCCCAGGGGGTCTTGACGAAAATTGCCTGTCACACCTCAGTCACTGCTTTGCCCTGCACATGAGAGTACACATACACAGAAGAAAAATGAGATGCCTCACATGTTTTTAAGCAGAGAGTTGTTTTGAAGTGCATCCACCTGCAGGCTTTTGTTGCAGGTAGGAATGGTTTGCCTGTAATTTTTGTTTTGGCCCCCTGTAAAGGGGCATCGGTGTGAAACCACCCAGATGCTTTTCACATCAAGGGACGCTGGATGTATTATATATAAATGGAGGCCATCTATAGTAAAAGATTATGTCAATGATGAAGAAACTGACATGTCCTCAATTAAAAATAAAAAGGAAAAAAGCACGTGAATCCATCCCAAAAGAGATGTGAGAGCTGGGCAGGGACCTGCTGGCGCTTGTGGAAGCCCCAGCGCCTGGGAAGAGCTGGGCAAGTTGAAAAGGCAAGGAGGGAGCCCCAGCCACTGGCCCCTGCACCCTGACCCCCAGGAGCACCCTTCGGGGAGCAGTTCCCCCTCCCCGGCCATGCGAGGGCCGAGGGTGACACCCCAAGGCACAGCGCTGCAAACTCGGCCCTGCCGAGGGCTCGCGTCTCCCTGGGCTCTGGAAAAACTCCCTCAATGGGGTTTATTCAGCAAAGCAAAACTTGCTCTAGTGACATAAAACCTCTGTGCTTCCCTTTGGGCTTATGCTGTCATTTTATTGCTTTTACTGCATTATTAAAAGGAAATAAATATTTTTTTTAATCATCTCAGTAAAACTGTTATGTGACCTGTAGTAAATTGTAGAGATTTCTGAGTGAGAAAAAACGATGCAAAGAGTTTTTCCTTTTTATTTCCTTTTTATTTTTACCTCCTTTTTATTTTGATTTCCTTTTCTGTTTTCCAGCCGCTGAGGGTTGGTGGTTTGGGGCTGGTTTAGCTGCGGTGGGCGCTGAATTCTGGGGCGCGGGGAGACGGGCAACAGTAAAACTGGGATCCAGGCAGTGTGGAAGGAGGAAAAGATTTAGTTTGGCTTAAACAGAATATGAATTTTAGAAAATGTCAAAATGAAACATCTGGCAGCTGCTGAATTAAGATGCTTCAGTGAAAACACAGTGAGGGATACCCCAAATCTTTTTTAAAGTAACCTTATTTTTTTTTTCCCTGCACCAACTCAGCTTTTTGAAGGATGTCCTACTGTTTTTCA
This sequence comes from Larus michahellis, assembly GCF_964199755.1. Taxonomy (NCBI): domain Eukaryota; kingdom Metazoa; phylum Chordata; class Aves; order Charadriiformes; family Laridae; genus Larus; species Larus michahellis. The sequence goes on from NC_133906.1 coordinate 15,575,393, forward strand.
AACAAATTTCACTAAACATGAAAATTTCATGGAATTTCATTCCATGAGGCACCATCCCTGGACGTATTTAAAGGATGGGTAGACATAGTGCTTAGAGATACAGTTTAGTGGTGGTTTTTGTCAGTCAGAGTTGGGTTGATGGTTGGACGAGATGATCTGAAAGGTCTCTTCCAACCCAGGTGATTCTATGATTCTAAATGTGGTTGAAAATAAATGGTAAATAACTTGTAGATCTGCTGTGCTTCCTGGAATTTAAAGGAGTTCTTTGCACTGACATAAGTGGCCGCTGGCTGGCTGTTTGACTGGGCTGCTTTGCAGTTCGTTACCTTGGTGTTATATGTGCAATATATCCTTTAATTTTCCCATTCTTCAGGGACAAAACCACAGGTACGAACATCTTAAATTTTAGCCTGAATCATCCCCCTGTTAGTGTAAGTGGTGACAGCGAAGGTGAGGGACTCAGCCTTGCTCTCCGTCATGCTGACAGCCAAGTATCATCTCTTTCAGCATCTCCTTACCATAATGTCTCCGGATATAAAAAGAAAAATAAAAGCATAGTGTTAAATTACAGGTGTAACAGCCCCTGAAAACTCCCAGGCAGCACATGGGTCCAAAGCACTGGATTTACTGGGACCAGCACCTAACAATACAGCTGAACTGGGCAGAGAGAAGGAAAAATTCTGCAGGAAGCCACTGCAGGTGCTGTGCTTTAGCACCCTTAACTAGTTTTCAAGGTATATATTAGCCCTTGTCATTACTGATCATTTTCCTACTGGGGTAGCTTGAAGTTTTAGATCTGCTAATACGTATTTTTAGCATGGCTTGAAGGCGTAAGATGCAAAATAAATACAAAGTACTAGTTCTAGCAGTCAGGGAATTAGGAAGTGGAGCAGCGTGATTTATGGAAAGTAAATGTTGTCCTAGGTGAGTTTTGGGGGCTGAATGTGCTCCCCCAGTATCCAGCTTCTCTGGAACAAGTCCTTGGCTAATGAGGGGAGACAGGTTTGGCTGATCTGTTTCTGCTGAGACTCTGCTGCAGGGATGCTGCTTTCTTTTCCAATTTAAGCATGTATTAAATTGCAGTAAGTTCTGTGTTCACAGATAAATAGAGAAATAAGGGCAATTGCTGATTATTAAGGGAATGTACTTCTTTTTCAGACTATAGACAATCCCTTGTTTTTAACCCTCTTGGATAAAACCCAAAGTGTTGTTTTTTTCTTTCACCCCAGGTTTAACTCGCTGCAGGTCTCAAGCCTGTTTCCATTTACTCTGGTGGGAATTAGAGATAATTTCGCTGGGGTGGGTGCAGCCACACTTCTCCCAAGCAGTGTCTGCATTAGGCAGCTCTGAGCCTCTTGCCCCACTCTGCAAACAGAGGAGGGATCCGATGGGGCTGCGAAATTGCAGAGAAACATCATTCACGAGACCACTTTTTATTACTTGTCTTGTGGGCCTTATGTATGTACAGATAGCTCCTACCCCAAAGAATGTTTTTTTTCCTTTTCTTTATTCCCCCCCTCCCCCCCAAAAAAAAACAAATAGGGTATGGCTTTGGTTTTTTTATAGTTTTCAGTGGTAGGTGGTATTTATCTTCATTAACCTGTTAATGACCCCAGCCCCACACATCACATGCCAGGTGCTGGGCATTTAGCTCTTAATTTATGAACTCCACCCACAGCCTCGGCCGGAAAAAGAGAAAAACCCCTTTCCTGATTTGTAAGTGATGGAAACAGCCACGAGGTGTCAACCTTTACCAAGCCGCAGCTCGGAGCCAGCTCTGCTCACCCGGCAGCAGCCGCGATGGACATCCCTCCGATGAGGTTCTGCTGGAAAACCCTGCTACCTGCTTCCAGTAAGTGGGGAAAAATCCCCTGAGGCTTTTCAGAATATGGAAAATTGATTGTTTTGCCACTAGTCTTTGCTTTATGGCCATGCTTTATTTCAATTTGATCTCCTTTATTATTTTCCCCAGCAAGCTTTAGCCAAGTTCAATGTTCTTGTCACTGTGTGGAAAAGGGAATGGGGCTTTTTACAAAGAGTATGCTTTCCAAAAAAAGATAAGGTCAAAGGTGGGGGAAGAAAAGGAGTATTATCAGTTCCATGTTATATTTGTGCGTGTATATAATATGTATGTGTATATATGGGAGTAGTGAGTCATTGCAGTGAGTTACTGTGAATCTCAAGATGCCCATCCAGTCCCTGGAGCTGTGCCCCCAGCGCTCCTCTCCTGCGCGTTACAGCATGCTGTAATTACCCTTAAAACAGCAACTGGCATTCAATCAACTATTTGGATTATCATGACACAGACAGCACAGAGCTGAAACTCTAGGAAAACAGGAAGGAGGTTGGTTTTCCCATAGAAAACCACATCTTTCAATTTGTGTTTTAACTCCAGATTTCAGAGCTTGCTGCTTTCCAGCTTCTGTCATCAGCTCTTATGACAAAAGCAATCGAACCCCCAAGGAATGGCCCTTCCTGGGCACACGTGGCCATGCTCATGTGCTGATGTGGGGCCAGTAGGACCAGCGAGGGGGTTGGGGCTGGGACCCTGATGTTCTTGCTCTGTGGTCTAAACCAAGCACCTGTGACCAGAGGAGGTTGCTCTGATCAGTAATGCTGCTGACTTTGTGTTTTCCCTTCTGTGTACTGTGCTGGCTTTGTCCTTCTCCATCCAATCCTTTTTTTTCCTCCTGATCTTATAAGAACAGTTCCCAGGTGATAAACCCAAGAAGTCTTCTTTTTCTCTTAAAGTTATATCTGACACTTTCACAGAATCCCAGAATTGTAGGGGTTGGAAGGGACCTTAAAGGGACCTTTTTCCTTTCTAGACCAGCATTTCCAGGCATCGTTATGCAGCATCTTGCTCTGTACAGTTGAAGAGTTGGGATTTTACCGGCTGGACCACACCAAACCTCCTCTGCGTCCCTACGGGTGCCCCTTTTGGGGATGCAACACATGGTGGTCCTGCTCTCAGCTGAAGGCATGCTGCTCTTATCAAGTGCAATTGCTCTCTGCAAAAAGACCATCCCGAGTGCCTTCAGGTTCACGAGTGGTCCCAAGGATTTCCTGCTCTTTTATCCTGTAGCTTCCCAGAGCCTGGGCTGAGTGTAATGGCTGCTCGTGGGCTGGTGGCATTGCTCAGAGCCAGGTATGATGATTTGATGCTCATCTCTAATGAGGAACTGGATTTCCCTAGCACAACTGCTTTAGCTGTTGCACAAAAATGGAAAGGGAACACCCTGCCAGTCACTTACAGTTTGAATTTGAAAGGTAGCACTTGGCAAACTGGTTTTTGCTGGGGAGGAGTGGCGCTTGACTGGGAATTACTGGTCCAAGGAGGGAGCTGAGGCGCTCTGGGCTGGTTTGTTTTTCCTAATGCATTTGCAGAAGTGATAAGTCTTCTAGACTTAGAGAGGAAGCTGAAGTAAACCCCAAGGAAAAATGTAAATGGTGCAATTATGAAGGTAATAGAAATGGAGAAGTATTTTCATGCAACACAATGGAACGGGCAGTAATGAGGCAAAAATGCTGTGGGATAAGGACAAAAGACATTTCTTCCGGGATTAGAAGTGAGCTCAAAATTGCCAAAGCCTACTGGAAGAAGGGAGAAAAAAAACACAGCCTGTTGTAGCATTTCTTTTCCTTTAATAAGCTTCTTTTTCTGGGAGTCCTGAGTGTTCAGATGTAGCACACTTAGTGCCTAGTAACCCAACAAAGCTTCGATTGGTGGCTCTGCAGAAAGATTTTCTTTTCCTTGCAGGTTTCTAACCATGAAAAGACACAGGGATCAGTTGCTTCAGAATCCTTAATTAAACACAACAAAGAAGGGCAATTAGAGCTGTGTTTTGCTTCTGTCATCCAGCAAAGCTTGCAAACCTCAAAACCCTTTTCTTGCTCCAAGATTTATGATGGGAATAAATCATAATTATTCCTGTAATTATCAGCCTTAAGTGAACACCAGCAGGATTGGTTTGTGTGTGGTTTTTTTTTTTTTCTTGGGGGAGGTTCTGAAACCCATCCAAGAGGAATTCGCTAACCTCTTTTGTTGTGGGGGAAGAAAAACAAAAACACAGGCGTGGTGATTTTCCCAGGCCTTGGCCGCCTGCCTCCCTGTCACTTCATGTCATGTCATTCCTCCCTCCCGGCCCCGTGTGCCCGCCTGCAGCAGAGCAGCTCCTGTTGGGCTGGATGCCCTCCATGTGTGTCGTCAGAGCGGTCGCTGCCCAAAGAGCTGATAATACACACAGGCAAAAGATAAAAGGAAAAAATCTGAGAGGATTTGAGTGCTTCAGAGGTCAGCAGAGGAGCGGAAATACAGCCTGTCACACGGTATTCGGAAAATAAATGCTCGTGCATGTTGCATCTCTACAAAGCATTTCCTCCAGGGATCTTGGCTTCGGTCTGGTGGTTGAATGAGGTTGTGCTCATACCCAGCAAGAGGGAGCAAGTTCTCCTCTTCAGGCATTGAAGGTGATTAGCGTGTACGTGGGTTTTTTCATCGCTGGAAAGTCGGATCGTTGGGTCAGAGGACCTGAACACAACACCTGGAGAACAGCAGCTGCGTGTAGTCCTGCAGGTCCTGGGCTTGCTGGAGGAGGGAGAACTACTGGCCAAGAAAGCCACATGGCTTGGTGTGTTGGGCAGGAACTTCTGATGTTTGTACAGGTTTTGGGCAGGTGATTCAGGAAGGAATCTTCTCAGGGTTGTGCTGCAATGCAGTTTCTCATGCTGGTGTGATGGACATGGCTCCTGTAGACACAGTGGCAGCCAGGTGTCCTCTTTGCCCTTAGCATTCGTGTTCCATGTTAATGCACTAATATGACCACATAAACCTCTGAGCAGGTTTTCCAAATTACAACTGCACTTTCTGTGCTGGGGGTGGGTTTCCCATCCCTGGGTAAGGAAATGCTACAGTTGAAGCTTTTTTTTTTTTTTTTGCAGTGCTGGGGAAGGGCATTCCCAGCAATGAGCAGACTCCAAGCTGATTTGTAACACAGACAGCCAAAGGGCCATAGAGAGGTGTCCTCCGGCTGTCTGAGAAGGTTTTTGATTGCCACTAGATGTCCTTTCAGCTCTGCTTTCCCCACCTCTCCTCCAGAGCAGCCATCTGGGCTGGGATCTGCTGGCAGTGGACCAGGAGCCACTGGACACCGAAATGCTGCGGGGCTGATGAGAACAAGGAGCGGGGCTGGACCCTGGGCTGCTGGGGTCTCCAAAACATCCCTTTGATCTCACACAGCTTTTTCTTGTGTAGTGCTGGCTAATAGAAATGAGGATGCTTTGGAAAGCACCCAAACCCCAGCTTCTGGGTCTGTGCCTGGGTATTTAATACCTCTAGTATGAATCGGGGACTGTTACTGTGTCGCTACCTGGGCAGGGCCACTCATTAGTAGAGGTGATGGCCCAAGAAGGCAAACTTGGGGGTAAAAAAGATGATGACTCTATCTCAGTTTCACGTGAGTTATGATGACCAACTAGTAACCCAATTTGGGGCAGGTTTTTAGCGTTCTCTATGAATTTGCGGAAGCAGTCCGTAGAGATGGAGGGTCAGTCTTTCCAGAGGTATGTGGTGTCAGAGAGCACAGCTAACAGCGTTGTGGGATTTTCCAAGTTGCCCGCAATTAACATTTCTGTAAGGTGTGTATTGGTACCTACAAGCACCAAAAACCACTGTAAGTATCTGGAGCTCTGTGCTTGCAAACGCAGCTGTAGCTGCTGTTCCTCAGGCAATGGCAGGCCCAGTTGCTCTTTGGGGGTGGGTTATGTCAGGTAAAGGAATTATAGGGAATCTGCTTTGGGGTACTTTGCCACATGTTGCCTACAAGGATATCTGGGGGCTCATGGAGTGCAGCCTTTCAAGGCAAACGGAGCACCTTCCAGAAAGCACTTGGCTCTTTGTGGTTTGGGATCAGGGGAAATCAATGAATGACAGACACAGAGGGCTTCTGACAGAGCAAACACAGAGTCAGTGAGAGCTGCAAATGGCCATCCTCAAAAATAACTGTACTTCCATTTGTGACCGTACAACCCCCAACCCATTGAAGGGAACAAACTGAACAAGAAATCCCAGCATGAGTGCTACGCATGGAAGATCTACAGAGTGTCAAAACCGAGAGCTGCCCTGGCATGAAGTCGGCGTGGCCAGGGCTTTTAAGATGGGCTGCTACCTGTTCTGGATCCGAAGCCCAAACTCAGCCAACAGCTGAAAACAGCTTGGCTTTTGCCAAAGGTGCTGAGCCACTTGGAATAAGTGAGGTCTTCAGATGCTGTGGACATCTGGATTTAGACGCCTCATTTTTGGAAGCTGGTTTTAGAGGAAGAAGACTCAAAATGTGACTGGTGTTTCACCTGATGTAATGGGAAGTCTGTTGTGGAGACTGAGAGCTCTGCCTGGGCTTATATAAAGCCTGTTAAGTGATGCCAAGTTGCATGGGAGGCCCTTGCCCTTGGACAGGCGCAGTTCCCTGGCCGTGGATCTCCGCAGGATGGTGAGTCCTGTGGGACGATGCTTTTTATTCACATTTGTTCCCATTCTTGACAAATGTGGGTCCAGGAGGGCTCCAACTCTGATGTTTAATTAGTCGAGAGAGCTGTGTTGCTGTAACACTGCCTTCGACTTCCCGCCTGGGGGTGGCCGGTGCAAGCCCCCAGGCCCCTCTGATGACTTTATCATTGAGCCCCATGTTTGCTCCCACAGCCCTGATGAAACCTCGTTAGTGCAGAGCCAGCTTTCCCATCGCACAGACGTGGTCAGGAGAGGTCCCCATGCGTGTAGCAATCTGGCATGGCCCCGTGCCTTGATTTAGGGAGCCTGGGGGGAGCTGGACCTGCCGAAAGCACCGCGCCGTCTCGCCCAGACCACCGAGCAGCTATCGCTTCTTAATAAACTTCTTGGCCATCGCTGGCCTAGACCGCATATGAACAAGTGAAAGGCAAGTGGTGAAAGGATCTGTATAACGTTACTAATCCCACATAGCACTCTCACTGAAAAGGCAAGGCAGGTCTCCCTGCCATTGTGTCCTGTCACTGCAGCTGCTTGGTTCAGCCTCCTGCTTTTATTAAAACAAAACCTGATTGTGCTGTTTCTGAGTGGGTGCAACCTGTGGATGCCCAAGGGAGGGATGGGGGGCCATGGAGGACTTGTGCCCAGGGCTTGGTGCTCCGTCTCTGTGTGCTCCTGGCTAGGGAGAAGCTTTGCAGGTTGGATGGGGGAAAGCTGTTGCCTGCTGCTTTCCTTGGAGGCTCTGATAAGGGTTTATATCTTTGAGATGTAGCATCGGTGTTTGAGTAAAAGAGCTGTGGCGTCTGCTTGTGCTGCCACTGCTCCCCAGGATGGAGCAGGGTTCTGGCTTCCCCTGCAAATGTTCAAACTTTTAGGAAGGTAAATTGGTAACTGGTGAGCAGCTGGGGCTGGCTGGTGCGTGCTCAGACCGTACTTCAGCAGCTTAATTTTTCAATCTCAAAGCACAAACGTATGGCTTGTATATTAGGGAGGTTGGACTGAATGGTCTCCTGTGGCTTCCCAACCTGCAATCTGCTGGGGAAAACAAAAGCAAACATTAAGGTTGCTGCCAAATCTAGGTGGAGAAGGTACCCCCCCCCCCATATATATATTTATTTATTTAAATGTTTTAGCAAAGATGTTTCAGTCTAAAGGGAAGTGGTGTTTTGTATGTGGCACTTACCTTCTGACACAGAATTTCCCTCTTGCAACTGCAGTATCGGGGATGGCAAGGGATGATCCTCCTGTTTCTGGGAACTTAAACCTGCCTGGAGATGTAGTTTAACAGGCTTGGGAAAACCAGCTCAGAGTCACAGTTCTTACTCTTCGTGGCTTCAGTTATTGTTTCCAAGAGTTGTTTTGTTCAAAGCACAGATTTTGGGTTAAAGGGAACACATGTGCCAAACCAAACAGTTTTTTCATTAGTCTCCCATTCTAGTAAGGTCGGGGGGGGGGGGAGGGGGGGGATGTGTGGAATTACAATTGGTTTCCTCTGTGCCCAGTTTTTGCTGGTGGTTTTGGTTTGGCAGACAAACCCGGAGCTAAGAGTCATTTGCACAGGCTATACACTGCGAGGGGTGAGTCACGGAGTGCTGCGTTTGGGCAACCGGAGCTGTGTACAGCATTCCCAACAGAGCGTTAACCACCACTTGTGCAACCATATCAATGTTCTTCCAGGAAATACATTGCCCAGTAGTCACTAAATAAGCATAAAACTTTTCTTGAAGTCTGTTGGTGTGTTGAAATCAAATGTCTTCCAGGAAAAACTGCAGTTTTTGTTAAGATGTGACTCAAGAAAGGAGAGGGGCAGGTTGGCTAACCCATGGGTCTAGGTTTGCCCGAAGATCGGGTTCAGATGCTCAGCCTGAAGCAGGACCTTGTGGTTGATATCTCCAAAGGTTTAATTTCTTAAATACTCTGGGATCTTATTCAAGCTCCTTCCTAATAGGCGTCTGAAGCTTGTAGCTCCGTCCTTGTGCAGAATAGGAAAATACTTTGAAATCAAATAGCTCTTTCTCCTTCAGCTCTGCCAGGGTATTATCACAGTAAATAAGTATATAGTGTATGTGTGCAAATATGTAATTTTTTCCTTTTTTTCCTGTTTGAACTGGAGGAAACCCTTGAGCTGAGACCAGGCATTGCCTTGATTATATAGTATAAGATCAGTGTTGCAGGAGTCGCAGCCTGGTGTGAGGCTGCCTTTGCACAGCTGGGAGCAGCCAGGAAGGACCATGGTACTGTTTGGAGAACACCAGGAGGTTTTAATGCATTTAAACCCCTGCTGGCTTTACCCTTCCTGTCTCTTGCTGCCCTTTTTCGCCGAGGAGCGGTGTAGGTGCCTTGTTGGGTGCAGAGTCCCTCCTTTTGGGCCAGGGTGAAAACTGCACAGAAAGAGGAGGGGGTAGTAATAAATCTGTAGCTAATCTCAGCTCACAGGTTTCTGTTGCCTGATTTTTCATTGTACAACCTTCCGTAACCTGAGATCTTGTCTTAATCACTGCATTTTACTTGTTTTTATATGGATCTGCAGTGTTTGATTTGCATTTATTTAATGTAATACTAGACTAGTGGCTATAGCTGCATGGCACAGCCCTTCTTTATGTAAAAAGATTCCTCAGTGTTTGGGTAAAGTTCAAATCCTAAAATGAGAAATGGAAGTAAATAGGACTGGAATAATGTTTTCTAATTTCACTGTCATCGAGTTGCCACGTCTCTAAATCAGCTTCTCTGGTTCAGTGCTTTTCCCCAAACCAGTTCGTCCACCAAACAAAGTTATTGGAAGTGGCTGGAGTTCCCTGGTGGCTTAAGGAAATTTAAGAGCAATTGTCAGCTTTTTTAAATATATTTTTTTATTACTTTTTTTTCATTTGTCTTAGAAAGAAATATGAAATCTGCATGCAATCTTCTAAATATTTCAAACATTTAAATAGGATATGATAATTTAGCAGTACGGTACATTATACAGGAAGATAATATAGGGAGACTTCCTATAGTATATTTACAGATGAAAAGGTAGTTTTGTTATTTTAAAAAGAGGAATGCACTGCTTAACATTGAAGTATTACATTCAAAATAATGTAATGAATATGTTGTATTGTGACTAAAACATATATAGGTATTTATATGTTTGCCCTATCATATTTTTCATAAAAAGGTACCTTTTAAAGGCTTTTTTTTGTTGTTGTTGCTACAAATCTAGGAAATCATACACAATAGTCTTGAAGCTTAAAATGACGCAGTACTGAAGCCACAAACTGTCTGTAAGAACTTCAGGTGGAAAAAAAAATTAAACACTTTTAGTAATAAAAATGGCCTAGAAATGCTTTCTAATGCATGAAGGGTTAAATGGGGGATAGGGTAGGCTTCACCTTGCAGCCAGACCTCAAGTCCATTAAAGAAGAGGTACACAGGTGATGTTCATACTCATTTGACGATGAGCCGAGGGACCCCACTTCGGTGGTTACAGCCACCACATTTCAGCGGCATGTTCCCCAGCAAACTCGTCTTTGGTCCCCGCTTTGCCTGACCGTGGCGGAGGCTGCAAACATGACAAACCACCACAGCACCGAAGCTTTCCCACTGCGAAAGGGTGAGGGATGTGGCCATATAACACCTTTACATACATTACTGTTTGTCTAATGAGCTTATAAAGCTCGATTGCAATCATAGTGAAGTATGAATGAATAACAATAAAAAAAAAAAACAAACCACAAACAAACCCAACCTCTTTAAAATGAAAAGTGTGAGTTTTCCCAATCTCAGTACAGAGCAGATGGGTGTGAAATCTGAAGTGCAACAGGTGCTTTTGAAATCTGGAAGCCTTTTGCACGCAGCTATAAAATGTAAAAACTGACCCTTGGTAAAAAGTGCTTTATAATAATATAGAATTTGTGTCTTATGTCTGTGAGAAAGAAATAATCTTCTGCAGAGCCCAGTCCTATGCCAGCCAAGGGAGTCCACCTCATTCCTCATGCTGCCTCCTCTTATTCTTCATAAACCCTAAACAGAAAGAAAGGCAAGGGCAAGGTGTTTAAATGATGAATGAAATAACTCCATTTCAGATAATAAAAAAAAAAAAGACCCAAACACCAAAAAAACCCCCAGAAACCAGATTTTTAGCCTTTAAGTAAATTGGAAAGAAAGTTATTGAATTCATCAGTCACTGGATTGCTCTCCATAAAGCATCTGTGAGAAGGTTTGGACTTTGACATTGCGGCATTTTGCAGGTGTGCAGGGAGTAACACGCTCTGCCACCATTATCAGGATATATGAGATTGAAATCCACATCTGCTAATACACTTTAACTGCTGGAAAATTCCTGTGTTGTATACAACTGTTGAAGTATATCATCAGCTGTATGTAAATAATAAACTCACAATGTCTGTCATGTTTAGAATAATATTAGACTCCATTATTATGTCCTGAGAAGACCACTTGACAGGCTTGGTTGCTGAAAAATCCTAGTTGTGCAGGCATGGGGAAAACTAGGGGCAATGCTGTTTTGGGGGAAGAGATTCATGTTTGTACTGCATTTGACTTTAAATTCCCTGGCTTTTCCTGGGGAGCAGGGCAGGGGGTTTGGTACAGCTGGCACTGAAGGCACTGACAGGCTTGTGTTTTTTCTTTTTTTTTATTTATTATGAGGACTTGGTTTAAATTAGGCTCTTCATGTCTGAAATATTCATTTGACGCTGCTCGGCTGCCCTGCTTGCCAGGTTAGCAGTGTTGGGGACCTGCTGGGTGCCATGCAGGGGTGACGTGCTGCAGCGGGGCAATGCCAGTTCTGGGCAAGGTAAAACACCGAGGGATGTGCTACATCCCTTCTGCATGTCCCAGGCCGGCAGCCAAAGCCATGGGGATGCTGAGCTTGCTGTCCTTCCTCCTCTCCCTGGCGGCAGGGACAGTCTCCCTCCCCTGGCTGGACTATGGGGAAGCCTTGAGCTGACTGTTACTTTGGGCTATGGAGGACTGTAGAATCATAAAGTCATAGAATGATTAGAGTTGGAAGGGACCTTGAAGATCGTCTAGTCCCACCCCCCTGCCCTGGGCAGGGACACCTCCCACCACACCAGGTTGCTCCAAGCCCCGTCCAACCTGGCCTTGAACCCCTCCAGGGATGGGGCAGCCCCAGCTTCTCTGGGCAACCTGGGCCAGGGGCTCACCACCCTCACAGCAAACAATTTCTTCCTGAGATCTCTTATCTAAATCTCCCCTCTTTCAGTTTAAAACCGTTCCCCCTCATCCTGTCGCGTCCCTCCCCAGCTTTCCTGGAGCCCCTTTAGGGACTGGGAGGCTGCTATATTTTCAGTACTGAGAAATCACTTCCATGCCCTGAGCACAGGAGCAGCGCTGCTATCTGCAGGCAGGAGCTGGGCTGCAGCATGTGGCCGCTGGCTCTCGCAGCCTTGCAGGGAGCATCCCTCATCTCGGGCTGCTTGGGAGAATGCTGCATGTTTCCTGAATGCACGAGCCTGGGGCTGAGCATCCTTTGTCACCTTAGTGATGGCTTTATTAAAAAAAAAAAGTATAAAACAGGAGAAGAGGATAAATATGTGATTATGCAGTAGCCAGGGCTTCCCCACATGCTCTGATTGCGGAGCAGCCGCAGGGAGCTGGCAGGGAGTCAGGGGAGCCGGCTGGGGGGCTCAGCACCCACCACCTCTTGCAGTGCCATGGCATTGTCCGTGCCACCAGGCACCATGTGGCTGTGCCAGAGCTTGCTGGTACCCTTGGACCTGCTGAGAGATGGGGCTTGCTTCTCGCTGGCCCCATTTGACCTCAACTTTGGGGAGCAAATTTCCCATCAGTTGAGGAGGATCAGGGTTTGGTGGGCCTGTGCTGCGTGTGGAGGCTATTTCTTGGCCACGGCTGGAGTTGGGCAGCTCCCCTTAATTACAGATAGGGACATCGCCACTGTCAACCATCAGGAATTCATGTTTCTCGCTCTCTCCCTTCTATCTGTGACTGATGGCTTGCAAAGAAAAAAACGTACTCTTTGCAAGGGAGAAGGTGGCAGAGCACCTTGCCCGCAAGTTACTGTTTTTGTGGGAATATCACACTAGTTAAAATTGGCAAAGTTCTGCGTCATCATATACTGATGACTTTGAGGTGCTGTTATTAAAGTGTGTGACAAGGCACTATCTTCCCAGCTCTGCTGACTGCTTTCCTTGTGACTGTGTGGAAGTAATTCAGCTTTTCATCTTGGCTATTTACCCATAGAAGGGAGGTAGGTGAGTGTATGTAAATAACTGAGAACATCAGCTGATGAATAGTTTAACAGAAAATAATTACTATTTATAGTCAGAACAGCCTAATCCTAAAATAGAAGTGAGGACTGCATGCGGCAGGAAAGAAAGAACATCAAGAACATCCATTTATAACTGTAATTTTGGTAACGAAATACATCTGTGCTGGATAGAGAATTTCAGTGTGTGTGTTTTCCTGGGCTTTCTCTGAATGCTGCTGGTTGCCCAATTTGCCACCAAAGTTTTTTTTTTTTTTTTTTCCCCCTCACCCATTCAGTAAGTTTGCACTTACCTGCCTTTCTCTTTCCATACTCGGTACCACTTCAGCAGCCTCACTGTGTTCTGGCGCTTGGGGTTTAAGCAGTGCTGCTGCTCCCCTCTCACCCGCGTCCACAGAGTCACACTGCAAGGCAAGCGAGCATGGGTTACGGGAGTCGAGGGAAATACTGGTCCCCTGCTCCCACTCCAGATAAATGCCAAAATCACGCGGGTGGGCAGTGGAAGGGTTTTCATGCTCTCTGTTTTATGGCAGATATTTGAGTTTATTGTAATATTAGAGCAGATCTTCATCTGCTATCAGTCAGTGCAGCGCAATATTGTCCCCATTATACTAGGTTGGACCATGTGAAGACTTACCCACTGTTTCTAATCAGTGGGTTTGTTCTGCCTGTCTTAGATGCTTTGTTTTGAGCTTAATAGCTGTTTTAATTAGCGTGCATTCAGGCAGCCACAAGGCCTCTGCATGAGGAGATGGTTCCCTTACACTCAACAACGCTGCGCCCAAGAGAAAAGATCAGACCTGTTTCATTGGTTATTTTTTCTCTTTTTTTTTTTTGAAGGCCACAATATTTTAAGTTCTTGCACATGGCCGAGTACCTGTGTGCCCAGCAGAGTAGCTCTGAGCCCCAGCATGCAGTCCTGGGGCTTCAGCCTCCCCTGATCACAGGCTGACCCCTTTCTCCTCGCCAGCAGCAGCGGCTGGGTGTCCCTTTTATTGTCAGGACAAGACATGCTGGGAAGCAAAATGTAGCAAAGATCTTCAAGTCATTTTAGGGTTCATCCTAGAGAGTTTAGCAAAGCCATCGCTGGTTGGTCTGTGACAATTGAGGTGACATGAGAGACCTGGAGCTGCTTCCCAAAAGGATGGCTTTCCAGACAGTCCAAGACTGCTATCACTACTTAAGGCTTAAAATCAAGCAGTTTTTTATCTTATTAATTTTGTGATTTTTTTTTTCTCTTTAAAAAACAAAACCCGACAATTTTTGTTGGAATTATTCATTTTCTGGAAATATCATCCGTAACAGAGAAACACGGTTTTTAGTTTAACTAAAATACCATACCGGAATTACTTAAACACTGCTAGAGATGTGAGTAAAATTATGGCAGAGAACCAGAAATATCTGGGTGTACTAATGGGCTTCTTTAGTGATTTTGTTCAGAAAGGAGCTGTTTATCTTCTAATGCAAGAAAAAGTTCCTTGCAGACTTTCCCAGCTCTCCCGGACGGTGCGGAGGGGACGTGCCTGGCTGGAATTGAAATGCTGTTTGTTGCCTGCATGAGCTCAGCTAAGGGTCTCACCACATTTCCCACTTCGATGTTATAAAAGGAGTTCAAATAGTTCTTTCCATTCAACTAACCTTCTTCTGCTCTCCCCTTCTCTGCTCCACCTCCAACAGGTGTGAGCCAAAGTCACAAAAAGACAAGGTGTCACTTTTGGTTTGCTTGCCGGGAGGATGTGGCCCTTTCCCCAACGTGTGGGAAAGCGGTGGAAGGCCTCCAAGAGCCTCCATGGCTGCAGACATCGGAGAAGGAAGGGTCACTGCTAAAACTTCTGGACTGTCTCTGCTCCAAGGGCATTCTCAGCCAACCCCTCTGGGGATCAGCGTGTATGTGAGAAAGGGAGTTTTCCTACAGCTTTGAATGGGAGTGGAACTAAACCTTCATCAAAGGCACAAGACGTGCAAATGTTAAGGGACTTGAGGTCAGCATGAAGTTTCTCCATCCAGCAGCCACCTTCTTGTCTGTGCTGGCTGATGCCAGACCTTGGCTTGGGTTTCTCTTCTGACAGAATACAGAGGGTATTTCGAGAAAGCGATGGACAAGCTGAATCGCAGGAGGAGAGGAACAGGAGTGCCTCTGAAAAGCAGCAAGCCCTACATTTGCACCAGAAGCAGTGAAGAACAATTCTGGATTTACTAGAGCCTGCAGTCTGAGGAGGAGAAGATGCATAGTTTTCTTTTCAGGTGAACAACTGAGTCTTTTCTCAGGCTGAAATATGTTGCTTTGACTTCATCTGTAGGTTTTCTGCTTTGATGCTGGAGGCTGGACAGCAGAGGAGACGTTCCTAAGCCAGCCCCATCATCCCCTGTGGTTCCTGTACAGTCCCTGGTGCTGTGAGCACAGGGTTGAGTGGTAGCATTTTTGGGCACCCTGAGCTGACCTAGCCCTGCTCTTGGGGATGCTGGTCCAGCAGACGTAAGGTGACGTACCTAAGAAGAGGCATTGCGGGAGCGGATACCCTGAAGTGAGGAGTTCCCTGGGTGGTCTGCAAGAAGAGGCTGAGGGGAATGGAGAAGGAACTGAAGCACCAGAATGTACACCTCCAGTGATATCCCTCCGGTGGGATTTGTGACATGAGCTCACTCCAGTGGTGTGCACCGAGCTGTCTCTTAGCTGCCTAGGGCTTGGTGGCTGGAGCCTTCACCCACAGTATCTGAGGGTCCCTGTGCCAAAATCCTTCCCGGTATGTCTATGCCTCCAGGTCTGCAACGAGCACCCCTGGGTCAGTCTGTGACCCCCAGTGCCTTGTGCCCCTACACATCTCATCTGCATGGATGGTGGGGCTGCACCTCGCCTGCAAACACCCTGTCCTCAGGGCCAAGAGGCTCCTGGTTCATCCCAAGCCGGTGCAGGGACTGCCATCCACCTCAGCGCTCCCTAGAGAAAGGCTCCCAGTGGTGCCTGTTTCCCATCAGCTGCTCTTGCCCCAACACATTCCTCCCTCTTTAGGATGAGGCAATATGTGGAGGGGGGTTGGATCCTTTAGGGAGGAAAAGTTAAACCTCGTGCCTATTTTCTGCTGCTTTTCCTCATTCCCGGTGACAGATACACACACAATTACTGCTAGATGTATTGTGACTCTTGATAGGCTTTGACTAGACCGAGGATCTAGTTTAGCTGTCTCTCAGCCTGTACCACAGCTCTGCTGGGGGGGTTATAGCCAAAGACAAATTCCTTCCTAAACTGCACCCCCATACCTACTACTTCTCTGCCCAACATAATTTGCATCATGTTTCTGCTGTATGAGAGCTTTTGAGGAGGGCAGGAGGGGACCCAGCTTCAACAACTCATTTTAGATGATCACCGTGGCAACAAAAACTCAGTTGCAGGAATTTAGCTCCTCTCTGCCTTGTCCGGAGACTCCTGGATCAACTGGTTCATGGAATATTAATTTCAGTTTGCTTTCGGTGCTGACTTCAGACTGCATTAGGGTGGCTGGAAAGGTGGTGACGGCAGCGGGTTAGCCCTGCCTGCCCTGTGGGTGGGGGCAGCGACGGGATGGCTCTGTCCCCACAGACGCTGCAAAACCAGGGCAACCCTCCAGGCTTGAATAGCATTGCTCGGCATCTGCACAGCTATCCAGCTGGGAAAGCAACCCACTCCTGCACAGCATTCCAGCTTTCCCGGCTTTCTGATTGAAAGCGATATGTTGCATTAATGAGATTTATTTTATACCCCCTGGCCACCATCTGCTTTTGGGCAAATGCCTGGAGTGGGATGCAAAGAGCTAGTGCCCCTCTACACCATCCCTTTGCTGTTGAAAGGTCAAAGCAAACAAAGTAAAGCTGCAAGGAGCTGATTCAGGCAGTGATGCTCTGTGAGCGTGTTTCTGTTCAGGTCGCCATCAGCTGATTTGGGCTTCAAGGAGGTGGGTCTGATGTTCCCTGAGCTAAACATTGCTTGCGGTGATACTGGTGCGAATCTGGAGGATGCCTAAGGAAGCTGGGCTCTCAGCTCCTCCTCCTTATGCTTTCTGCCGAGTCTGGTGAGCCATTTCTGCATGGGCAGGATCAGGCTCCTGTGGTATCTCCTTGTTTGTGCCAGTTGGATGGGCAGGATTTGGCCCCATGAGCGCCAGAGGTGGTACATGGCTCAGCAGGACAGGACTTGGATCTTGCTGCTATAGCACCTTTCTAAGATTAAGCAAATGGTAAACGTTCAGTGAGGGGGCACAGACGCTGGAGTAAGTCAGTCCTTGGCGTTCTGGTGGTGTGGCTGCTCATGGGACCCTTTTCCCCCCTCTGAGGTGGCAGAGGGGCTCGGTGCAGTCTTCTCGGCTGATCTGCCCTTCTGGTCCTTATCCAGCCCCACGTGCTGGTTGGATGCTGCTTTGTTGGGGGAATCTTAAGATTCCAAAACAGGATAGGGAAAAAAAACCCACAAACCACCTTAAAATCTAAAAAAACCAAAAACAACCCTCCTTTTGAGCCAGTCATCAGAGATGTCAAAAATCCCCATACCTGCCTGGGTTTGGTTAGGCACTACATCACTTTGAGATGTCACAGCTTGCGGTGAGACGGGGAGGAAAGCGTTTTCTTACTTGCTGGGTAATCCCATCGAATGCAAGGGGATGGCTCTGGTACAACACAGGCGAAAATCTGACTCTGATTGGGATAATTCTTCCTTGCAGAAACCACCACGGACCAAACTCTGCTCGTGTTCTCACTCTGCACGCCCAGAGTAACTTGAGTAAATAGTTCTGGATTTTTCATCGGGCAGCTTGAAGTAGGATTTGTCCCTATCTTCACTTGAACTAATGATTATCCTTTTATTACCACCTGTTCTGTAAATATTTCTTTGAGCAAAAAGGATTGTGTTGCAAAATGATAGCTGGGTTTTTGGTCAGAATTGCATGTTTGTTGCATCTGATACAGCAAATAAGTATTCCCAGAAACTAGCTTGCTAGGGCATGAGAAAAACAAAGAACAAAGAAGGAACTTGCAGTATAAGGTATAGCTGATAGGGAAACAGAAAGCAATAAATGAAGGAAAACTTACATAATCATCTCTTCCACACAAAACGGGTACCTTGGTTTTATTTCCAGCTTCCGGACGTTAGAGAATCTTATTTTAGGACCTTTTCTTGAACATTTGCACTTTACGCCTACAAGAGAAAGCATTTTCTCATGCGCTTGCAAAGCCTCCTGCATACCAAGCATCCCTTCCCCGCCAGCCTGTGTGCGCACACAAACTTCACTTCGCTCTTTTGAGCCTCAGTCTTTCAAGGCTTTTAATTTTGTAATGCTGCTGAGCTTTAAAAAAAAAAGTAATATTTTCTTTGCTATATCCCAGGAAAAGGTAGTGATGCTCTGGGAAATATGTTTCAGAGCACTATACATGCTCTGAGGCTTAGTAAATATGAGAGCTTTTTAAAGTGCACCTGCTGTGATTTAAATGTAATTGTATTTAACAAAAGGAAATGAAAGAGTCAGAACTTGCTTTAAACTGAGCAAGCGAACGCACATCTCGGCTACTTTCTCATTCACTCACGTCTGTCTTGGACTTTGTAGGACTCTCAGTCATTTCTCCTCACAGGGATGCTGTCGTGCATTCGCAGCCAGACAAAAGCCAAGTGTTTTTTAACCATCACTTTTGCACACAGCAGAAAACGCGCACTGGGTGGGATTCGTGCTACCACATCAAGTCCAGCTCCGCTCTGTTTTCCCTGTGAAAACCACCCTCAGTTTCGAAGGAGATATTTGAGCTATATCCTGAACAACAGCGATCACGGGGTGATCTCCCACGCTGTGAGTCGGGGCTATTTCACTTGCGATGAAGACCCAACTTTGTATTTTACCTCGACTTCCACCCTTAAAAAAACCCTCACAGCTCTGTTACCCACGGATTCAATACATCGCTTTTCCCAACGTGCAGGGGACAGCGAAATCCAATTCGGGGTAACCAAGAGGCAAATTAAAATGACTGGAAAAGCAACCCTCTGGAAAAGAGTTTTACGTGGGAATAAAGCAGAATAAACCAACTTACCTTCTGCGCTGGCTAAGCACATCGCGATGAACAGCAGGAGCAAAGCTGCTGTCAGGAGCTTCATGCTGGGACAGCAGGTACCTAAAGCGATGCTGGGGATTTTAATTTTTTTTTTTTTTTTGCTTCGGCTTCGTTCCCCCCCGGATTTCCCCTGTCCCTAGGGCTGGATGTGGCCGGGGAGAGGACAGAAGAGAGCGGGTTCTGGCGATGCTGCTGCCCTGTCGCTCCTGCCTGCGCTCTGCCTGTTCCTGCCTGCGCTCTGCCGCTTTCCCCCCCTTGTCCTCTTTTAAAACAGCTCCCGCTGCCCTTGCTCCCGGCTCATTAATATGCAGAGCAACTCCACGGCTCCCTCCGCTTCCTCAGCCCCGGCGGGGAAGGGGAGGGGTGGGACACACTCCCCCCGGCACCCCGCAGCACCCCCGGGGGGTTGGGGGGGGACGGACACCCCTCCTCTCCCGCCCCGAGCATCCCGGGGGTGGGAGCGCTGGCGATGGGGCGGCTGCTCCTGTCCCTGCCCAGCTGGGACGTTTCTCACCGGGAGGAGGTTTGCTGGAAAGCCGGGATGTGTGTGCGTGTGTGTGGAATTATGAATGGGGCTGCAAAGTGGAAAAAAACCCCTCGTTTGCAAGTGCTCCACGCTCCGCAGAAATTCCCACGCACCTTGGAATTCGGAGAAGTCTCACCTTCAGAGGGGTGTCACCTATTGACTTTAATATTATTTTCTAGCTTTAACAGGCTTCCAAATCTAAAGGAAAGCTTAGTGAATTAAATGGGGGGAAAAATTATTCCGAAGAGTGGTGTTAGGTGGGTTTAGCATGTGGAATGTTTCAGGAAATAAGATGAATTTCGGGTTGCTTTAACGAACACTCCAGCAATGCTCTGCTCTGTGAGGAACAGGGTAGCAACACGCAGGAACTTCACAGATGTAAATACGTGTTCCCTCTCCCTTGCGGAGTCTGTTTCTGATTTCAGTAACAGCTAAAATAGCATCTTTAAAATCCAGATTACAGATTTTTTGCCTGTGTAAGTGAAATGGGTGAAGAGCAGAGTTGGGTCTCAGATCTCTTTCATAGTAATATATTCAAAACAGACTGCAGATAAATGCCTCTGCTGATCCCTGGTTCATCTCAGCCCCTCTCCCAACATACCGCTGCCCACGCTCCCCGCTCGCACGCCCATCCGCCTGATTAAAAACCGACCGAAACCAGCCATCCTGCCAGTTCAGGCAGCGCTTGGGAAGGACGCTCCACGCACTTCCCAGCTCCGCTTGCATTTTAAGTTTCCCACATGGCTTCGTTCCTGCCGGCTCCTATTGGCAGCGGCCATCCCCACCACGTTCCCGGCTCGGGTGTTGGCAGGCTGTGAGTACAGCCCTACCACACACAGCCTGCACGTTGCGCACAGGCAGCCGCCTTGTTCCTGGCCCTGGGTTTCATGCGAGACGTGCCGACACGCCGGGAACAGCCTGCCTCCGCTGCCGCCGCTGCCCTGCATGGGATGGGGAAGCAAGGGTGGGCGGCACGTTGGGGACAAGGGGGTGGGGGGGAACAGCCAACGTGGCAGGGAGATTCTGGGGTGAAAGCCCCTGTTCCCAGGCAGGTTTGTGCGGCTGCTGTTGGCGCAATGGGGTGGGGGGGGACAGTCCGATAGTTTTTCTTCTGCTTTGGGCATTTGCACTGCATGGTTTTAAAACAGCTCCTGAGGGTCTTGTTTCACTCTGCTGGGGATGGTCTGGGGTGTGTGTTATTAAATGTCAACAGGACCAAACAGAGAGGTTTGTTTCACAGCCTGGTGATAAAAACAAGCACCCGAGGCATGGCAGGTCTCGGTTCAAATCTTTGAAAGAAATTGTCATTATCCAATTCCCTGTACAAGGAAGACAAAACCGCATGAGAGCGGAAAAGGCTTATTTCAGAGTCACTGTTGACTGGGGTGTGGGGATGCTCGCTGGGCACCAGGGACGCTCAGCTTAAACAAACTCATCCACATCCCATCCAGGGCTGTAATCCTGCCCTGCTGCGGCTCAGGGTAATTCCTCCTCGGCAGCCTCTTCTCTTCTATAAGCAGGAACAGTCTCGGGGGAAACTGTGGGAAGGGAAAGCTATTTTCCCTCCCCCTCTGCTAATAAAAATTTGGGTGCAGCCTTAGCTGATGGCAATTTGAACTTCCCCCAAGCCAGGAAACTCACGTACAGGCTGGAGAAAAATTGGAGGCAGTTCTCGAGCTTTCCAAAAGCAAATCTCTTCTTGTGTGACTCTTGCTCATGTTGAAAGAGCCAAGCGTATTAGTTATTAAATAAGCAAAGTGTTGCTTTATTTCCAAGTTAAATGTAGAAATGGATGTATTTGAGGTGTGTGTAAATACGGTAACTGCTCACTTTGCGCCTGAGCAGTTCGATGTCTTTATGCCAAGCGCTGGCTTTGATGGTAATTATTTCTGAGAGCTCAAAGGTGTCTCTTGCCTGGTGTGACAGATTTTGGTGGCCATGTACAGCTGTCTCTGACACCTGCTCTATCTCAAAATGCTGAACACAGAAGAGGAAGAAGCTTTAGCAAAGGATTTGAGGGAAAGGAAACATATATGGAATTTAGCAAGGTCTGGCCCAAAAGAAACCCTGATAATCCAGACGTATTTTCTTTATGCAAACGTATGCCGAGGTGCTCAGCATACGCTGGTGCTTTGTGTGCCTGCTGTATCTCCAGCAGGTCTGCTCAGCTTCAGCAAACGTGTTTCGGCAAGCAGCCGGCGTTTCACGCTGCACAGGGCGAGCGCAGGTCGAAGCATCCATTTCAGCCCTCCACAAAGCCTCCCAATCACATAGTCATTAATCAGGGCTTGGACTCTGCCCCCCCACAAAAGGAGTGTTTCGGCCCGGGCGTAGTCATCAGGGTCTCGCCGTTGTCCTCAGCTCTGCAGATGGGACGTGCCTGAGCCACGCCGTCCCCAGGGGAGCACAGCCATACCTGTGCACATAGCGTATCGCCCGCTCTCTCCGGCTAATTAGAGGGGCATTGTCGCTGGTGAAAGGTCTGTCATTTCATTTCATTAACTATTCTTTTCAGGTCTCTGCCCCAGCATAAGGCTCCCTGGCAAACCAAGGCTTTGCCTCCGAGGGTAAGACCTGGTGGGACCAGCGGTGATTTGCCACCCCCAGGAGGGTGGTTTGTAGCACAGGGCGGGGGGGATGAGCGCTTGTCTCCTCCTAAAATAAGAAAGAAGAGGTTTAGCAATAGGATTACCATTCGAAGCAAAATCTTCATTGGTTTTGGCCACCTGGAAGTAGAAATGTTTCATGCTGAGCACAACATGTAGCTGAGCTGGAGCACGACGTTCGTGCTCTAAAGCATGGAGACAGACACCAGCCACATGCTGCCATCCTGGAGGCCTTTCAAAGCAGGAGCTGGTGGAACAGAGTGTCTCACCCCAAAAATAAATAGTGTTAGCGTGAAAATAGGAGGGCTCTAGATGATCCCTTGGGTCTGCCAAGGCAAGGACATTTGTGTCTTTGTGCTGGAATGAGATTCGGATGGGGTCAGTGCCCTCATGCACAATTGGGTGAGGCTTTTCCTCCTGCTGAGGGTCCCTTAGGTATTTCTCTGCATCCCGGGGACCAAAAGATACACGATTACAATTGTTACCATTATTAGAAATATTTCAGTATTGCTGGTTTTGGTTATGCTGGTTATTTCAAATGCAGGTTTAGCTACGATTACAATTAGCTGTCCTTCAAAATGTCATAGTGTTCCATACAAGGAAGATGAAGATGCCAGTCATCGTGAGAAATCTTTGTAAAACGGCCATGAAACTGAAGCTACTTATTGCTGTTGAGGCAAAGTGATGTGAATGGCTCATCTGAGTTTCATGTATAAGAATATCCTTATCAGCCTGTTGAGGAGAAGATTACACATTTGAAGTGACGTGACATAATCCCTGCATATCGTGTCAGGAGTTTGGGAGAGGAATTAGACTTAAAATGCTCACTGGAAAATTCAGCATTAAGGTGGAGGTGCACAGATGCCACGTGTGTTGTATGTAGCTTTTTTCCTCTGGTTGCCCCACTTCAGGTTTTTATGACTTTTTTAGTGTTGTAACCACATTGTGTCCAGCACCAGATGCCCTGTGTTATATGGGAGAGGTGGTGTGAGCCTCCTGCAGCGCACGGGCCCTCAGCCCTTGCGACAGAGCAAATCTAAAACTCAATCCCAAGCTTGAAGCGAGGGGAGAATTGCCTCAGATTTTGGGAGGGTGTTGCAAGCCTTCTCCCGCCGTGCTGCCCTTAGTCAGTGGAGGATGTGCTACAGGCTGCGGTCAAATCCGCGTTTTCACCTTTAGCTCTAAATGACCTTTTTCTTCCCTCAATAGCCCTGAACAGTAGTTGTGTCATCCTTGCATGTGTTTGTGTATCGTAAGTTGAAAGTCAAAGCTTTGGATTCCGTCTTTGGTCTCTGGAAACATGAAACATATTTCAGGGAAAACAGCTGTGTTCCCTTCTGTGGAGTTTCACAACGGATGAATTCTGCAAAATAAGGCTTGCATTGTTGTTGCAGTCGCTGCTTTCTTTTGATATTTTCTTTTTATTTTTATTTCCATGATGAGATTAAATTCTAGACGCTGCTCCTTCTCTGGGGAATAATTTTAAGGCAGTTCTCTTCATAGACCTAAATTATTCACCAAGAAGGATTTTTTGCTGAGATGAGAATGAATAGGTCGGATCCGGGACTGTTGTCAGGGCTTGGAGCTCTTTGAAGCTCTTCATCATGAATCATTAAAAAGGGCTGCAACAACATGGCAAAACAGAGAACGTGCTTTTTGTGTCGGTGATCTGAGAATCACCTCTAGATATGTACAAAAGGATTAATCCTGCCTGTGGCTTTTTACATTGAGAAAAGAGTAAGTTGTGTTTAATTTCCTACTGACTCATTTCCTTGCGTGCTACAACTTACCATTGGTTTTCACATGCAAGTACATTTTACGCTTTAGACAATTTTTTTAATAGGCATCTAAGCTGAGAATGGTTGTAGGTATTTATTTTGTGCTTAATCATGCAGTGAGTTGGATGGCTTTTTTGTTATTCACCCTGATACTCTCTGTAGTGTAGAGGGAATAATGCGAAGGTAAGAAAAGGCCGTTTGTTTGATCTGACTCAGTCACATTCCTGATAGTGCCGGCTGAAGCCCTGAGAAGTCTCCGTGGCGTTGGGTGGGATGAGAGCTGCTTGGGACAGGGATGGGGACGGCACCAGCACTGTCCTCGTCATTGTGTTCTCCCTTTCCCTTTTGTTTTTTAATCCTTGGTGTTGGACTGAGAGCGCTTGGGCAAGGATGCTGTGTTACCCCCCAGACGTCTACTTAGAGCATTACACTGGCCAAATAACACAAGGGCAACTGGATGGAAAATCTTCCTTATTGCCCCAGAATTGGAAACAAGTTGTGCTGTCCTGATTTGCTCATGACATCTCTTTCTGCGTGTGGGTAGTCTTGGGTAATATGTGGGTGCCAGCTTTTCAGATGAAAGGCTTTTGGGATCGAATAGGGTGTTACTGTAAGTAATAAACTACAGGCAGCCTCTCTCTGCGCTATTAATGCTACTTCTCTGAAAAGAACTGTCTCCGCTGCCAACCCATCCACATTCAAAAGTCCGGGGAATCTGAAAAGCAAACCAAAAGGTGTTTTATATTTGCAAGAGAATAGGACCAAGTGAGATCAGCACGTGGATGCGTTTCTAATCCAGTCCCAGATGAGCTCTTACCGAGATGGAGGGCTATGGCAGCAAGAACCACAAACGCTCAGGCACAAGAAAACCCATTCCTGGCTCTTCTCCTTTTCACGGCTCGGCAGAGCTGGGCATAATTTCAAACCCTTCCAGGGACGACAGGAACATGGTTCAACATCTGCTGTGGGGACTCAGCACATCCACCTTCAGCGTTGGTCCCCTCGGGGTGGGGAGTCCCTTGGGAGAGCTGGCACCCTCGTTGCAATGGTTTCATGGGCCTTTAATTCGAGGAAACTGAGATTGTGGGGGACAGGGCAGTGATGCTTTGAACTGTTTGTGGTGTAAGGGACTGTTTACCGGGAGTTACAGCAGCAAGAATAGCACCCATGTGCCCTGTTGGCACCTGGGACGGGAGGTGCAGTGCCTGATGGCCAACAGCCACTGCAGTGGTGACAGCCCCATGCCAGTGGATGCGGCAGCAGGGACACATTGGCAGCTATCTGGGGTCTTTTGCAAAGCTCTGGATGAGTGGGGCTTTCCTGTTGTCTTTTAGGAGGGCTTTTGCATCAAAAAGATGAAGATTGCAGCAGCAGAGCCATGCAGCGGAGGTCAGGGCCGCCCCACTGCTGTCCTCCCTGCCTGCCCGCAATCCTTTCCTTGCCAGACCCTATCCAGGTGTCCCTCATGCTCTGCACCTCTCTCTGCAGGTTCCCCACCTGCACAAAACCTCTTTGCAAGGCCACGCTGTGCCGTCTCCATGCCAGGAACACCACATGGCCCGGTCCATGACCTGGCTGGTGGCATCCAGGCAGGGAGCTGCCCTGGAGACCCCATAGGGAGGGGATGACTAGGAAGGGGATGACTTCCCTCCTAGGAAGAGGCAATGACTACTGCCATGTGTTTTGTGGTTCTTTCTCTGGTGGCTCCTGGCTTCTTTTTTTGGACTTCTGGCTTCACGTTTCCCAAAAAAACCCCACCCCAAAACTCTGCGGGTGTGTGAATGCAGCACTCAACGGAGGGTCTCCTCGGCAGAGGTTTCTTTATGAGCTTGCTCCGGGGTAACTGTGAGCTATTTACACTTGCCCAGTAACCACAGCAACAAAACTCCTCAGAACTGAGAATTAAAGCCATTAGATAAAAATGCCCATAATTTAGAGCGATTAAGTATGGAGGTAAATCGTCTCATGACATCTCCTGTGATGGCAGGCAGAGGAAGCATGCAGGAGTGCCCGTGGTGCAACCGGAGGTGGGTGCATGCCGGGACCAAGCACCGCGGCAGCACCGTGTCTGGCTTGGGCATGAAGCCACCGCATCTGTAGGTGCCTATAGGGCTCTGCAGGATTTCTCCCACCCCCTTAGTGCTTTCTGTAATGTGCAAAAAGCCCTTGCAAGCTAAATGCTGCAGACAGGATGGGTGCTCCATGTCTCTTCATTTTCTGTTGCGCTGTGTGTTGGTAATGATGGAAATTTTTCATATGCTGATTTTTGTCCCCCCTTGGGTTAGAAAACATATGTAATGTCTTTAAAAATAAATAAAATGAATGACATAACAATGCAGGCTTTAAATATTTGACGGAAGATTAGTAGGCTGCAATAAATCATAAAATGAGGTTTTTCTTCTGAGTAATAAATATGTTAATTATTTTATCTATTCAGATAAAAGCTTAATTACCGTAGCACTTGGGGGGGAGGGGGTGTAGTTGTTATGCCCAGTTTTTCTAAGAAAATCAGTTTGTTCCACGAATAAAGCAATGAGCATTTCTGCAAGTAAACCAAGCGACGTTTGTGCTGGTGCAGCCTGAGCCTGGCTGCAGCAGAGGCTCCTATCCCTGCATCTTCCGTCTTCCCCTTGTCCGGAGGGCTCTGCGACATCCCCCTTCCCAATTTAACTGGGCTCTGCACCTCTCCTGGCAGTGCTATAATCAGTAAGGACTTGGTGGAGGTGCTCATTGCTCTGAGCCCTTCCCAGGCTGGATTTGCCCACTTTTTGCAGGTTTTTCCATCTGGTTACGTGCCCAAGCGTGACTCCTCCATGCCACCCATCATATCTCCTTCATGTGTGGTCTGGGTGGGCTGCAGTAAAGCTGGGCCAAGCACTCCACAGCTCCATTTGCCATCAAATACTTTTAAATTCATCAATCCCTAAAAGCGCGGTGGTTTGGCCAGGATTGCGGATGATCACGGGATGGGGAGGGAAAGAGCAGGTACCACTGTGGAGCATCCCCCTCCTCGCTGCACCTCCACAGCCCCCTCCTGCCTGGCTGGGGCTGAGGGTCCCTGCACCAAGGATACCTAAAGCACAGGAAACTCACGCTGTGCTTTACTGCGCTGCCACATCCCTCGGCAGGTAGATGTGAGCTTTTCGGTTTTTGTTAATAATCCAAAAAATTACACAAGGATGGCACGTTGGAGAACCGATGTGGTGAATAAGCACTGGTTTTTGTTGTTGAAATGAAATGAAAAATCAGCTAGAGAACAAGGCAGGGCTGATAAAATCTATAAATGCCAAATGTGATGGTGTCATGGGGCTGCGCATCAGCAGCAGGACTGGGCCAGGGACTGGCGAACTGGTGGTGCAGCCTCTCTGCTCTCTGCAAGCCGCCTGAGGTGTCTCCCCCAAATTCAGGGCTTCGCCGCTTTCACTCTTGGGGACAAAAATATGTCCGGCTCGTGATTCTTTCCAAAGGCCTTTGGCAGCCTCTCCTGGCAGTTGGCTGTTTCTGAAAAGGCAGGCAGTTGTTGCTAAAGCGATTTGGAAGCAGAAGTGGTGCTCTGGAGCCCTAATGCTGCAGCAGAGGGTTGGTGCCCGAGGTTGTCCCCGTTGGGAATGGGGCTGGCTTTGCACTATCGGCTCACCTTTGAAAGGAGAAGCCGGGAGGCTCATGGGCAGTACCCTTCTGTCCTTCCCTTTGTCCCCTGTGTCAGAGCATCGCTCTGTCCCCAGGAAAATATTGAAGAAACTCAGCAGCCAGCACTTCTTTGGGTACACACTAAGGATTATGCAAGTATCTGTCCCGTTCCTGAGAGCTCCCCACATCGCAGTGGCTTCAAAGAGAAGTTTCGGAGCAGCTGAATTTTATAGAAATGGACATGGGTTTATGGATGCTCCCCGAGATTAGGGCACCTAAGAGTTAATGTGAATTTCAATCAAGAAGACATTAAGAAGGGCAGAGGGAAAACAGATTAGCTGTCCTCTTGCTTTGCTCTATAAGATGAGACAATGAGAGAATGCGATGAGATCAATGGAAAAATAAAAGGAAATGAGAAATCAAAGGAAATGCTGCTTTACAGGTTATTTCATATGGCGAATTGGGAAATTTTTCCCTTCAGGGGATCAAATATTCTCTTATATTTTTAACAGAGCTGGATAACTCATGGCTGCAAAGATGAAACCCGTGATAGAGGCTGATCCCCTGCAGGGATTCAGAAGGAAACGATCCATTTCAGGTACAAGCGGTGGGATGCTGCTGGATGTCCCCTCCCTCGGTGCTCTTCAGAAGCCACGCAGAGATGCGGCATCTGCCAGAGTGTGGCTTCCTGCAGGGCTCAAGGTCCAGGTTATCGGAGCCGTGAGTCCAGGCACATCCTAACAGCTATGTCTGCTGGTCGATGCCAGCGTC
Organism: Larus michahellis; assembly: GCF_964199755.1. NCBI lineage: Eukaryota > Metazoa > Chordata > Aves > Charadriiformes > Laridae > Larus > Larus michahellis. The sequence continues at coordinate 15,603,516 of NC_133906.1, forward strand.
TCACAGAGGCCGAGCTGCGCACACTTTCCTTCTCCAGGCCCATTAACAAGGCAGCACTGCAGATGCTCAAAACCAAGATAGAAAAAAGAACTCCATCCTTCCCTTTCAACACTTCTGCAGTGCTTCTGGAGTCACAGTCCTCATGCCTTTAAACAGATCCTTTCTGGGGCTTCAGATTTGCTTGTGGGCATTGGCATTTATGTCCTAACCGACCTGCCCTCAGAGGCAGAAGTACTTTCCATGAGGCCCCATCCCCAGCAGTAGCTCTGCTCTCCGCGTTTCCCTGGAGGCCAGATGTGGTTTTGTTTCTTCTTCCTTTAAAGCAGATCGCTGTGCCCGCTCCACGGCTGCGGGGCATTGCTGTGCTGTGTATGTGTCGTACGCTCCCACGCCTGCTTCTGCAACCACCGAACCTCTGCCCAGCTGGAAATCAACGCGAAAAGTCTTGCGCTGGAGGCTGAAAAAATAATCTCCATGTTCTCAGGGCTGGTTGCCCTGTCCTTTTGGCACTGGTGGTCAGTGGTTGGCAATCAGCTCCCGTGAGCGAAGATTCGGGGTTTTTGCATCCACAAGCTGCTGCCGAAGGCCCCTCCTCTGCGTGTGTGCACAAACAGTCCGGCTTTCCTCCTGCCCTGACGTACAAGCCCCTGGTCTGAAGTCTCAACTGGCAGCGGGCAAGTGCTGCCGGAGGCCGAAATGCATGATTTATCTTTGTGCCGCTGTCATAGTTTCTCCAGACTGAGGTCTCTCTAATTAACTCCTTCACCTTCATAAATTCTTCATTAGGATTTGCATCTCTGGTGCTTTGAACACGTTTGCTAGTGATATCAGCTAGAATTGGCACTGGTTTTCCTTCCAACCCCCTCGGTGGGCTTTTCTTTCCCTCTAGCAATGACTGTGGCCGTGCCGTGCAGCACCTCTTCCCCTTTCCATAGTGAAATTTCCATAGAAATGGCACTTTGGTGAGCCACATTTTAGCAGTAAGAATACCTCTGCTGCAATAACAGGCAGTTAAACCTCCAGAACTGAAACTCCCTGCAAATGCGGAGGACAACAGGAGAAAGCTTTTAAACAGCGTTGCTCTCCGCGTCTGCGAGCGGTGGGTGCCAGCAGAAAGCAGGCCAGCTCCGAACAACCCCCTGCCTTGCCCCACGCTCGGCTTCCAGCCTTTTGAACGTGTTTTGTTCGGATATCTTATGCTCGGGCTATTCCGTTCTCTCTAATTGCATTTAGTGCCTGGCTTGGGACAGGCTGTTGTGCTGCGAATGCAGCTGTGCCCCCGCTCCCTGCGCAGCCCACCCCTTCTCTCCGGAGCTGTCAGGTGGGACCGTTGCCTTGCGGGGTCTGTTTTTGCCAAGGAGACGTTGAAATTAATTGGCCGGTTCTTCAAAGATCTGCAGCGGCTCTTGATGTTCCTCACCGGAGTAGGGCAGCGGAAGAAAGTCGCCTGGGAAACGCTCTCCGGAAGTGAAAATTGAATTCTTTAATGCTCTTGAATAGCAAAATACAGTTTCTAAGTATGAGAAGCAGCCCACACAGCCTTTAGACATGTTTGTACCCAAACAAACCCACATTGTACCCAACGTGCTAATTTCTGTAGCACGTAAATAGTTCCAAATAAACTCTTGGGTAAGGCTGGCTGCAGAAAGAAAAAAATCCAGGATAGGTTTGCCTTTCCCACTATGCCAGCTTAATCTTGCATCTATGGCCGTGCTCATTGGTCAGGAGCGTTGTATCAGCCAAGAACGTAATTACTAATTTGACTCGTATGTGTAAGACAGGGTGGACGTGTTTTTCCTTAAAAAGCTCTTAAAACGGTCCAGTTCAAGCTAAGCAACCGTCCCCCCCTTCCCTTCACCCCCACGATTACATTCAGTGGTATTTCCAGTTACGCTGAGTTTCTCAGAAATTTCTCTTTCAATTCTTCTGTAAACTCTGGACACACCCCGGGCAGCAGACAGCTGAGGATATGGCGCACCAGTGTCGCTTTTAAAGCCTCCTATAATAACTTAATAACTCCTATAATAACTTCCATACACCTCCGGGGCTGCCTCTGTCCACTCAGTATAAATAACATCAGGGATTTCCATTCCAGCCCTTTACCTCTTCCCCGGCCTCGTGTGTCACACGGTTTGGGGTGACACTTGGAGCTGCAGAGATGGGAATCTGGCTGATGAGACCAGACAGGGAAAAAGGTGCTGTAATTGTTTTCTCAATGTCAACAACCATTTGTTTTAAGGTATAATTTGTGCCTCTGTCTGCACAAATCCGTCTGGAGCTAAAGCATGATAAGACAAGTTGATCTTTAACATTCTTTATCTTCTGGTTTGTGCTGCTGGGAGACAATTCCTAGGGCGAGGCGGATGGATTTTGCACGTAGTCTTTCTCTAGAAAATGCAGCAGTGATGCCCACTAGGTCCAAATTTAAAGGATTCAATGGCGGGGGGGGTGGAGAAAGAAGAAACTGGTAGAGATTTACAGTAGCCTTGAGCTTGATGCCCTTTGCTTTGTTTTCTTTAGCCTCCAAGGGAAAAGAGCAAATGTTTTCTGCGGTGCATCTGTGTTTGCTGCTCTACAAACCCGTACAGCGTTTGTAACATTAAAAATGAAAGCAAGCCTGTGAAGAGCTGTAATTCAGACATTTACAGAGAAAAGTTGGAGGGGGAAGAGAAGCAAAACGACAAGCACGGTGCAAATTACAACAGTGCTAATGATTGAGGCGGAAATCGGGTCTGCTTCTGTGGGCGCAGACGGCGGTAGGGAATTCCTACCTCTGCAACGGCCCAGGGAGGCCAGCCCCTGGCTGAAACATGTTTTAATGTATTTATGCTTCAAAAGGGTCCTCCTTTTGAAGGAGGTGCTTTCCAGGCCCAGCTCTGGCTTTGTAGTGTTCTGCTTTTCTGCTCTCGAACACTTTGCTATCCAAAACACAGCACCCAAACTTCCAGCTACACCGGCTTGTGATGGGCATGGAGGTCACTCGCACCGCTCCTTACCAGGACTAAACACAAAGATGCTTTAAAACCAGTTTCTTGTTTAGATATAAATATTCACCTCTCTAATGTCACCATGAGTAGTCCCGCTTGCTGGAAAGCTGGTGGAAGCCAACTAAGCAAAAAAAGTAGCAGCAAAAATAGCAGTTTCCCCTCTCTGATGTCCTTGGTGGAGTTTGCTGGATGTGGGACTGATGGGGTTGACAGCGTATTGCGTATCATTTGGGAATGCCTTGAACTGTATAAACCACATATCAGATCTTCAGGACACGTAAATCAGCGTAACTCCATCAGTTGAAGCTTCGCTGCAGAATGTTCTCGTTCTTTTCAGTGCATAGTTTTAACAAACTCAGTGGCCAAATCTCGTGTCTTTCTCCCTAATTTGTTCAAGATGTGTACTATAAATCATCCCTGTCTTTGAGCCATGGAGGAAAACTAACTTGACAAATCCCTTTCTGTATTCATTTTTGTCAAAACGTTATTTATAACAGTGGGTAGGTTGCTGATAGCTCTGTCTGTTGTTGCCCAGGACCCTGTGGGTTTGATATACGTTTAGTCCAAGTCCATGCAGATGCCTTTCCTCGGCTGTTTGTGTCTCATGTTAAGACTTGTGTCTTAGAGTGAAGAATGCGATTTATTCAAAAACACTTTATAATACAGTAAGACAGATGTCAGCCATGTTAAATACCTCCATAAATTTTGCCTCTCTCAAGCAGATTAAATGTGCAATTATTTGAGGGATAACGAGGGTATCCTGCACCAAGGCAACATTTTAGTAGCCTGATAACGTGACCAGTTTTAGTGATGTCTCTTACAGAAATGAAGTTCTGTGATTGTATTATCTCTCTCTTCTCCCACAACAAGTATTTAAACTTGATAGCTACTTCCAGCTGAGTTTAACAGAGGGCTTCTGTCACACAGACAGTTTCTGATGGGTTGCGGGTGACGGCGCTGGGCACCTGTATCTGGCTGATTTTTTCCGTGGCATGCAGGAGATGGGGAAGGTCTGGAACCACTGTTTAACACCACTGTGCTATCCATATGTGTATTCACTGCAGAGCAGTTTGAAAAGCAGCCTGTGGCCCTGCCTGGAGCCTTCCTCTAGAGAGACGGGGGCTGCAAGGGCTAAAAACACACCTGAGGACTTTTTCTGCATTCATTTACGCTTTCCTCCCCCTGCAGAAACATTTTCTCCATCTCTGCCCGGGGTGGTGTTCACAACACCATCTTTCTTTGCTTGTCTCCACCCTGTCACTGACAGGTTCCCAAAGCTCCTGGGGCTGTTCCCAACCCACACGATGCTCGAAAGACAGGGCTCTCCCCATCTGCAAATTAGCCAGTGCCAATTAACTTCCAAAAATAGGTGGAGAGTTAATGACTTCAAACAAAGATTGTAAGCTTTTTAATATATATATACACACACGTATACATATATATGTAAATTCATTATAATTACTCAGAATTAACATGAACCTTCCTTGTACTAGAGCAAGTAAACATTTGTTTCCCAAGATGTAGACTCACAATACTCTAATATTAAACGTATATATATATGCACATACATATATATATATATATATATATGCAGGTATCACAGCTCCTTTCCAACTCACATGCCCGGGTTTCTTTCCCAGTGGGAAACGAGTTGCATGGGAACAGGGAGGCAAAGGTGACACAGTCCCATCCCAGGGCTAGGAAGTGCTTCTGGATCCAGTACCATGAGCTTGCAGGGACAAAGTCATACCGTGGATTTTTAAGGCTCTGAAATCATTTAAACAGGGTGAAATTTGCATAATCAATGCAATAGCCCCAGTAAACCGTTGGGGTGCAGGAGGTACCCGCACTGTGGGTCTGCCCCCGTGAAACTCCGCGGCTGCAGCTCTCGTTTGCAGGGGACAGGCACCAGCCGAGGGGAAAACCTAAGAGGGGTCAGGGGGGGATACGCTAGTCCTAGGGCCCGGTGGGTGCTGACAGGCATAATTTATCTCTCTCTATTGCAGGTCAAGTGAAACTGGCCCCACGCCTCTATTTTCATGCCTCTAACACAACCTCATCTGGCTTTTGCGTTTTGTCCCACTGCCAAGCGCTGCGTAAGCCACTGCAGTGCCTCGCTGCCATTAATCACCAGAGCCTTTTCCTGGGCTGCCTTGTGCTTTCTTATAGACTATAACCTCCTTATCATTCACACATAATCTTGTTACAGCTTTATACCTACTTGCATGATCCACTTATCAGCCAATAAATCTGAGCAAGCCCAAACAGTGGATAATAACAACGCGAATTTGCTGGTTCCTGGTATTGATTTCCCAGGCACTGTCTTGGGTTGTGTCACTATGGCAGTTTCTAAACAATATATTTTTGCAGCGATGCCTAAAGCAAACACACCTTGCCCCAGTTCTCCTCCCATGAACCTTGTTTATTTTTATTCCCCAGCCATTACTACTTGCTGTTTTCACCTTGAGACATTTCCTGTACAACCACCCGCCTTTCATAAATTCTTCTGTGGGCAATAAAACACTCTGCCCTCTCCCTGAGCCCTGTGGGCACGGGCAAAGTGGTCAGAGCAATCTGAATTCCAGATCCACATTTCTGAGCCTTCCCACTTTCCTTTGCCTTGATATAGTTACGCTGGATTTCCGGCCAAAGGTAGGATTTTAGGAGAAAGTTGAGTTTTATTCTTGCATTAAAGAAAATCCAGATTACGGGGTGCTCTCCATCACCTGGGTCAACATGCTCATGCTGAGGGATCAAAACCCACCCCAAAAAACAATCAAAGCAGGAAACTTCAAGCATGACAGTTTTCTCCGGGTTGCGGGTGAGCTGGGAGCTAAGATTTAAGTGGCAGATGCAGAAGTTCATTGCAGTAGCTTTGAAATATGGACCTATAAATCCCCAATTTTCTACTTGCACAGCCAAGCATGTTCCTGTATATTTATTTTGGTGGATGTTAAGTGGATCAATTTTACTGAGGTTGGCTCGATTTTTTTTTTCCAGTGGAATTTAATTCAACGTAAACCCTACTACTTAGTCTTTTTGTTCATTTCCTCATTTAGACGCTTGTGCAAGGAAAGGTTGGGAGCGATCAGAAAATACTGGAAGCAAAATAAATGTTCTCTAATCTCTCTTCAAGCCCAGACTGAAATGTTATTAGTACTTTTGGGCTTGTCTGGATTAGTTTCTTAAGAAGCTGAAGCTGAACAGATCTATATAGATTATTAATTTAGTAAAACACGACCTCTCCAGGGACTGAGCCAAATGAGTATCACGTTGCTTTTCTTTTCTTCCACGTACATAGAGGTTTCTGGGGTGGATACGGCCCTCCTTTAGCAGGGGATGGTGTGAGCAGGGAGATGTGAGCAGCAGTCGTGTGGGCACCATGCGGCAGCAATGGGCGATGGGTGCCTTCAGGCTCTCCTCCTCCTCCTCACCGTGCTCCTCGCTGCGTATTTGATTTAAGAAATGTGGGCTGGAAGCAGCTCATGCCTTATTGCCTCTTCCACAATGTCAGTTTGAATCGTAGCTTACGGTGATAAATATTATTACCCTTTTCAACCAGAGTAATTCCTTAATTCCTCTGAAATCTGCTGTCTTATACTTTTACCCAGTGAGGGGATGCTGATATGGAAAAAAAAGATGGTTTTTTTGGGTTTTTGTTTGAACAGCACACACAGCCCTGTTCTTCTGAACAGGGGAAAAATCTGTGAGCACATTCAAAGGTTTCATGGTTGGGTTTCTGGGCTTGCGATACCTCAGTCTTCCTAAACCTCCTGGGAGAAGAGAGGGCTGAGCCAGGAGCAGACCAGGAGGGGAGAAGGGGAAGTCATAGAGTCACAGTATCATTATGGTTGGAAGACACCTTTAAGATCATCAAGTCCAACCGTTAACTGATGACTGCCAAGGTACCACTAAACCATGTCCCTAAGCACCATGTCTACAAGTCTTTTAAATACCTCCAGGGTGACTCAACCACTTTCCTGGGCAGCCTATTCCAATGCTTGACAATACTTCCAGTGAAGAAATTTTTCCTAATATCCAGTCTAAACCTCCCCTGGTGCAACTTGAGGCCGTTTCCTCTTGTCTTATCACTTGTTACCTCGGAGAAGAGACGGACCCCCCGCCCCCGGCTACCCCGTCCTTTCAGGGAGCTGTAGAGAGCGAGAAGGTCTCCCCTCGGCCTCCTTTTCTCCAGGCTGAACACCCCCAGCTCCCTCAGCCACTCCTCACAGGACTTGTGCTCCAGACCCCTCACCAGCTCCGTTGCCCTTCTCTGGACCCGCTCCAGCACCTCACTGTCCCTCCTGTAGTGAGGGGCCCAAAATTGAACACAGTATTTGGGGTGTGGCCTCACCAGTGCCAAGTCCTTTATTCCTGTTTCTTGTACTACAAGGAGCACAAAAAGACAAGATTGCTTTAAATGGAAAGACTTGTTTTAACTTTGTACCTGGTGCATAAATGACTGAGAGAAGTTGTGGCCACAAGGGTATAAATGGGTTGGAAATGGAAGCGGGCAGACCTGTGAAGTTGGGGGTTTTTGGCTATCACTAATTTTGGTCCAGATTAATGTTCCAGAAAATGCACAGTGAGTGATGGCTGGATCCTGGGAGACTCTGTTAAGCAGTTTTCTACCTCCTGCTAATCTCCCTTGCCCCGTCAACAGCATCCAGCCTCCCCCATGGGTGTGCTTCTATGCATGGGTGGTGCAAGCCATGGAAAAAAAGCAATCCGAAGGTGCTGGCTTTGGCCATGGAGGCTGAGTTTCCAATGGGACAGACCTGACAAATGCAGTGTGGTGCCTTACTGTACCTTATGCCCAACGAGAGCATAAAAGGATTGATTGCTCAGTGGCGTTACATCCAGCAGTACAGCATTTAGAGCAGTATTTGCTATTTAAACCCCTTCCATGACATGTTGTAGGCTTCACCCATCCCTTGAAGGAGGGCAGAGGAAACAGAGGCCCAGAGAATGCAGGCAACAAGCAACACACCATGATGGCAGTGCTTCCTGCACCTGAGCTATGATTAAATATGAAAAAAAAAGTCCTTAATGTCAAGGAATTTAGAGTTAATAATCAAATATTTAACAAGAAAGGAAGGCATACAACTGAGCGGGTTTGGCTGCTGGAGGAGCTCATAAATAAGAGCGAACTGGCTCGATGGCCTCCCATTCGCTGGAGGAGACAGGCGACCAGCTCCTGCTCTGGCATCCTTGGTAACGCTCCAGCACGGCCACTCGGCTTCCAGCGGAGTAGCTGTGCCAGTGTCACCGGGAGTGCAATCTGGCTCCACGTGTCCTCCGCCGGAGGAAAGCCAGCCTGTGAGACGCGGTGGGTCCTTCCCCCTGCTATCCGAGCGCCGTTGATTGCAGCATCTGGTTGTAAGTGTGAGAGTAATTCCTTGTGGGCTTTAGTATCGGTGGTAGGAAAAGGATTGTATTTTGTGAGGTTTCCATAAGTGACACCTGCATTTCAACAGCTGAAATGCCCCGAGGCTGCTCGCTTCTGGTTACTTGGGGGGCTTTTTTAACCCTTTCCACAAGGATGGCTCCTGTGACCATTGCATGATGGCAACGTTTGGCATTTTGGGCTGGTCTTACGTGGGGATGAGCAAGATCAGGTTGTATTTATGGCCCATTTCCCTCCTTTCCTCACAAATAACTTGTTCAGGATGCATTGGTTTTTGGAGGTGGCTCTCTTTCCCTGTTGCCTGTTGAAGGACTCTGCAGGGATAGCTCAAATGCCACCATGCCCTTGTTGAAAAAGTCTCATCTTAGGTTCCTTACAGAGCCAAAGCTCCCACTGAACAACTATTCAGTATGTATAAATGGGTCAGAATCTCAGGGGTTTAGGTCACTTTGTGGAAAAGAAAACCTGCGCGCATTTAGGGACAAAATATTTTCACAATTGCAGTGAATCTGCCAAAGAAAATACACGTAAGCTATTAGGGAGGAAATCAGAATTAAACTTTGTTGCTGAGATCAGAATAGCAAAGCCTGGAAACGTGAAGCAGTTTGTCTCTTGTACGAGCCATATCCAGAATCAGCAGCAATAAGTCTCAGCTTAAGCAAACAGCAAATTTTTCTCAGCTCTTTTTCTGTTTCCATAGTTTTTGATAGGAAAACGGAGTTTACACATAACCCTGACATTGTTAGTATTCTTCCAGCTGCTTTCTATTTGTGAGAGCATGTGTGTCATATTTATCTTGTATTCTTTACATAACCACAATTTTATTAGTATCTCCTTATAACCTCTCTAAACATAGTACTATTTTGGGAAGATTGTGACAATTTTGCATAAGAAAACATGGAGTGCTATATAAAATGTGAAAGGAAGAGGAGGCACTGATGATAAGTGCCTTCCCTTTAGAGCAGAATGTTTCCAGATAGTTGTCTGAAGGAAAAAGTCCCTTTGCAAAATCAACATTTACAATGTGCAAATTTCAGTGCTGGGAAGTACTTTTAATTTCCTTTTGGAAAAATTAAATTGATTTCCTAGTCTTATCAGACAGGCACTTCTCAATTCTCTTTCTGCGTACTGGCAGAAAACAATGTGAGTAAAGGTCTTCTAAGAGGGCGTGTAAAAAATAGTAAAAAAATCACTCTCAGTGCTCCTAAAATGGAATTGATTTATTATGTATTTTTTGTTCATGTCTTACTTTACATTCCAATGTAGGATGAACATTTTTTAAACATTATACATTTTTGTGGGAAAGGAGTTCCATGTTCTTTTGTCAAAATAAGTAAGTAAAGATGGATACTTCTTTCCTGTTTTTCGTAATGATATTTTTGTACGGTAACAGAGGTGGGCTATGCCACTGTCCATCTAAACATTTAATCACGTGTACAACCTTCAGCATCAGAATGAATTTAAAACTATTGCTGTGCTTAGAGCATCAAAAATGCTTACGTGGCTAATTTTGGCCCCAGCCAAGCGCTTTTCTGGTTCCGACTGAAATGATCAACCTGACGTACGGAAATAACAGTTTGATTTTTGCCTCCCCTTAATATTTCTAGGCACAGTCATGGGGTCATTGATACAATTCATGCAACAGAAAGATTATTGTCCAGTTTGGGACTTTTCAGACTTTTTTTTCGTTTGATTTCCGAACAGGCTTCCAGGAAAACCCATCTACATCGCTGAAGGTATTGCTGTGATTCATGACTCCTTCCTATTTTCCAGTAAAAACAGGCTTAATCCATTTAAGTCCCTTCCAAATTAATTGGCATGTTTAGCAGTTTCCAGCAATAAATATTATTACATCTGTTCCATTGTTTCCTGCTGAAAAGTTGTTTTGATTTTAATTTGTTTCTGACGATTCCCCCCAGCCTCCCGTTTGGGGAACTCGTTCCCTTTTAATTGATTTCGTTTGCCGCCCGGCTCCGCTGCCGGCGTTTCCCCGCGCAGCTGCCTGCACCGCACCCGCCGGCACGGCGGCAAACGCCTCTGCCAAAAAATGCGCCTTGGTGCCATAACGTGATGGGATTTGATGAGTTTCAACAGCCGAGCTGAGGGTCATCATCAAAAAGTGATGCTCTTGGAGCAGAGCAGTCATATCTACATGCGGCAATTTTCTGAACTTCCTTGTATATGGCTCCTTTCACCTTCTCTGCATCCCTAATTGCTGGGCTTGCCATGGGAGCGGACACAGCATGGCCAACATCCGCTATGCTGCTGGTGAAATATTCACCAGTTTTCTTTAAATTAAAGGTATTGCACGGTGTTTTCTGTGTTGAAATACATCACGGATGGAGGTTGTGTGTGCCGTCCCTCGGCTGGTGGCCGCAGGGTTTCTGACGGCATGGAGGCACGCTCATAAATCCAGTAATTGATGGGCACATTTCTAGTGTCGAGGTTCACCACAAATCTCTTCCCAGAGAAAAAACAAATCACTGGTTGGACACGTCAACTTTTCAGGCCCCACGACTGAGGTTTGATTACCTGCAGCCATTCTTGATTTATGTTTTTCTCATTCATAACAACAGAGTGACTTTGCTAGCTTCTCCATCCATATGAAAAGGCTACTGCAAACCTGAGTAACATATTGATTAACTGTTGGTTGTGATTGCTTTTATTTCACTACTTTACTGCCTGGGGCTTCTCTAAACTCAGTTTTGGTGAACTTAGAGCTGGAGTGAAACACATACTTTGCATGGAGGGTTTCTTCTTTACATGTTAACGTTTTAATCATGTTTCCCGTGAACACATACTACCGTGGAGTTTATTTTCATCTCAGGATTTCTTGTGAAATTGTGAATTGCTGAGGACGTGCTAGGGGTGCTGCGGGCTGCGAAGGTCCCCTCTGCTGTGCTGGTGAGGAGCGTGGGGGGTCCAAGGACCAAGCCGGGCAAGCACACGTTCCCTCAACCCCAGAGGAATCGGACCTTTTCCCACCCACCCTGGGCTCCCAGCTTAGCACTGCAGTTCGCTCTGATGATTTATTTTAGGTCAGTTCCTGCTGGTGGTGACAAGTGACTTTGGGTGATCTGTGTGCTTAATATAACAAGCAGAATCACCAGGGAATGTTATTTATCTTGAGTTATAGATGGGTTAGTGACTTCTATGTCTTGCGATGCACAACTGGTATACAGATTTGAGCAAAACCACATACACGTGTATTGTCAGCAATCCATCTCTAAGAATGTGGTCGTATCATCTTTTTCCTTTACAAAACCAGCTGAAACTATTGACATGGCAAAAAAAAAAAAAAAAAGAAAGAAGCATCTATTGAGGTTTTTTACTTTCTTTTGGGATCCTTCAACTAAATTAAAAGCCAGTATATGGGAAGGTGTCATGTGAATTACAGACTCCTACTCACACGGTGACTGTTCAGTCAAAGCAGTCTGGCCCACGTGCTGCCAGGGCTGTGCAGATGTTTTGATTTTCATGCAGAGCTGGGGAACTAAGCAGTAGACAGAACTGGGAGCAAAACACTGTAGGTTTTTTTCTGTAAAAACAGGTTTTCCAATAGGACTAAACACCCTGTAGTCATCTGCTCTGGTGGGCATTCTGCTGACAGCATGCTGGTACCTTCTGCAAACCTAAACTCTGCTGGTGCATGTACACACAGGCAAACCCACCCAAATCAAGCTAATTATTTTTGCATTTTTGGAAGTCATTTTTGATCCCGTGCATCTCCTGCACTGTCCCCGTTGGCTGCTCTTCAGCCTCCTGTAGTCCAGGGTTGAACCTTGGATGCTGTGTTACAGAGGTGCATCGTTAGTCCTTCCCACTGAACATCTGGTCCTGCTTGCTGTTACTCTCCTCCATCCAAATTTTGCAAATGTCCTTAAGTATTTTGGACCGCTTGTCGCTGTTCAGAAGGGACAAGCACCTTGATGAATAACATCAGGTGCAGTGGAGCAGCGGAAATGGCCAGTAGATGAGTTTCAGTGGGGAAGACAGAAGCAATCCGGATGAGAAATTGGAGGGGTGGGATGCCTGCAGATGCGCGCCGGCCCCTGCCGAATAGCCGGGGTAGCCTATTGCCCATGGACGAACCGGGAGAGGTTTCTAGGACAACTGCTGGGCTTTGGGAGCAGGGAAAGAATGGAGCCAAATCTTAAAGTCAGATGAGGAGAAAATGAGTAACATCTGCTGAGACGTGTGAAAGAGCCATTTGTGCTCACTGCAACCCGAAGCGTTCCTCGAGCGGCCACCACAGGCGTGGGCCGGGCTCCCTGTCCCCGCACACATGCTGGCCGGCCGAGGGGGTCGTTAGGGATGATTTATGCGCTCGTTACAGCCACGGCTCCGGACACTGCGCTGTGCTTCACTGGTGCATCCCCCCAGGCCTCGGCACCCACACGGGGACTTCATTTCACCTCTGTGTATGCATAGAGAAAAGCCTCTGTCCTGTCCGGAGGCTGCAGAGAGGTGAGGTCCCGGGGATGCCGCTGTTGTATGTTTATTAGTTGTATTCATGGGTCATAAATAATAGGCTTCTGCCATTATTCCACTCCTGCCATCTGACGCCGTGCGTGCCGTGACACCATGGGTGCACAGAGCTGCATGTCCTCTGCATCTCCCCGGGGCAGCCTCTCCCTGCTGATGCTAAGGGTGAATTTCCCCTTCACTTCGATGGGGCAAATAACTCTCCTGCTTCTCTTGCTGGCCCCTCTGCTATTTTAACGGATCAGCTTTTTGTCTCTAATTAGGCTATTTTCTGCGATGTGGAATGGGGTTGGAAATGTTCGAGTCGGAGGTAGTGAACAGTCCAGAAGGATTGCACCTGGGGTAGCTAATCAGCGGCCGCTTCAGAGAGCTGAAATTAGGAAAGCACACAAAAGAGCGAGCAATTTTGAAAATGAGGATGAGCGGCCCTAAATTTCTAAGAGCAATTATGTTTTCACAGCTGTGCTGGTTGCCCCAAATGCATAGAAATCAAGTCAAAACCAAACTCCTTTAGCTCAAAGAAAATTAACCTTCATATTGAAACTCAATGAGAAGTAAATTTACTTTGCCTTCAAATGAATAATATAGTCTTGAAAAAACGTAGTGGCAAGTTATGTTGTAATTACATTCTTTGAATTAAAGTTTGCTAGTCCAAACAAAATAAATAGAAACGCAGGCAGGGCAATAGATATATTATACTTGGAATAAAATTTGGCCTTGGTATATTGTTTTCATGCTGAAGCCATGCCAAAGTTAATCTACTGTAATTGCGTCTATCGCCAGCTTCTAATATAAATAAAGGAGACAACCCGGGAGCTGTTAATATAAGCCTTTCATTAAAATCTTGTTGCCACCATGGAAGGACTTGGCCAGATCTCATTTCTTGGGGATCAGACCAAGAGTTACTGAATTACTCAATAGCTGTAAATTTGGCTTTGAAGGCAGCCAGCGAACGTTTCCCTGCAGCTCCCACTCTGCCACTGCCAATAAAGATTCCTGGGGAGGAGGAACACGGGAGCAGTTCCCTTTTTATCTGCAATGGGCAATGGGTGCTGATGGGAATCAAGCTGTCTGCGCCAGGGTTTGCTCAGAGGGGTTTACGGGGGACTGGGGGGGCCCCGGGAGGTCATGAGCAGAGGCATGCGGTGGATACAGCTCTTTTGCACCAGGGCTCGGCTTAGGCTGGAAGCTGGGTTTAATTCAAGCTCTTCCTTTGCTCTAACAGCATCCTTTTTGCTCACAGGTACTGAGGATTAGTAGGTATTTCTGATAGAAAAAGCTTTCTACAGAATGGTATAAGGACAGAGAGGGAGCTATTTCTTACAGGGGTGGGATTTAATCCTATGTGTTTAATTTTTAAGCATGCTTTTACGGGACTCGCTTTCTGTCCGCCTCTGCCCTGCCTGCCCCTTGCAGAGGGGCACAGCCCGTGGCTTGCTCCCATCCTGCTCAGCACCCTTGGGTCCCACCATTAGTATCTCTGGGATGCCCTCTGCACCTTTCCTGAAGACAGGCTCTTCTGCTGTCTTTAAGAGGCACCAGATTTTTTTCTCTTTTGCTGTCTTTCTGCGAGTTCCCGCTATCCCTTTCTTTCATCCTGCTTTCTGGATGCTCAAGGGCTTTCTCTGAACAAGGTATTAAATTGCAGTGGGCCAAAAACCACACTGGCCACAGGGTTAGGAAGGATGACTGGTTGGTGATGCTTGTGGGAGTCTTCTGGCTCGAGGGTCTCAAAGAGCTTTTCCACGCCTGACCTTATCCCCTGCCAGGCAGTGTACAGCACTGGTTTGGGGGTCTCCCAAAAAAGACTAGCCTTAATTTCATACAACTGAAAAAGATGCTGGGGAACATGGTGAATGGAGCTCTCTACATGTGTCACTAATGTAATAGAAGTAGAGAAAGAAATAGTTTGACTCACATTCCTAAAGTTATTAAGCAGCAGAAGTGAAAAAAAAATCCTCTCCTACGTTTGATACATTTTTCCCTAAGTGACTATTACTTGTTTCTTTGCATCCAAAATAGGAAATTATCAAGATTATGAAATCCAAAGGAAATAGAGAAAGTGAGTAGGTAGGACAGGGTACTGAGGAGGGGTTAAATCCTTTAGCAAACCTTGTCTTCTTCCATATAATGTGAAATATTCCAGGTTTGATCATCTGCAGCTTATTTTATGTTCTTTACAGTTCATTGTTTGTTCCATTGGAAAAAGGTTTAATTTTTTTAGCCTGTCCCTATGTGAGATCAGATGTTCATCAGTGTTCTCCCCTCTCCTTCCAAGGGCTGAGTTCACTTGGCTGTTTCTTGGGGACAGTATTGAGGGGAAACCCATGCGTTTAACCATTCTGTGGTTATAAATTGAGGGTTAAAAAATATTCCCTTGCCCATTAACTTTGTATGCATTAAAGTCTAACTTCTATATTCAGCTCGTTCTCTAGGGCATTGCCCAGGTCACCCTGGCTGTGACCGTGGGCACATCCCTGTCCCCCAAGGACAGGCTGCCTCACCTCCTTGCTTTAGAATGCACCCATACCGATTGCTTGGAGAAGTAAAGCTGGGATCTGCTAAAGCATCTTGCTGTAGGAAGGATCACAGAAATGAAAAGAAAAATGTTGACGATGAAGGGAAAAATTTCCCATCTGTGGGTTGATGTTTAACCCTCACTCTCCCTAGGTGTCTACTTGGTTGATGGATGGCAAGCTGATTATATCTGCCCCCAAAGTCTCTTGCTCCTTGAGAATCCTGGAAAAACCCCCACACAAATGTAGAAACTTGTCTGTTGTATCAACAGATTGAGAAAAAGGGAGAGAAACCAAAAAAGCACACAGACATCGGTAAGGATTTATGCTCGGGTCTGTGTCTTTGGCGAGGTGCCCATCTCCTGCCGTCCCACTGATTGATCTCCAGCTCCTTTGCAAAGCTGGAATCGGGAGCTGGGTCCTCAGGCACTTTCCTCCTGCCCTGTGACAAAGGAGAGGAAAGCGGGGCTGGCCCCTTTTCCCAAAACACCTTGGGCAAGCCCAGGGGCCCTGGCCTGAGGAGAGCTCACGGCACAAAACAAAGGGAACGGGATCCCGAGGAGCCGTGTTCGCCCCAGCAGTTCGCTCCGGCAGCCAGACCACGCAGTGCACATGGAAAATATGCAAGCTGGGAAGTGTCTGCTGGCTCTGGCTCCCTTTATATTTTGGACCATTCTTTTTGTCCACATTTAATTTAATGCATAAGCATCCCGTGAAAATATCAAAAGGAAGCGGTCCTGCCAATGAAGACCTTTTGGTCTGCTCTGAAGCACTGTGACGTGAATGTAACGTAAACCGAAGGAACGAGGCTGGGTAAAGCTGGAGCTGTGCAGTCACCTTTTGACTTAATATATGTAGAACAGGGAGCCGTCCGTGCATTTACATGGGCACCATTGGGAATGGTCCGTGAGAGCTCCCCTTTGCTGCTGGCAAAGAGGTAAAGTCCTTGAATTCAATTCAGGAGCATGAAACTGAGTGTAACTAAACCCAGGATTTGTCACTTCAAGTACAGATCTTCAGCTAACGAAAGCTGCATATACACTTAAAAATTCCTTAATTTTGAGTACTTTGCTGTGCAGTAAACAAAGATTTTGTGCCTGTTTTCCTATATAAATATTTATAACAAAGTTGGTGGCTACTGGTCGAATGCAAACGTTTGTTGTTCTCAGCATTTTTGGACATAATCTACCAAAGATTTACATGTGTTTTTAATACACAGTAACTTTCTACTGCTGGAAGGCCTTGGATTAAGATCAGCTACGGGATTTGTGTCTAGAAGAGGAGACTTAGAGTTTGATGTGCAGAAGGTTTTATGTGTTTGTTGATC
The DNA here is from genome assembly GCF_964199755.1 of Larus michahellis. Taxonomy (NCBI): domain Eukaryota; kingdom Metazoa; phylum Chordata; class Aves; order Charadriiformes; family Laridae; genus Larus; species Larus michahellis. Next base: position 15,620,238 of record NC_133906.1, read on the forward strand.
AGAGGCCATTTGATAAAGATGCTTGGAAATGGGCAGGTTGCACACAGGGATGTGACTGTAACACATTCAGATCGACTTGTGGCTGTTCCCTTAGTGGGTCGAAACAGAGATACATATAAGCACACCCAGTTTCCTATAGATTTTGAAAAGATTTGTGCAGAAATGGACTGGGTTTTGTCGCTGTGACCTGGATGACCTGTGAGGACCAAGGGTGTGCAGAGGCCAAAGGAAAGAGTTTAAAGATGTAAAGAACAGTTGCGTGGGCAGGCCTCACCTAAACTAGGACTTGGGCTGGGAGTCAGTTGGTCAAAAAACATCACCCCCCATTTGTCCTTGGTGTTTTAAGCTTGCTTTGTAATGGCGGAACAGAAGCAGACACTTCTGTGTGCAATTTCAGTCGTCTTAAAGTAGATTCCCAGGCAAGAGAGGTAAATGGCAGCCTGGCTCCCATTTATACCTCTCCGGTGGGTGGCCCTGGTGGGTGACCGGTCCCAGGTGTCTGTTGGTGCTGACTGGGGCTGCCGATTTCTTTTGTACGTTTGTAAACCGTGCCGTAAGTAAATACTCCCACCTGTGTCCGTCTCCCAGCGGCTCCTCCTGCCCCGCACGCCACAGCTTCACGCACCAGCATTTTTCCTTTGTACAAACTGAATGACCAGAAGTTATATTTGAAATGAATCAAAGTCAGTAGTAACCAGCAATGTGTGCGGGCAGAGCTACCTGGTAAAATGCTGGACCCCAGATGAGGTGACTTAGAGACTCCCCAGATCATTCCTCTCAAGCCATAAGGAGAAGAAGAAGGGGAGATGCCATCTTCCTTCAGGAATGCGAGCAACCTCTCGCCATAAAACCAATGTGAAATGCAAACAATTATAAATTCACAATCCGTGTTCTGCCAGTAAGCAGAGTTCTCCTGGATTTGCTAGTGAGAAAATTGATGGAATTTATTTTAATCTGAACAAGATTCCCTAAATTCTGGAAACAGGAGAGTGGGCTGTTGCGGACAGGCGGGTAGGGGAGCTCAGAGAGGTGATGGCATGGTGGCATCTCACTGCTTCCCTGGTGATGCTGTGTGGGGACCGTGGTGCGCCAGCCCGAAGCGGCCGGTCCCTGCGCTGCTGCGTGCCGGGGAGGTGATGGAGTGGGACAAGCAGTTTAAGCCAGGCTCGAGCACTGGCAGCAAACATAATGTTCAACTCTTCTTTTTTTTATTATTTTTTTCCCTTTAGTGGGAAAGTTACAGTCTCAGCTTTCTCATAGCATTAACTCTCCCTGGGCATTTCAAGGATGGCACTGTTGGAGAAGTCCTGTTTTAAAACTGTGCGGCCTCACTCGAGTCGTTTGAAGTCCAGGGAGCCTGGCAAAGCTCTCTGGTTCTGTCCTTAGCATCAGACTGCTGAGAAAGACTTGAGAAGGGCAGAAGTCAGCAGCACAATTGGTATTACCATCCAAAAAGAGGGGGAAAAGGGGATATAACTCAGGGCAAAACATGGCCTTGATCTCACTGCTGTCACAGACAAAAAGCCTCGCTGTGTTTAAAGAAAAACAATTCCTCTCTACTGCATTTGTTCCTCCTTCCCCACACCGACACTCAGGACAAGTTGCTTTTTACAGCTGCAGCTTTAGGACACTCAGTAATGCGTGTGATATCCTACTCCTGTGGCACCTCCTTATTCCCCTTTTCAGGCCGTGACAGACGTAATCCTGCCACTAGCAGAATGCAACAGGTAATATATTTTGCCGGGTATAAAAGCAGTCCTTGCAGTTTCCATAACTTGTTTGGGCTTGTTATGATTGTCCACAGCCTCTCCGCTACATTGGCGCAAGCACAAAATACCCATTGCGTTTTAGAAGGAGCCTCCGGAGATGAGAAACGAGCAGTGTGGAGATGAGAATTAATACATCACGTGTGAACTGGCCTTTTTTGCTTTGTTTGTTTTGCTCTCTGTTAATGGACCAAAGAGGTACCCTTGACAACAGATGGAAAATTAGTCCCAGGATCGACCAGGGGCTCTAGTGAAGACCATGGCCCATTGCACAGGAAGGATGCATTCACTATCCAGAGGATCTTACAGTCTAATTTAAGGCAGGAAACAGAAGGAAGGTAGATGAGGAGGAGGAATGGCATGGGGGGGGAGAGATATAGCCTCCAGGAAAGTCATTAAGGAACACATGCCTTCCTTACTTCATGTCTTTTTAAAGTCTATTTTATCTCTCTCTATTGGGCTTTGAACCTTTTGGAGTTTATTTAAGCTATTGCAAACTTGCTGATTTAGGGAGCAAATAAGCCTTTGGGATCAAAGCAGCTGGTATTGTCAGAGGTATTGAGGGTGAAATAACACATTAGCAGAAGGAGAGCCGAGAATAAAAATGGTAAGAAAATCCAACTTGATATTTTGTTCTCTTTTGCTTTTAACCTCCTTCCCAGCTTGATCCTTTTCATTTGAACAGGTATTAATTCTCTTTGTGTGTATCCCAACAGTATAAATATTTAATGGTCCTAGATTACAGAGCTGAAATATGAGATTAGTTCCAACCTTAAAAATTTGTGCAGGATCTCTTCTTCACATTTAGATGACTCCCACATTGCAGGGAGAAATATCTTCCATCTCTGCAGGAGGAGCATCACAAGCTTTATTTTGAGTTCATTTTCTTTTTTTGGTCTTGTTTGAGGGTCAGAAGACACAAACACCTCGCCCACCCCCAGTCTTGCCATTGCTATTTTCCTGTGACATGCTATGACAAACCGAATGATAGCTCCAGGGTACTGGGGGGACTGGGGTGTGCAGGATCATGAGCCTGAACCCTGTTTCCTACCCATAGCAAGCAGGGTATTCGGCTTGGAAAAATCCATGCAAATATGGTAAATATGGGTAAGGTAATATGGCAGGGTCAATGCAAGTATGGCAAAGTTACTTGCACCAGTAACTCTTCCTTCACCAGTAACTCTTTTCCTTTCACTCGTAAATAAGACAAAGGGGGAATACAGAGCAGAGGAACATCGGCCACTGATTTTCAGAGGGCTAATGTGGCAAGTAATGGAGACTGCAGTACTTAGGTCCTCTGAAGGTCAGGCCATGCCTTTACAAGCCTATATACAAATTTAGGTGCCTACTTTCAAGCCCACAAAGCGTAAAAAAGAAAAGAACTTGATGATGATGTAAAATGGCATAACTGTTGGTAAAACCTTGCGAACTGAAGCCAAAGCCAAATGGGATATCAGACGCAGTCCCCCTTTCGGGGACAATGGAGATTTTCCAAGTCAATCAGCAATGCTGCTGGAGACACCACCTCCCAGGTTGAGCTATGGCTCTCCTTCCTTTTGGTAGGATGGATGGATCGAAGGAATAATGGAAACCAGTCAAAATTCAGATACCCAGACGCCCTCGTCCACTGCTCGTGGACAGAACAACACAGCTCAACCACATCTAGCAATAAAAGACCTCCTACTGATGGGAAGTGAACAGCACCTAAAGTGATTAATTAATGACACATATCAAGACATAGAACACAAAAAGCATTACAGACAAAACGCAAAGAGAGAAATGATCTGAAGAAGAGATTTAAAGTTGACTCCTAAGCTTTAACCCGTGGGAACAGCAGGTTTTGCAGGACTTTGGCACCCGTGTAATTAGCTGGTTTTGCTGAGCCCGACAGCTCAGGTGACGTCAGACCCTGCTGGGATCATCAACTTGTCTTTTAAATCCATCTCTGCTCTGGGAACGAGTGCTGCAAATGTCAAAGGAGCTTAAAATATTCATTACCAAAACTCATCATTCCAGCCCCGAAATGTTCACGGTGATTACCTCAGTTGGTTTCAGTAGGGTTTGGAGAGTTGCCAGCCGCATTATGTGATAAGCCACAGCAAGTCAGTATTGACAGAGGAGTCAAAAATAAAAGTGTAAAGGACTGTCCGTTTTCCTCATCCTTCAGCCAAAAGCAAGTTTTCAAAACTTCTGCGCTCTGTTCTAAAATCCTTTTACTCAGGTGACATTTAAAGTCTGGGGCTTACAAGTGTGATTTCACAGGATTAATGTGATGCTACCATTAGCACGTGAATGTGTACGTGACATTCCCGTGCACATATTTGTAGTGAAAATGGGACAGATCCGCAGCTCATGTAAACCTCCGAGTCCCTTTTTATGGCTCTCCTTTGATTTATGCAAGCTGAGATTTTGAGGCAAACTCAGTAGTTTGCTCTTCAGTCCCTTTTTTTAATTAATGATATCAAAGTATGCTCTCTAGAGAGAGTCAGAGTGAAGATACAGCAACTTTTCTGGTTAGATGAAAGATCTAAAACATTGCTGAAAAAATTGTTTCCAGGCATTTCAAACGATAGGGTCTTTTTTCCCATTTTCAACAGTTTCAAAAAGAAAAAAAGAAGTATTTCTTTTCTCTTAAAAACTTAATCTGTTTCTTCTTGAAAATGATGAAACAAAGTACATAGGCAATTTTGGAAATACTTTTAGTTCTTTTTGGAAATATTGCTAAATGAACATGAGTGTATTATTCAAACATATTAATCTATTTTCCAAAAAAAACCTTTTCAGAAGAAAACACTTGCCCGCTGCTAATGAGAAGGTGTTTACTGGCTGTTTCGGATTGCTTTGGTTGTATTCTGTACATGTTTGTTGTTTGGATTTACTCGGTGTTTTAATTAATTCAGCTCACCTGAAATAGGCTTAAATTGCAATTTTCAGCAAATTCATTTTATTGCCTCTCAACAGACTGGGCATTAATTACTTTTGTAATTTAAAAAAAAAAAAAGCATATGGGGAGTAAATACGCCTTCGGCTCTTTTGGATGCTTTAAATTACCCTCTTTTAAGAGGCGCTGGCAGAACTCAGCCCTGTTAGGGACATGATGGAGGTGTCCCCCAGCCCTGGGATGTGGCTGCGCGGGCACCATGCTGCTGCACGGCCCTGTGTCACCCGGGATGCGGCCTCAGCACGTGGGAATTGCAATCGCTATTTAAAAAAAAACCAGGCATTTATGTCACTATTAAGAAATCGTTTGGGGTCAATATAGCCAAGTTCCGCTGGACCGATTTAGCCCCATCAGTGTGTTTGGCAGGTACATATTGGCCTTGGTCTGTAAAGGGAAGCCGGTGATGCACAAGCTTCTCCTCTCTCTTGTCCTGTTAGCAAAACAAACCATTCGAAATCGAGGAGTCATGCCCTAACTGTCATGAGATGGGCTTAATAACTGTGAAAATAAATGGAGAGGGTGGTTGTCTTTTGATTTTGAGCCATCAGGTTAATGAAGTCTAGAGTTCTGCTGTTCAAGTAAAATGGTTTGAGAATGCGGGATCTAATGTAATCTCATTACTCCAGTTTGAGAAATTAAAGACAACTCTGGTTGCAATAGGAGCAAGTTCCAATGAAGCAACGCAGCTTCCTATGAGTAAAGAGCATCCACCAGGACTGCACAAAGTCCTCGTTGCCGGGCTCTTTTCCACCTGGGAGGGAGCTAGGCTAAAGGGGCAAACATGAGAAGCAAACGAATGTCCTCAGTTTCCATTTCTGTAATTTAAGATAAAAACATTAAAGGCACTTGCCATGGCTTTGGTTGCAGCTCAAAACATCACGTCCCCATCTCGGAGCTATCAACAGAGGGGTGATGGACCAAAGGAGAGCTTGAACCTCGTCACTTAGACGCAGCAGCTTTCTAGGCAAATGCACTTTGAGTAGAAATTTGGCTTTTAATCAGTCCCACCCTAAGTGACTCTCCGTCCCGCGAGAGGAAAGGAGCCTGCCCGACTCCTGGGTCCCTCCTGCCCCCAAACACGATCTGGGCTTGAATAGAGAGGCTGTTGGCAATTTTTATTCTGGTCATTTACTCCTTCTTGCAGAGTCCAACTCTGCAGTACAGATGTTAAGGCACAGCTGTTTATCATTTTTTTTTCTGGTCAGTCATGTGAATTGTCCCCTGGTAGGTTGCTTTTTTATTTTTTTTTAAGTCTAACGTCTGCTGGCAAAATCTATGATTTTTCTTTTTTTGTTGTTTTTTAATTCACATAATTAGTCACAGTCCCTGAGAAAAGACATGAAATGCTCCAGCAAAAAGATGTATATGTCAGCTGTGGATTCCTCCCTGTCACCTTCACGGTGAGGAGGCGTCTCAGCAGCTGTGCTAGAAATGTGGGCTTCTTGGCTGTGTGGTCCTGCTGCTGCATCACACATCCCGATTTGGATCTGCATGCTCATTTTTAGCAGAGCATCACTTCAAGTGAAGCCCCCAGCCCAGTCCCTCCCCTCCCGTCATTCCCCTGGGCTCATCCTGGTCCTGCAAAGAGGTGCTGGAGCTCAGCATCCTGTGCTGAAGCCAGCGGGCACCATTGGACCATGCAAGGTGGGAGCAGGAACTTCTCCAGGCATTTGAGACCAATCATCATTTTCCAGCAAATATGTTTTGAGTGCGGTCCTTCCGCTAACGCGTCTCCTCTGACAGCCTGGGCTGCCGGCTCCCCAAAGCCATGGGGAGAACATGGTGCCCTGTAGACAGGAGAAGGGAGCTGTTTTGTGGGTTATGTCCTAAGCCATCTGAAGTGGGGCTACAAGAAAGCTGGAGAGAGACATTTTACAAGGGTGTGTAGTGATAGGATGAGGGGTAATGGCTTCAGACTGGAGGCGGGGAGACTTGGATGAGATCTCAGTATGAAATTTTTCACTGTGAGGGTGGTGAGCCCCTGGCCCAGGTTGCCCAGAGAAGCTGTGGCTGCCCCATCCCTGGAGGGGTTCAAGGCCAGGTTGGACGGGGCTTGGAGCAACCTGGTGTGGTGGGAGGTGTCCCTGCCCAGGGCAGGGGGTTAGAACTGGATGGTCTTTAAGGTCCCTTCCAAATCTAACCATTCTATGATTCTATGATCTTGAGGTCAGGTCACAGAGTAGTTAAGTGCAGGCAGCTTCTTGCCTTCAGGTTTGGGAATAAAACTCGTGCATGCAGGGAATTTGTCTTTCTCCCATAATTTAATTTCAGAAAAACAGATTTACATCAGCTTGACAGAGCAGTAGAGATTTGGCTGCTGGTCTACGTAATATATCTACATAAGATAATATATGTCTGTGTAGGCTGATACAGTTTTAGGTAGCCCTCTGATACCAGTAACCACACCAAAAAAGAGAAAAGTTTTGAAAGCTTTTTTTGTGTGTGTTTCCTCTTCTCTTCCACCCCTAAAGTGAAAACAAGCAGATAAAAATCAGACGTATCAAGTTTGCAAACTCTTCCTGAAGCCAGGAGTGGGGCTGGGCAGCGAAGATTCCAGATCCCAACTCTTCTGTTGGCTTGCGGGGATGCCGGCCATGGGAGCTGCTTTTGTGGCTGTGCAAGGAGTGTCCCATTTCAAAGCAGGGGTGGGAATTTATTCCCAGGAAGTACAAATAAATCTCTCCCTCTGCAGCGTGGCTGCGTGCAAGCGCGGGACGGCTGCAGGAGCAGCCACAGTTCAGTACCGGGGCACGGCGAGGCTTCGCCGGGATGGATGAAAGCAAATTTCTGGATGCTGCTGGGGCATGTGTTCACAATTCCTCCTTTCCTACCGTTTTAACAGGTTCCCATGCGTTTACTCATCCTTTATAGGGTGTTAATCTCCTGTTGCCCGTTTTCCAAGGGTTTGTACCTGCCATCTGTTTGTAAACTGACGCTCTTCAGCAATGATAGCCTTGACCAAAAAAGTGATTTAAAAAGAATTTCTTGATTGAAAAAATATTGCGTCAGGCAGATGATAAACAGGTGGTAACTGGAGGGAAGTCTGGTTTACCAGTAGGAAATAAAATTGTTCCATAAATCCAGTGAAATCCTATTACAATGGTGGGGTTGACCAGGGCATAAAGATAAGGGTAAAGATCCTTGATTTTTCTTTAAATTACAGTTTTGAGTATCTCATAGAATAAATGGGAATGTCCTTTCTGTGCCAGGACACAGGTGAGGATGGGTTTTAGGAGAGTTAATTACTTCATTTCAATGAAAGGAAACAGGAGGTTCTGGCTGTTGTACCAGCTTTCCCATATCTGCATGGGCATCTCTTGGCTGCTTTTGCACCCCGTAGCTCTCAGTTGTGGGGCTGGGGAAAATTTGGGCATCCTTATGGTGCTTAAACACAGTGCTACTGATCCATGTATCAGCATATTCATAGGGGTCAAACCCTTCTGGGGTTGTCCAAGTTGTCCTGCAGCTTATTACTGCCGAGAGCTGCTGTCCCTGCCCACCTTGGCTTGCTTTAACTATGCTGGTTCCCCAGCGAAAGCAGAGCCAGCCCTCTACAGCAGCATGTCTGTGTGTCCTTCCACCCCAGCCACTCGTCCTGGGTGGTGCTCGGCTGCTCTATGTGTCCCCATGGCTACAGCCCAGCCTCTTTGTTCAGCCTTGGGTAATTTTCCACTTTCCAGACCTCCTCCATGCAATAAATTAAGTCAGTCTGGCTTCCCAGCCCAGCCTCTCGCTGGTGTAGGGACTGGTTTAGGGCTCCCCTGCTCCCCAGCTCCAGTGTGGGGGATCGGCATGCCCACACCAAGAACACGTCACATCTCCTAGCTGTTATGCTGAAAACACAGCCAGGAATCATAAGCTGCATGTCATCTCAGTCCAGAAATTGTCACACCAGTTTGTATTTACTTTTTAAGAGAGGAACCTCGGGCATCTCAGATGTGGTACCTCCAAACTGACAATAAATCATAAAGTCATTCTGTTATGTGCAGTGCCGTATATCAAAGAAATTGCTAATAATAACAACAATTCTTTAGCTTTTATTCCTTTGTTTTTTGCTCTGTTTTAGTTCTGATGGCCAGTCTAAAATCTCTGCCTGGATTGCCTACTCCAACCTGGCTGGAAATTTCAGGTGCCGTTGAAACCACCCAGTTGTTTGCCCCAGTGAATACAGGGCATGCTCCTGGGACTACTGCAAAGAGCAAAACAGGGCAACACTGTGGGCACACAGAGGAAGAAAAATCCTGGAAAAAATTATGGCAATGACCAAATCTTCTGGGACCCATTAAAAGGTAATAATTCTAACCAAAGGAAGGGGGATTTTCCCGTTGTGAAATGAAACAAACATTCAGAAATGATTTGTGAGTGTGTGTTTAAATTTAAAATTTTATAAAGTATGTTGTTCAAAGGCTCTTTTCTTCCCGGGGTAGTTTGGTTACAATCTTCTCTTAAGAAAGAAAATCTCTGCAAAGAACACAGCCTCTGAAGCTTGCTTTGCTCAGCCCTCACCGTGCAAATAGCACTACGCCGTGATATTTGGCAGCAGATCTTTCACTCTTTTAATTACTGCTGTGGTCCTGCTAGATGCAGAGCATCTCAGGGCTGAGTTTTGAGTGGTTCTGTGCCAAGTTTGTGCCACGAATAAATCTGGATAGTCGTGGGGCAGGTGAACGGTGAGGGAGATCCCGATGCCCTCCATTGCCCGGTTGGAGGATGCTCAGCACCCTCCTTTCAGACCAGTTTTCCATTGCAAACGATGCCACAGCTCTCCCAGCTTTGTCGTTTTGGGGCTGATTTAAGTCTTCCGAAGGTGCTGTAAGTATCCATGTAAATGCCCAACCTGGACCACGCCAGCAGCAGAGCTGGACACCAGCTCGCCCTGTCCCCTGGGGTGCCGAGGCTGTCGCTGTGCTTTGCTGAGCTTTTTCCCTATCTAAACCGTATCATTGCAAATAAAATGCCCAAGGGCTTTTCATACTAGCCTAAATATAAAAAATTCTGCCACATATTCCTCTTAAGAGGTTGGGTTTCAGACAAAGCTGTCTTTATGGCAGCACTTAGGTTGGATGCCAGTTTTTGAAATTGCCGCAGCATTTTTTGTGCAACTATATTGAAAAAGCTATTGCGGAGCAGTTATTTATGAAAGGCAAGCTAGCGCATAGGCACGGCCTTTTATGTTGCTCACTTCTTGATTAAAAAAGGTACTTTTGTGCATCTTGAAATACTTTCCTGAGTAGAGAGGAACTTACACTGCAACATGTGTGTGTCGTGCTTTGAGGCAGTAAGGCTGCAGGCCATGCAATTAAAAAGAAGGTACCATTTGTTAAAATGTTTGCTTCTGCACAGCACAATGAAGACTCTGTGCTGTTATTAGAGTCACAAAAGTAGCCAGTAATATTATCCTGGCCCCACTCCAAGAATAAAAATCAGCTCAGGTCTGTGTCATTAACTCAATAACTGTGTCATCTGAGTAATTGCTAGGATCTCAGGTTTTTTCCTATTCTGCATGAATTTCTGAGTTTTAATATTCAGGTACATTAGACTGTAATTTCGTATTGATTTTTAAGCAGAGAAGACGTAGAGATGTAATTTTAAGGAACATTATCAGTTATTTGATTAAATTAATTGCCCCCTTTCACGTACAGTAGTCACATAACATCCTTAATTTGACAGTAGCATGAAAATGTTATCTGTATTTTTGAACTGTGGTTGCCTGCATGGCGAGTCCTCACCCTTCCCCTCAGAAAAGTCTGGTTATTGGTTTGTAGGAGATGGTGGAGGTGGGGAGGTCAGCTCTGGTTTAGGCTGTGAAGATTAAACATTTACTCTCCATGGGGGAATTAAGTGGTAAAATGAAAGCCAGACACCAAATCAGCTCTTTTGGAAGGAACAACATCTTTCCATAAAATCATAGAATCATAGAATGGTTCGGGTTAGAAGGGACCTGTAAAGGTCATCTAGTTCAACCCCCTGCCATGACCAGGGACATCTTCAACTAGACCAGGTTGCTCAGAGCCTCATCCAGCCTGACCTTGAATGTTTCCAGGGATGGAGATCTACCACCTACCAAAATCTGTGTAGCCAGTATGGTTCTACCTCCAGTAACACTGGTTTTGCTGGCAGATCGCACTTAACATGGTGCCCAGAGCAAAGTGCTCTCCTGACCTGGGGCCCTTGGGCACATCTACATGGAAAAAAATGGCTAAATTCCTGGTTGGTGGCTCTTGCTTGCAGAGCCATGCCCCTGCCTGTGCAGCTCTTCCTCTTGCTTCTCTCTCCATCCCTCTGCGGAAGATTTCTTAAGGCATTTGTTCATCTCGGGATTACTTTAATGCGCTAAGAAGCCTGATGGAGTAAGACTTGTCCTGTCCCTAATTAGCTCATTTAGAATGAAAAATCGCAGAGCATTTTCTGCCTTCTGCAAATAGATTAAAGAGCTTTTATGCAAAAACAATCACATAAAATGTTTTTTAAAATAGTATCTATTTAAAAACAAGTTACTCTTTGATAAAAGTAATAGAAGCTGCTTTTTACTGGAAACAGCTAGTGCCACATAACATACCTCGAGCATCCTTCATTGGCATATTTCAAAGTACTTTGAAAAAAATGAAAGATAATTATCCCTATTTTATACATTGGGAAAGACCATGAAATGAGTTTTTCAGTTGTTCCCGCGGCACCGAGAGCACAGGGAACAAATCCTAAACACCATGAGGCTTCGTCCAAATTTTTATCAACAGTGTTCCTGTCTGTGGTCCCATTTTATAGTGTACCCATTGGAGGCCTCTTTCTCTGAGCGACACAATATTTTAATCAGTCACGAGCCTTCATCTCTTTATTTAACTCCATTAATAATGCAGTTTCTTTCTTTATTTCCTCCATTGATTCCCTGTGCTGACATGGAAGAGTCTGAGTTACCTTTGCCTATAAACCCCTTCGGCACGTGGGCACCACTGAGTTCCCTCGTGTGAAATCCCCCTGGAAATTCCAGCTGTGGGGGCTGGCAGCGTAACTGCGGTCCCAGCCCTGTGCGAACCACCATCCCGTGTCATCTGAAACGCAACGTAACCTCAGAAATGAACGTTTGGCCCCACTGATCAAGATCCAGATGGATAAATTCAAGCTGGGGGCCCAGTTTTGACCCATGTCTGATTTAAATGCAAAGTATCGTAAATCGTTTAAAGCCATTCCTGCATGTGTTTAAGCTTACCCATGCGAGCAGTCTCATTGAAGTCAATTACGAACAATGGCATTTCTTTCTTCTCTATTCACTGCTGATTTCTGGTACAGGGTGTAAATGACTCTTTTATTGCCTTTGACACCGAAGTCCCTCAGCCAGCCATTAAAGAGGCATCACACTAATTGATAAATGCTGCTTGACTCGGGGGTGGCTTTTAATTTTATAATCCTATTAAAAATGATAGATATGTCAAATATTTGTGCCTACTGGACAGAACATATGATTCTGCTCTAAGGTTTCCAGTTTAATTTTTTTTTTAAAGCAATTGGGCAGAACCACTGATGTAAGACAAACAGATGCTCTTCAGCTGTACTTTTCCATAAATGATTTTGTTCTGGATTTTTTTTTTTTTTTTTGTTCCCCTACCAGGCATATCAAGTTCAAAAGAAAACGCTCCCTCTTACTAATGAGAAGATTAATCGCATTCACATATGCAGCAGACTTTGTCAGTTCTGTTGAAAGTTTGATGACCTTTAAGAGACAAAGTTTTAGTGTGCCCAAAATAAATAATTCATCCTCCACAGATTTGCCCTCTGTATCCATTTGCTTAAATCTGAAGCACGCTGATTAAAGCGGCTGAGTGCAATTATCTTCATACCTCATCGAGACAAAAATCTCTATTTTCCTATGGTACTTCAAAGCAGAATTGCTCTTTTAAAGATATCAACAGTCTGATATACACGGGATCCATTTTTGCTCTGATTTATGTCCAGCTCTCTGTAGCAGTCTCCAAAATCACACAAAAACCTCTGAATTTCTCTTTTCCATACGAGTTCTTTTTCCAGCACTGAAAGCTGAAATGTGTAACTAATCCTCTTGCAAAATCTTTGAAATTGTCACCTTCAAACGCAACTGGAAAATTCATCTCTGTTCTCATGTACAGGGAGAAAAATGTCATCTACGCAAGTGGCAAGATGTGATTTCCTTTGATTACTGCAATTATTGACACTGCCGGGCTCCTTCCATCTACGAAGGCTGCACTTTGCTAATTGCCAAGAAAACTCCTTGCCCCTTTCTCTCCCCCTTGCAATGCCCACTTTGCTGATTTCTCGCCCCACCTGTTGCCCTTTTGGGTCTCAGCCCGGCTTTCGCAAATAATGATGCGTGGAAATAACATCAGCTACGGGCGCAGCCAAAAGGGACCGCTCATGGGATGGAACATGCAGGGGCGGGCGCTGGTCCCCGTCCCAAAGAGCACATAGACATTGCGGGTCCCCTCCGGCCATCGGCTTCAGGGGGCATGTTGGGAACCTCCTGCAGTGACCACATGCAGATAAATAAGCTGATTATAAAATAGCCAAGCAGATGGTCTCTTTTGTTGCTACCTGTGAAAATAAGTACAGTCCTCCTATTTCCCTGGGAGGAAGGAAACAGCTCAGCAGACATCACACCGCTCTTAGTTTATTTAGGACACTCTGAAAGAAAGGCTGAATGAATATTGCAGCCATTTAAATGAATCTTTCCTGGCCCCATGTGAAATTAGACTGAACTGGCACCATGTCACCTTGTTACTAGAGAGAACAAATATTCCCCCTGGCAAAAATCCCACTTCAGGCTTGAAAAAATGTTGGGTTTTTTTCACGCAGAAATTGAAATTGGTCTTAAATGCTCTCTGGATTTAATGTTGCTTGTTATAGATGAAACAATGAAAATGAAAGAGGAAATAATAAGGGATTGCTGGGTTTTTAAAGGTGATTTACAGACAAAAGGAAATCCTAGGGATTAGGAAGTTGTTTAAATACCAGCGACAGTCAAATATGGAAACATTCCAAAATCAGAGATTAGGAAAAAGAAAAAAAAGAAAAACATATGAATTGCAATGAACAAAGCCATGAAGGAAAGGAAGGTATATTCGGAAAGAAAAAAAGTATCCAGGCAAAGAAAAGCAAAAAGCCTCATAAAACCAGAAACAAGACACCTGCTTTTCTGGCAGTTACCAGCAGCAAGGACGACTCCACCTGCCAAACCCAATTTTTAACATCAGTAAATCACCATGCGGGTAAAATAACAGGATGTTGGAAAGGAAACAATTTTCACTAATTAGCGTATCAGATACCGCTCTCATACACTCAGCGCTCGCAGTATTGAGCAAGAGCTCAGAGTTTGCTCCGACTCTTCCGAGTTGTTATGAGGATAACCCCTTTTCCCATCCAAGCGCCTTTGGCAGTTGGTTGCAAGGTGGGGCTGGCTCCCATGGAGAGGGCAGCACCGGTGCTTCCAGGGGAGCGGGATGCAGTTCCCCAGGAACTGTGGTGGCTCTCTGGGACCCTCCACCATGGGTGCCAGCTGAGGAACCGGTGCTGAGCACTGCATCACCGACAGGACAGGGAAAGCTGAATAAGAAAACGGAGAAAGTCCAGAGGAGGGCCACGAAGATGATCATGGGCTGAAGCCCCTCTGCTGTGAGGACAGGCTGAGAGAGCTGGGGGGGTTCAGCCTGGAGAAGAGAAGGCTCTGGGGAGACCTTGGAGCCCCTTCCAGTCCCTAAAGGGGCTCCAGGAAAGCTGGGGAGGGACTCTGGATCAGGGAGGGGAGCCATAGGACGAAGGGTAATGGTTTTAAACTGAAAGAGGGGAGATTTAGATGAGATCTCAGGAAGAAATTCTTTGCTGTGAGGGTGGTGAGCCCCTGGCCCCGGTTGCCCAGAGAAGCTGTGGCTGCCCCATCCCTGGAGGGGTTCAAGGCCAGGTTGGACGGGGCTTGGAGCAACCTGGTGTGGTGGGAGGTGTCCCTGCCCAGGGCAGGGGGTGGTACTGGATGATCTTTAAGGTCCCTTCCAAATCTAACCATTCTATGATTCTATGATCTTGAGGTGATGAAGCCTGTCCCTTCTTGGTGATGGAGGGGAAATTTTAAATATTGGAGAACTAGTAATCAAATCTACTGCAAAAAGGAGGAGCAGCTTGGTTGTACAAAGATCACCCCTATCAGCATGTCATACATGCTCATGCTCCAAAATACTTAACAGCTCAGCCCAGAGTGCATGTGAAAATGAAACCCAACAGCACATTAATGGAGTTATGCGATGGGGGAATATGCCATAAAATAAATCACCTAAACTGAAAGCTGAATTTTGAGCCTCTGGGTCATCTTAATGTCTGTGATGTATGTGGAGAGCCTGTCTCTTGGCTTTTGTTAAATTTAATGGGAGTGTTGTAGCTGAAATCTCTTACATTGCCTTGGAAATGTATCTCACAGCGTCAAGGTTGTTTCATGGAAACTATCAGTGGTCAGTGGTGGGTTTTTTTTAACTTTATAAAAATAGTATCATGAACCCTTTTGGCCTGTGATGTTTGCTTGGCATCATGTGGACTGAACCGTGGGTATATGATATGAAGAAATAACCCAGAGGCTGTGGCAGTCTTAGGACTTCAGAAGGAGGATAGGAGACCACTTATTTGAATATCTGAATTGTTTACCAGCATTGAGTTCAAGTTTAATTGTGAAAAGCAAGAATAGATTAAATAATAACCTAATCGCCGTCATATACTAATGTTATGTGGATGCAAATTTGGTGAAGGTGCCTAGTAAGAATCATAACTGAAAATCTGCGGTTATGATAGCCTTCAAATAAATGCATACAAAATGAGGTAGATTTCAAAGGCATGTGTAAGGGAATGGCTCTCTGAATGATATTTACTGCCCTTCTCTGCCAGCTCATGTCAGGATGAACCAAAAACCAAGCTCTTTTTCTTTTAGTGATAAGTAACGTTAACCTCACAACGTAGTTCCTGCTTCCGTGAACTTGTGGCTTTATGTTTTAATTGACTGGTCAGAAACAAGCTTAGGAAAGGTATCAAGGGTCCTCCGTCTCTCTGGTCAGTGATCAGGATGCCCCCAATGTATCTCATTCCTATATATCATCAAAGTTATGGTAAAGACCATATGAAAACTACAGCCCAGTTAATACATATAAAATGGTGTTTCTTTAATAGATGGGAAACCATAAACAGTTTCCTGAGATACATAAACAAATTGAAGAGAATTTCCAGCTTTGACATCTTAATAGTGTATGATGAATAGTTTGGCGCCATGACAATATCTTTGTCAAGATAGGGAGCTTTGGGATGTAATTGCTCTTTGAAAGAGTTATTTAGTAGCTTTCCTATCACATTATATGGTTTATGGAGGACAGTGGAAGGTCTTGTTAGGGAAGTTTATCTGACTTGGCTCTTGGGGTTTATCCTGTCACCAAGACCATTACCATGATACCTTTCATGTGATTCAGCTCTGTTGCTCTATTTTTCATACAAAACCAATGTCTGACTCATATCCCACAAATAACGTTAGGACAACAAGGGAAGGGCTTAGCGGTGTGTTGGAGGAAAGACCTGTTAGCCTCTTTTATTATGGTTAGGTTGTTTTCTGTAATAGCAATCTAACAAAGTAAAATGTAGCTACCTGGGGGGAAAAAAAAAAGACAGTTGTAATTGACTACTATTCACCAATAATTTATTGAAATCAGTGTCAAGAATAAATCCCTGAAAATGAGGCTTCACATATGGACATGATTACTCTTGTGCCTGTTTGCAGACTGCCACTGAAATAAGCAGTGATTCATTGTGAATGAAGTTTGAATTAATTAGAGAATCCCTGGTCTGCGATGGTCACCCTGTTTTCTTTAGACGTTCGACGGTTTTGGAAAGATGATGGCTATTGGCACGTACAATGGTGCAATAGACCCATAACCAGGTTTTTCCACTTTCTCGAACAACCAACACTGTGTTGCAACACCGCAGAGCGTCGTAATACGGAGAAGCCCCAGGAATGTGTACGGGCTGTTTTTTATAATGCAGTTTCCATCCTGCCATCTTTCAATTATTAATTGCAGTTTTCAGCGTAAACAGAGATATATGTGGACCAAGGCTTGGCAGGGCTTGGCTGCTTGCATCTTGTATCTCTGCAAATTAAAAAAACCCAAGCCCCAGCAAGCTTGATGGGGCCGCAGGCTGCGGCGGGCAGAAGGGATGTTCAGTATCCTTGTAGAGGGACCGTGTATGTGTCTACAGGGATGCTCAGGACTACAGTTAAGCACAGGAAGGTCAGTGGCCTTAATCAAATGTGATCAGAGCCCAGAGCCTGCCCATACTCTGCTCCTCCACGTAACATCGAGCAGATACAGCCCCTTCTGGGAAAGGAAAAGCAGAAAGCAAGCTCGGTCTATAGGTACCGTTCCCCTGTGCACCCGTAATAATCCTTGAAGCTGCTGTCTTGGTAATAATCTAGCAAAGAAAAGAAAATATTGGTATTTAATTATACTTGTCAATCAACCAGAAATGAGTTTTCCTTATCAAGAGGAGCTGGGTTTGATTTTGTCACTTGGAAATGGAGGTTAAAGACTCTTGTAGAGTAAAAGTTTAATTAAGAAAGGAGATTTGGATTAACGTGTGAGGCAGAGAGAGAATGAAAGGTCCTCGAAAATCATCTGAGTATGATTCATAGGAGGAGAGAAACCTAAATATGGGAACAGATTTTTTTTTTTTAAAGAGAAGAAAAGCTATATGGTGCTAAAGCTCATGGGAGAAAAGGCACAGGAGGGATTTTGATGAGGCTAGGATGTCTCTATTCAATCCACTTTCCTGCTCTTGATATTTAGCCATTTCAGATATTCAAAGTCTGGTCAGAAAGTGCAGATGCTGAGGGCCATTAGCAAATCCTAGGGATTTGGATGCTTGACTTTCATAAATTCAGATAGCAGAGGAACAAATTGCTCTTTTGGAAGCTTTGAAAAATCCATTTTTTGTTACTTTCTGGCTGTGCCATTGACATAGAGGATGCTGCCCACCTGCATCTCCTGTCTAAGCCTGCAGAGCCCTTGTCCTGCCCTGGCACATCCATGCCAGGAGCTGCTCCAAGTGTCCAGGACTGTCCCCTGATACATCCCACCGGGCTAAACCCAATGCTCAGCCCTGTAGGCTTTTTTCAGACATGTTCCAAGAGACATTGATTCCTGATCCCTGGGTGGCTTCTTCATCCCAACTCAGGTATGTCTCCAAAGGTTGGTGTCTCAGGAATTCATAGTAAAAACACTTGCATTTTTATTTTCTTTTGGGTACTGGGCAAAAAGCAAGACTATTTCCCTAAAGGTGGCTGCACCAGTTCAGCTGAAACTAAAAAACGCCAGCAAGGCTCATGCACACAGCACAGAAAATGTTCAGCACGAAAATCAAAGTTTGGAAATCATCTAGATAACCAGCAAAAAGCGTGGCCATGCAGGTCAGCCCGTGACAGTTTTCTCCTGACATCTATTGCCTTTGGATCGGGACCTCAGAAAGCAAGTTTGTGGTGAGAGGAATTCCATGATTTCTCCAATAAAGGAGATCCCCAAATATGAAGTCTTTGGTGAGAGCAGCCACTTGGGCAGACTCTGTTTTACAGGCTGCTATCTGCTATCTCAAGCCTAATTTAGGAATTCATCCCAGTCCTGCTCCCCAGTCACTAATTACAATTGCAGATGAGGGACTGGAGACAGGTTTGCTACAGGAATCTGCAGGGAAGAATCAGCTAATTTTAATCCTAAATGAAGTTTGAGAAAGGTTTGGTTTGTGCAGTTATAACTTCTTGGCATGCAAAAAAAAGGCACTGAGGAATTTCCCTTGATAACAGGACAGCTTTTTCTTTTCCTTTGACTAATATGTGTAAGTTACCAAAGCGGAGTTAAATGAAGCCTTGAGTCTACAACCCAAACCCCACCTGTAGCTGCTCGAGTACTTTGGTATTTCATTACCTGTCTGCATAAGTACTGGTGAGCAGACAGAAAAGGAGGATGAAATGATTTTACTAGGATGCTTCACTTGTGACAGCCGTAATCTGCTTTAAACACACACTCAGGTTCATCACTGGCCTCAGCCTTCAAGGAGAAGAGTTTTATTTGGTGAGGGAGGCTGCTGAGCAAATGCCAGGAACGAGGTATGTGGATAAATGACGGACAGCACTTAAAAGTTGTTTTTCTGTGATGGAGTGAAGATAACTGATTTCCCTTTAAGCCACCACAGGAGTGAGTCCAGGCTCTGGGAAATTCGGTGAATTAGGCACCGGTGGTCTAACACTACACAGGGCATGTCGGAGGGGTACGAGATGTGATTCCCACAAGTGCTCGGGTGTATAGAGAAATGGGACCAAATGCTGGACGTCTGGGAATATTCCACCTCTGATGCTGCTCCAGTCAGCAACCTCTTTACAACACCATTTTTTTCAGGGGAAACAGGAAAATGTTGAAAATATACTTAGAGAAATCAAAATTCATGAGACTACGCTCTGCTCCATGCATACTCAGAACAGCAGGAGCTGCCAGTAGGTAAAAGAAAAGAGAAAATAAATCGTATTAGAATAAAGAAAGTACAACCCAGAAATGGGTTGTTTTGGGTTTTTTTTTAATTTGATTCTGCTAAATAACTTCCCGTCCAGTTTAGGATAGTCTGTGTTTGATGTGTTTTTTGTGGCAATTTGAGTTTGGCTCCTGGGCCACCATCTGTCCTGTGTCCCCACGTGCATCTGACCTGATGCACAGAAATAAAGGACAGGTGTAATCCTTCGTCTCCAGCGTTCGATGGTGTGTCAGAAACAAGGCTGAACACAGGGCGATGTTGGCTGTAGGATGGTGATCCAGCTCACTGTGTAGACTGGAAAACAGATCTGCTGTCACTCCAAAATTCTTCCAACTGGAGGATGTTGAAATCTGTGTTGTGAATTCTTGGGTATTTCTACAGCCTGCCCAAAAATATAGTTTTCCATGGAGCAAACTAGCAAATATCACAAGGCAAACCGAAATTTCCCAAGAACTCACTGAATGCCCAATGTCAACGGAAAAGTACTTCACACGTTGCCAGAGATATTTTGAGACAGAAATAAAGAAAAGGAAGAAAAAATCCCAAAGTCCCAACCGAATAATTTCCTCTCCACTTATAGTTCCTTAGTGCTTTCCTCTGAAAAATTACAGGAATCAAAACCAACAGATATAATTAAACCCATGTTCGTGAAATGGGAGAACGCTGCCAGAGCAGGCAGCGGTAGGTGTGCCACCCAGCACACAGAATAGGATGAAGCTGGGATGGAAGGTTTCTGCTAGGTTGAGGACTTGCTTTTAAAATGTATTCTTCCAGTATTCCTGTGCTCAGACATCAGTTTATCCGTTGAGTGAATTGCTAAAAAACCTCATGTTAAGTGTCTCCTTGGACCTGTTTTTGGATATTTTAAACACCTGGAGGTGTTTAAAAAAAGGGTAGATGGGGCACTTAGGGACATGGTTTAGAAGTGGCTTTTGTCAGGGTAGGTTAAAGGTTGGACTCGATGATCTTAAAGGTCCCTTCCAACCTCAGCAATTCTATGATTCCATGATTCTATGATTTGTAATGTATCGCCTGTGATCAGTAAAAAATTTGCCCATCAAAACACTACATGAAATATTCAGCTTTATAGCCAAGAAAAACCTTTGTCATTTGTTATGATCTAACCTGGAAGAAGGAATTTTTCCCTGCAGAAATTGCACTTTAAAGTTTGTCAAAATCTTTTGGTGGTGTTTGTGGAGGCCTTAGCCCAGGGCTGCCTTCAGCACTGACAGCAGGAGAAACAGGCTGCTCCTCAGTTCCCTCCAGACAAGAGAGCTCTGGTTTGAGGAACAGACACGTGACTTTTTTTTCTCATTTTGGCTGTGGTGCTCACAATTCACCTTTCTGTTGTAAGTTTTTGCAATGCACCGAGACAGAGGATGACTCTGGGGTTGGGTGTCCAAAGGCTGAGGCACTCCGCTCCGGTTCACCAGCCAGCGAAGGAGGGATGTGGGAAAGTCTCCCCAGCTGGAGGAGAACAGCAGCTCCTCTCTTTCCTCAGCAGGAGAAACAACACTCAACACTCCCTTTGCGGCCACTCGTCCGTTCAGCCCCTGTTCCTCTTACTAGACGTTGCTTCTTCATATGCGAAGTCTGGAAGTTAATCCCACAGCCTAGACCAACCAGCCATTAGTCTGCAGGCACGTATAGACTTTCCTTCTCGAGCCACATGTTGTTTTTCTTTGATAGTTGTTTCAGATGCATCTGTGTTTGCTTTAGGACCCAGACCAGAGCTACGTACTCTTCAGCAGACACTGGGGCTTATCCTGAGGTCTTCCATGTGTTGTTTTTGTTAGCATCCTGGTTGTATCCTGGAGAAAAAAATATCCAATGTTGGAAATACCATGTGGCCAACATGATCATACATTTGTATTATACAACCCAGCAGCGGGGTTCCCTTTTCTGGGAATTCTTTGCTCTGGAAAAAGTAGCGCCAAGGGAGTGACATTGATTTATGTCACCAGTAGAAACCAAACACTCATCGCAACGTTTCACAAACAGAGAACGGCTCCAAGGGCCTTGGTAAGGAGGTGACTAATGCTGCTGTCCCTGGGCCCCACAGCTCCCTCCCTCTGCGATGGGGAACAAAAGGAACACACTGTGCTGCACTGTATGGGGTTGGGTACCAAGTCGGGCTGGTTGTCCTTTCTGTGAGTCTCCCTCTTGAGCACATCGGTGCATGAAGTGACCCAAGATGTTTTAGGAAGCAGAGGAACACAACAGAGCAACAGAAGTGGAGTTTTTAAATAAAATAATTTAAAAAACCCTGCCTGCAACCTGGGACAGTGAAGCAGGGAGGCATACACTTACCATGTTCCTGCAGTCTGTTGCTGTGGTCCTTAGATGTGCGGTTCTTGGCTACAGCTGACCACAGGCTCCTGGGGTAGTGAAACCTTCAGTCTGGCCCACTGGAGCCTTTCTTACATTTTTACATTAATCCATTTGTCTTCCTGACAGGCTGAGATACATTTTCCCCATCCTGGTTTTCCTCATCCTGGCTGTTCAGCCTTCAGTGTCCTGCTGTTTTTATTCCCCTGTTCGTCCCTATTTTCTTTACCTGTATGATGGGACTGAGGCAGGACTTTCGGTGTTTTCACCTCCTACCACCTATCCCAATCCACATGCCTGGGACAAAAAAGCTTAGCGTGTCCATGTGTCTGGACACGGATTGCAGCAAATGGCTCTGCACCAGAAGAAAGGATCATCTCAAAGTTCACATCCCGGTCCAGGAGGCTCCTTTCCCAACTTGTTGCTTGTGAATTAATGCACCACATATAGACACCGAGCCCTACCTAATTCGATCAAGATGTGGTGTCTGCATCGTGCATCTCTGAGAACACATGTGTTCATTTTATCTGATACAGTCGCATCTTAACTTA
Organism: Larus michahellis; assembly: GCF_964199755.1. Lineage (NCBI taxonomy): Eukaryota > Metazoa > Chordata > Aves > Charadriiformes > Laridae > Larus > Larus michahellis. The sequence goes on from NC_133906.1 coordinate 15,642,389, forward strand.
TAATAGCTGGGATCAAAATAGTCTAGGTGATCACAGAGCAGCAAGATGAAGCTGTTTACTCGCGGGTTTCCGTTCCCTCTGCTGAGCGGCGTCTGTTGTGCGGCCAGGTCTGACATCCGCGCTCCCCAGAGCCTCGGCTCCGCAGATGGAAGGGGCGGGCGGGGCTGGCCGCATCCCGGCATCGCCCACATCAAAGCCCCGCGCGCATCTGCCGGGGCCGGGGATGGGGCTCAGCACAGCCCTCCCTCCACCTCAGCCAAGGTGCGAGCTCCGTCTGCCACCGCGGAAGGCAACCACAAAACCCCGCCACGCATTTCAGGCATCAGGAAGATATTCTTGAGATTAAAAATGTAAGAATTAAGTAACAGGTGTCCACTGGGGAAGTGTTATACAAGCAAAACTTCAGAATGCAAAGAAGCACCTTTCCTCCGTCGGTACTTACGTTTCAAGTTATTTTTTGAGACCTGAAATTCATGGAAAATTTTCTACTTGAAACACAATGGTAAAAGAACAACACCTAAACAATCAATTTTGTTTGCTAACCTTGCGCTGACACAGAGGTCAAGGAAGTGTCACAACGTGACCTAACTTGCTGGATGGCAAGACTTCTGCGACTATAATAAGTATCATATAATGCCAGAAGTGGATGTAAGCTATTAACAATGCCGAGGTAGGAAATCCATGGATCATGAGTGAAGAGACTATTAAACATTTTATTTGAGGTTCAGATGTCACGTGGAAGAACACAGAGCCTTGAAATGAGATCCAGACCATCTGATGACACCAGTTTGCACACTGCTGGTACTACCGCTGGAACCACACTGGTTTGCACCAACGGGGAGCTTGGCACTCACAGATGTGGTTGCAGGAAAGGAAAATAGCTGTTGCAAGAGATTCATATTCAGCATTTTTGGTCAGAACAGTGTGAAAAGAACAGATTTCTTCTCACATGCCAGCCTGAAAAGAACTAAGTGACTTCAAAATGCTCACCATGAAGCCTGCAGAGAGAAATCCAGAGAAAATCGACAGAGGAAAATCATGACCCAGTAAAAGCAAACAGATAGTAAAAGGAAGGTGATCTTGAGCAACATGCACAACTAATGGGAGTGGCGATGTTGCACACTCATGTGCCAGAGGCTTTTCTTCACTTCTGAAGCAGCAAAAGGATAGTTTTGGCGTTCTCTGACGCTAATTGAAAATGCATTACTGGCTGAAAGCAACATTATCTCTCGGTCTTGAGAAATTTCCTCTGCCACAAACATAATTGTAATAAAAACTGAAACACTGAAATAAGTGTTAGAACATTTAAAAATCGTAAAGCCTTCCCTGTTTCCACTTTTCTTCTGTAATAAATTAAAAGCACGACAAATTTCACCCGAAGACACAAACATTAAGAAACCATTTAGCAAATGACTTTTTTCAAGCCTGGCATCTCTAGCCTGGGGAGAGCTTTGGAAGGGTCACGGGAATTTGTCCCATGAACGGCCTCTCTTCAAGCCCAAGGGGGTAAATCTGTGGATCTGGGGCACCATGATGCTGGCCTGAGGAGGACAAGGTGCCAGCTTGTAGGGAACTTGCCTATTCTTTGCCACCTTCTCACCATCATCATGTGCAGAGACGTCTTTGCGCAAGGAGGCACCTGAGCATGTGTTTAAGTCTCATTTCAAAGGAGTGTATGTCCTTTCCTAGAGATGCTTTCCTGAACGGCAGCCAGAAGGGATGACATAAGGCGTTACGCTGACTTGGGTAGAGACGTGAGCACACCATGAGCTCCAGGAAGCCTGACGCTGCCAGCAAGTCTGGACCCTCAGGCTCTTGTGCTTTGAGGATGGACAGACTCTGCCCAGCAGGTCAGAAGGAGGCAGCAGGTTTCACACGCTGCTTTCTCGGCGTACAACCCACGGATCACAGCATCAGCCTTGGCACGGTCCCCTTCAGCAGGAGAAATGGGGATATGCAGAACAGACAAGAACCAAAATGTTCAAACCTCACATTTGGCATGCTACATGCAGGTCATGGAGCTCATCTTTAGGTGACTGAGTTTATAAAAATCCTTTGTCTCTGTGTGTAATTTCTTCTGAGAAGCAGAAGGTCCCTCCTGTTTCCGTCCATATGCTCTATGTCACAGGGGTCTGTGCAGCTCCTGCATCCCTGTGTCTCTACATTGTTTCACAATAAATTAGGGGACGCAGTGATATACACATTTTTACCTTCTTAAGGGTGCCAAGCTGAGGATCCAAGAAGGGCTTGATCATACAAGATGAAGCAGGAAGCCTGTAGCAGTGCAAGAACTCAAATGCCCAGCCCTAAGACATCGCTCTTTGCCCCCTTCTTGTTGCTGGTTCTTTGTTGTTGTTGCCAGATGTTAAAATGCTGCTGTGTTTCTGCCCTATTCAGAATTGGTATTCCTCAGTTAGACCCCTGAAGGCATGTGGAGTTCCCTGTGTTAAGTGAATTTTTTATGGGCAAAGTATTAAGAAAAATTATTATGTGTCCAGCCACCAAATAGAATATTATATGCCCGTAAGGAGAAAGAATGGCCGGTTCAAAGAAACATTTACAAAACTTCGTATCATCCATAAAACCGCACATTCTCCGTGGGATGAGGGTGGAACTATAATCCCTCTGCGAGTGACAAGTGTGGCCTTCCCATGGCATGCAAACCCAGGCCCAAGTTTCCTAAAAGCCATCTGTTTTGCCATTTAGGACTTAATGTGAGCTAGAGAAAATGTTGCAACAAGCTGTTTTCATCCCTGCGGACAGTGCCTTGCCCTACCACATGCTTTGGGAGGGTGCCTTGGGAGGATGAGCCCTGTGAGGCTGAGGCTGGAGCAAGGGGGTGGCACCAGGGCTGCCAGAGGTGGGCACCAAGCAAAGCAGCAAGGTGGAAAACCTTCCCATAACCACCAAGCTTTGGGACTCTTTCTCATTTCCCTCCCAGGCAGGAGCTGTAAGTCTCAGCACGTCACACTGGGTGTAACATACCGAAACCTCCTCCCCAGCAGCCAAAGTGCAGGGTGATCCAGTCCAGTCCACATGTGACATGGGCTTTGTACCCTCATTGCTTAGGAGGACCTCCCTTGTTGCCTAAACAGAAGAACAAAACCAGCAAAACCAGCGAGTTTTCATCTGGGCAGAAAACCTCTGGTCCCCATTGCAGGCAGAAGGGAAGTATTACGGTCCCACGAGACATTGCACAAAACAGGTACTGCCTTTCAGGTCCAAAGATGCCTTTTATTTTCTGGTTGAGCAAGATGGAATCAAGTGTCTGTGCAACCAAAGAGTGAAATGACATTTGAGCAAAAGCTGGTTTTATATCCATTCACACCAAAGAAAGGATATAAGTTCAGCCAAGGTCTTATCCTGGCTCCCTAGCAGCACCGATTTCCACCCAGGGAGAACAAATGCATCTTTGCTCACGTAAGAAGAATCACAGCTCAGGCTTTTCATGAGCGTCTTTGCCGCAAATTAGCCAGAGGGAGAGAGCTAAAGCTTGCAATGGAAATAACTCTCATCAAGAACAAGTGCTCGAGGGGCTTAGAAATGTGATTTTATTAACTTTCTGTCAATGTTCAGTGCAGGATAAATGTCCATTTAAGAGCATTAGCGATGCATTCCCTCAGAAGAGACATTTGCAGGACCTCACCCCTCCCAATCTTCTCACCAGCTGCTCAACTCACTTTGAAAAAGTGAAAGAACGAGCAGTTGGAAGGGCTTTGAAAGGATGCAAGTGGAGGCAACACACACAAAGCCTGTCTAAGGCTGCGTTTCAGCCCCTTTCGCACAGAGTCTGCAGCAGCCGATGCTTGGAGCAGGAAGGGGAACGGCAGTTGGGGGAAGGAGGGATTGTGAAATGTCCCAGCCATGAGCAGGTACTCGGCATTTCAAATTGTTTGTTCTTTAAAGGAAGCTAATGTCTTCCTCGGGCCGTCTGCTCCTGTGACAGCAGCAACCTTGTTTGTACACCAGGGCTGCAGCGTCCCCCGCACGGGAGAGCAGGTTTTGGCACAGCACACACAGAGACAGCTCCCACCCGCAGTAACACGAGCCAGGTGGGATGAAAAAATGGTTTTAACAGATGAAGCTTGACACTGCTTGGTTGGACCATCCGCTGAAGCTCACTGAGAGTCTTTCTGAACACTGGTAGACAGGGAGAGTCTGTTCATTTGTTATGCATTTAGTTGATTCGTTTCCTGGCTGAAGATAAATCAAAATGGGACCTGAACCTTGGGGCTCCTGGGTGCTGTAACTGACCTCAACATTCAGGATTGTCAGCTTGAAGACTGTGACATGAGTCTGTAAAATTTACATTTAATTAATGATTAATGCTCCCCATTCTAGCAAGGCAAGAGGGCATGATGGTGCCTCAGGGGAAAGGGTGAAACGTTGTCTCCTTGCAGCATCTTCTGAAACAAGTTCTGGAAGACAACACTGAAGCACCTGATGGCCTCCCATCCCACCGTCAGTTGTGTCAGGAGAAGGTCTTCTCTTGGCACTGACTCCTTATCCCCATCTCCTCTCAACAGCAGAGGTTTTGTTTTCCTAGATGTCCATCTAGGAAATCCATCTTTGCTAAATTTCCAGAGTGTCCATCAGACAACAAGGAAGATCCCTGGTTCCTAATGCCAGAGCACAGAGGAACATGGAAAAATGCCATGCCAAGCCACGAAACCTTTTAGGATCCCTTCAGAGATTGCAAAAAAGTAGAGCAGGAGCAGCGTCTCTCCCCGAGCCCACCATGATGGGAGCACGGGGCTGAGGGGGGAGGACATGGTCCCATCTGTCCTCGCACAGGGGCCACAGTGCAGAGGGGAGGGAGGGCTGTGACCCCGCAAACTCCCTTCTGCTGTGGTGAAACACCCTGCTTTTGAAATATATTTCTGACATTCACACCCCTTCATCTGTTTATTTTTAACAGCTAACATTTTTTGAACTCAAATGTCATCTCAGCTGTATTCCCAGAGCTTAATTCATTCTGGTCCCGTAACCATTCTTTTATGCTTATAGCATGTATCTTGAATTAGCTAAATTAGATTTTACTCTCTTGTCAGTGACTGTCAGTGATGAGGCTTTTGACTTCCAGTTGCAAAATATATTCAGGTTCGAGAGGCAGCACAGTAAGCCGATGTTTGAAGCATGAATTAGACTTTTAATAGACAAAAAAAGATGCTAGGAAGATGTGACTTAGAAATGACTTTAGACATGCGGCCATAATTATTACATGCATTTGATTTCTATATACATATAGGGGGATTTTTAGGAGGCTGGTTGCTATGGTAACTTCTTTACTGCACGGTCCATATGTTGCTTCTGAAATTCTTTTTCCTGATGGAAAATTACACCCATGGACACGGATGGCATTTGTAAATCTCCCAAAAAAGCAACAATTTTCCTTTTCTTACTAAATGTCATCAGCTCTGCAATGGAAGCCTTTGAAGTTCGGTTCTCCCCCTTGTCAGTTCACCAAGCAAGAGACGTGAACTGCATCCAAACTCTTCTCTGCCTCTAAACCTTTCCCTTGCCTTGCTGAGAGCCTGCCTTACAGTAAATGCCCTGACTTTTTCATGGGATGAGGTCAGAAAAAGTTGTGTTAAAAAATAGCTCTCTCTCCAGGTGACAGCTGAAAGAGTAGGGGAGTTAGCAGGAGAGGAGAGCTTGGGCGCCCATCCCAATGTGAACTCAGTTCTCCGGATGCGAATGCATTTGGATTTTCTGTCCCTAAATCAAGCTAGATGACTAAATGTTTGGGCTTGGGGATTTTTCCCATGAAAAAAAAAAAGTTGCATTTTGCAGGTTGCAAAAGGCCTTTCATGAAAACATGTCAACACTGCAACTGTGGCACTGAAAGGCTATTGGTTTCAATGGTGCTTTCACCAGGAGGTTTCATATCTCTCCTTTGGGATCCTTCTGGGCTGCCCAGTTCAAGAAGAACAGGGAACTGATGGAGAGGGTACAGCAAAGGGCTATGAAGATGATGAGGGGACTGGAACATCCCTCTTATGAAGAAAGGCTGAGGGACTTGGGTCTTTTCAGTCTGGAAAAGAGACGACTGAGGGGGGATCTTACCAACGTTTATAAATACTGAAAGGGGGGGTGTCAGGAGGATGGGACCAGGTTCTTTCCAGTGGTGGCCAGTGACGGGACAAGACGTAACGGGCACAAACTTGAGCATAGGAAGTTCCACCTAAACACGAGGAGGAACTTCTTTCCTTTGAGGGTGGCAGAGCCCTGGCACAGGCTGCCCAGAGAGGTGGGGGAGTCTCCATCTCTGAAGACATTCCAAACCCACCTGGACGCGTTCCTGTGCCACCTGCTCTGGGTGACCCTGCTCTGGCAGGGGGTTGGACTGGATGATCTCCAGAGGTCCCTGCCAACCCCTGCCAGTCTGTGATTCTGTGATCAGGGCTTGCAAAGCTCTGCTCCATCCCACAGCAGGGAGGAGGAGCTATGGTGAGGTCCTGACTGTGAACCATTCCTGGACCATCTCCGTCCTCTGGTTTGGAAAAGCAAGTGACGGGCATTGCTGGCCTGGCCGTGTATACGCTGTGATGCACGGCTCCTTGGAGCAGGCAGAGTGGCTGCAGCTCTCCAGCTACATCACTGCTATTGATTGAGGAGGCCCAATTTTCCCACATTCTGCCTGAATAAGGGTGAAAGGAAAGCAGTATTTCTGAATGCAGAAAGAAAACTGGTTCTAAAAATGGCCGTGGAGTGGAATTATTGTCTTCCATGTAGCTCAATATGTCACTGTTGTACAAAAATGAATGAAAAGCTGGAAAGTAGAATAAGCTCAGCTCCAGGTGCGTGAACAGCTGGGAGCACAGTGTGCTTTCAGCTGCTGCACCATGCTCTCGGGGTGGACAGGGCAGCAAATTAGAGCCATCCATAGGCATGCTGCTACTTTTTGATGTGTTTTGTTGGTTTTGAATCTTTAAAGTGTTCTTTTAAAGTAGTGGAATTTCTCTATTCGTCTACTGGGGTTAGGGAAAAAAAAACCAAGAACCTCAACTACCTGCACTGTTGCAATCAATTGTGTTGCCTGGTCTGTTTTTGAAGTTTAAATCAAGGGATTAGAAATCCACAATGGAAAACTCCAGCACTGGGGCTGATGGAGCAACTCCCTGAGCTGAGAGCCAGGCCGGACTGTTCGGAATCTCCCTGCTCATACTGCGCTTCAGCATTTCAGTGCTGCCGTCAGCCATGAACATGTGCACATCTGTAAAATATGGATTTCGGTGAGGCTGGATTAGGCAGGGATTTAACTCTGTGTATCTGAAGTTTACCAAAAACCCATAGCCATTTAAATGTATTTTTAACCTTATTTTTCCCAGCAATTCTTATTAACGTCTGGGGCTTGGAAGCAACCGCCTTCATATTTATATACCTAAAGAGTGTGTGAATGTTGGCTTCTCAGAAACCTTTCTCGGTGCCTTACACAGCTGCACTTCTGTTTTACATTGGAAAGGTTTGGCACCTTAGCAGTATAAAGTTATAGGTTTTATCCCTAAAACTTCCCAAAAGCAGTTTCCATTATTAACACAATTGTGACAGCGATACTTTGTTTATATTGCTTCACCTGGGGCACATAAACTTAAAGGACTGAAAATACCTCCATGCAATAAAAGAATTTTATATAATTGCTACCTCTTGCTGTAAGGGACAGCTGGCCTTTGAAAGTTGGGAACTCATTTACGTCATTGAAGTAAAATGTAAGCCTGGGGGTTAAATGACTGTAATTTATGTTTCTGAAGCTCAAAACACAAATATGGCTGTCCAAAGGGCAAATACCGTTCCAAACAAGCTAATACTCATAATTCAACTTGGAGAGTATGTACGTCTACGGTCCCCTGATAGCAGGCTATCGATGGCTGTCCAGCACTGCTCTTTTCTTTTGATATTTATTCTCTTGTTATCTCTGGTTTGTTATCCCCAGTCTTAAAATTTCTACAGACGGCTTCCTAGTTCAGCTGCTTTAAATGTTTCCAAGGCTGGGCCCCATCCTGGGGACGTGTCCTGATGCTGCCACCCGTTGTCACCGGGGGCTCCGTCAGTCCAGCCCACCAGGTAGATGTGGCAGTGGCTGTGTCACCGAAGCGTCTCTCATCGCTGAGAATGGCTAATTTCTTGTGGCTGGACAAAACCCAGCTTCCTGTGAGCAGAATAGCTAGAAATCACCCTGCATTTCTTGTGCTAGAGCATTTTTTTGTCACTGTCTCTAAGCATTTGTGTGAACACCATTTATATACTTTGGGTTTAGGGCCCGGTTCCAAACAGCTGTTGCTTGTTTAGCTTTTTCTAATTTTTTTTTTTTTTTTTTTTTTTATTTATAACACTGAAAATCTCTCTGGAATGGGCTGACACCAAAAATGTTTGTTCTAGCCCTTGGATGAAAGCACCCACCCATGGTCCATGCTTTTATGATTTGCAAATTCACCAACACTTATTATGGCATTGCAAAACAACGGTGACAAAAAGAAATTCAACCACAGCTCCCTCGGAGCAAATTCCAGGCTCAGAGCTCTGCTGCAAGCTCGCAAGCCCATCATCACCGGGGAGCCTGCGTCGATTTAGAAGGTATATTTCCAAATCTCATTTCTGGTGTGATCATGCTCTGCCTTGGCTCCCTCCAACAGTTGTCATTTGCTTTTAATACCTATTCAGATGTATCTGTGACTTGAAAATAATGAATGTCATTTTCATAATTGTCAAGAGTTCGGTTGTGCTGCCCAGTATAGCTCAGTGGAGAAGAGCAAATGGCAGATGTTCTTAGTCTTGGATTGTTTAAGTGTGAACGCTGAAATCAGGTTTCTAGTGCAAGGAGACCATGGAAGGTGAATTCAAATTTCCCCTGAGCGTTGTGTGAGTGAACTCAATTCCTTCCCGTAAAGCACCTCTTCGGGCAAAAGTGGGCACGACTTTGGACAGAGCATATCCAGCTGAAACATGGCTGGATATCCAGGTCCTGCTGTACTTGCCCTCCTTGCAATAGTGACCATGAACCTGCCGAGAAGGTGAGGACACAGCCCAGCATGTGTCCGGCTGATCCACATCGTCTCCTTTCCATCTCCCATGGGCTGGGACCGTGGCAAGGCTGCAGCTGGGCACGTCCTCCTTAGTTACTGGAGTGTTAGTCTGGTGTCCGGGAACACCGTGGCTCACTGGGGACCCCATGTTAGCTGCTGTGGGACAAAACGTCCCTTCTCCATAGAAGTTTTCCCCCGGCACGGGGAGGTGTGGGCACACACACACAGAAGGAGTGAGGTGGGGGAGGTCCTGGCCGTGCCACGAGCTCCCAGCAGTTTGCAGGCTAACCCTTGCTTACCGATTATTTTTCCTTCAGAATCATAGTGGAAGTATTGAGGAGGGAATTTGGGAAAAACACAGAAGTGGCTTTAGAAAATGTGTTCGGAGTTCTGCTCCCGAGTGAGAAGGGGAGCCTGAAAGCAAGCCCAGTCCTTCCTTCCCAGCACAAGTGCAGCCCCCGGGCCCCCGGGATGTGCCGTCATGTTCCGGGAATGTGCTTCCTGGAGGCGCTGCATCCACCTCCCTCCGCTTGCCCGTCCTGCCGGGACCAGCCTCCCTCGCTCCTCTGGCCAAGCCTGTGCTGCGGGGAGGCACAGCCTGGCGTCGGGCTCCGGGGCACTCACAGAAGGACCAGCACCAAAGGGCAAAGACCTTCTTTCCACCCGTTTTTTGGAGGAGCACAGCTGCCTCCAGCTGCTGCCGCAGTAAGGAGTGATTATGGACCAGACATCCGTGGTAAAAACCCACAGCGTGAAACTATCTCAGACTGCACCAAGGGCAGTTGTGGACCTGTTTTCCAGCTGCACCATCGAAAGTTTGCCAGAGGCAACTGAGCTGAAGCTTGAGCGAATGCAAAGCTGGAGAGCTCCTGCACCCATGAATCATTCCCTGGTAGGAAACAGTCACAGATGCCAAATGCAGATTATATTCCCTAAAATAAATTGAATGGTTATCTGGACCATCAAGTATGAACCACCAGCCACTGCGATACGTGCATGGAGGTGGCGGTGGGGCTGGCAACCCAAAGAGCATTTTCCTTTCTTCCTCACCTTTCAGGGCTGCATGTCACAGGATACAAGGGAAATTTAATGTGTTTCTAAGAGGACACTACAACGAGGAGGTTTGCTGCCAAGCAGGGGCTCGTCCCTTCCTGGGGTCTAACTGATGGAGGTGACTGGGTGGGGCTTCAAGACCAGGTTGGACGGGTCTTTGAGCAACCTGGTCTAGTGGGAGATGTCCCTGCCCAGGGCAGGGGGTTGGAACTGGGTGATCTTTAAGGTCCCTTCCAACACGAACCATTCTATGATTCTGTGACTGCTGTGCCCAAGGACTGCTCTCAAGGTCCAGGCAATTCTTTCCAGTCTTACCCCTGTGTCACCGGTACCTTTTCTTCTCTACCTGCTCAGAAACGGCTGCAGATGCTGAGAATTTAAAGCCTAGTCCTTAAGATCTATTGTGGCTGAAATGTCTATAAACACCTTGAGTCTCTTCAGAGACCACTGTGCTTGCCAAACTCCGCAGTTTACTAGTATGTCTCATTATATGTGGTGCTTTCCCCCCTTCTGCAGCCCATGATTATGTGAGAACTGCAGGAAAAGTAAGTTTAAAGACTTCAGTACATCCTCAATGCCTAAACTGAAAAAGTACATGAAGAAACTCTAATTTCATTAAAAAGTTGAAATAGTATTTAAGATGACCTCAAGACTTGAAGCCTGTCTGCAGCTTTTTCCGGCATTGGCAGTTATCAATATTGAAATATTATAAGAAAAGTTTTTTTCCTTTTTTTTTTTTTTATATTAGTAACCCAAGACCACATATTGCTCAGCTGAAATCTGCTGAACATTAATCACCAGATTCTGTGTTTTATGGCTGAAATAAATCTGATTAGAAAGCAGCAAAAAAGTCAGTAAACTAGTGTCATGACTCGCCATACCCTGGCTGACTGTAACAGGTTGCTTATAGGAGTCAAATTTTGTTTTCAAGTAGAAATATATATTGCACAGCTGACTGGGGTGTGTCCGTCCACTAAATTGAATCCAGGCTAAATTAATCAGCAGGTATCTGCTCCGTGCGTGTGTTTTAAGAGGATGACAAGGTCCTTGATCTAGAAGAGCTCCAAGGACGTACAAGGGGAAATATTTTCTTGGATTTTGACTGTAACAGAAACTGCATTTTCTCTTCCTTTTTCAGGGCTGGATCTCATACAGTATGTGGTGGTTGCAGAGCTGCATGGCTTCGTCCATCACATGAATGTTCTCCTAACCAACAGGTACTGTATCCATGTATTTTCACAGAAGGGTTGTCATCAGGATCAGAAGTTTTGAAGCAAATACCTCAATCATCTCCACTTACAGCAATTCGGTTTGCACTGTGGAGTGGTGCTGCAGCACACGAACTGGGTGGCTTTTGGAGGACGTGAGACTAGATGATGTGTTCCAGCTCACCTAAACGCACGGGCCGCTAATGATGACGCAGTATCAGGACCAATCCCCCCTGAAAACTTCCAGTACGGACACCCGCTTTTCAGATCTGTTTGCTAAAGCTAATGCAGATGTAGCCACTAACCGCGCTCTGCCCACAGATATGCTCACGCAGCAATAACCAGACCCCAGCTCATGGTGATCCAGTTCATCTTTCTAAAGCAAGGTTATTCCTGTCAATACCAAACAAGAAGAGACACTTATCATTTTAGGGACTTTACACCATTTATCTTGCCATCCCCTCTCTCCTCCCCACAGGTGTACACTTGATACAGTCGCTTTTCTCCAGGGAAAGCACCCGATTTCGTGGTGGACAGGAATGCTGACCCACTTGCCTTCTGCTGCAAGCATCCATCAAACCCAGCCTCTCTGTCCCCTGGAGTCTTAATTTTCCTCTTGACAGCAAAGACAAATGACTCCCCCAGGGCTGTTTGCTCATGTCTACTCAAGGTTTACGTGATGTTTCTTGAAGATGACCTGGTTTTTTAACACAAAATGAGTTTTCTTTCCACTGCCACCTACCAGCGTGCAGGCAGAGATAGATTTGTTTTAAGAAAACCTCATGGTGCCAATTCCCAACACATCCTCCCTCTCTTCTCTCTGCTTTGGGCTTCTTCTGGTTCTTAGATGTTTCTAGCTGTAATGCTTTCCCCCCATTTGGGCTTGCCCTGCACAGATACGGTGATATTTTACTTGAGGTGGAACAACCAAAAGAAAGGAAATTTCCCAGTATTTTTCCAATCCAGCACGAGTTTTTTTTTCCAATTCACTGTGAAATCTGGCTTATTTTTTCCCATCCTGTTCTTTTCTCTTTCCTCTGCAGGGCTTCCCCAACACCACGCCACCAACTCCCAAATGGTGGGAATATTCCCCATAAGAAAATTCCTGTGTCTCTAGGATTATTCCCACTCTCTGTCCACCACTGATACTCCAGGAGTCCACAACTCGACAGGCTGGGAGCTGCTCTTTGAATCTTCAAACCGAAGGAAAGACTAAGTTTGTGTGTTGTTTAGGACAATGGTTTTACTGGGTTTTTGAGGTGGTGTGAGCAAATGTATTACACTGGGAACATCTGCTGTGAAGACAGCACACCGTAATCTCCAACTTCGCCAACAGTTGGACAGTTAATCTCCCTCACATTAATTGCTTCCAGGTTTCTAATAGATTTTAAGATTTTTTTTGTTGTTGTTGTTTCCTTATTTATAAGATATTGCTGGAAACAACAACCACATTTGTAAGTATCTGTCTCAAAACCAATTTATTTCCCAGTAATGTCACCTGGGAGCAGAGTAAAGCAACGGCCACCCGCTTACCAGGCCCTCACCTGCTCACAGGTAGTTTATCCTCTGCAAAACAGTGCCTTGAAAACAGTTCTTCTCTCCAGGCACATGGAATGAACCTGAATTCTGCGTGCCGCGGCTCGCTGCAGACCTGGGAAGGCAGGCAGACAACGCAAGGAAACAGGAGCTGGTTTTGTTATTGAAATCTGCACGATGAGGCAGGCAGAGAAATAGGGACAAAGCAGCTTCAGTTCCCCAGGTTTCTAACTTTGGAGAGCTCGTCTTTGCAATATAGCTTTTTAATGTCATCCTTGGCAAAAATGTCCTTCCTTTTATTTCCCTCCTCCCAGAAAGCACAAACCCGCCCTGCAGCACCATACGCAGGGCCGCCCGGTCTTGCACTGGGAAATACCAAACCCCTTATTTGTAAGGAACGCTGCCAGCCCTGGCTACGGTTAAACCCCCATAAAACTGAAGGAACTCTCTCGCCAGATTCATCCGGGTGTTGAAAGAGAGAAGCCTGTGGTTGCCACTTCCCAGTTTCCCTTGGCACAAGGATTTTCCAATCAGCCAGGACATCCCAAAGACGAGAAACGGTGCCGGACCACCTGCGTGCTGGCTGCGCTCGGCAGCCGGCCAGTCCCTCCAAGCATTTCCAAACTCAGCAGAGCAGCCCCGAGGTTACACAAAGTCTTTTTGCTCCCACCTCAGTGACCTCAGGGCTACAAATGCTGCCGTGGGACCTTCTTCTGCACTGGAATGAGCTCCTTGTTCACAGGAAAACCGCGCTCCAACACAGCCCCTCCTCAGCTATCGAACGCAACAATCACCTACTGACCAGCTATGAGTTACCCTGCGAGGGGAAAAGGCCTCCCTTAAACCCACTGCTTTGTCCTTTTACCACTTGTGTATGCAACTGCTTAATACATAGTGAATAATTTAAACAATCCACATGCCATAACATGCCCCCAAATGTTTAGCTGAGTGTCCCCAAATTTGTTTTGCGTGTTTATCCTTCCATTCGTTAGGAACGTAAATGTTCTTTGACTTTGCCCTGTGCCTTTCAGCATTATTTTATGGAAATTCCAATTTCCTGCCCTGAAAGAAACCCTGATGATAATGAGAGGCTTGAAGCTTTTCAAACCAAAAAAAAAGCAGTTCGAGTCAATTCTGCATTTTGTTCTTAATCAAAACTAGTTGTGTGCATTTGCATCAACAGTGAGCTCAGCACACAATGCTCCATATGGGCTTGGCTGCCGGCATTCACCGAATGGCAGGAGCCACTGAAAAAGCTCCCTGGTTTTCAAAGGTTTAGGGATGACCTTGCAAAAGTGTCATTTGTCACTGCCTTGTCCAGAAGCACTAGAAAAATCCCTGGAAACGTGCTATGGAATCACAGAGCCCAACTCTTGCATTGCCAAAGAAGCGCAGCAGCACTTGCCTACAGAGAGACAATGGGAAATAAGAAACTGGAAGCTTTTAATGGAGCCCCAGAAGATTTTTTTCTTGATGTTTTATCTGGATATTGGTCTTCCACTTCAGACGTTACTCGTTTTTCAGGCACACTATTTCAACTCGCTTTATACCGAGTCTACCATAAATATGAATGCAAACAAGCTACGGTCCATTAATCTGGACACCTATTTGCAATTCTAAAGTGTCTGAAACACTTGGAAACAGCCTACAAACTTTTACTGTTCCCCTGTTCGGACCTGATCTTGCAGAACCCCCTTCACGCTAATTCCAGTCAAGTTACACCCAGGAGGGGGTATCCCTGTACGTGCAGTTTTAGGAGCAGGTCCCCATTTTTGAGCACATTAATAGCACCCAGAAGGGCCGCGGCACACAGACTTCGCAGGTCTGTTCTGCAGAGCATGAACAATTAGGAGAAATAGGGACGACGAGTCTCACAGGCATCCCTGGACGCGCTGTCGTGAGTGGCTGGACAAGTTGTGCTCAGAAAGGATTTATTTCCACTCATTTTGGTCTTGTGGCTGTGAGAGGCTTGCAAAACCTTTCACCTTCTTTCCCTGGAGTCATATATATTTTATGAGAAATTTAAGAATTACCTCTTATTAAAATGGGGATAGTGTAATTACCAATAAAAAGCAGATGTTATGGCATGACTAATGCTTGAAAACGTGTATGTAGCAAGCACAACATACCAGCACATCCAGGCTTTTCAGTAGGATAATAAAAGTTGTCTTTGTTGAAACTAACTGGCCAAGTCGCAGGGTTCTGAAGTCACAGGGAAATCCTTACGGAAAACGCTGAAAAGCTCCGCAAAAGGGCAGCTTTGCTCCCACCGTAACTCCAGAAGGTTGAAATGAAAAAACCCACATCCCTGTCCACCTTGTCCAGGTCAGGAGGTGTCTGAGAAGGTGTCCTGCTACAGCACCCGGACTCGCTGCGCTGAGAGCATCCTTCCTCTACAAGCCGTAATGAGCCATAATTAGTGAACTCCCTGACACCTCCGGCACCTCTCGGGGGTTCCATAACCCACCTGCAACAGTCAAGATCATTCCCTTGGATCAGTCCCAAGTATTTTGGCAAGGCATATGTGGAGCACTCCGCGTAGGCTGACTTTTGAAACAGGAATGCGCAAACATCATGTAAATGGAGTTGTTCGGCAAATCTGCTCAAGTCAGTCCCGGGGTTCACAAGCTTCATCTGCGCTCGCAAATTCCTCTCCCTTCCTTCCTGGCAAATTGCATTTATTGCTTTTCCCCACAAAAGCATCTTTAAAGCAACACTGGGCTTGCAAAAGAGCATTCGCAGCTTGGAAAGAGGGTCTGGTCTCCTGGGTGTGGGTCTGAATTTGGGGGCATAAGGAGAATCCGCACCTCGGCCAGGGAAGGCTGTGGGGGCAGCAGGAGCTGGAGGTGGGGGCTCAGGACCCAGGGGTGCAGGGAGGGCTGGGACACCTCAGCATCCATGGGCTCCTGCTCACCTCTGCCTTCTCCTGTCTTCAGATCCCAGGTCTTTGACTCCTTCTCCGGTCCAAATCTCATGCCTTGCCCAAAGCCCGGTGATTCGGGGTGCGCTGGAGGCTGTGGAGACCTCCCCGTCTTTTCCTTAAGACCCACCCACACTCAATCATTATTTCCTGCACATAAAAAAAATCATTATTTCTTTGCACATAAAGATGAGGGGTAATGGCTTCAAACTGGAAGAGGGGAGATTTAGATGAGATCTCAGGAAGAATTCTTTGCTGTGAGGGTGGTGAGCCCCTGGCCCAGGTTGCCCAGAGAAGCTGGGGCTGCCCCATCCCTGGAGGGGTTCAAGGCCAGGTTGGACGGGGCTTGGAGCAACCTGGTGTGGTGGGAGGTGTCCCTGCCCAGGGCAGGGGGTGGCACTGGATGGCCTTTAAGGTCCCTTCCAACTCTAACCATTCTGTGATTCTATATTTCAATTAAATTTAAAAAAAAAAGCATCCAAATTCTCAGACTCTTCTTGGCCCTGCAGGAGTGTCAGTTCACTGGAGAAACCTCCTGCATTGTGCCTGTTGCAGAGTGGAAGGGGGTTTTTTTCAGGTTGGTTTGTACCAGCATTAGCTCTGTCATTTTGTGAAATGAAACTAAGACATATGCATAAGCAGCCTTGACAGCAATTAGTTCTGGCAGAATCTTCGTGGTAATGAATTTCAATGAAGCTGGGGTTTTGGGTGCCTGAACACTTCATTAGCTGCCGGTATATCATACTGATGCAGTTGAGAAATCACATTATAATAAACCACTTTTTACTGCAGGCAGCAACCCGGATAATAAAGGGGATGAATAATAATAATATAGTCCATTCAAAACCATTCCTGTGCTTTAGAGCTCTGGAATGTCAGTAAATACATCAAATAGTATGCGGGAATGAATCTTATTCTGAATTTCTCTGTTACCCGGGTACTTATGAGCATTTTTAATATATTGTCAGAGGAGCTGCTCCACTCTATTACACTTGCCAGTTAAACACTGAAATACATACGTGTTGATGCAGTAATAAGAAAAACCATCTGTCATTTAGTAAAAAATATTTTAAACATGAATGGAGGAAAATAGATGGTAACTATTTCGATGTGAAATATCAGGAAGTCCTTGTCTGATTCTATATGTTTACAGGATATTTTCGTTTTTAAAGTATGGAAATACATGGCTTTGAAAATGCCTTAAAAGGCACAACTGAGGCATTCCTGTGCTTTCTTCTATGTTTGTAAATCAGAGAGAGATGCATTATTCTGTCACGGTAAAATGAAATTTATACTTATCACTGGCTTTGCAGCGATTAGTATGAAAATGAAAAACTGCATTTATTTGATGCTATTTCTGTTGAAATTTATCCTTTTGAATGTGTCACTTGGGCTGCTGGTTGTTTGGTTGGGCATCCAACAAACAAGCTCTCCTGCACCAGTGAAGAACAAGGTGGAGGGGCCCGGCCCCTCCGGGCTTTGCTGAAACACCCCAACCAGGACCAACCCCCCAGCTGGGACCAGTTGGTTTGTTAGGGCTTATCTCAGTAGTTCATTGTCCCACTGACAGGGATAAAAGCAACTGATGCTTCTTTAGGAGGAAGCCAGGCCACCTGTGAGCATCCCAGTAAAACCAGGCTGTCCAACAAGATGGTACTGGGAAAGAGGAAGGGGAAAGCTCAGGGGGAAGGGGGAGTGGGATGGGATATCCCCCCCATTTGTGATGCTGCCTTGGAACCCTGTCACCAAGGCAGCCAGGCAGACGTGGGATGATGCTCTCCCCACTGGGTTTCCCTGTTTGGAGGCTTCCTGAGTCCGTGGTAACTATAAAAATACCGTTTCTCTCACCCCTGTGAACACATAGCTTGCAGTTATGTTACCCAAGTGTATAGATGTGGGCCCATTTGAATGCGATATTTGTAAGATATCCTTAAAATGCAAAAAGCCTTAGAGACAGATCTCTTGATAAGAAAGAAGCAGAAGAAAGTAAATGTGGATGGGGAATTAACAGCACCAGAGCAGCAAACAGCTAAGGGTAGACAATTTTTCTAGTAGCAAACTATTTCTGTGTGTTTATCTATAACAGTAAGATGACCTCTTACCTCTTTTTTTTTTTTTTTTTTACAATTAAATAGTGTCTCACAATAGTGGTTTAAATAGGCTTCTCAAACAAAGAAAGATAAAACTGGAGTTGAATTGTAACATCAAATCCAAGGTCTTTCAAAGCCTTGAATTGCATATGCCAGTTTTGGTTGCATCGAAAATTCAAAAGGAAATATCTGGAGAAGAGGGTTGTACAGGGTTTGGGTTTTTTTTTTTTTCAGGCTCCACCCAAATTTTAATGTTCTTTCATTTCCAGAATGCTCACAAGCACTGCTGATCTACCGAGATTTTTCAGGAGACCATAAATCATCCTAAATAGCCCAAGCCTGTGGGAGTCCCATTTTGTTGGCTCGGACTCTGCCAAGGCAGCTCATGAAATCAGATGTAAATTTAACCTCAAACCAGGTACAAACACTGTCTCTGTGGGCCATGGTTTTGTACAGTGCCAAACAGTAGTCTGTAAAAAATCAGGTAGCAGGGGATGGAGACTGGGGTTTTATTTCTGAAGCCTGGTTGTTGCTGCTCTTCATCAAGATAGGGAAAACAGGAAATTTCATATTTTTCCTGTGTGAACTACTAAAGGCTGCTTGAGAGTATAGGAGCTAAGATGGTATTTAAATTTAATTGAAAACCCTATATGAGAAACCATTTCAAGACTCAAAAACAAAGACATGAAAGATAAATCAGCCAAACCCTTACAATCCTCAGTCTTCCGGTTGACCTCATTATCTCTTTGTAGCGGCCGATGTGGCATGCCCTGGGTTGACAGCAGAACTGATTAACATTGGTGATTGGTTTTGCTAATGACTCTTGCCCATTGATAGCATAATATTGTTGTATTTGATCAAATACAAATTTATTTCAGGAGCTTCCAGGAGATCTGGAGACAAGGGATGAAACCACTCCCCCACCATCCAGGCCAGGAGTCTTGGAGCACGTCCCGCTGACCAGGGACAGTTCTGAAGACTTGAATACAAAAATATCGCATTGCAATGACCATTCAGTCCGAGAACACCTGGCGTTTACTCTTGAGTACCTGCCCTACTATAGAACCTCTTACATCTTTATCAGCCCATCTTCCCTTGCCGCATCGCACATCAGCACAGAAACGGCAGAAAGCTTCAATGATGGCGAGGTTAACACTAAGCATGATGAGAAAGTGAGTTATTCAGCTGCTTCCACAGGATATTTTCCATGTTACAGAACATCTGAAGAGCTTCTTGGCCAGCCACTCGCATATGGATTAAATACAGAGGAAAAAAACCCTGATAACGATGGGAAAGATGAGAGCGAAGGCGGATGTGCAGAGGATGTTGGAGATGCTGAGAAAGTAAGCTGCAAGGGTAATTGCTAAATTGCTCCCTGAGATTGTCCAGAACCAGGGAATGCTCCGTCCTCCACGAGTGGGAGCACTGACCCCACCAGCCCCAGGGCCACACTGGCCTTACCAACGGCCCCAGTGTTGTAGCTGCATCAGACGTGGAGACGTGCTTTGCTTGAGTATTGCTACTGCACTTCCCTTTAGTCGAGGTCATGCACAAAGAAATGCAGAATTTGTGCAGGCAGGGTCTTTGCGTGAACACATACTTTCAGGGCAGGAAGAGACATAACTGGGAAAAAAACCCAAACAAAATCAGCCAAAGGCGAGAGTGGGAGCCCCTGCGGCTGGTTGAGGTGTGTGCGGCGGGGACATGTCCCTGCACCCTGGGTCTGAGCGAGGCACCTCAGCTCCCTCTATCACACAAACAGCCTCTTAGGAATTCTTGTCACCCTGCCCAGACTGTTTCAAAGTCTACGTGCTTAAATGGGGTTCACTTAGGTGAGGTGAAACTCACCTTTAATGTTTCTGAAAGCGGTAGGAAGGGAGGAAGAGAGGTGGGCACATCTCACACTGTTCTGTTCCCCAAAATTAGACCCTTAACACAATAATGGATTGTGCTCTGAAAACACAATGCAGGGGTAGAGCTATCTGCAAGGAGGAGATACCTGAGACAGCCAGCAAAGTCCCTGTCCCTTGAAACAACCCCAGAGACCCCCACTCCTGCTATGTGGGGACACTTGGCTCTGGATGAGACTTGTCCCATTGCTGCAGGGGACTGCTGCAGGGGACTGCTGCGTCCCCAAAGGCAGCACAGTTTCCAATGTGTCATCCCTGCTTTTAAATCATTTGAGACCTTAGTTTTTGGTCTTGTACGTGTTTCTTTCAGACCATCCCACCAAGTTTGGAGTTGGACAAGAGGGCACTTTCCTCTATGGCTGATGAAGAGCCACCAGCCCACCAACTCCTAGGAGACAGCACCTCTGAACGCTGCCCATCAACCATCCCCTTCCCCAGCGGGCTGCCAGGTCTGAATCAGACCTTTCCCTCCAGCAGGTACTTTCCTTACTACAGGACAGAGGGAGAGCTCTGTCCTGACCCAGCTCTGGGTGACGGGTTCCTCACAGGGACAGGAGGTTTGGAGAACAAAGAGGGACGACAAGGGGGAGAAATGGGTATTTGGAATCTTTGTGCCAGCTGCGTGGTGTGCTGAGAACAAAGCCGGAGGGGTTGTCTTCGTCAGCAAAAGATTGAGTCAACACAGGCAAGAATGAGAAGCTCTTGAAACCTACAACAATGTGAAAATCCGCATGAATATGGAGTAGAAATACTCCTGCCCTCAAACAAAACAAGTGATAACCTGGCCCGTGTAATGACAGCAGAAAGCAGCAGCGAGGGAAATGACTGATTTGGGGGATCCAGATAAACTTGCCCTAGAAAATATCCCGAAGGAAGAGGGCGAGGAAGAGAACTGTGTTTTTCTGTGGCTAATCCCAAAGGCTAGATGGTCACTTGAGGGATGTGCAGCTATAGGAAATGGCCAACGGGAAAAAAAAATAAGAATTATTTAAATCTAAGCTGCTTGGAGGAATTAAGCAGAGACCTAATTTCCAGTAGGGATTGGGAAATACATTTCCTCTCTCCTCCACTACAATTCTTCCATTGTATTAATGGCATGTGTTAGACCTGGTTACTGTGCACAAGTCATACACAGGAGAAAAAAAAGCATTTTTATTTGAATTCTTTGTCAATATAATTTTTTGAACACATTTCCATTATGTCTGTCTTCATTTCACTTGCACAGTCAGTAATGAAAATATTCCTGATGACTTTAATATGTGCAACTATGAGCTGCTATAAAACATCAGTTTTGACTCTGGGAAACCGGGCAACAGCATCCAGGAACAACTTGGCTTTGGTGAATCTTGACCGATTTACACCAGATGAGGATCTGACCAAAAAAAGGTCAGGGCGGTGTTTCCTTTGCAATTGTGAAATCTTGCAACACACTCTCCTTACTGCCAACTATGTCACCTCTTTGAGACGCCACACAAGTTGATGAAGCTCTTTTCCGACCCTGCTATGTGCGTAGACACTTGCTGCTCAAAATAGAGGTGTTTACTCCAACCATTTGGTCAGTCTTTGACTGCTTCTGTAATGATGACACATTGGTATTGACAACCTGCAGCTGAACGTACCAGTGTTACCTAGTTTCTCTAAGCGATTGAAGATGCAAAATGCATCATATTTAGCTACATCTCCATAGTTAGACAAGTTTTCCTTGTGGATGACACTAAGGCCAGGAAGGCGACAGCCTTGTGAGGTACGTGAGGATTTGGATAATAACTTCTACCCACGCTGCACTTAAGTGTTTTTGACAGGCAGGGAAGGGTTTTTGGCTGGATGCTGGGACCCAGCAGAGGACAGGAGCTTCAACCCTGGTCTTTCTGGACTGCTCAGGATGAGGTGATGCACCACCCTGAAGCCTGTGTCCCCCTGCGGGTGAGAGCTTGGTACTGTTCCAGGGAACCTGGGCTTGGTCAAACTGCTGAAATTTCATCCCGATATCCATGCACAGCTGTCCTGGCTGGAAACATGAAGGCAACCAGAGCAGCTGGCGTTGCCTTCCCTGCCCCACATCCCTGCACCCCCGTGGGCACCTCAGTATCATTCTGACACCTCCTCCCTGAAAAATAAGATGAATCAGATTCCGGTTGAACCGAGCCAGGCTGTATGAAATAGTTTCTGGTTTTAAGTGTGAAGAAGGCCTATGCCTTGGGTATGTTGAAAGCAAGCCATGGAAAATATAGCGGGATTATCTAAACTCAAGAGATGGGGCAGAGGAGGGAGGGAAATCTGTCTGAAAATTGGGTGTGATTTATTCTGAGAATATTAAATTCAGCATTTCCACAAAATTGGCATATTAAAATAGTTTAAACTATGTAATATCAAGTCTACAAATCTGCCTGACTTCCACTAGATAGAAATTAGCTGCTTTCTATTGGCTGTACTTGATAATTTATGGGAACAATGAACATCAGAAATCAAGGATTTGGGAGATGAGAATATTACAAGCTTTACCCTTCTGGATCAGAAAAGCCTAATTTTAATCAAAAGCCAGCAAATATCATATGTTGCCATCTGGAAACTGGAGCTGAACAAATCTCTGGATTTTAATATATTTTCCATACAGTCTCGCTTAGAGGTAGAAAGGAAAGGATGGAGGGCAGAGTTGGAAGCTTCTGTGTTTCTCTCAAAGGCTTATGCTGCTTTATTACTTTTCCACATAGTTAACATCCTGTACACAGAGAGCAAATGATTTTCCTCAAACTGCCCCATGGATCAGATTGCTACCTCAGAGAGGACATCGTGTACCTTTGCCCCAAGAGAGGTCCTAGTCAGCTGGAAATAACAAACAGTTCAGTTCAGCCTCGTGTACTGATAACATATTTCCTTTCATCTCTCTATTTGAAAAATTCATAACTATTGCTCTAAACCCTCAGTACTTCAATATTAGTGGTTCTCTGGAGTTGGAAAAACAATCCGCAATTACTTTGATGCATGCTGTGTAGTCTTCATTGATCCCATTTAAGCTTTTAATCTCATGAATTCACAAACTTAATTCATAAACCAAACCAAACAAACTGTGGCAAAGTATGCCCTTTAATAACAAAAGTGGTCATGACCATCACTGTCTTTGGGGATTTCTTATAACGCGGGTTCTTCTTTCTCAAGAGCTGATGTTAGATTTCATTTGGAAAGGGGGATAAAGACTTAGTCACAATATTTGTTAATCTGCGTACCCCTAGGGAAAAAACCTCTTTCAGAGTCGATAAAAAGGTTCACACAGACTTTGCAGGGCATGGAATTTGTCTCTGAAATTAGGTACGAGAGGCTTTCTTTAGTAAAGTACTCCAGGCCTTAAGACCTAGACCCAAAGCATCCTAAAATCAGTAAGAAACCTCCCTCAGCCTCAGCGAGGTGGGACTTGGGCCTCCAGTCTCCCCCTGTGGCGTAGAGCAGCAAGCCGAAATGGTCCCTTTGTAAACCCACCAAACGCTGCTTTAGGGAGAAAATTAGCTCGGCAACGCTCAACTGTATCCGTGTGCAGCCTGCTGCAGGGACCGTGATTAGCTAAGCTCTCCTTCCTCTCCCAAATCCTGATTACGTCGACGTATGTGACTTAATAACTTTACTTTGAACTCTGTTAGAAACGAAGCTTTTGGCAAGTAGCACTTATCATAGAGGAGCAGAACCCGGCATTAAACAAAGAAGCTTAAATAGGTCCCTTCCCCGCAACGTGATCGGGAGGAATGGAAGCAATTCATTAATACGAAACAACCTGGCTTCCATTCAGAACCATATTTGCGGTGAGCGATGAGAGAATACCTTGAATGCAGACCTCCCGTGCCAAAAGCAGCACACGCACATCGGTGGGGGAACCACACAGCCCTCCTGCTGATGCACCAACCCAGGCTTCTTTGTTTTGCCAATGCAATTTAGGAACCACATCAGACATTGGGAACTGTGTTTTGCTGAACAGGAATAGGTTGGCGGTCGTGCCTGAGGGCACTAATCATCAGCAGGAATAAATGGAAACACAAAGGAATGAAGAAGCGAGGGATGCAAGCTCCAGTGGTCCACATGGAAGCTGGGGCATCAGGAGGGGAAGCAGCTGCGCTCCCCGTCACACCTGGACCCTCAAATAGATTTGATTAGTCTATCATAGAATGTGTTGGGTTGGAAGGGACCTCTAAAGGCCATCTAGTCCAACCCCCCTGCAGTGAGCAGGGACATCTTCAACTAGATCAGGTTGCTCAGAGCCTCATCAAGCCTGGCCTGGAATGTCTCCAGGGATGGAGCCTCCACCACCTCTCTGGGCAACCTGGGCCAGTGTCTCACCACCCTCATTGTAAAGAACTTCTTCCTAATGTCTAATCTAAACCTACCCCGCTCTAGTTTAAAACCACTGCCCCTTGTCCTAGTGCTGTGTGCCCTTGCAAACAGCCCCTCCCTAGCTTTCTTCTAGGCCCCCTTCAGGTACTGGAAGGACATCTATTCTGACATCTATATCCATACCATACAGCAAACAGTCCACTGACCTACCTAATCCCCCATAAATCTATCCATCCCTGCCCCACCACTACCAGTTCTCATTAACCCCCTCCAGGCTCCCAGGCTGCTGGGGGCACTTTCACCTTTCCCAGGAACACAAGCTGATGGGATTTGCAGGTGCGGGTAAGGCAGAAATGCCAGCACCTGATCCAAGTTATGCAGTCTTTATTTTGACTTCTGCAGCAATCATTAGTCTCACATGTGGAAAAAACTCATGTGCTGTGTATTTTAGTTAGCGGTCTTTTATCGAAGCTGGTGTCCTTGGGCTAGTTTCTGCTACTGGTAAATGTAAATGGAGAAATGAATTCCCCAGGACAGCCTTACGGCAGGATCACCTGGGCTGTGGGGCTCCTCCAAGCAAATGAATGAAGCGTATACATTGTGTAGGGGAACGAATGACTGTCCTTCTGCTTTCCTGAGCCCTCCTGTGCATGGGGTTGTCACGCCTCAGTTATTGCATGGGGCACAGCAACCTGCACGGCGATCGCCTGCGGGCCGGGGTGAAACTGGGGCACCTTCCCCTGTTATTAGCTGAGGAAAAAAAAATCATGCCAAAGACTAGAGGTGGCACAAAACTCTGCAATTGCTTCTGTTGCAATTGCGCCAAGGAGCAAGCACGCTCCGTGATGGCTAGTACGGAACAAAATTATCAGAATGCTAAAAAGGAGACTCTTGCTGAAGCAAGATTTGAAGGCGACTGGCAATATGTGCAATGCAAAGGGATTGTGGCGGGGAGCGAGGAGTTAAGCTCGCCTGGCTGGATGGAGGGCTGTGAAAATAGACACCAACCTGGCAGGGAAGGGAGGATCAGCCCGGAGGATGCAACCTCTCATTCCCACTCTTCCATGGCTGAGACATCAAAAACCCCAACACAATATAAAGCCGAACAATAGGGGTCTGACAGCTGCAGAGTGTTTGAACAACACGTCAGATGGGAAAGTTTGTGAAATCTTCTCTATCCCGCCAGAGCAGGGGAGCTGCGGCTTTTCCTGGTTTCTCTGACTGTCTTTTCCCTGGACAGTGGAGTCGCCGTCAGCGCGTGGGGTGAGCAGAGGGAATCACCCCGGCAATGCGGGGACAGCAGCTGAAGTGACACTTGCTTAGACCAGAGGTTGCGCCCCAGGTCCTCCCCTGTCCCACCACATCCTCCCAGGGACCTGGCGCCCACCCGCACCCACTGAGCCTTGTATTTGCTCCCGAAATAGGTCTCATCTTGCAGCAATGTGCTTATTGCTCCCTTTGAAGACCTTGTTTTCTTACGGCATCCTCACGAATACGTGGGCTAGGTCAAGGTGATGGCGTCTCCCTCCAAGCAGCTGCCCCGTTAGCACCTGATGCTGGATAATAACAATGATTAATGAATCTTAATCTTCCTGTCACAATTCCCTTTCATTAATATTTATATCTGGCAGATGTACCCCCAAGGGGGAACTTGAATTGCTAAGTATTAGTCTGCAATGTACAGCTGGTATTTTCTGCAGCAACTTCGAGGACATTCTTCTAAACAGCACATTATGTGCAATTTTATTTTCAACTCATTGTTAATGCTGTCATGTGTCAGCCTAGAGAATAATGTTTATTTTAGGCCCCCTCATCTGATGAAGTAAAAAAACCCCTTAAATACCAACGTTTTGAGGAAAAAGGATCTGATCTAAAGGAATGATTATGCGCTTAAACAACTGGCATTATCATAGAGGTCAAGCCCGGCTATGGATACACCACTGAGCCTCCTAATTACAACAGGGTGTAATTTAAGGCATCTTTAGCAGCCAGTGATTTTAAAAGTGTGCCATTTTCCAGTTAGATGTATGTGTTCAGCTGCTAAAAAAAAAAGTCTGGTGCAGCACTTTTAGAAGAATAAACATTCAATTAAATGATCTAGTTGAGTCCTTATAATTGGGCTGAAGTCTGTTTATAACTAATTCATAATGCAGCATCATTAGCCAAATGATTAATTGGTAATTACTCTATGAAAACAAATTAATCACTGTGCTTCCCAAACTACGATCCTCTCACTACACACTGTAGTGAACCATTTGGCTCTGGTCTATGCTTGTCTTGATTTATTTCTAGTTATCCATCTAAGTCCTAGCTATTAAGTTTGCAGGAATCTCCTCCCGGCTCTCAGCAACGCACTGTCAGCTGCAGCAATAGGCAGCACGAAAAACATTTTGCATTTTTTGTAAAATATTTTATTACCCTCCCCAGACATGCCTGAACGATGGATGGATGGATATGATTTCTTTGATCGAGCTCTCACTTGAAAATAGGAACATGAATCTTGCGATCACGTTCATGTATAGACTAAGGAAATCAGCAGATGAGGATGGAAAATATGGTCAGCCTTTGTGCCTGAAGCATTCCTCAGCCTGCAAAGACTTCAACCTTAGAGTCAGACTTTCCAAAATAAGTTGTTAAACCATGTGGGCACAGAGAAAGCACGAATGTGTTGTATGTAAAAAAAAAATAATAATTAAAATAGCTGTGTGCACAGTTGGTGAGTTTTCTTCAGGAATTGATGGAAATGTCCCAGCATCTGGGAAAACATGGAAAACCATGTCCAGCCAGGGGAACGGTGAGGACACTTGAGTCCATCCACCAGCAGGGTCTGCAGCAGCCAGCAACAAGTCTGCTGCAGACAGCAATGGGCATGGAAGGAGCTTCACAGTCAAAACAGCCTCGAAAGAGAACACCACACATGGAAAAATAATTCTTCAAATGGCCATTAAACCCTTTTATCTCTGCTTGTTCCTAGAGAGATAAGGGAAACCAGAAACATTTTAAGAGAAAACAGAATGGCAGAAAGGAGAGGTGAGCTCTCAGGGAGCGTGCTGGTCATCTGGAGAAGAACAGGGCCATGAAGCATCTGCAGATAACACAAGAAAACTTGAAGCCCACCAAAATTGCAGGGTGCACTGAATTTCCTGAGGAAAGATTGCAAACAACGCGCTTAAATGACCAGAGCAGGCAGATGGGATGTAAAGTCACCCACGGGAGGTGGCTGGCTCAGGGGGAACTCAGGACCCAAGCCCAGGGGAGACATATCCTGCCAGTCCCACACTGAGCTCATGGTCCCTGAAAAGCACCGTGCTGGCTTCAGATATACAACTGAGATTAACCACAAAGCACAGCTGGCAAATCACTGCTGTGTGATGGGTAATTTGCCAAATAGCCCCCAATTTACCAAAATCAGATCTACCTGAAGCCCCTTGACAGCGAGTCAGATTTCCAGCATGTCCTTGTTCCAGCTTTTGAGAAAAAAATCAAGTGAAGCCAAAGGCTGTAAACAGCCAGAAAGTGGAGTACCAAGCCCTTCTCTCTGGGTGGTGACACTATGATAGCACTACATCTGGTAATTTTTACTAAAAAGGAAGCTGACGCTGCAAGGTGACACAGAAGATGTCAGCTTCTCCATGCTCTAGGTATGATTCATAGCAGCTTTAGTATTTTAACAGAGTGAGTGGCTTCAGTGATGTGCTAGAAATAAGGGTCGAGCCTGTTTCTCAGCTCGGACACCCCAGGGACTCTGTGCCGATTGCCAGATTGCTTCCTGGATGAGAGTGTGACTCGGCCATCAAACATTTTTTTACCCTTTGTATTCAGCTTTATGTACCCAAAGCTGCTCCTGATGGGGTGCAGATGTTTCTCAGACTGAGTTATCACAGCAAACGGACAGGAGAAGGAACTACTGAAAACTCCGGAGGAGCTGAAGGGAAATCACGGCACTCTTGAATCACCGGTAAGGAAATAGTTGGGTAGAAAAACAGAAATGGCTTTTTTGTTGTTTTTTTTTTTCTTTTTTTTTCAGCAATCATTGCTGCTGTCTCGTGGGAGGATGAAGGGACAGAAACTTAGATGATGCTTCTTAGGGACCATCAAAGAACTCTAAAATTTAATAAAACATAAAAACGCATACAAGGAAAAGGAAAGGAGACAACACAGGCGGGGAGCCTGGCCACAGGCCCCCACTGGAGATGAGCTGGTGGGGAGCAGCAGCAGCTCGGGGGGCTCAATCTAGGCCTCAGCATGTGTATGTGCTAATGATACTAACGCTGCTAATTGCACTAATTGCATTAATTCTGGGGCTTGCAGCAAAGCAGCCACAGCACTACCTGCTGCAGCTATTTCCCTCCAGGTTCCCTGGGACCTTGGCTGCTGGAGCAGCTCTGCTGATGGAGCTGGGACGCCCATGGAGTGGTGGGGATGAGGTCAAAGCACATCCAGACATGGTGCCTGCAGGTGCAGCTTGGAGGTTTGTGTCACCTCCACTGAAGAAACCGCCATACAGCAGCAAACAGCTATGAGGTAATAAAACAAGCTGAAAGTTTCAGTTTGCCTTCATGTATGGCAGTTCTGGACTAGTTTTTATATGATTTTTCACTGTTTTTCCATTGAGCAGCAACAGTGGATGGAGTGGGATGATCATGGCATAATTTAGGAACTAGTCTTCTGATGTTTCCTGTAAGCACCTCCCTGGGAGCATTTTTTTCCCTCTTGTCTGTCTTCTCTTCCTTTTTATAATCAAAATGCCTGTGGTTTGAGAGGCAAGGCTGAGGGGGCTGGGTACCACCTGCCCCGTCTGAGGGATGCTGAGGCTGGAAATGGCACAGCCCCAGCCTGCCCTTGGCAGTATCCTCGCTCTCCAGTGGCTGTTCCTACCCCCATCCTCACGCAGCAGCAGGAACAAAAATTCAATTAGCTTTGGACCGACTTCTCTAGCATTACTCTTCCTTACGGAGATAGGCAGAAAGCCAGAAAAATGATACTGAAACTGTTTTGTTTTGTTTTTTAAAACCCAACCAAATAAAACAGAAAACCTGAGAAAGTAACAATATTCCGTATGTAAAAATGTCACAGTCCCAACTCGAAAAGGCGCTCGCCACCCTTGGCCCGTTCAGACCAGTCTGTCGGATGCATCTGCTCTCTGGCACCTGCGTGTACTCGCTGAATGGAAAATAATCGCATATGTGGCAAGCCAAATGCTGAAAATCATGGTCCTCAAGGTGGTCCGCATCAGAGCGGAGGGTAGGAGAGCTAAAGCCGCCTTTGCTAGAGTGGCGGGATTAGAGGAAACCAAAGAGCAACCAGGAGCAAAACCGTGGCAGGATTTTTAAGGGAAGAAAACAGCTTTTTAAACCATTGCGTAGTTGATGATGAGGAAGGCATATGCATTTAATGCTGAAATGAAATGGATTTAAAAGCCATCATGAAAAAATGATCTCAGCTGCCGAGTCCTCTGAAAGCTCCTCCAGGATGTTCGGTAGCAGGAGAGGGCTCATGGCCCCCACCATCACCTGCCACCCTCACCCGTGTCTCCCCCGTGTCCCCCATCCTGGTGCCCACCCTGCAATCACTGCAGTGAAACCTGCTGCATGCTCTCAGCCCGACGGCCGTCTCCTCCGAATTAGTGAATATCAAAGGAAAGGGCAGCGTTTGGTAGTGGGAGCACAGCCTGGTTTTATCATTAGTTAGGGCAAGAAGCTGCCTTTGAAAACAGAAAATGAAAGCTCAAATCATACCAAAGGAGTGAAATAATTTTTACTGTCTCCTGAGACGTGATGCTGCAGGAAAACTCCATCTCCCAGCCCCGAGGACGGGACTGACGCAGCCCGACTGTGCCCAGCCCATTCGCCACGAACAAACGGGGCATTTCCAGATTGGTAAAATAGGTAACAACTGTGTTGTCATTAGTAATGAAATTCAAATATTAGGAAGGGACAAGGATCCTTCGGATGGTGATAAAGGACTATTTTTATACTTCAGCAGTGCAGGGAGGCCAAGCCGTGGTTTCCTCATCATCAAGTTAAAAAGAAATGGGGATACACATCCTCCCCCACCAGCAAAGAGAACACAACCTGCGTGAAGCTCGTGGTTCCTTTCTGCTCGGCTCCAAGCAATTAGCCTGGACTCACCGACCCCCCTTTGCCGGCTTTGTCCCCCTCAAATGCACCGCTGCTCGCTCCAGGGACACCCAGGGTGTGCCGAGACCCCGCAGGGAGCTGCCAGACCCTGCTGTGCTCATTTTGTCAAAGCAGAGGACAATGTTTTTTTCCAAGATACAAACTCAAGGCAGCTGGGTGGGACGTGCCAACAGGACCCAGCCTTTCTCTGTCATCTTCAATTAAAGTCTTCGGGTGGGGTTGTAGCAGACAGGTCTGTGCAGAGCCCAAATTTTCCTCCTAACAGTAAAATTCTTTACTATCCCCCCTGAACGCAGAGAGCGCCCGCAGGGTCTGTCCCGCTCGGTGCTGGTGTACGCAGGTTAACAGCACCCTCTGCAGCCACCCCGGAAGCGAAAGCTAGGAGAATCCAGCCTGGGAGAAGCATTTTAATCCATCTTCCCGCATAAATGGAGACTGTTATTTCAGCTTCTCTTTAATTTAGGAGAAACGTGCAGTTGGGATATCAGCTTGATGTAAAGCACATCAGATGGGGAGTTCCTCATCCCTGTCCGGCAGATCCAGGCTGGGTTTCATCCGCAATGAGACTGGGATGCTCCAGCGGCTGTGGCCGGAGTCAGGCCATGGACCGGGACCTGGCTCAGCTGCATCCCGGAGCGAAGTCAGCTACAGCAATGGGTACTTTAAAGGTCCAGGCAAACTCTAATATGTTTAATCTTTTATTGGTAGTGCCTGCTTAGGAAAAAAAAAAAAGATAAAAGTATTCCAGTTAATCAGGAGGAAATGAAACATTGTTTTGCAGGATATATAGCAGAATATGTTGTCTAAAAACTATCAATAAGTTTCCTCCATGTGTTGCAATTTAGTATTCCAGGAATTTTATAAGATTGTGCCATATAGGGCTGGAAAAATAGCTATTTAGCTGCTAGGCTGACAAGAGACTCTCCCTTGGCTGAAGGACTAAAATCATTAATTTCTCAAGCGCGGAGCCTTAGGAGGGCTGTGTGTGTGATGGATGCACCAAAGCACCGTCTGAGGAGCTTTGGGGCAACAAAGGAGGGGTCTGGGGAGGGAGGGCAGTCATAGCAACTGCTCAAAAAGCACCGGCAAAAGGCATTTTTTTTGCCTGGGTAATTTATCACGTTTCCTTTTGGTGGCACTGTCTGCCCAAGTATTATGAAATCATCAGCTGCTGTTTGGGGTGGAAACCCCTCCTTTGGGTCTGGCTCCCGCCAGGTGCAAACCCACAGCTTTTGCTGCTGGGGGAAATATATTGCGGCAGGTTTTGCAGGAAAGGTGTCAATCCACACAATTAGGTAATTAGTCAGCATTGCAACAGCGATAAATATCCGCTGGGCAAACCAGAGAGCAGCTCCTAATGCTGGTCCAGGCTGGACCTGAAGTTTTTGTGCATAACTTTTGGTAGTGGTCACACAAATAGGGACTCTGGAGTGACAGCAAGGATGCACAGTAATGAGCCATTTGCCAAAATAACACATTTTGAAGAATAAGCATTTCTTTGAGCTTTGGATAGGTGCCGCAAAGGCACCACTTGGACCGCATCTGGGCTCTGAACCATGCATTGCTAGAGGGAAAAGCATCCACACAAAGACCTAGCCCCTGCTGTAAGGCCCATCAGCCTTACATATGTGGAGCCCAGCGTGGGGACACGAGTGCTGAGGTGGCCCCGTGTCCCATGGCAGCACCAAAAACCAGCACGAGAAGCCATCATGCAGGGAGGTGACCCTTCATGGTCCCCAGGTGGCTGAGACCAAACTGCCTGGATGCCAACGTGACCACATGCAATGAGCGATTGGATTTGCCAGCATTACCTTGACTTTGTTTTTTTTTTTTTTCTTTGAAATTCTTGTTGTAGCTTTGCTTTGTTAAAAGCTCAGCAGAAGGCCTGGCTCTTTGCTCCAGCGTATTTGCTTTCCCTGTTTCTACAGGTGGCCAGTGTTGGGCAGCTCTTGCTTAGCCCCACAGTCTCTCCCTGAGCACTGGGGCAGGTCCCACAAGAGGCCATGGGGAAGGGGTCACCTGCAGGTGTTAGTGGTTGAGGTGTTTCTCATCTTCAATAGCTCATGGAGCCAAAATGCACAAGGATCCGTCCAGCCCCAGCTGGAGGTGCAGCATTCTTCCCTGCCTTACGGCCTTTGGCCAGCCTCCAGAGGGACCTTCTAGGAGCCCTGACTTACGAGGTCAGATCATTGTCATGAAGAGGTTCACAAAGGGTGAGTTCGTGACACAGGCACAACCACCAGGATTTCTTCAGCAGACCAGAGGCTCTACTCCTCATTTTCCAGTTTTCACTCTGCTGATTTTTTCATATCCAAGCCCTTCTCAGCTGCTGTCTTGATTTCTCTTTTCACTAGCAGTGATGCTGTGAGTCCTTCCAGCGAGGATGAACGCAAATTCTTCCTATAGACTCCACAGTGAATTAATGGAGCTTAAATAGGACATTGTGAGCTGGGAATCAGTGGGACTGAACACGAACAAAGGATGCTTCTCCATTAACACAAATGAGAAACTGTCTCACTGCGCTTGTTTAATCAAATCGGTGCCCACAAAGAAGTGGTGTTTGCTTCTCTCACGTAAATTTTCCTGCAGCTTTCAAGCACTCTGATTAGTATATGCAACTTTGAAGATCTCAATTGAATTGTCTTGTTTGTCATTCTTCGTCCTGGTATTATTGATCACAGAGATGTTTCCATTCGAATAGGAGTGTTCACCTTGAAAAATTAGCCTGCTCCTCGTTCCCTCATGATGAGCTTCTACCCCAGCCCAGCTGGACCTGGCAGCCTCACAAAATCTCTTTCCTACAAGAGAATAAGAGGAAAAAAAGGGTTGAAAGATGTTTGAAGGGGTAAACACGGAGAAAACTGGCTGAAGACAATCATACATGCACACATAAAAACCCATTTAAACTAAATTTTAGAACTAAATACTTTAATTACTCCCAGTTACTGAGATTTTTCAAGGCAATTTGCAAAAGCCAAGCTCCGAATTGCCATTTAGGTTTCTGGAGAGTTAGATATCCACCTTCCACAAGCTGAAAAGAATGGCTTTTTCAAATTTTCGATTGCCAGTGGGGTTTGTGTGAGGAACCGTGCATTCACATGCTGCTATTGCAGACGTGGTATTTAGCACGGGCATATAAGCAGGAGGGGTTTGATCGCATGAAGCTGGAGCTCAAAGGGAGCTCATCTCACCCGGGGAGTCTTTGGTGTCTAACTTAACAAAAGACCTGAAAGCCAAGAGTGGGAAATTATTTTACCTAAACATGGATTTCTGTAGTGGAAATGTGTACGTCTGAGCTTAGGTTCCCGCTGGACCACAAGCCACGGCTCCTCTTAGATGCCTAAAGGCTGCTGAGATGCCCAGCTCAGGCAGACAAGTGCAGAAGGGAAATGTAAAGTTCAAAGGGACAAATCCTGTCCCAAATGTTGAGAAGATTCCTCTCCACTACCATCCTTTTCTCCAGGACCTTCTCATGTCTCAGCCCTGTGCCTGCCGCCTCCTCCTCCTTTTCTGTTCTCCTTTTGCTTCTGCTCCTGCTTTGGCTCCAGTCCTCTCAGCTCCCCTCCACCCTCAGAGAGGGCAGGACAACCCATCTCAGCTGACAACCACCTGTTAGGTCTAGATGCTTTTTTCAAAGCTTTCTTTCCATGTTTCTGCTGTTGTTTTCCAATGAAAACTGGCTGAGGCTCAGGTATTCTCATTCATGTGTTTAAGCAAAATGACTGGGTTTTCTACTTGAAACATTAACCATTGTCCAAGAAATGAAAACATAGAGAGCCTGGTGAACTTCCAAGGGCATTTTACAAGGACTTTTGTCTGTCAGGACGTCACTGTTGGGGGGATAACATGTGATGGTCATATTTGAAGTATTCTGGGGTTTCAAAAGAGAGTTTGAACAGGACTTTGGCTCTCGGCAGGTTGCAGGGCAGCAAATGCACGATCTCTCCTGCAGCTACTTGCCGTGTCAGTGCTTTGGGGTGGCTGTTGCAGATTCTTGTCTGATGAACCATGAAGTTCCCTGAGCTTGCAACTTGTTTGTAACCTCCAGAGACATTCCTGTCTCTAACCTTGGAGAAAGGCTTCTCCCTGCTCAACCCCTCCTTCTACAGGCTCCAGTTCCCTCTGAGAGTGCGGAGGGCCTGACGTGTAGGAGGGCAGGTCACGGGAGTCAACATTTCCAAGAGGGATCTGGGAAAGTATTTTTTCCATGACTGCCTGTCGTGGATGGAAATATTTGACACTGTTATGATTTAGCAGCGATTCAAAATTTATTAATGATTTGATCTTAATCATTAACCACTTAATCTTTAACCAATTTAAAGGTTTACAAAGTGATTTAACCAAAATTGAACAGTGACTTAACTACAGATTCGAAGATGGCAAGATTTGCACTGACTTACTATGAGGTATTCCAAATCAACACATACACATACAAGCTAAAGCACAGATCTCAAACTAACGCATATCCATATAAGCAAAGCATATAAGCACACACACACACTGCGGTCTGTAACTGCTGAGACCAAAGAGCCCTTAGTATCGCACGACTCTAACGAGTTGGGGGATACCCCTTTTAGCTCCTACGCGTGCATGGACAAATGGAAGAACATCCACATCCGTAAAGCTCACGTATATATCATAAATATACAAGTGGAGAGGTGGATGAAAGAGAGGTATAGTTAAAAATTTCTCTTTTCCCGAGTTTAGAGAGGATATTCACAATACGTGAGTATTCCTCAATGGGCGATAATTGAGACTCAAGGTGGGTTGGCTCGCCCTTGTCTTCTAATTCTCCAGATGTCAGCCCGAGCGGCGTCCCAGCTCAGGGGACATACTGGCCACAGCCTGCTGAGATCCAGAAGAGCTCAAAGGGTCTTTACTAGAATTGTTACTTATAGGATCTGAGATAATTGACTTTTGTCAGGTACTTTTCCACACTGGCCCAGCATGGACAATGGAATATTCCGGTACTTTCCACCAGCTACACAAGCCCAGAACTTGCTAGATCTTGGGGTCCTGATATCCCCCCCACTGTGGCCACGATCCATATGTTGTCAGGAGTGATTATTTTCAAATGGTAGGAGCCATGGGGACCAGGTCTATTAAGGGGTTGCTGTAGTGTTTTAGTCTATTGCTCTCCACCTTTCTTTCTTTCATGGTAGTCCATTATGTATCGTTTTGGTCCATTGTATTATTACATTTCCTCGCCCAGGTGGGGAGGAAATCACGCCAGGTATTGAGAGACCTAAAGGGCAGAGTGGGGGTTGCACCACCACACCATCACGTTGCTATTGCAGGCAGCATGACCCGTGCTGTTGAATTTTGCTCTGGTTGAACATCAACCCGTCCCTTGATCTCCTCTCTGGCAGCTCCCTCTCTTCTCTGCCTATAATAAAACCAATATAATGGGGTGCTGGTAAAAATGTCCCTTTGACCATGAAGTGTGGTGGGGCTGGGTTGAGCACCGCGAGCAGGCGACTGTTGATGATACAGTCAAAGCTTGGGAACTTGTTCATGCCTTTGAGCAAAGTGCTCCACTTAGGCTCATTAGCAGTATAACCACACGTTGCCTGTCCAGCCACCTCTGCCAGGGAAACTTCCTGCTCTTTCAAGGTCTTATCAATAGCTGCTGTGTCGAAAATGAACCTGGGGGATGGGAGCAGGGAGCGTGAGTCACAGCTGGCTGTCTCCTCCCGACAGGACAGAGAAAAATCCCTTTTCTTCCATACTGTAGCTGCCTGTTGCAGCATTGCTCTGCTCTCAGCTTCAAGCGTGTCCTTACTGTGAGATGCCTCATCTCAGCCAAAACCTCCTCGGTGTGTGGGAGGGTCAGCCTTGCCTGGGTGGGAGCGTGGCTCCAGCTCGCCAGGCTCCAGGTGCTGCTGCTTCTCTTGCTCTCCAGAAATTGTGGCAGAGGGAGACCTCGGTACGCTGGAGAAGGCTGTCTGTGGCCCTCAAGTGAAGATGTTGGGTGGTGCCAGGGGGCTGCTTGTGGGACACTTGCTCTGACTGCTAGCTGGTGCTCAGCCAGGCAGTGATCTGGAAGGATATGTTGGATGTAACTGGGAAATCTCCTGGTCCCTCTAGGCTGAGGGCAGCCTGTCCCAGGAGATCTGCTCCAGCATTATGCAATTTCATCAGCTGAGTCTTGCCTGTAGGTTTGGAGACATATTTTCTCATGGGATGTCAGCTACTTCAGGCATTTGTCAGAGGTGTTCCCTATATAATAGCATAAACAAATGGCTGATGAAAAGAGCAGAGGATTTCCCTCACTGCCTAATACTTCCTGGGACACTGTTTCTCCAGTAAAACCTCCCTAGGTCCCAGGCAAGGAAGGGCAGAGGAGAGTTTTGCAGCCATTGATAGTGGGGCCCTCCATGCCTGTTTCTGGTGTCTTCATAGTCCCTAATCCATCTTCCACGCACATTTCTGCAGAGAAATCACTCCTGTTTCGCTGCCCACAGAACTGAGCTTGTTCGGCAGCTCCTGGAGGGTACAACTATTTCTGCTATGTGGCCCCTGACATGTCTTCCTGCTGCCTGGATCCGTCTGATTGCTGCAGACCATGAAGTTCTCTTCTTATCACTGCCCACACATTGCTTCAGGGTGTTTCTGTACATTGCTTTGTAATTTACTGGCCTCCGCTCATGGGACTCGGCCTCTCAAAGAGGCACCAAGCATTGGACACTGATGACCAGCGACTCTGGACGCAGCGGTGAGGTTTAATGTTGTTTTACTTGTATCTTGCCCAGCAGTTTAAGCCATTATATGTTACTAAGAGGTTAATATTTAAAGGGGATTTATCCCTGGGTCAGCTGTATTTCCAGTGAAATGCATCACAGCCTAGAAATCTTTTACAGTTGGACAAGAAATGTATAATCCCCTTTCATCTCCGACATACTCTGTCCCTGCTGAGTCGGTTCTTTAATTCCCAGAGCGGTTAAGTGTGAATCTACCACGAGTTACCGAGTCTGCCCCAGTCCCTGCACTGCGGTGCTCGCACAGAGAAAATATACGGCCCCTGGTAAGATGATGGGAAACTTCTTCTCTTCTACCAGTAGTGTTAAAACCTGCTGTGGAAAGAAGGTAAGCTGGTGAAGAGAGTGTGGTACAGCGAAAAATAATGGGTTTGTGATTGAGGAGGAGTTAGAATCAGCTGTGCTGAGAATGACACAATCTCCCCATTGCGCCTCTTGGCAGGAGGAAGAGGATTCCTCATCCCTAATGGAAACCACGCTCCTCTCCCTCTGACCGGTGCTTGTTGTCAGTGGCTACAAGCCCAGGGTGGGATTCAGAGCAGCAGAAAGGATGGATCCCTTCCCGGTTCTCCATGCAGCACTGCTGCCTGTTATCAGCAAAAGGAGATCCTCCACCAGCTGGGAGACGGAGGTGTTTGTGCAGGTCTCACCAAGCAGTAGTGTATCTCACACTGTCGGCTGAAGTCCTGTCCATTGGCAGGACTTGGCAGCATGCTGGAAAGCCTGTTTGAGTGCAAAGATGCCCTGGCTAGTGCCACTGTCCAGAGCAAGGGAGGTCTGCTATGCTTTAATGGGTCCCAGTTCACTCCAGTATAACAGCAAAACGCCTGCAGACGGACCGGCAGCGGCACAGGATTATTTGTGCATAACCGCTGAGAGGTGCCGCAGTCTGCATGGGAACGGCTCGTCTGCTCGCAATCCGCAGCTGACAGTCACAATAAACTCTCTGAGTTGCAGCCACTTCTCCTTAGGGGCAAACGCACCCTCACAAACCAGAGAGGAGCAGGGCACCGAGGGGCCAAATGAATATTAACCACTGTGAGCTTGTGCACTGGTCTCTGCCCACTATGGGGCTGATTTCTGGGGTTTTGGGTATTGCTGACAGCAGCTGAGGGCAAGAACCGTAAGCGTCCTGCACCCCTGCATGCTGCTGGGTGAGTATGTCCACGGGTACCGCTGCAAGAGCATCCCAGTTCACCTTCTGCATCCCTCCCAGCTTCTCCACCCTCCTCTTCCAGGCTGGGAGTTGTTTACAATAAAGTCTCTGTAATACTTGGTTTCAACTCTTGGTTCAACATTGCACAAAGACCATTTCCAGTATTCCTGGAAATACCGGAGACTATTGGAAGTGGTCTTTGTGCAATCAGTAGATGTTCTGACTTTGGCGTGGAAATGTGTTGCTCACAGTTAAAGAGAATTCATATGATTAATGATTAATGCTGCTATCTGAATAATTACCTCATTCAGCCAGCTTTTCTCCTGACTTTGCAAGAAAATATGTGTGAAAAATGAGGATGATATCCTCTTTCTGCATTACTGTTTATATGGAATCGCATTTCTTCTAAAAAGACAAGAACAGATTTATTTGAGAAGACAAATAGCCGTCAGGTTTCCACGGTGCTTGTGCACACACGTTGTCTCCAACATTCATCGGGGACCACAGACTCCTGGAACCTGCTGTGCACCATTTGGGACCTGGTGCTTGAGGAAAACCCTCCTCATGCAGAACATGCATTGTTACATACATTGAAAAATCTAAAATTTCAGGTGTAGATTATCTGAGCTGATAACTATGCACCTAATATCGAATTTCTATCAGCAATTTCTAGACAAAAGCTCCCTTCAGTCAACTTGGTGATAAGGTTTCTTCTCTATATGTGCACCCACATAAGGGGACATTGTTTTAAGGTCTGCTTGAATAATTATGTCTCTCTTTGTAGAAAATGTTTATTTATCAATAGAAATTAAAATACTAATTATTTCAGAAAAAAATATTATATTTTCAGCCAGTATTTTGGTGTTCAGGATTTCTTGTTTATAAACTCTCAACA
The DNA here is from genome assembly GCF_964199755.1 of Larus michahellis. NCBI lineage: Eukaryota > Metazoa > Chordata > Aves > Charadriiformes > Laridae > Larus > Larus michahellis. The sequence continues at coordinate 15,681,395 of NC_133906.1, forward strand.
TTTTTCGTAGTTACCAGAATGTGTAGACAAAATACATTTCAACAAACCCCAATCTGGTACTCCAGGAGGGCAGTGCAGCAAACCTGATGCCAGTCTTTTCAGAAAGCCTCCAAAACTGATCCAAGGAACTGCTGCCTGCAGAAATCTGACCTCTGTGGAACAAAATTCTCTTTGGGCTGTAGTAAACCACAGCCAGATGGGACAGACGTACGTGCTCGGTGTCGAAGGGCCAACGCATCTTTTGCGGAGCAAAGTCGTGCCCCTGGAGTCCAAGAGGAGCTTTGTGGTGGAGTCGGTGAGCACAGGGATATCAGTGAGCTGGTTAAGGACCAGAAGGATGTCCTGCTATTGAGTAGCTTCATGCTATTCAGGTGTAAGACGTTAGATTTTACTAATTGAAGGTGCCACACAGGCCAGGCTGGGCTCAAAATCAGGTATTTACTCTTCAGGAAAGAGAGCCCGGCTTTCAGTCTCAATCAGAAAGGCATGTTAGGAATTACCAGAGAAGGGTTTGAGGTCAAAACAGAAAATACGTTTACGCTGCTGAATGCCTGGTTTGTTCCTATTACTTGTGGTTCTGTTTGCCCAGTTCAAAGACTTTAAAAAAAAAAAAAATGAGAGAGGAGGGTGAAAAGGAGTATCTTGCGTGAAAGGGGAACTAAACAGAGCTGGGCTCTTGACTCTGGGAAAGCCAGGAGGGAGAAGCAGGTAAGAGTGGTACAAGAAAATGGTGAATGCTATGGAGAGGGAAGGGGGTAGGGAGCGATTGTTCATTGCTTGCCAAAATAGAGAAAACTGGGATACGTCCTGAAAAGATAACACAGAAACTGGGGGTATCTCCTGAAAAGATGGGGCGGTGTGATTTCAGTGAAGCAAACGGAGATGTTTTTCAGTTGAGTAAGGCCGTGTGAGTTATGCTTTTTATCTCTGGACTTACACCTCTAATTTAAGTATTTATAGCATACTTCCCCAGTAATCCCTGGTTTTTCCCCCTTCATACGGAAACCCCCGGTGCTGCTTTTCCACCTCCTCGCTGCCACCAGCCCCAGGGTGAAGAGGAGCCTGGTCCGACCCCGGTCACCGGAGAGGCGGGGGGACACCCGCGCTGCCCGCCCGTCCCCCCAGCCCATCCCGCCCCGGTGTCTCCCCGCCGCCGGACCCGCTGCGGCGCCTTTAAGGCCCGGTGCGTGATGTCACCGCGGCTGGGAGACACTCCGCGGCGCGCGCCGGGCTGCCGGGGGCACCGCGCACCGGAGGGGACCCCGCGCGGGGGGGACCCCTGTCCGGAGTGTCTCCCTACCCGGCGGGACCCCTCCCCAGCGGGCACCCCCTGCCCACGGCGGGGAACCCCTTGTCCGGAGTGACCCCCTGCCCGGCGGGAGCCCCCTTACCCGGCGGGGACCCTTGACCGCAGCCCCCCGCCCCAGGCCACTGGGGACCCCCTGCCCCGCCGGCGGGAGGGGTTCGGCGGCGCGGCATGGGCAGCCTCCAGCTGCAGGACTTCGCGGCGGGCTGGGTGGGCGGTAAGTGGTGCGGTGGGCTAGGGGGGGGATGGCGGCGGGGCGGGGGTGGAGGGAGAGGGGACGGGGACAGGAGCCTGAGCGGGGATAAAATCCTCCGTGTCACCTACGCTCTGTGCCTCCCACCGGCGTGCTCGTACCGGTGGATGCGCGGGTTGCTTTGCTTTGGCTCAGAAGTGCAGTTTAATCCCATTTCCGCGGGCGGGATACTTAAGATTGAAGGGTGGGTACGGGTGATGCTGCTGCGGTGGTGGGGGCCGGCTGCCGGAGCCACTCCGCACGCCCCCGGCTCTCCCTCCCTTGCTCTCCCGGCTGGAAGCACCCCCGGGCTCGGAGGCGAACAGCCCGGGGCTCGCAGCAGCCAACCCGGGGTCGCCCAGCCGCACACACCCCCGGGGGGAGGCTTTGACTCCGGTACGGTAAACAGGGCGGCGATGCCGGCAGAGGTGCGGTATCGATCCCGCACGCTGAAAATGCTGATTGCAAACACCGGGAAAACAGATAGCAGAAAGAAAAGGGAAACGCGAATGTTCCCCCTGGGTTTAACAGCTGATAAGGGGCACGGCTGGGCTGCCCCGCTCCCGGGAGCGGCTGCAGGAGCGGCCGGGCAAAGGGGCAATCACAGCACTGGCCACTGCAGACCAGGGCTCTGCCCTGGCTACCAGGTTCGGGGTACGGATGTGAGATGGCTCACGGATCCTGACCGGCCAGCTCAGGTTAATAGGTTAGCTGACTCTAAAAAAACCAAAAAAACAACAAAAAAAACCCAAAAAACCCCCACCCCAGAACCTCTGCCAAAAGGATACATGAGATTTTGGGATGTTTGCAGCCTGCGGAGGCTGCAGCACACAGCCTGCCCCGCTGAACTGCGCTGTTGCCGAACACCCCCGGGAGCGGGACAGGATGCCCAGGGGGTGAACAGCCACCGGTGTGGGTGGCAGCGGCCAGTTTTCATGCATAGCACTAGACCACAGGTGGCCTCAGGTTAAGGTCCAGGAGGAGCGGGGAGATTTTATAACACATTTTTGAGTAAAGTCGTAACGTGTTGACCAAGGACATGATGCTCTTTTCAGTCCTAATCCACTATAGGTGGGAAATTTAATGTAGTCTCCAAAGCACTTGGGGACACTGGTTTGCACGGAGACTTGCAGATGTGGAAGCAGCACAAACTGTCCACCATCTCCACAAACACCCTGAAAACTGCAGGTGGTGTTTGCTATAAGCACACAAAACCATATCCTGGCCACAGCACATGGGTTGCTCCGTCTTCCCGGAGAAGAGGAAAACCAAACCGTGCTCTGGCCTGCCACGGGGGCTCCTGGCAGTGAGTGGCCTGGGGAGGACAGTGTTGGGGAATGGGCCAGTTTCTCCTGGAGAACCATGGGGAATGAAGCTGGATGGAACTATCGAGATCAATATGGAGCAGGATCCTCTTTATCTGAATCATCCCTGACGGGTAGCTCTATACACTGCTCTTAAAACAGCGAAGGATGGTGGTTCACAGTCCTCATCAGCAGTTGGCTCTAGTGCATCGCTATCCGAGCCAGGGGAAAGCATTTCCTCCTGTCTAACCTGAATCTCACCTTTTTGAGGCTAAATATTTGCATGAGCTTACAAGAGTGTGAGGGGGTTTGTTCATGGACAGAACATACAAATCCACCACCTCCTCTTCTCGATTGGATGCCTTTGAGATGTTGATGGAGTCCAGGAGAGTATCTGGGGGGGGCGTGGGGAGAAGAGGTACAAGTGTTTCTGCCCACCTTTTGCCTGTTGTTAGAGACTGCACTGGCCCAGTATGGCTGTTCCCGTGGAAATTTCCTCCTCCCCTATAAACCCATCGCTTCCTGTCCCATCACAAAACCTTCTTCAATGGTTTGTGTAATACTTTGCTTCCATCCCCAGGAGCCGCCAGCGTGGTTGTGGGCCACCCCCTGGACACCATCAAGGTAAAGACTTTGAACTGTGATCTCATGTCACCACCCAAAACCCCACCGACGGGGAGGTGGCTTCTCTCGAGATGATGCTTCAAAAGACCTTCACTTCCCCTGCCAGCCCAAGGGGGAATTTAGCCTGGGTAGAAAGGTTTTCATAGACTTTAGCCTTTGTTCCTCTCCTATGCTCATTTCAAATGAGAAACTAAAGGAACTGGCTGATACGTGCGATTTCCTCCGGTGAGGATTAATGCTGAAAATTAAACCTGGCCTTACTTAATGTGTGGTTTACCAAACTGTTCTGCCAATGTTTGATTGAACTTTGCCACAGACAAGTATTCAAAGGGCAACGGGGGAATTATATTTGTTTTGCCGCAGGCACATTTTTATGTGTTTTCCTAGTGTTGGCAACGCTGGAAGGGCAGAGTGCTGAAACTGTTATCCCAGGGCAATGAGATGCAATTATTCCTGCCAGACAATTATTCCGCAGAGGGAAGGAATTAGAGATGTAAGAAGGTATTTGCTAGCACGATGCAGACAAGCCCATGCGGACACCAATACAGCCTGACCCAAGCGAGTTGACCATCCCTAGTGATGCAGAGATGTAGAGGAAGATCCTGTTCTTTTTCCTTTCTCCTTTTGTACAGCGTGATAGGCATCTCTGCCCAGCTTCCATTGCTGCTCTGCCCATGTGCTCTCATCTGGTTCAAGCCTCATGGCTGGCACCCGGTGGGGCCGTCAGATGAGACAAACCCAAGAGCCAGTGGTCCTGGTTGCGCCTTAGAGACCCTCAGAGGGTGATGGGGAGGAGGCAGGGTCCAGCGCGGCCCCCCCCATGTCCCTTCTCCAGCCATCACAGCCACCCCCTTGCAGGCAGCCGGCTCTCCTGGGATCAGGAGATGGCCTGTCAGGGCACAGGCAGCGCAGGCAGGCTCTGCCCAGGGTTGCCAAGGCAATCCCCATCTCGGGCTAGCCATCAGGGCGTCACTGCCAGGTTTGGGGGAGTTTGGCAACAAGTGAGAGAGGATCCTGCTGGGAAGCATTGAGTTTCTGGCTGCCAAGAAAGAGCGAGCCCATCCTTCAGTGCTTATAAAGACAACTGTCAGGCTGACCCCTCTGCTGCCCTCGGCTTTGGGCATGGCCTGGGAATACCAAGTAGGCAGAATTGTTATCTTTCCAAATTTAGCGGAAGGGGAGTGGAAAGGAGGGTTTTTACACGGCGCTAAGATAGGGAGTGTAAAGATAGGACACGGGGTAACGGCTTCAAACTGAAAGAGGGGAGATTTAGATTGGATATCAGGAAGAAATTCTTTACTGTGAGGGTGGTGAGGCGCTGGAACAGGTTGCCCAGGGAAGTTGTTGATGCCCCATCCCTGGAGGGGTTCAAGGCCAGGTTGGACGGGGCTTGGAGCAACCTGGACTGGTGGGAGGTGTCCCTGCCCAGGGCAGGGGGTGGCACTGGATGATCTTTAAGGTCCCTTCCAACCCAAACCATTCTGTGATTCTGTGAAAGGGGCAGCTCAGCAGCACTCGCAGCCTCCAAGGCATGGGGGGTCCTTCCCCACCTGGAGGAGAGGTCAAGACTGGAAGACAGGTTGGATGGGGTCTGTGGTATCTGCACCATGGTTCCCATCCAGCAGGCCTCCTCCTCCAGCTGGCCCCTTCCCAGCGTCGTAGCTTCCATCAAACCCAAGCAGCTGTTTTTCCCCTGTAAATAGTTTTACATTTTCTCACGTTTTATCCTCCACATTGCATTCGTTTCCCCAGGACTTTCTTCAGTTGCTGGGTGTCACCCAAGGGCCCTGTCTAATTAAAACGTAACAGAAAGGAAAAGTTTCCTGAGGAATATCCAGCTGCCATCAGCTGACTTTCACAGAGAAGCCAGCGGGGATTTCAGGGCTGGGTGTTAACAGCTTCGTTAAGGGGCATATGTGTGAGAAGCAGCTTGTGAGGACACTCAGTTAGTCAAAAAATGTATTAACTTGAACCTCTAAATACCTGGTTACTGTGTAAAAGGAAAAAAAAACAAGCCCACGGAGGCAAAACAGAAATGTCTGGCTAAGTGTGCAAATGAAGCCAGGAGGGAATGCAGGGCTGTGCACCACGGTCGCCCTGTGCCGAGCTGCGCCAGGGTGCCCCCCTCATCCCTGCTCCCCCCGGCGGGAGTCACGGCACGCACAGGTCTGCACCCACCGCCTCTGCGTTGCACAACGTGCCCCGCGTGAGCCGCAGCTGGCATCTGCCTGTACCAGCTTGTTTGTAAGGGCTCGGTAAATATTCTACTTTCGCTGCCGCCTTCCCCGTGGCCTCTGGCCAGGTGCGGAGCAGTGCTCGGGGCTCGGTGCGGGCAGATGGATGGATGGATGGATGCAGCATCCCTGGGGTGAAGGGTGAGCCCGAGCTTCTGTCCTTTTCTCTTCCCCACCTCCGGGTCCCCCTGCGGCACGCCGCCGGCGAGGCTCTTGCAGGGCTCTGGGCCAAGCCGTTGTGTAATTCAACCTGCTCTTTGCTGTCCAAAAGCTCTCCCCAGGCATGAACTCTGGAGGACACTCACTCCTTTGGGCTTTAAATTCCCAAATAACATTTCTGCTTCACCCCCAGTGTAAGTTGGGGCTGAGCCGCCAGAGGGGACTGTGTCCAGCACAGGTCGGCATTGTCCCTCTGGGCTTCATTGTGTCATTCCTGCTAGCAGCAATGCTGACGGATGTGACCAGAAATGGTGTCCCCATTCCCTATAAACGTCCCCAAGAGAGCACATGTGAGTGTCCTCCGATAAAAATATGAGCTCCGGCCTCATCCGAGATTAATTGCTGCAGCCCCAGCTCCTCTGACCCAAACAGGGTTTCCACTTCCTCACACACCTCTAAGCCCCCAAAATGCATCACTTGTTAGGATATTTTTATTGCAAACTTTTCAGCAGCTTGAATGAAAGATGGTGTAAATATGTGTGCGCATGTGTGTATATATATGTGTGTGTGTGAGAGCAGGGAAAGCATGTTGAATCATACAGGCTTTGTCGTGATTTACACGCCATTTCTCACAGCTGTTGTAGGCATTTTTTGGAAGGCATATGACCATTGCTTTCCAGAAACAAAATGTCTTTGTTGGACATGATGTAAAAAATGTATTTTTGAGTCAAGCATGGAGAATTTCCAAACTATTTTGGCTCCGTTTAGTATTTCTACGTCTTAAAATCCACCTAGGATGGGAAGGGCCCTGGAAGCCTCCCAAGGGAACTCTCCTCTCCATCCTTCAGCAACACATCCCAACCTCCCCCGAGAGTCCCCGGATGGAGGAGACCACATCACTCTCCGATTTCCACATAAATCCGGACCTTGCCAATGACAGCTCTGCACACCAGCGCTCTGATGGGCCAGAGTAGCTGGTCTGGACTCCAGAGCAATTTGACAGTCATCGATTCCAGATGTTGCAGAAAGTTTCAGACCTCTCAGATCCCCTTTAGCCCCGCTTCTGGCAAAGTTCAAAGGGGGTGGATGCACGTATATCTTATTTTATTGCTCTGTTTTCTTTACAACTAAGGAAGGCTTAATTCTCAAAGCAAAGTGCACATTGTTTATGTAGCGTGAGCTTTCCCTGGGCTGGAAGCATCAGATTTTAATTGCATTTTATGAATGTCTTTTGCAGACTCGTTTGCAAGCTGGACAAGGGTATGGCAATACACTCAGCTGTGTTCTCACTGTGTACAGAAATGAGTCTGTAAGTACTTTATCTTACTTAAAATGCACTGGTAGAAAATGCAAATAGATAAATACATGAAGCAATTACACAAAGTCACTGTTGACACCAGCAGTTATATGAAGATCAATAAAGCTGGTGCAACTGAGCCTGCAAATCCCTATAGCCGCCTCTTGCTTAACTCAAAGGTAACTCTCTTGGTTATTCCTATAGGGAAAAGGCAGATCCCTGGCAGGGAGTGATAAATGACACTGCCCATGTTCCCGCATGGGTCAGGGTGTTACCTCCACAGGGGATGGTTTGCCCGTACCTGCTGGCAAAGCTCAACCGCAGGTATTTTGCTGACTTTGGTGATGCCAGCACAGAAGCTGGCCAGAAGAGGGACTTTTACGTGGGTTCTTGTGCTTTCAGCATATCCCGTATTCTGCACAATCTTTACAAGTCTCTAGTATGAATTAATTAGCATGTACAAACAGCCGTTTCCAGGAGACACCTGCTACTTGGATTTACATTTCTGGCCCAACAGACAAGTTGGTTTTTACACTGCTCAGCCCTGTTCGCTCTCTTAACTCCTGCTCCCTTCCCTGGGTAGGTGGCCGGCTTCTTCAAAGGCATGTCCTTCCCACTGGCCAGCATCGCCGTCTACAGCTCCGTGGTCTTTGGCGTCTTCAGCAACACGCAGCGGCTCCTCAGCCATTTCCGCCACGGAGACCCGGCCCGGGCGCCAGTGCTTGCCGATGTGGCTCTGGCCAGCATCGTGGCAGGGTTCATCTCTGTGGGCATCGGCACTCCTGTGGACCTGGTAAAGATAAGGCTGCAGATGCAAACGCAGCCGTACATCGAAGGTAAGAAGCAAGAGTTTCTTTTTCCTTTCTCTGCCAGTCCTCGGTGTTTACTGAGAGCTTTATGACAATTTTGCTTCCAGGCCCAGCTCTCTGCTGCCTTGTGCCACCACCTTGAGCTGAAGGTGCTTCCTCCAGCCTCAGGATGGACCCCATCCTGCGCAGCTCGAGGGGAGGGTTTTTACCAATGACATTGATCGGATCTCCGCTGGCATTTCCTGCTGATTGGCATCTATAATGAACACATGGGCAGGTCTGCTCAGGACCAGGAGCCGCAGGAGCTGCCTTCCCCACAAGCCATGGGGCAGGAACAGCAAGTCCCCGGGCTGTCAGGTCCCCTGGAGATCCCATCAGCAGCATCACAGCTGCCAGTGGTAATGCCAGCTCCCCATCTACTGCTGCACATTCTCAATCCCACATACATTTGCCCATAAACCTCCAAAATTTCACATGTATATTGGAAAACTGCTGGCTTATTGGGACAGGGTTCCAGGTACCCAGGCACAGGCAAGATGGGTCAGAAGGGGACACCGGCAGGATTGCAGTGGGCAGCTGTAACCTCTCCAGAAGCTGCAGGTAGAAGGATTTGCTTCTGCTCGAGTGGAACAGGTTGCCCAGAGAAGCTGCGGATGTCCCATCCCTGGAGGTGTTCAAGGCCAGGTTGGACGGGGCTTGAAGCAACCTGTTCTGGTGGGAGGTGTCCCTGCCCAGGGCAGGGGGTGGCACTGGATGAGCTTTAAGGTCCCTTCCAACCCAAACCATTCTATGATTCTATGAAACCCCACCGACCCCATGCACAGCCAAAGGAAGAGACGGCACAGCTTCAGAGCTTGACAGATTGTATTTCAGCAGTTTCACAAACACCTTTCTCACGATTACAGTTGTGGTGTTTAACTGTGGAATATTGACATTTTTGTATTGCTTTGATAAAATACTATTATGTCCATTTTGAAAAGCCTCCATGCAGCTCAGCAACCTAATGCCCTTTCCAAAAGCATCTCAGTCCCCTGTATCAGAAGGGCCAGACTCTGAAGATGTCAAGGCTTTCAAAGATGCAGCTTGGCACCAGATGTGGTTAAAATCCATGAAATTTGTGTGCATGGCCTTAAATTCATTTGGAAATCTCACTCGACACATACTGGGAGGCATGCAAAGTATCTAAGAAAAATCTGTCCTGAAGCATAGAATCATAGAATCATAGAATCATAGAATCACAGGGTTGGAAGGGACCTCTGGAGATCATCTAGTCCAACCCCCCTGCCAGAGCAGGGTCACCTAGAGCAGGTTACACAGGAACATGTCCAGGCGGGTTTTGAATGTCTCCAGAGTTGGAGACTCCACCACCTCTCTGGGCAGCCTGTTCCAGTGCTCTGTCACCCTCAGGGTAAAGAAGTTCCTCCTCATGTTTAGGTGGAACTTCCTATGTTCAAGTTTGTGCCCATTGCCTCTTGTCCTGTCCCCGGGCACCACTGAAAAGAGCCTGGCCCCATCCTCCTGACACCCACCCTTTAAGTATTTATAAGCGTTGATAAGGTCACCCCTCAGCCGTCTTTTTTCCAGACTGAAGAGACCCAAATCCCTCAGCCTTTCCTCATAAGAGAGGTGTTCCAGTCCCCCAATCATCTTTGTAGCCCTCTGCTGGACCCTTTCCAGCAGTTCCCTGTCCCTCTTGAACCGGGGAGCCCAGAACTGGACACAGTACTCCAGGTGCGGCCTCACCAAGGCAGAGTAGAGGGGGAGGATGACCTCCCTCGACCTGCTGGCCACACTCTTCTTGATGCATCCCAGGATGCCATTGGCCTTCTTGGCCACAAGGGCACATTGCTGACTCATGGTCATCCTGTTGTCCACCAGGACTCCCAGGTCTCTTTCAGCTGAGCTGCTCTCCAGCAGGTCTGCCCCCAACCTGTACTGGTGCATGGGGTTGTTCCTTCCCAGGTGCAGCACCCTACACTTGCCCTTGTTGAACTTCATAAGGTTCCTCTCTGCCCAACTCTCCAACCTGTCCAGGTCTCTCTGTATGGTGGCACAGCCTTCCGGTGTGTCAGCCACCCCACCCAGCTTGGTGTCATCAGCAAACTTGCTGAGGGCGCACTCTATCCCCTCATCCAGGTCATTGATGAATATGTTGAAGAGGACTGGACCCAGTACTGACCCCTGGGGAACACCACTCGTCACTGACCTCCAACTAGACTCTGTGCCCCTAATCACAACCCTCTGAGCTCTATCTTTCAACCAGTTTTCTATCCACCCCACTGTCCATTCATCTAACCCACACTTCCTAAGCTTCCCTATGATAAGCATCTAAATGTCTTTTTAAAATGGACCTAAGTGTTCTTTCCAAAAGCCTTCTTTCCCCACTGTACATCTTCATTCCAGCAAAAGAAAATGGATAGCAGCAATTTCTGTTGGATGGCAGTGGGCTTTTGAGAGGAGTTTTGTAGCAATAGAGCTATTATAACAGTTATATTTTTTTTGCAGCAAACATTAAACCGAAGCCCACAGTTCCTGGATTTCCTGCGTACCGAGGCCCAATTCACTGCTTTAGGACAGTCCTACAGAAAGAGGGGATAGCAGGAATATACCGAGGCATGGGAGCAATGCTTCTGAGGGATGTTCCTGGGTACTGCCTCTATTTCATCCCTTACACATTTTTCTGTAGCTGGATTAACCCTGACGGATGCATTTCCCCTAGTCCCTCCTCCATCTGGCTGGCGGGGGGTGTAGCAGGTAAGCACCTTTTTTCCCACAACACTGGGCAAAACAAGGACAGGAAGGTTCCCTGGGGGGGTGGCTCAGGGGCCACCACATCCTTCCGATCACCAGGAGAAGACAGGGGGCTAAATGACCTTCCTCCCCTGGGGCCAGGTCCCCTGGCACCACAGCTGCGCTTTATGACTTGACAAACTTTATGGAAGTCATGTTATCAGATCTTCATCAGGCTCAATGTCAGTGACAAGGAAAAGAGCCGGCACCTTCACCTCCCTGGATGTCTCACGGCAGCCTGAGTATCACATTGCCAGTGATACACAGCAGCCAAGATGCCTCCAGAAGAGGACTTCAACCTGTTGGCTGCCCACCAGGAGGGCGTGCACCCTACCCGCGCGCAGCAGAGTTGACTCTTACTGATCTTCTCTTTCTTTTTTTTCCTGTGTACACCTGCCCGCAAGACCAGCATGCTCATTCCCCACCATGCTTACATCTGTGAGGTCACCCCTACACCCACTCCCCGTTTCTTGGCCATTTCTCAATTGCAGACCCCTAAATGCAGATCAATCCTTAGCTCAGGTAATGATTACAAAATGCCCTCTCTGTTTCTTCTGCAAATAAACAAGAGCCCTGGCCCATCTGAACAGCTTCTCTAGTATGCCCCCACACTCACGTAGCTCTTGTCTGTCCAACTGGGCCATGTATTCGGGTCATACATTGACCTTTCCAGAGAGGCAAAACATCCCACTCAGCTGCAGGCTAATCAATGTAAATAGAGGATTTCTTTATAGGAGTGACGATGTGTCTCAGCTGTGTGGAGCTTAATCCTGGTTGCATGAGATGGACCAGCCTCTTATTTGCATTCTCAGCTCAAACTTTGCTTTTCAGCAGTATTATCTGAGGACTCCGGGTGTTTGGTTTTTTTTAAATTGCCCTAAGCAGCAGCTCCCTGCAGCTCAGGCTCTTCCCGCGGCATCTCCATGCTCCACCAGAAGCACGGCAGAAGATGTATTTGCACCTGGGGGAGCACCTCCTGGGCTCTCTGCATTTGATTACCAGCGTATCCCCCAAAATCTCACCACTTCCTCCGGAAACAGGGAACTTTGCTCCCAGAAATACCGTTCCTGTGCCTGAGCAGGGTGAATGCACTGAAACAAAAATCCCATGAATATGACGTGGTAGACAAGAGGTGAATTTCTGACTTCACTGAGCTGCGGCCGTGGAAATAGGGAGAAGAAATTGTTCAAATACTTCTGCGTTTTTCTAGGAGCCATTTCCTGGGTGACTGCTACGCCAATGGACGTTGTGAAAAGTCGACTTCAGGCAGATGGAGTTCATTTAAACAAGTACAAAGGGACCCTTGACTGTATCTTGCAGAGCTACCGGAACGAGGGCCTAAAAGTAAGTGATATTTCAAGTAAAATCTGGACATTAGGCATTTAATTTTCACTTGGGAAATGCAATGGCTGTTACGAACCTACCTGCAGGGTTGAGAGACAGCTAAAGCCAGTTAGTTACTGCTAAATTATAATAATGACAGTCGGTAATTATAGTGCAGATTCTTTCTAAATCATAATAGTGAGAGTAATAATGCACCTTACAGCAATGAAAAAATGAACGACTGGGGGTCACGGTCTGCTGGTGTAATTAACTTAAAATAACACTTCATGTGAGTGCATTTAATTGTGGATGTGATTTATCATAAATTAGAGGTAGAAATCCTTGCCTCCGTGATTGTTTTGACAAAATGCAGAGGTTAAATGGTTCCCACTGACACCGAAGTCAATGGGAATTGATTCCAGCAGGACCGTGCTGGCACCCAAGGTGCGTTGGGTCGCCTTGGGCAATGCTTTGGTGGAACTGATGCCGCATTTACCCTCATTTTCCACCAAGATAGAGCGGATTGAAAATGCTCTTAAATCAGAATTGCTTTGGCTTCAAACCTGAAGAAGGGCTGTGTGCCAAAAAATACTTATCTCTTTTTCTGACTTTGTCTATCAGTGTAATAAAAGTTGTTTGTTCTACCTGCAAACTTTGCCTCTGCTGAATGTGAATGGCAGAGAACCAGGGTTTGCAGCTTTATTGCGCTGCCAATGCACGGTTATGAGAAGCGACGTCTCCTGATATTGATATAAATCTGTATTTAAGTTGTCACCAAAACATGATGTGGGCTTTTAGCTCCAAAGGGTTGATTTTCACACTCTGTGGGGAAAGTAACAAGTTACAAAGAGAAAAAATAACCTGCAAAATCACAAGTTGGTGTGATTTAAATATTTGCCAACCTATTGCCACTATATTACGGCAGCTGTCACAGCAGCCTGGTTTGTTTTTTGCCGTTGAGCGAAGAAAGTCACATTCCTATGACGCACAGGCACCGGGAGAGACGCTAGAGACCCTGCTGGGATGGTCGGAGGAGGCTCAGGGTGCCCCAGGCTCTACGCAGAGTACCTGCCCTGCACGGGCAGTCTGGCACACAGTAAAACACAGGATGGGTGAAAAGGGAATTTCTATGTGTTTTCCTTTCTCTCTCCATCCTCATCCTCAGTCCAGGCACTTAAATTTTTTTGTTTGAGGTCTGCGCTGCCTGCAGTTTTTCTGCTCTCGTGCCTGGCACCCAGACCGAAGCCGGCAATAGGGTCGATGATAAGAGTGATAGATCCTTCTCTTATAAGCAAAAATCTCTTTAGATGTTAGGAAACACAAAGATGATAAATGGCAAACCCAGCTCTGGATGTTTTCATTCTGGGACAAAGGAACGGCATTCACAGTGCTGAAAACAATTGCCCGGCACACAAAAAAATGTAAATATAGCCCTCTTCTTTCTCCGTAGTCAGGTGTGTTCATTCTGATGAGAAAAGTTTATGGCTTTTCTTCATATGTCTTCATTATTATTTAATTTGTCTCTCTTGTGTTCCTTTATAGCTACTGCAAAAATATAAATTTCCTCCCAGAAAATTCTGTCTTTCCTAACAAAATAAGAGCCCAATAAATCAAGTAATACCCTAAATATCCCAATATTGCAATTTCACATTGCAAACTCTATCCTAAACAATGGGAAGATGTTTTGATTCTGCCTGGTACAAGTCGGCACCATTCACTGGATTTATTGGATACAAAACGTGGCTGTGTTTAGCAGAGCTCAGTATTTCAGGGGAAATACTGATTAGATACTTAAATCTATGGGCTTCTGGTCTTAGAGCCGAGATCTTCCGTGCTTTCTTACAGCAGGCGTGGGAGTTTTGCCTTTGTAGCGCGTGGAAGGGCTTGCTTTGCTGACGTTACTTTTCACGTCTATTCTGAACTTCTGGTGCTTAGAGTAGTGACCACAGTGATTAGCCTGGGTCGTTAATGGGGTGAGTTTGTGAGAAATAGGCCAGCAGAGATACTCCCTGCAATCACCAGGCAACAATGTTTGTAAAGAGGAGGTTTTTCGAAGGGAGACAAGCCAATGCCAGGAGCAAGAAGCAACAAGGGCACCTTCTCTGCTTTCCAGAAAGCACTTTACTGTTCAAGGACTTAAAAAACGCAGGGTCTTGTAAATGCCAGCATCTTTCCAAAAAATACATATTCAGCAGAAGGGGAAGTCATATTTATTATATATATTCATCTTTATTATTATATATTATATATATTCATATTTATTATCTTGATGAAAGAAAACACTGGTATATGTATGAGCACCAAACCTTGACCTTAGGAACCCACAGGTGAAAAAATAAGCTTCTATCAAGTATTTTTTTCCCAAAGTTGGTGGCAAGAGCTGGCTCTCAGCAAGGTACGGAGCAAGTCTAGTTTTCTGCTGATTGAGAAATTGTTTCTATGCTCAAAGGTGAAAGCTGCAAAATAGTCCGCGTGGCACAGCGCCCGCATTGGCCGGGCTGGCTCACAGCCACACCGCTCCTCCCTCTCTGATTCTCAAACGTCTTCTGCACCCATAGACCCAACCCCGGGAGTCTGAGCATTTGCTGCATGAAAGCAACAGCTTTCTTGTACCCTGGGGTGTGCATGACCCCCTCATGCTTATCTTATGTATGCACAGGGAAGGAGGGGCTGTAGCTGGATAGGACAACACTGGAAGATGTTCTAGATTTCTTGCTTTCTGCTCTACAGCAGTGGCATGAGGCCATTTTTTACCCTCTACCTCTCGTAGCTCTTGCTGGTAGATGCGGAGGGGAGGTCCATAGGGAGACTGGAGCCCAGTGATACCAAACCAGTGACCTTTGCCATTGCGTTTCCGTTCTCCAGCGCAGACTTTAGCAAAGACCGGCAGTGAGAATCTATCTCCTGAGTAAACCAATATTTGGTTCTTCAGAAGCCCACCATGACTTCGTTCAATGTTTTCTTCTTCTTCTTAAAATAGCCGGTATATTCCTATGCTCTAACCTTTCTCCATCCCCAACAGGTCTTTTTTAGGGGCGTCACGGTCAATGCAGTGCGAGGATTCCCAACGAGTTCAGCCATGTTTCTTGGCTATGAACTTTCCCTCAAAGCAATGAAAAGAGACCAAAATGAGAGCAATCCTTAACTTCCAGGTCAGCGCATGAAGACCCTCTAGCTTTATTAAAATTAGAGAATTAATCTTTGAAACAAATGGAGTTGCAATTGTATAGATCCTCTGAAAGTCAGATACCTTACATATGTACCTACATCTGAATAGTCAAACACTTTTCAAATTTGGGTCTGTGGGATTCGGAGCAGACAACAGATGTGCCGATGGATTTTGGTTTCATTCCAGATCTCCTGGAGTTTCATTACAATCCATTCTGATTGTTGTGATTGTTTTGATGAGTGTGAATCAGAAAAGAAAACCTGAAAGGAGAATATTCTCTAGAATTCTATGAGTTTTGAAATCTCATTCTCACTGAAGTCCCTGCACAATATCCTTTCCTCCTTTGATCCATCCACGCAGACCTGAAATTAAGCCCTTTCAAAGTGTCTTGACTACCAACTCACAGTTTTACTCTTTCCCTCATAAACCTAGGGTTGCATTAAGGAGCAGCATCAAAAATACCCGATTACAGAAATTTTTTTAGCACTTAAATACTCAAGATTATTCTTCGCAGTCTTTGCTGTTTTCTGCAGTACGTTATAAACCTCCTTCTTTCTTATTTCAAAAGTGTTGCCAAGAAGACCTGAAAGTCTCCTACTTCCCTGAGCCAAATCAGCAGTGTGGTGGTGGTGAGGGCTCAGCTGCTCTGACTGAAGACTCCTGTTCCTGCACCTATGGCATCTCCATTTTCTTCTGCCATGGACTTAGTCCCTGGAGGACTCCAAAAACTGCACCAGCTCAATCAAATCCAAAGACTGCTTTTTTTATCAAATCTTTCACTCTGTTGTCTAAGAGCACGTTAATAATTCCCATTTTGGTGTTGGGCTTTTTCACCGATGACATTTTTCCCATTGAGCCAAGAGAACAACTTACTTCCCTTACCCACACCAGTGAGATATACCCCAAAACCAGCCCAACCGACACCGGATGAGAGAGCGTCTTTTGTACAACACTGCGTTAATACTCATCTTTTATGTGAACAAGGAAAGGGGGAGCTGTGATGGGTGTGCAGGTGCTTTTCATGTTGGAAGGTCTGGATTCCCACCAAATCCTAGCTTGCTTTCAGGATCAAAGAAACGGATGACTCCACCCGTATGAACGGATACTCATATTTTACATCACAGAACTCTCCAGTTTGCCACAATTTAACACGTTATTATGAAAATATGTGAAGGGCTTCAACAGCTTCAGTTATCCAAGGCATAAATTAAATTGGGAAGAAGAAGGACGTTAAATTCAGAGACTAAGCTGCTATTTTTCTTCAGAAAACAATAGAACAAGTCCGCATTTCATATGGATAGGTGCCTACTGATTTACCGAACTCGCCTTGTGTAGCCCTCCAGGGACCTGCTAGAGGTATCTCGTCAGACCTTCTGATTTCCCTGATGTGACAGTCCAACTTGCCAACTCCCAAACCCTGCAGACATCACTTTGCAGCCTTCAGAGACCACCACCAAAGGAAGTCTCTTCAAGGGATGCAGGGTTTATCCCAAACTATTGTCTAAAATACATGGGCCAACTTCAGACTTCCAGCTCTTTGCTGCAATTCCACTGAGATGACTGGGGCAGACCCAGGTCTCTCTGTGGTCTACCTCAGCCTTTCAGTTATTCCAAGATCTTTTACATCATGATTACTGCTGTTAAATATCTTCATGCTTTATTTTCTAAGCATGGAGCTTCTGATGCCAAAAACCAAGAAGAACCAGCTCTGCTGGGACAAGAAGACTCCAGTGGCAGTGGCAGGAGAGGCTGAGGGGTAACAGCCTCGCATGAAGAGGGACATGGGGGAACAGCGTGGGACAACACTGTCCTCTGAGAAATGTACAGTTCCCTGCATCTTCCTCTGGAGAAGAAGAGCTCTGGGGAAAAAGCCCAGCAATGGCAGTTTTAGCAGATGCCCTCAATAAAGGTTTCTGAAGACAACCTGGAGCAGCTGTCCAGCTTTCCTCCATAAAGGGAGAAGAAGGAAAGAGAAACTCCTAAGTTCTCTTCCCCGGATTAATGGAGGAATTGGTGGCAAGACTTGAAGACCTCTGCAGAAAGTGCCTAAAACCTCGGGTCTGGAGCCAGACTCAGAAACGGGGTCCCCAACATTGGTCTCCTCTTCGCTCTGGCCCAAATGAAAACCAGAAGCGTGGCTTCCTCCAAAACCAGCCTTAAAGTTGGAGAAACAGCTGGTGTTGCTTCATCTCAGGACTTGCACGCAAGGAGGTTCACAGTGCCTTTGAGCTTGGCGAGAGCACAGGGATCTGTTTTTGATAAACAATATGTATAAAACTGATGAGCCTTCACACAAGTATTTGTTGCTGGCTGCATTTAAGGATTCATCCTTTCCATGTTACCTGTTTTAATGCATATATGTAAAACGTTCTCCAGATGCGTAACATCTTATGTCTCCAGGGATAATTCTCGGGGAGACCATTTGTTTAGTGCAAATAAATGGTGATACTTATCTGATTGCCTTATGTAAAATGGACCATGAATTAATTAAACTGCTGAGGTTTGCAATGAGCTGCGTATCTGGATCACCCTCACAGTGCGCAGGTTTGGTGTGTTCAGTGCCCTTCTGGGCTTAAGGCCCCAAGACCCATGTTGGAGTCACCTGGTGATTCTTCCTGGCATTCTTCATCCAATTAAACCAATTTTGAGATGGATGCTCAGGATTTACTTGGACAAAACTCTTGTGAAATGCACACCCACCAGAAGGAGCTGTCGGGGAGAGCTGTGGATTTCCAGGCGTTGAAAGGGAGCAGAGGGCAGAAAGTTTTTAGTACAAAAAATATGCAAAGCAAATGAGGAGCGAATAAAAGGCTTTGGCCACATGATGGCACCCTCGTCCGTGGCAGGGCATGCCCCTGTGCTCCTCACCGCCCCACTTACTCCAGCTGCCAGGAAACCTCTTTCTGCCTTGCCCCATTCAACCCCGAGCCCACGTTTGCTGCCAGACCAGCACATGGTCCCATCCCAACAGCGCAGCCCCTCGCTCGGCAGCAGATTTTGGGGTGCCCCTGCCCTCCCAATGGCTCACCCGGCCCGGCAGGAGGGAGTCAAGCCCTGGATGCACTGGTTAATAGGTGTATCACCCCATTGGCATCCATAGACAAACCATGAGTGAGGCAAAGCAATGCCAGGCTGGTGCATGAGGGTTTAGAGGGTGTCAGCAGCCCCAGCCACTGCGCAGGAGATGGGGCTGATGCTGGGTCAGGCACAGCAGGGTTGGGACAAGCAGCGGTTGAGGCACAGCACTAGGTGGCACAGTTGTACCCATCGCCGTGACGGTACGTGATTGGTACGATTGGCTGTGAGCCCAATAAATAATCCAGTCTTGCTTTTGACATAATGAGTGCTTGACTGTGTCACTAAGGAAAGAGGTCTGGTGGTGGGGTCGAGTGCTGCCACAGTGGGGGTCAGGCCCGTGTCTCAAAGATGAGGGATGGCAATTACAATTTACGCACGCTGAGACTTGACAGGTCTGTGTCTTGTGAATGATTTTCCTTATGATATATCAAATGCAGTAGTTTTTAGAGATAATATCAATGTCGCTATCCACTGATAGAAACTAGGATCTCTAAGGAATCCTCTTCGGGGACCTGCTGATGGGATTTTAAAACAGTGCCAACAGTTTGCCATAGAAACAGCTGAGTCAAATCCCTTGTATGGGACACTGATTGCATATGTTGGTGGTTTTGTCCCTGAATTACACAAAAGAAAAATTCCCTGCGTCAACGGAATTCAGGATACAGACCTGCCCCTCTGCCAGTGCTGTAGCCACAGTGACCTGCCGTCGGCGGCACGTTCCCCACACACACTGGAGTGGGAGACACCATCCGCTTGACAGCTTGTTCACAGATGCTCACAGAGCCCCACATTTGTAAGATAAATGCAGCAAATCCTGAAATTGGTAAAAAATGAGACGGGAGACCAGAAGGACCAGGGAAACCTACTTCTATGTTTTTCTTGCCTGGAATATGAAAGCATATTTAGACTCGTCATGCCCCAAATGAGTCTGTAATTGCCCAACTTTCATGTCGCTGGTGGTGTTCCAGCTCTTACAACACCTTATATTACTTAATGAGACCATGTAGCTGTTTTTCCCAGTTTATACACTGTGTAGTGCTATGGAAGGAAAAAAAAGGTAACAGCAGGTTATTTCCCCAGTTAAAAAAATGGGAACCAATTTCCCAGTGAAAAGCAATTTTTCTGGACAATAGCCCTGACCTGGAGGACGGTCTTTGGTTGCTGGGACAAGCTTCGTGACATCCATAGAGGGGGGGGACGGTGAGGAGGGAGCAGGCTGGGGCTGCTCTCTGGCCAGGGGGCAAGGAGGGGGCCACCTCACCTCCCTGTTTCTGCCTCCCCGCTGCTGCTGGGCACCTATAATGCCCTTGAGTCCTTCTCCCAGGCAGGGTGCAGGTGACATCGCGTGCAGGCGCTTGCCCCCAGGGGTTTTAGTGCCTGCTGAAGCCCTGCCTCTGATCGCTCTGGGCCAGGCTGAGATTTTCTCATGCCTCGGGAGTCACTGCCTGGTGTGTCCACACTCAGGGGAGGGCGAGAACACCGTCTCCATCTCCGTTTCTCTTTTTCTGTTGCGCTCTGAGACAGAGCAGTAGGTGACGTCTTTGCAGACATTAAGATATAATATATCTCCTCGGTTTATCTGAAGTTCCTTGTTCTGTCGTAGAGATTGATATAGTGGAGATTTCTCTCCCAGACATTGCATTCATGTGAGCCAAGAAGGCCAACGCCTGGCTTGTATCCGTGAAGAAAAAGGTGAAGTGCAGAGTCAGAAGAAATGGAGCGATCCAAGGAGAGAAGTGGGAAGAAGTTCAAGTTGCTAAATTGAATACAAACTGCACATGAACGGCTTCCTTTCTCTACAGCCACCTTCTGCCTATATATGCTCCTATGGTGATGCAAAGACTGATCATTGCCAACTTAGATAAGCAGTATGTAAAGTCTCCTTCCAGAGATAGGCTCCAAAGGGAATTGAGCCATGCACTGAGGGGAAATTTAAGTAGTTACACTGATTTTCAAAGTAGTTTTCCTGAACTGTAGATCCTGCGACAGCTCCAGTCAGATATTACTGGAATCACCAACCTGCTGAGAGCCAGACATGCAGCAGAAGAATATATTTTTAAGGGGGTCTCAGAGGTCCCGTATGAGGTCTCACTGTAAGATATAAAATGCTGAAAACATCAAGAAATCCTTTCTTAGTCTAGGTGAAATACCAAAGCTGCTGGGTTGTAGATCACGAAACCTCTGCAAAGAAAAGAAGGTCCTCTTAAGTGATGGAGAAAGCAACAGGGAACCTTGGGTCACCGGGAGAAGGAGTTGGAGAAACAAGAAACTTGCAAGAGGGGAAGCATAGGCTGAGATTGCCCTGCTGCCAACACTCGCTGCTTCACGACTGGCACCTCCATGGCCTCGTCTGCTGTAAGAGCATCAGGACTTACATAGCTTATCTGCATGGACTGGACCGGCTCATGGTCTATTCCCCCACGTTTCAAAACACTTTAGCGCTAACATAGCCTACTTTACATATACTATGGAAAGAACTGCCAAGACTTGTGGAAGAGGGCCAGGCTGCTCTTACTCATGCAACTAGGTGTGAACCAATATCCGTGCTTATTTTGTTATTAAGTTGTGATTGCTGTGTTTCCATCAAGCAATCTGCAGGTGCTTTGTCAATGCTTCCAGCATGGGAAGCGAGCTACAGTACGGGTATGGTAGGTGGAGGGCTCTAACGCAGCCACGGGGTGAATGCGTTGTGCTGTCTCTCCATCCTACGTGTCCAACCTTCCTCCGTGTGCTGTGCTGAGAAGGACATCCTGCACCCAGGGGCACCTCGCAGTGGGACAAGCCAGGAAGGGTGAGTGGACTTAAGACCTGAGAGCTCTGCAATGTTTTTCTTTCCTAGTGCGAAAGTGGTCAGGACCACAAAAGGAGATGCTGAAGTGAGAACAACGGCATCAGGAAAATCTTAAAATACAAGAGATCTGGCAACCTCTGTGGGCGATTCCTGTTTTCCTCTGCTTACTTACAGAGGCTGTCGGTTGTGAGATGCACTTGCAATAAGTGCAATGCCCAGCATGGCTGCCACGTTGCTGCCAGGGCTTTTCGCTTTTAGATGCCTCAGCTCTTGCTAAATATCATTGCAGCACGGAAAGCTTGGCTCCCCTGCTAGAAAACCCAGGAAAGCTCTGGTGACTGTATTATTGCATGAAACAAGGATGACTCGCAGCTCTGAAGGTTCTCCTCAGCTGTGCTCCCCCATCTCACAGCTCTTGCGCACAACCAGTTTTGATTAGCTAGCTTGATTGATTTCCAATTAATTTAAACTCTTCTGAAAGTAATGGGGGCTCCATTATCTACAGAAGCTAACCTGAGTCTGGGGATATCCCATGGTCCATCTGCAAGGACAGAGCAGAACTTGCAGCTCTCAGGAGATGTCACTGCCCTCTTCAAGCTGGCACGTGAAATGTTCCCTGAGTTCATCTGGATTTTACACCTTTCTGTCATAGACAATCTTGCTATTACTATGCAATGGTTTAGCCTTTTGTGGAGGAATTAGAATGACCCTGTTTTCCTGTATTTCTACACTGGCATATGTCATCTTTATCTAAGAGAAAGGAAAAAAAAACCGAAAACCTCCAAACCACCTTATGTCTGGAAAATGAAACTATCAATAGCATCTTTTCATTTGTGGTCTTTGCAAGCTCTTACATCTTGATCAGTGTACACAGCAAATGTAAAACAAGCTGGTATGTTATCTTGGTGTTTTTCTTCTACAGGGAATCTTTTTTCTACATTAAAAAAAGCCCAAACCATACAGAGTTTCTTGGAAACACAACAGTGGGACGCAAATTCTTTCATGAGAACTCAGATCTGGAGGTTCACGCTGACCAGGCTAAAATAGTTATCTGGAAATTGGGCATTTGTGTCGCATTTTCGGTCAATCAACCTCTCATCAAAATAGGTGCATGAAAAGAGAATATATCCCAAATGTACAGGATGTGAGATGAGGATTCCCAAAGGAGCCAGAGGGAACTGCCTGTAAGGCAGCACAGAAATATATTGGGAGAGTTTTTTGTGTTCACCTTTTCCAAATACCTGTTCTGGCCTGAAACCTTACAATCCTGTTACTTGAAAGTTTTGACCTTGACCCCGGCACACCCAGCTGATGTGCTCCCCTGGTGCTGGCAGTGCCCTCTGCCCCCTTCCTCGCTCTGCTGATCCACTGCATCCTTTAGGATGTAGGGAAGCGATAAGAAGGATGGAGATATACCATCTCCTCATGCATGGTCCTGCCCCAGGCTGAGAACCGCAACTTTCCCCGCTCAGGTTTCCCAATGGCAACATAGGGGATGTTTCTACATTGTGGGCTTTGAGCTTGGTCACCTTTCCTAAAAATCCTGGGTTTCAGTCCTTTGTTTCTGTTTTTTTTCCAGCTAGAAAGCCTAAAAGGGAGGAAAAAAGCTTCAGAAAGACCAGACTTAGCACTGATGGCTCCCCACTTTGACAACCGGCCTTTTGAGGCTTGTGGGTTTGCAACCTTGGAGGGAAGCAGACTCACACTGTCACCTTCCAACCTGCTCCAATATATTATGAATTTGTTTCAGCTTTTTTGCACGATGGTCGAAAAACCTCTGTTTCCTCTCTACATTTTGGCCTGTGTTGTTTAGAGAGAGATTAAGGGAGCAGAACAGCGGCAGATCAGATATCTAGACACGAGGACAAAAAATAAAATGCTGATTGTATTTAACACACAAATGACAACATATTTGTGAAAATACGTTGCTGCAGCTGTTAATCAAAATGAAGACTTCTAAAATATCAAAACTAAGTGTTTAAAGATCATATTAAAAACCTGGTCTTTTTGCTGGGATGGCAGAAAATATTAATTTCCATGGTCTTTGAATCAGCCTCTACATTCCAGAATAGAGCCTAAACTCTCCAAAGAGAAGCCGTAACTTGTGCCACTCACTTCTGTGCACAATCCACTACTCCTCTAACCGATACATGGAAAGTTCTTTCTCTGCCAGTTTGACTTCTGGTGATTTCTGATTCACTGTAGATTGAATACAGCTTTTCTGGTGACCCATCTACCCTGGAGCAACAACAGCATGAGACGGATCTCACTGAGCAATCGAATGGAAATGAAAAGATGTAGAGATAGCGCTGGCACCACTGGCAGCCAGAGACTGTGAGGAGGAACCGCAGGAGCAGGGAGCCGCCCAGGAGCAGCTCTGGAAGCTCTGCCACTCTGATTTCCAACCTGTGACAAAAATACAGATCTTATCTTTTTGGGTGGTAGGCCTGGGAAGCAATTATCTGGTCTGCTCACTGTCCAGCGAGCATAATTACATCTCATTAATGGAAAGGTCCTAATTGTGTGTCTTGCATCCAATTTATGCCATCAATCGCTTTTAGTTACAGAGCATGGCAGCTGCATTGAGACACTATTCCTTAGGTGAAGAGGCCTCAGAGACCCTGCTAAGTATATCAGATTTTGTAAAATCCTTGCAAAGATGGAGCGCGGCAGCTGCTGGGCAAAATGGGATTTCTAATGAACATATTTTCCTTAAAAACAAGAAGCGGTAGAAACCCCTGGCTGTCACAAAGAGCCCCTTGTCCCTCTGCCCCCATGGCTTGTTACCGTATTCCTTGCACAACCTTGGCTAAATCAAAGATGCTTGTGAATTCCTTCCTGTAAAACCATGTAAAATTCTTTTCTCAACCATGTGAGAAACCGAGTGTTCCACAACCGTTGCACATCATTTATTTCCTTCAGGGATTTACGCTTTGAACTAATTGTTCTCGCTCTTGCTGTGGGGCTTTACTGGCTGAAGAAACAGAGCGTAGCACACCCATGGCTCCGCTTGAGCAAAAGGCTGTTTCCTCAAGGGACACCTACCCATCCCAGCAGTCTCTTTACTGCCTTTCAGGGAATCACAGGCTCTTGATCACAAATCAATGATTTAGGCCTTCTCAAACAGCCCAGTAGAATCATAGAATCATAGAATTGTTGAGGTTGGAAGGGACCTTTAAGATCATCGAGTCCAACCTTTAGCCTACCCTGACAAGAGCCACTTCTAAACCATGTCCCTCAGTGCCCCATCTACTCTTTTTTTAAACACCTCCAGAGATGGTGAATCCACCACCTCCCTGGGCAACCTATTCCAATGTTTAATAACCCTTTCAGTGAAAAAATGTCTCCTAATATCTAATCTAAACCTCCCCTGACGTAACTTGAACCCGTTTCCCCTCGTCCTATCACTTGTCACCAGGGAGAAGAGGTCAGCCCCCATCTCTCTACAACCTCCTTTCAGGTAGTTGTAGAGGGTGATAAGGTCTCCCCTCAGCCTCCTCTTCTCCAGGCTAAACAACCCCAGCTCCCTCAGTCGTTCCTCATAAGGTTTGTCCTCCAGGCCCCTCACCAGCTTTGTAGCCCTTCTCTGGACACGCTCCAACACCTCAATGTCCCTCTTGTAGTGCCTTGAAATACGCCACTGCCCGGCTCATGAACACCATCCCTCCCTGTGATACGCTTTTGTGCCTCTGTGCATCCTAACGTAGCCTGCTGCCAGCTTTAGCTTGCCAAGGGAGGGCTCCTGGCTTCTTCTAGGTATTCCCCGGGGCTTGTGTGAAAGCTGTAGCTGAGTGATGGGATGGTACACTTCCCACACTAAATCATCTAAGGACAAACTTCAAAGAAAAGGCAGGGAGCATCTGCCCCAGCCTGGAGCCGGCGCTGGGTGCGCAGGCAGGCACACGGGGGCAGGAGAAGCAGGCAGAGCCTCCTGCGCTCCCCCGGGCAGGCAGCAGAGCCCCGCTTGGCCAGATGAATCCCTTGCCCATAGGCAAATGCCAGAGAAAAAAACCCGGCAAATTGCAACCCGATGTTTTCTCTTTCCAGGACAGTTTCCAGTGAGATCGCACTCACCCTTCAGCCAGACTGACCAGCAGAAAGCTCAACCTTTTGGAGAAGAACTTTGAGGCATAACAGGCTTTAAGGCATAACAGGAGGGAAGCTTAAAAGTCAACACTGGGGATATTAAAAACACCTGAAGGGCTACCACTTGCTCTGCCAAGGTGTGCAACTTGAAAAAAGGAAGCCTCTGTGGCCACAGAAAGCTCTAGCAGACATTCAACCTGATTTGGAGACTCCATCTGGGAGAATTTCCAAGTTAATACCATTTTGGTCACCTAGGAATGGTTTTGCATCCACTCCTTTCTGCTTCAAAGGGACCAGGTGGGATGTGACATCTGAGGGCCCGATCCTTATCTGCACACTGGTGCACTTGCACTCGGCAGAGGTGGGATCGAGGACTATGGGATCACTCTCCGGCAGCTGTAATTCGGCCTGACAACCTCCCCAGGCACTGTTCCACAACTCCGTCCATTCATCTGCTCAACAGAGCCCTGCAGCGTTGGCAACTCTCTCTGAGAAAGGTCCTGCTTTGAATCCAGGGGGAAGCCAGCTCGCAGCCTGGCAGTGTGTTTTCTCAGGAACTTGGGCAATGCTGAACATTATTGTCTCTTCGCTTTCATGGAACTGTAATTTACATAAGCATAGGAGACAAAACCCACATCTGAAAAAAAACATGCTTTCGTAGATTTTTAACCATTGTTTCCTGTTGGGGTGTGATATCATAATGTTCAAATTAATCACTTCTGAGGAGCACTTGTGAATTTCCGCAGTACTAAAGAAAAGTCACTGCAGAAGGTGACTCAATTCCACGTTTGATTTCTCTAAAACGCTGTCCAAGCTAGTGGGAAAAAATAGTGGGCACCTGGTATCAGTTTTATAATTGGGTTTTTCCATATTAGAATGGGAATTTTGTGAAGACTCAATTAAAAGGAGTGTCCTCCTATTCTTCTGTCACCCATCAGGCTGAGTTGCACATGAATGCCAGCATGCTGTCATACATACTCTTCTCTTGTTTGCTGCTCTCTGTGCACGCACAGAATTGCAGCGTCCGTGAAATTATCCGGTATACAAATCGTCTACTTGTAAGTGGCTGTTTAGCACCGTAATTCTGTAAGAATGCATGCTTGTAAAGTAGATGATAATAAATAACTGATTTCTCTCTTGTTATTCTTGCAGGAGGAAAGGTCTCTAGGTTGCCCATGTAGGGAGACAGCTGGCAGTGTGAGTACATCGCTTTGAGACTCTCGTGAAACTAAACAAAAATGTACTTGTGTGTTGAATGCTAGCAATGCTGGATTTTAATGCTCACTCTTTTCACTTTCAGTCATGTTCATGTCTTCCCATTGCTGAGGTAAGTCTGGTTTTTTTAAGCTACTGTAGTTGTTCAAGAATTTCAGTATTAACTGAGTTTAAGTTTGTTCACTTTGCTCCTTATACAACTTTTGCTTTCGGTTATGAGGAAGATTTTAATACACCAGTAGCAGCAAAACTGAGCGTGATGAATAGTGGTGGAGAGGGAAGCAGAAGTCCTCCCATTACCAGTGCAACCAGAACCAAGCCCAGAGTCAGGCAAAAGTCTTCTGTGGGCTTGACTTACAAATCAAGAGATACATGTTCTTGCTTTGAAAATCTCCGCAAGACCTTGTTTTATGGTTAGGTGCCCAGTGAACCTGGGCCAGAGATGTCCGGCCTCAGATGCTCAGCTCTAGGTGTAGCCATTTTTGTAAGCCTCCTCAGATATGGTGAAACCCCGCATTTGCTGAAACTATACTTCAAAGAGGTTACTTTTACGGTTCAAGGTTTTCTGAGAGATGTGACAGGTGTTATTATACATGATATACAGGCACACATGATAATTCGGTGTTTTACAACCCCCCAAAGTTCTTGTATCAGTTTTCAATAGAACACAAAATATATTACATTTAACTGTGACTTGCTGCCGTGTTTAGGACTACATATTCTTGCTGTAGATAAACACAAAATGTATTCTATTTTTTTCTAATGCCTTCTTCATTTAACAGCCTGGCCATGAATTGGCATGCTTTGTGGAAGGAACCGAACACATGCGGCAAAACAACTTATCTTCAAACACAATAATTGAGTGGCTTAATCGAATCTTTCAGGCTCAACGGGACAGAAACCTCTGTGAAGTAAGACTTTTCTTACTCTTCCATAGCTCTTGGTCTATCTTCTACAAGAGAGAGGGTTTCTGATAATTTAAATATTTGTAGCTAAGTGTTGGATTAATTTCAAATTTGTTTTAAATCCTCCTTTTATGCAGGAGCCAGATATGATAGCTGCAACACGTGTGAGGCAATGGAAAGCTATTAAAATTGGCAGAGGAAGCAGGGAGATGGGTTCTGCCCTGCTGCGCTCTTGCCCGTCTCCAAACCCCTTTAGCATGAGGACCTGTCACTACAGATCTCTGGGAGAGGAGCTTTATTTAAATCACTTTTCTATTTTCCTTTCTCAAACTGTGTTCTTAGGCTAAATAGTAATGATATAAGACCAGAGAGATGAGCAGAAGCAGCGTGGCTGGGGACAGGCAGGCAGAGCCACCTCCTCTTCTGGAGCATTAACTCTACCTAAGCTGCAGTTTCTTCAAGGATACTTGGGCATGAAATACTGCTGTGAACTGCAGCATCTTCAAACTTGTGATGATGCTCCAGAAGACTCCTGGATCCCCAGATGAGTTTTCTGAGGCAGTGAAACATCCTTTATTTACACACTGAGCAAAACTGTTGTGTAACTCAGTGAGCCGGGGAAGAGGCTGGTGGTGCAGTGTCTCGAGCTCCTTTAAGCTGGTTTCAAACTTGCAAGGGGGAATATTGTTAGAGTGACACTGCAACACCGAGCAGGGCCACTGCCCTCGTCTTACCCAGCTTCTTAAACTGCTCTACCTGCCCTGTTTCCCGTGTTGAAAGAGCCTACTTCGAATGACTTCATTTATAACTATATGACAGTCCAGCCTCCACCTTCTTAGTCACCACGAAAAGCCGTTCTTACAGTCACTGCTCTAGGAACAGTTCTTAAGGAATTGTTTTTGAAATCCTTGCTTAGCTCCAAAGAATGTGTATTTTAACTGTTTCATCTAAGCCCTTTATTTTTTTATAAAATCTTTGGTAACTCAATCTTTGTTCTTTCTTCCATCACAGAGCCTGGCACGTGGGAAGCAATGCCAGTACAAGACCAAGGGAAATGTGAAGGAATTTTTGAAAAAAATCCTGCAAACGTATCAAGCAATCAATAAACGCAGAGCTTAAAAAAAAAAAATTAAAAATGATTTAAAAAACCAAACCTCTTCAATAAGAAGAGGGAACAGAAATGTTATTTATTGTATTTATTGTCCACCTGAAATATAAAAGGTGGAAATAACAACTGCTAAACCAATAAAACTATAATTTACATAAGCATCAAAAGGATTCGAGAATCTTCATTTTATAGGTTTTATATTTGCTGAAACCTGTGTTTGTACCAGTGAGTGTTAAGATGTTTCTGCAGAGCTCTGGTCCAACAGTTTCCCTCACGTGAGATGCCACAGCAAAATGCCCATGGGCTCGGGAACTTGAGTTTGCGCCAGTTCCCCTTCCTGTCCCCAGGACAGAAGTATTTGTGGACTTCAGATTCAAACAGAAATTCTAGGTTTCTTTCTGCCTCAGTTTTATTTTTTGATAACATCTACACACCATTCACTTTGCTTCTTTCTTGCAAGGTTGCAGATTTTCCTGCTCATAGCCGCTATTATTTTTTTTTCTTCTAAATATTCAGCAGTAGAGAATTCATGAACATCTTAATATACAAAAGCAAGACCATACCCAGGGTTAATTATAAGTTCTTAATGGGCTTGTGTATTTGCAACGTGTGAACAAGTTTCTTTCTCAGGATGTATTTAACACTGGCTTCAAAGAAGAGCTTTCTGTAGTGCCATGAGCTCAGATATGCTTCTCTATCACCTCTCCACTCAGCTCAGCAGAAACAAAAGAGGCAAAAAGGGAGCTTTGCTGGAAAAAACCCAAACATAAAGGGAGACGCTTATCTCAGCAACCTATTCCAGCCTTTCGAGTAGTTTCTTAGATCTCTTCACACAAGGGAAAATCCCAACCAGGTGAGAGACGGTCAGATTTCAGCTCCTTTGTGCCTCAGAGAGGAATAAAAGAGATGAGGCATCGTAACAGGGCTGCCTTTGGATGGAGGATCTTAAAAGAACTCAGACATCATTTCTTCACCACCTCCACTGTAATATGGTGGATTTTTCAGACTTCAAGGAACGTACAATAAGGTATATAATTTCCTTTCTTTTTTCAACATTAAGTGTGATATTGATGGGATGAACGTGTTTCTAGGATCAAAAGCAGGACGGAAACACTCATCAACTATATCAATATTCTTAAGGTTTCCATTAATATGGGCTTGGGGGAAAAGAGAGAACTAGATTATAGAAAATGCATCTGAAAGAACTGGATAAAAGGAGTTAAACTTATGTAATATATATCAGATCAAATGCATTTCTTGATGTGCTCCTCCCACTTCGTTCAAATACAGTAAGAAGATAATAAATATTAAAATACAAAAGACTATTTTCTGTGGTAACGCCTATGCAGATGAAACCAAGAAATTTCATCTTTCTCACATTTTCATATCTTCCTACTTCTTCTACTCCAAATTAAGCTCAGACAGCTTTCTACTAAATAACTGTTTTTTTGGATTCTAATGCAAAGAAAAATCACCCACATTTCTGAGAAGTCAGCAAAATGTTTACACATGCCTTAAACAGAAGAAAAAAGCTCATTAACCTCCATAGATCTCAGTGAATCTATGACGTCAGGTCTCAAATTTCCAAATATTGCCTCACGGAATACTGATACTCAGTCTTGTTAATATTTTCCAAGTGCAAGTGCAAGCTACTTCAGTGTTTCCACAATGCTTTGATTCTCATATCTTTGTGTGTGCAGCTCACCCGCATTGTGTCTCGTCATAATCTGTAGCAAGCGTAAAATCTGAAAGACATTGATTCATTTTTATAGATGCGCAAAAAACTTCCCGGGTTAGAATTGCAGACAGCTGATCTCAACTGTGT